>NW_027466921.1:1712500-2457500 GCF_046128005.1 Genypterus blacodes
GCTTATCCTGTTGAGTTGACAGAGAGGTATTGATTGACCTCCGTTGATTGAGGCTGTGTTGTACTGGGACCTGCTTCTAACATTCTGTCTGCTTCTTGTGTGTGTGTGTGTGTGTGTGTGTGTGTGTGTGTGTGTTCACTGGCATTTAAAGGTATGTAGGCTTTGTGTCCCGAGTCCACGAATTTCAACAATCTGACAACTGGTCAAAGTCTCACACTGAAACACACACAGAGCTCAGCACACTGTGTATTTACCATTCAGCAGAGTGACCTTACACTCCTTTCCTCTGGACACAAAGCCGCACAGATCACAGAGGACAAAGCTGCTCGCTCACAACTAAAGACACTAATGGTGTGTTGGCTGCTTTTACAGCAGAATGACCGTCATTTGTTATTCATTCATTTTACAAAATCCTCCCACACCAACTTGAAGTGATTTTTCAGCTCAGACATGCAATACGAATGCAATACACACATATGGTCAGTGTGATAATGGAGCAACCTTCATCATATCAGACCAACCTGACAATTGTTCATTTTTTAGGAGCCAATATCAGCCGGGGTTTGCAGCAGAACGAACTGCAGGGTGAAATCCTAATGTGCTAATTTATACCAATGTGTTGGCGTGCATGAGTCTGTGCAGATGCATCAGCCCATTAGGACCTGCAGAAGCCAGCCACATTAAATGCAGCACTGGGCTCTTTCAAGTAAATTGGATTCCTCTTCATTTAAAAGAAAAAATGAGGGCAAGTCTCTCTAGCAAAAAAGCAATAAAATTGCAGCTCATATTATTGATCCATATGTTGATATTTCAGAGAGCAGTGTTGCCTTCACACTTTCCACTGGGAATGAGTACGAATCACAATAACTTAATCTGGCAGAAGATAAACTTATCGGGAATACAGAAGTGTCCTCTGTGGCTTTAGGTTGCAGGACTGAAACTGGTCTTGATCATAGTTGCTTCTTGGTAAGATTTGATCTATTTGTGCAGCAGTTAATCATGGTTGCCATTGTAGCGCTACTCTGGTTAAAATCCTACAACGCCAATTAAAAATGTATTACAGTTAATATATCTGAGGCGATATAGCTGCCTTGTTTGCTAATTGCATTGGTGGTGTGCCACAGGGCTCAATTTTAGGCCCATTGCTGCTTGCAATATATACGGCCCAAATTCGGCACTTTTATCGCATGTATATCTTCTCTGTTACACAAATGACACCCTACCCCATGTACCGTATTAGTGTGTGACAATAGCAATATTATGTTTGTCCTATAATTCCTTTCTGCCTTGAGTTCATCCTGTCCAAAGTACAAAATTCAGACTCTGTACTTAGTCTTAGTCTTGCTATACTTCGTCAACTTTTCCTCTGAGATGAGCATGAACACAAACACGGTGAAGCAGCTTTCTCTCATTACTCTACATGACTCGTCTCTCTGTGGAGGGAGCACAGCAGGAGTTGGACATAACTTCATTACAAGATGCCGAATGGAAACGAGAGCGCAGATGACATTTCAGCAGCTGAACAATAGTTGGCTCAATCTCCCGTTTTCATGTTGGGCAAAAACAACCGTGAATCTGTAAGGAGATGAACAGATCGGAGACAGTCCGCCATGCTTCTAAAATATATTCAAAGTCTGTATTTTAACAAAGCTCCCGTAAACATAGTCTGCCTTTAATGCATACATTGAGCCCCGTGTGGGTGTTGCATTTACTGAAGGATGGTAAATATCTGTTGTGCTGTCTTGCTGCCAAGAGAGGAGGTGGAGAATAGCAACAAAGTATCCGCCTGCCTCTTTAAATAGACAACCATACCCACTGGGTGGTGAAATCAAGTCTTTCCAATAATTGTCTCTAGCCTTTCAGTGAGAGTGACAGGTGAAGCTTTTGTTTCCATGATGAAACCACAATCTGTCCTTCTTGACCTCAAGTGCTAGAATATGCTGGGCAACATCTTGACACAATGATTTGTTGATTTGCGAGGACATGATGTATTATGTGGCCGTATTTCTGCACCTCTCAGTGAAATGAATATGGTCAGTATATTCAGAAAACAAATTTCTTTACTAGTTTCCATTCACAGTTCACACTCTATTAATTGGCTGAGAGGGCATCATGTTGCTGCTATGACCAATGAGTCATGCTTTGAAATGCCACTAGATATGTTTGAGAGAACATTATCACATGTTTCACTTGTCGTGTTTCATGATAATAAAATAATGATCAGAATGCATTTTTACTCCAGTGCTCCAGACTGCGTGGAGGCGATAGGAAAGAAGATAGAGCTCCTCCAAATGTCAGAGGATACATAAACAATGATGGTTAGAAGCTATAATCTGAATCTAATGGTAAATGCAACAATGCTACGAATAATCAACGTTTTTTCTAGTACCTGACAGTTATAGCAGAAACATGCCTGACTGTTCTGCGGGTCAACAGAGGCGAGATGGGCGACTCTGACAGCCATTTGATGTTCCGAGCCTTTGGTTGAAAGCAGCAGAACGAAGACACAAACACAAACAATGACAGATCTGTGATGTTGTCAATCAAACAGGCCAAACACACCCAGCAGTGAGCGGTTCATCACTGAGCTGAATGACAACATACCGTGGGCACACTGCATCATTGTGAATGGAGTCATACCAGCTCAGTGGTGTCTGACTACAAAGTCAGATTGTTCAAGAGATGTCAAGAGATGTTCCTCTTTAAACCCTCAGCCAGACATGAGCTTCTAAAGCGGAGCTGGACAAACTCCTTCAATCAAACACCTACGACAACATGAAGTCAAGATCCATCCCACAGCCTGCGTACAGCCACAGGTGCTCCACACCAGCCACGAGTGGGTTAGATAAGCTGCTGACGAGAGGATGGCACAAGTGTATATACATGTATTTTATGCATACATGCATAAATACATTTGATCTATTTAGGGAGAACAAAACTGTGGGAAATGTTTAGGAGGATGCTGCTTTGAATGAAAAATTCTCTGAAAATTTGCTTCAGTTTGCCGCTGTATGCAAACTATCTGTACACATACACACATACATACACACACACACACACACACACACACAAACACACACAAACACACACACACATACATACATACATACATACAGATTTTCGCCCGAAGTACTTAGAGATTGATCATTTGTTCGTCAAAGTCACTTTCCACCCTGTAAACTAGAAATGAGATGGTTGTGACTTCTCCCCCAAAAATATTCATAAAACAAAATGCTATAATTGATTTTAAGCTGTTTAACTTTGCATTACAGTCAGGGTGATTCATTCGCATTAACATTAATACGTAGTGTCACAGCCGGTAACAGACGGTACATGACAAATCTATTTGAAGCTTTTAACACACATGCTTGCTCTTAATGCGTCTAGCAGATCGGGACAGCTTAATCAAACCTTTTGTTGGATTCGTGCCACAATATTCTTCTGTACGTCCTTCATTTTGTCTCTTGTCTTTTCAGAACACTTTTTGACACCAGCATGTCTTTGAAATTAGAAGGTGAATGTTAGATTTAGCACATTTCTCTCCACCGCTCTGCACTGTGTCCTGGCACTTGTGTGACTCACAATGGGGGAAATTCAAGGACATCAGCAGAATTATGTGCTTTCAGCTGCAACGATTTCAGCTGATAAGTGTGTGTGAAAAGTATTCATTTTTGGGAGCACAGAGCAGAGATGGAGAATGACGTGGCTCCGCTTGTGCACTTTACATCTGCTTTCTCTACATCCCCTTTTTGAGATTTTGATCCAAATGAAACTTCTAAATGGTCCAAATGAAGACAAATCCTGTAAACGTACAGATCATTTATAGTGATTGATCAGAGATGACCCCGTTTGTGGCTTTTGAATCAATTTCCTGGTGGCGTCTACATTTTTTGATTTTTGAATTTCAGAGCAAAATCAATACCACACTAACACACACTCTTGATGAGTTTTTGATGATGTGCAATTTTCCAGCAATTTCAACGAATTCTGCTCAGATTGGACCACTTGTTCCTTGCTTCTTCTTGTTATAGCAAATGCAAATGAATGAAGACTCCACGGTTTCTGCCCACTTCTGCTCCCCACACCCATTACAGAAACAATTCCAGGCATTACATTGATCTCACTGGGATGAATTTAGTGTGAGGATTGATGATCTGCCATTTGAAGACTGTAAAGTTGATTTGTTTTGGCTTTGTGTGAACAGGTGCAGCTTGTTCAGAGGCTTTTCGCTGATTTAGACAGACAAGTAGCAGTGAAAAGCTCCCATTGAGGCGTCTAAAACACTGTGCTGTAACAGAACAGTACATTACATCTGGCTTTCTGTTCCCTTGTGCAAGCTTCTGTGAAAACTATGCCTGTTGCCTAGCAACCACTTAATCAATACCTGGTCCTTGCCGGAACAAAGCAAAACAACGAGAGAGGAAATAATGGAGGAACATTTAGATAGCGCCCTTACAGTACAAAAGCCACGTCAAGACACTATTCATGCATGTATCACTCACCAACGGTCACCATTAGCAACCCTAAGCTACTATTATTGGCTCTTTGAATACACGTATAAGAGCGGCGGTGGAATGTATCATACAGTGTTTGAAATGTCTGAAGAATCTGGATCAGAGCGGGTTTGGCTCCAGGCCTTGGTGTGATGAGCTTCTATCTGCCCTCAGGCCTGTTTTAACAAGCAGAGCTTTAAAGTTCTGCCACTCTGAATAGCTGACCTCTGTCCTAAACAGACTTTATCAAATATTAAATCCAATTAAAAAACGCACAAAGCATCCTTCACTGACAAAGTTTATGTGCTGAACTCATTTTACACCAAAATGCCAGATGGAACCTTCTAATGCTGAGTTCACGGCTTCATAACTAATGGATGTAGACAGGGCCTGCCCCGGACTATCCAGGGCCCTAAAACAACCTAAGAGTGAAGTGTGAATCACTGTCCATCACTGAGCGGAGGATTGAGGAACGCTGTGGGACGCATGTTAGAGTGGCAGTGTACAGTAAACAGCAGCGTGTTGGAGTCTCAAACCTCTTCTTCCTCCTTTAGTGGAGGGAGGGAGAAGAGAGGAAGGGCAGCGGGCGGGGCCCCCCGGGGCAGCTGGATTAGATAGGAGGGTGACACTTAGCCTTAAAGACCCAGGACTGAAGACCATATTTGTCCATATCTAAGAGGGGACAGATGGTTTTGCGAAACGCGACTCCTGTCTTCATCATCTTCATCAGCATCATTGTTTTATTATTAAAATGTGTTGGAAAATTCAAAGCTGTTCTTGGTGGGAAAAGATCATGGAAGTGTTAAAAGCAAAAGAGAAAAAAAACTCCTTTATCACATGTAGGAGGTATTAATGCATATGTAAGAGTGGGAGCGTTTGTTTTTTTTTGAAAGCACACGAGGGTGGAAAACACCAGCATGATTTCTAATTCGCACCACATTTTATTATAGAGGCGTTTAGCTGTGGAGGATGAAAATGTCAGATATGTAACTGTCATGGAATCATTATTCACAGACACGCAGAGGAGTCGAGATTGAAATTGACAGATTTTGATTTGATGGATATAATTTATGATATAGTCCAATGTAGTTTTCGTGTAGTTGATTTCTGGGCACACACAGATGTTAGAGAAGTTATTATGACAAACTGGACCATCAGATCTCTGCTGAGGAGAATGTAGGAGGAAATATTGATCCAAGCAGCAAGAATGAATTATTTAATGATTGAACATGCAGTTATCATGCAGTAAAGGATGAAGGATCGACATGGAAGAACGCTCTTCTTCTTCTTTAATAGCACCTATTTTGTTTTGTTTGTCCTCTGCTAACAGTAATCTAATCTAATTCATGTGTTTCTGTCTGCCTGCTCAGCTGTTTAATGAGGGAATTATTGAAATGCTTTCCTGCTTCTTTTGATTGAATTGAAGTCGATGGGATCAGCGCTGCAACTCTCCTGCAGGCCGACGCCCAGAAAAACTACTGAAACTTTATTTATATGACTTAATACTTCATATGAATTATTAAGGGCATATTGACTTTGATGTTGTTTGATCTCTGTGGTGAATCCTTGTGAATCTTCAGCAGGCAAACTGAAAAATAGTTGTTGGAGGTCCAGTTAATAATTTAGTTTAGCTGTAATGTGGTGAAACAGAACAGGAATCTGCTTCATCTAGATCTTGAAATCCATCGTCCATCCATAAATCACCTTGAAAAACGGCACTAAATCCATACAGTAGCATGAATCTGTGGAGCTCCGCAGGGATGACATCACCCTCAGAGGTCTGACCTGTGTTAGTTTGGCTGGAGACGATCAGCGTCTGTCCTCCCACTGCATGAAGGGTTAAAGGACAGAGCCGGGGGACATCCAGTGACGCAGCCTTCTGCAGCACAACTCTGCCTTCAGGCTGAAATACACCTGAGAAACAACAGCAGCACGCACACGCACACGCACACGCACACGCACATGCACAAGCACACACTCATACACATACGCAGATGCAGATGCACGCGCAAATGCACACGCACACGCACACACACGCACGCACACACACACACACACACACACACACACACACACACACACACGCTGTCAGTTCCTGATGATGTGCTGTGATCCAACAGGAAGGAGGCTTAAAAGTGAAACCAGGAGAAGATCACGAGACGGCGCCAAATAGAGATAGGAAATGTGTTGTCTGACCTGTCAGTCACACTGAGTGAGAACAAGTTTCAACCTCTGGTGTGAACTTTGACCCTGTTCTGAAGAGATGCTGGGCTTCACTTTGTGTCATTTGAAACATTCTGTTCTTTGCAGTCCAATAACTAATCGCAATGATCAAGCAGATCAATCGTCCCCCAGGTGGCGCTACAGCAGCACAGTTGGTAAAGCAACTTAATGCAATTTACTTGCAATTTATTTATTAGCACAGGCTGGTAGCGCCACCATGTGGTTGCACAGTCGAGCTGTGTGGTTTTTCCTCTGTTCTCCCTTGCTTGCGTGTCAGGATGATGATCGGAACCTAACGAGAGTTTAGGTTCCGATCAAAATACAGGATAAATAAATAAATAAATGTTATATTTGTTATATTTAGAGTTCATCATTCTCAGTCACTGTAGTATTTCTTTCTTTCTTTTTTTTTCTTTCTTTCTTTTTTCTTTCTTTTTTCTTTCTTTCAGTGATCCTCAGCAACAGCAACAACTTGAAATAATTATGTAAATAGAGCTTAAGATCTAAACTTCTTGAATTTTATGATTAATAATATGATGACGATGATGATGAGTTTTTGGAATAAAGGTTTGTCCAAACGTTTTTTCAAACTTTTTAAAGTCTATGAAATGTATCTAGTTAAAAATTACTAAAACATTAAATAGGTTTAAAAATGATGATGATAATCATTATAAAATCTGATAAGGTTTAATTTAGAAATTCAGGAAACTGGTGTCCTCCTGACTTTCACTCACCTCCTCTCCTTCTCTCCTTCCTCTCCGGAGTGGGAAAGATAATGAGGAGAGGAAGAACACCAACTTGGACGCAGCCAGTGTTTGTACATGTCGGCAGTAACCAACTCAACCACCAGAGGGCGCCATGTCCCTGTCCTTCAATAGGGGACTGTACTTTAAAGAGGAAGCGTTCGATCTCTGATCATTGGTGTTTGGCCTTAACAGTACACGTTTATCCTCCCTGTGTCGTTGTTTAGGTTAATTTCAGCTAATTTTACTGATATTATAGCGTTTGTTCATATGTGTGTTCGTGTAGTTGTGTGTGTGTTTGTGTTTTGGGTCAAGTCTGAGTGCTGCTCTGCGTAGATATGAAGTAACAGGTCCACCCTTTACAAAAAAGTGTGCTTGAAAAAGTGAAAAAAAAAAATCACAAAAAATAAGTGAAAAAACCTTAACCTTCACTTTGAGGCTCAGCTGTCTGTTCACTAGTTTGATCCAGCGTCCAGATCACTGTGGACAATCCAGACGGTCCATCTGTCCATCTGTCCACCTGTCTACCGGTCCACCCAAGACTCAGTCCCTCTCTCCCTGCCTCAGATCGAGAGCAGCGGAGCCTCCAGATCCATGATGTACAATGCAACAGTAACACTTGTTGGTGCCGTCTACACAGTGTATTGCGTAACAGTATCAACAGGAGACCATATTGTAGCATTACTGTTATATCACATATTCCTCCAGCCAGTATGCGTGTGTGTGTAAATGTGTGAGTGTACTGAGAATCTAATAAACCTTCTTTGCTATATCACCAAACCACAACAACATATACAGTCATGACAGTCATATGAGCATCTTCTCTTGCCCCTCTTGTTTCAAGAGGCCTGCTCTGTCTCGGTGTCCATGGCAACCTCCAACCACCAAATCTACAGCCACTACGGAGCAGAATGCATACGTGCCGTCGTGGCACAGACGGCGTCTCTCCTCACCTTCTCGTCCTGTTGCCACGAGGAGACGTAGGCTCAATGGTTTTTGTTTTTTTTGTTGCCGTCGGTTTAATCAAATGCGTGCTGGGCGGACGTCTCTCTGTGGTGTCGTGATGATTGCAAACTGCTGCACGCCATCTTAGCACCATGGCAAGCCATTTACAGAACAATTAGTCTTACGCAGTGAAAGAAGGAAAGAAAGAAACTGCATTTTGTATTGCATTTTCCTAAAGAAGTCTTTGTGAAGGGTAGAACCTGGTGTGTCTCTTTCACTCCTTTTCCAGGAAAGAGGCTGAGGTCTTCCTAGTTGAAACAGTAGAACAGGAAAACATTATTGTATAAAAGCTGTGCAGGATGGGACGCTGGAATGGGAGCTTACCAAAATGGAGTGTGAATATTTTCATTCCAGTAATGGCAATGTGATACTAAAAGAATGTTTCCAGCTGTGCCAAGGCGATTGGATCCCCCGCTACCCTCTTAAGTTCATACTGGGAGGCTTTCTTGGAGTACAAAAGCGTTTATTATGGGAAAACAAAACTACAGGAGAGATCGAAGGAGAAAAGAGCTAAAAGTTAAAATGAAAGTCGTTTAATACAGGTTGTTTCTGGTTTTGAGGGTTTTTTTAAAACAGAGAAACATCATATTTTCTGCACCACAAACAAGATTTCATTCTGTTTGTGTGTATGTGTGTGTCTGTGTGTGAGATTTGAGTGAAAGGACCCTTCATGCACAGTTTTACGGCGCCATACCAAAGTGTCGCCGTGACCACAAGATAAGAACAAGCGCTCCACCAAACGCTGAAATAGTGAAGGACTCGAAAAAACACAACAGCTGTAAAGAATTAGACTGATAACTCATTGCTAGGTGTTGTGTCTGTTTCCCGTGGCAACCTCAGATGTGGCAATCCAGGTTGCCAGGTGGTTATATTTTGTGGTGTTGCATTTATGAGACAAATTAGAAACACGGCAGATGTTGTGTTTTCCGGCCGTACCAAGCGCTTAGGAGCAAAACATTTACAATTTTAAAAATGATTTTTTTTTAATTTCATATTGTATGATTGTATCGCAGACGAAAAAACTGTTATAAAGTTTGTGAAGAAGATGTGTTTTAGAAGAATTTCGATTCTATGACTTACAAAAGTTAAAATGCTATAAAAGCTAAAGTAGCTGTTACAGCGCCACCATCAGGCTGAACAACAACAACAACAACATAAAAAGTGCAGGTAGGTCTTGACCCTATAACCTCTGCAAACCTGTCAAATTTAATCTAAATTGCTTTACAACCTGTCCAAGTGATTGCTGTGACGGACAGTCAAGCAGACAGACAGATGGACAGAGAGACGGTGACAGTGATTACAACACAACAAGCTGGTTTTGAGACATAAAAAGCAAAACAGGTAGTGTTGGTAAGCTTGAGATGTGCCACACTCCTCTAACTGCCAGAGAGGGAGAAGGAGAGAGAGAAGAGAGAGAGAGACAAAGAGAGAGAGAGCGAGCGAGCAAGCACTGAATCAGACCTCCTGAGGGATTCCTACTAACCCTGTTTGAAATCACCCTATGTTTTTATTGAGATCATTATCACAAATATTGCCTCCGACAGAATCAATTTCCTTGTTTTGTGCTCGGCGGTGCCATATCGGCTCAATGTTGCATTCTTCCTTTGCGATTCCCACTTAACAGGTCCCTGCACGAAAAATAAAGCAGGAATGGAAACTGGAGCAGGAAATTGAAAAGAGGGGTCCTGTTGTGTTTGTGCGAGGCCGCCGTGCCTACTGCTATTTCCTCCCGACGTGCCAGGCTGGCACACCCAGCAGACGCACAGACACACAGACGCACGGCGTCGTCTAATAACCCCGGAGGAGCTGAAGGAAAGATTCTGCTCGGGCCACGTTATGCAATGTTACCCGCAACTCCACTCGCTGTTACAAACGGTGGTTACATGTTATTGTCGGGGGACTGACATGCCGTTGTTTCGCCGCTTGCCAGCTCCGGTCTTGTCTTGGCTCGGTCCTCAAGCAGCTTGGTTGGCAGCAAGCGTTGGCTGCAGCTCTGCAGAGGACATGCAGCACCACTACACAGCAGCTGGCATCCAGCTCGGTGCCTCTTGGTGGCTTACAGATGGCTCCACTAATGTTTGCTGAGGGTCAAAGCCAAATTACAGTGTCTGTAGATTATGACACGTCATTTTCCGTGGTGCAAATTAGAAAATAAGGTGTTATGAATTGCCGTCTTCCACTTTGTTGTTGTTTGGATGGATTTTGCTTTAAGGCAAGCAGACGTTGTAAGAGTTAGGCCTATTTTTATTTAACCTTGATTTGATAGGCTGACTAATTGTCAATCGGACCATATTTCATCCAGTTTTTGCTGAGAGCAAAGCCCAACTAACTCCTCCGATAATCATGTGGAAATGTTACAGATTTCCTCAAATTCATAACAAGGTTTACCTGAGTGTGTCTGCACAGGCCGACATTTGTTGGGTGCAGACATATTGTAATGAATGGAATAAACCTTTTTTTGGAAATCATCATTAGATTTTCAAAAACTTTGAAACTTTGCCTCAAAGTTTTTGCACACGCGCTCGACGGAATGGCGCCACATCTCAATCCAATTATACCGACTGAACATAGAGAACAAGGATTTAAACACGGCGTGTGACATAACAAAGATGTAAAAAGTTTGTTTTTGGTTCGAAATGACTGAATGAATCTTTAAGCTTTCCTTTGATTTAGCAGATTATTTTGTTCTCCATCTTAATGGATAGAAGCTCTGTGAATCAACAAGTTGAAAATGTATAAATACTGAGACTTGATCCTTTTCTGTAGTGAGGGTTATGGTTTGGTTTAGGGTTAGTGGTTGGGTTTAGTGGCCTGAGCTACATGGCAATAATCCAACAAAACAGAGAAGATGACTTGAACAAGCTATTATGAAGCTCCAAGCAACAAATGAAAAGTAAATTGAATCTATGTTAATGGATTCCTCTCAGGATCTAATGCGGATTTCAGCAAATCCTACAAAACACTGTTTGATCATGCAGCTTTTAGAGTTAAGAGTTCACATTCTGATCTTATCTTTCTTAGCTTCTCCTTTTTAGGCCACATTGCTCATTTATTACCAAGATGGAAGATTCTACAGCCTCTCTGGATCCTTTCATTCGTCATTTGCAATTGTACATTTGTGAGAAACATGACTGTGTGTCTGCACTCAGGGTAGAGTTTGAACAACCTTGTCTGGCACTTTGGATTGTTTCAGAATCCTAATTAGGTTTGGCTGTCTGCAGTGCCACTGGTCTCCAGGAAACAATTAGTGGCGGCCCCATCACGACAGGATGTGCCCGCCACTCCCCCCGCCAGGATCTCTCACCCTGCTGGGTCCAGCGTGTTCTACTGTCTCCTCACTCCCAACAAACAAACAAGCAAACAAACAAACAAACAAACACGAAAACCACCATCCAACCAATACTGACCATACAATACAATATGATGTCATTTAATTTGTTCTGTGCGAGTCATACTGCATGTTATGAGGGGTTACAGTACGTTCCAGTGTGCTTGCCTCTTTTGGACACACACTTTCATTGATTATGCACTGCAGAGAGTGTGTGTTTAACAGCTACTTCTGGCAGTATTCAGCAACTCTGCATGGTAATACCCTGTCTCCAAATGGACAGAAAAGTGTGAAGAAATGAAATGAAATTATATAATTGAATTGTTTTATATGTCCCCATTGATTTCACATAAAGTTGTAATGGTTTTTGTAATTATTCTGTGGTGTCATGGCGTTCTGCGTTGACACCACGCTCCCCTATTGTCCTCTGGGACCCGTGAAAGACACGCTGCTGGGCTTCATGTTTTGTTGCCGTCTCCTCAGTGCAGATGAGTCACAGCCTGAGTCACTCAGCCTCCACGGCACAAGTGACACAGAGTCAAAGTCCACCTCATTCACTTGGCTTATATGCCACTTCACACTGCAGATAACTTAACTTAACTCATCATATTGTCGAAAAATAACCTAACATATAAAAGTCTTTGTGTAAATTGAGTATAACATTATCTATTTTATAATCTAGCTGTGTGCCTGGCATGATAATCCTCAGTTTTGCTCATTTGTTTCATGTAACGACTCGCAACGGTGAGCAACAATTTCCTTAATTCCCGTAATTCCAACTGCGATGTCACTTGTCGACGTTCCCAAACAAATCAACAAGAACATGAATTCTGCTTTTATGACATAATTTGTGTAATGCCGACAAACAAAAATAGAATTCACAGACTTCATTCTGAACTATTGCAGTTATTTAGCTAGCATCACACAACGGGGCGTAAGCTAGCTTTAGCCTAGAAGCGTAGCAAAGATGTCAAACGGCCTGTGACACCACGTGGGAAGGTTTTGTAGTTTAATTTACGTCTTGTATTACAAACATACTTTGCTCTTGCACATTTTGCCTGAATCACTGTTGTGTTGTTACTTAAAAAGAGTCCGATATGCTTTATGACTGAAGAAGGAGGCCAACTTTTCAGCTTGCTTGTGGAAAAATGCTGCACAAAGAGAAAACAAAACATTTCATTGCATTCAGGAAGCAGCAGAAATAAATGAGTTTATATTTCACCCGGGAACACAGTCATTAGTTGTGAAAGGTTCAGTGATCCTGGTGGATTTCTCTGTTGACTCGGGTGCACACAGTGGAACACCCTGTGGTGACTCACTGTTTGGTTCCCATCATGGCTCAGGTGACTCTTTCACTGTGTTGGTGTTTGTGTTTACTATCATTAACAGTTGTAGCTACAGTCACAGGTTTACCAGGCCCACTTTTGCAGGTTGAACCCTCCATTTAGATGAGAATCATGTTTGAAATTTGATGCTAGTACAGAGTATTTAAGTCCCTTTGAGCAAGGCACTAGGACCAAACTGGGACAGAAATAGCCATAACCATTGGACAAGCAGAGAGATATTGACATTACAAGCACAGTACAAATACTGAGGAGTGCGTACAAACCTAAGTAGAGAATTGGAGCCTCTTTGTTCTGCATGTGTGGCAGCACATTTACACATTTCCTTATCTCTCCACACGAATGAATGAGCTGGTGCAGTGGAACAGTTATTGGACAATTTTGCACATCAGCAGTACTAATGTGTTTTTCTTCTACTACCTGTGGGAACATTCGTGTAGTGTAATGTGTGGAGTGGAACCGCTTGTCCGTTTGTTAGAAAGAGGTGAACTACTTATCATTCCGCAGGACGACTTTCTACCAATCAGGCTTTTGTTCTCGTCAAAGTATAATAAACTTGCAGGTATTACGCACAAATGCTCTCTGATCTGTTAGTGAACTAATGGCGACCGATTTGTTCTGCCCGTACAAACATTACAAAACCAGTGCAGTGTGGCTCGTAATCCGCTGAGTTTAACTCTGCAGCCCCAGTTATGTAATGGATGGTAATCTGCTGTTACCGTAGCAACATTCTTCACAACTGGCAGGGAGTTTGTGCCATGAAGGTAATAAAGCAGTTTTTCCACCTCTCTGTTTTTTAAGAGCCATATTCAGGACTTCAGTTTACACTGGCCTCCAAACCTCTGTGGTGCTTTCAGGTAATCCTGAGCAGCATCTTGGTCTCAGCTTGGACTTGAAGCAGCGGTATAGAAAATGTACAGTTAAGGCATGTTTCAGGCAACAAAACAGGCGATTGTTCGACTCCAGAAACTGATATACTTCTAATCCAAACACAGAGACACGTTTTATCTCCTCATGTTGAACTTTTAAGCCAAATCTAATGAGAAACAAGACGAGGAACAGTGGGTGAAAAGTGAGACTGCTGAGAATCTATGAAGGGTTTACTGGATGGTCTGGGTGTGAGTTTTGCATGTGTATCTGATTGTACGATGGTGGTGCAGGGCAGAGTGTGTTTGAGAGGCTTGTACATAAGAATATTGACAAAATTCCAGAGGATTGGCAGATTAAGCCAAGTGGACACTGTGAGACAGAGGCTCTTCTACCTTTGATGCTTTAGTCTAGCCAGCGTGTCTCCAGGTGTGTGCAGGGATCTGAGTCTCTCCAGGTCTCACCAGACCAAACTGCAAGCCATTTGATTACGGTCCAACTGATGGAGCCAATATTCTGGATCAGAATTATTCATCTTTAGTGAGCAATTTTCCAATTTCGATGAGGATGTGATTCAATAAGATTTCCTCGTTTATGAGCTTTTCAAACTAAACTAATGTGACCAAGGTTGTGAGGACAGGATGTGAAAACTGACAGAGACAGAACAGAGAAACAATTTAAAAGGAAAAACTGAATGTATGTATGAGCATAAAGCATTTATGAAACAAAAACGGTGAAGTGAGGAAAGAGAAAGAGAGAGAATAAGAGAAAGCAAATGCTCTTTGTTAAAAAACGTGTCCAAGATCTCATCAACTGAACCGGACTGAAAAATTGTGAAATAAAGAGAGAGAGAGGGAGAAAGAGAGAGAGAAAGACAGGGAAAGAGAGGCAGGATTGCAGTTATCTGAGGCATCCTCAGTGCCAGGAGACCGATGTCCCAGTCCCTCTGTGAGCCCATTTTCCACATCTGAGCCACTACCATGGAGTCTGGTTTAACAGGATTGTCTAGTGCTTTGTGGTTTGGATGCCATTAATCTCTTTTATCCACTTACTGCACCTTATACTGTGGGCGAAGCATGGCAAGCTGTCTGTCGTCAGGTGGTTAAACCTGCAGACGAGGACATGTGACATGGACGCATTATCCAGCTTTTTATGCATGCGTTCCCATGATGATCCAGACGGAGAGATTTATCCTCCATAGCCCCAGTCCTTTGTGGCTGAACGTTCGGTTGAAACTGTATTACGCCGAAATCCCTGAGTCCCTCTGTCCTGATTTGTTTTCCTCATTTCTAATTCAACCTCTTATTGTCTTCCCTCTCGTGTTTTCAGAACTGGTCATGCAAAACTAAGTGTTTACTCACTTTGTCTTCTTATCATCACTTTGGATTAGTGTCCGGGCTTGGAACAAGAACCCCAAGAGCCTACTGAGCCTCTCTGTGCGGAGTGCATGTTGTCCCAATGTTTGTGTGCTGACAGATGTAACTAAGATTTCAGGGCTCAGCAGGAAAGACAATAATAAGTCTGTCTTCACCAAACTTTTTATAGTGACATTATGGTCCAAATAAGGCCTTGGCCTCATTTCACCTTTTCTATTGCTGTAAATCTTCTCTATTGAGGCTTGGGAGCGCTCATACATCTTTTACTTTGTTTAGTACATTTTGTGCCGAAGGAGACATATGATTCTTGTTATTGTCCCTCTTGTTTAACTGTGGGAAGTACTGTGAATGTGTTTTGCAAAAATGTCATCCAGTAAGACAAACACATCCGTCCTGAAGTGTTTAATTTTGTTTGATCCTTTACTTCTGAAACGTGTTGTTTTGTGATGGGCAGATTTACAGCCTGCACACCGGGTTAGACACGCACACACGGTATGAGGAGAGTTAGTGAGTGACAGTAATAGCAGCCTCAGAAGGACAGCACTGACAAGCAAAACAAAACCAACGTTTTCACTCAGTTTGCACAGTGCTCTGGTTTCGATAATGTATAATGTGTCCCCTTTAATGTGCATTTACTGACTTCTCTTCCTTGTTTTGCCATAAAGCCTCCACAAGATCCTGATCTGCATTTAGTATGTGGCTGTAACTGTATATATTTGAGTTTGAGTATTTGTCTGATTTGCAGTCTGAAAATATGTGTAGATAGTAAACGTTTTTGTCATGTCATGAAACCTTGCAAACTGTAATCTGCCAGCTTGTTTTTCACCATCTTGGATGAAAAAAACAAACAACTTCTTGAGAGCAAATGGATGGTGTCATCATTGAGGCTGTGTGCCCAGGAAAGTTAAGTCTGTGTCGGACCAGTGTGCAAAATCAATGAGATGAGTGTTCATGACAGAAAGGACTAAAATCCAGAGACTTAATGAAGTTAGCCAGATGCACATACACACGCCCCATTAGCCTTTTCCTTTCTTCTGTGGGTGGCTGAAATCTTAAAATTGAATAAGATAATGGAAAAGAGGAAAATTATTAGATTATTCCAAAAGGGTTACAAGTACATCCCTGTTCTGTCAGAGATATGACCCACAGTACTTCATGGCAGTTCCAGTAATTTCCCCTGTTTATCACATGTGCCATATTTGCATGCATTGGCTTGTACTCTGTTCCACTTTACCCCATTTACATTGCATTACATTAACAGCCTATAAATATAAATGTGCCAGCGTTAACTTTTCTCCTAAAGATAATGTTGTGGTCTCTGGAGAATGCTCTGCTATCAGGGCTGTGGAAGAATTGATCTTCCCATCATAACATACAGGAAATCCAGTCGGTGCTGTCAAAGCAATATTACCATGAAGGCTATGCAGTGCATTTCCCTGCACATCTTGGATGACTTGGGCGGACAAATAGAATTAGGAGTCATGTTTTGGAAGAAAAGCAGCCAGATTTGATGAAGCAGATGTTTTCAAAAGGCCTGTACTGGCATTTCGGTTGTGCTGTTGACTGCAGCCGATTGGCCAAGCTGCTCTTAGTAGAGAGGAGTTGCACTTTGGTGTGATCAAGACGAATTCAGCTCATTTTGTTTTCACTGACAAATGATTTAAAGTGAATAAAAGGAAGCCGCTTGCTCCCATTGCACTCTGTGGTGCAACTGGCTTAGAGTTCAGCTCCCTGTCTGTCTGGGTTGGTGGTTCTCTTCTCTGGGTCGGACACTGGGGAGTCTGACTGTAACTCTAAAAGGGGTTGGGATCCTTTCACTAATGTATAGCTCGAATACAGAAGAAACACTTACTAGGCCTACAGACCTTTTCCATGTGACATCACGTCATGGCAAGAGTCCAAACTAGGAAGACAAGGAAGAAGCCTCATCTGACATAAACTGAAACCTTGTGACTTGTCTTGACGTAAACCATCTGATAATTATAGAAAGACCAGCATGATTGCTTTTAAATCAACAAAGGCAGAAGCAGAGACACGATGAATAACAAAAGGGGTAATAAAGCAGTGTGTCAGCTGTGAAAATGGTGTACAGGAGTAACCAAATGACCAGCTTATGTTAAATTCATTTCTTAGTTGTCACATGAGACTTTGTTATGACCGGGTAATCCTATTATTTCACGACATAATTCATTAGATCAGTGAAGGAGGCTTGAACTTAATCGTGACTTCTGTCATATGTTGTGAGCAGAGGAGGCGAAGTTACATCTGAGGAACTTTCCAGTACAAGCAAGTCCATTTATAAGTATTAAACAGATACTGTAGAAGTTTAATTCAGCCCATATAAGGGACTTTTTCTCAACATTTTGTCAGATCATGCAAGTTTAGGATTCTACTTAAGGAAAATGTCAAGATGCAATGTTCACAGATAACACCTTTGATGGAAAGTGGACTTTCCCAGAGCTGAAATAAAGCAGCTCTGGGCTTGAAGGCTGATGGCTGCAATGATACTGAGATGAGTGTTTGATAATGGTGTGAAGAGGTGATGGCTGGACGGCGGTAACACCATGTTTCAGTCCTATACTTTACAAATTCTTGACTATCACAGTGAAATCTAAGACACACTGGAAAAGTAGAGAGTCACAGCCAGAAAAATATCTTAACACAATTTTGTCTAATTGCATGAAGTACTACTTGTGGTATATCATGTTGCATGGAAGAGCCTCATGTGTGGGCCGTATCTGGGCGCATCCTTTACACTGACAGCTGGCTGAGCTAAAGCTTTTGTGGCTGAAAAGAAACAAATATATATAAATATATATATAATCTTATACTGTCAGTGGTGTCCGTGAGAGACGGTGGCTGGTTGGTTTGTTCCATCTGTGATCAAATCAGCGTTCATTATTTGTGGACAGGCAGGTTTGAGTGGATGCTGATTATACTGTCAGTGTTTTCTTTAGACAGCAGCTCCACTGGGTTGAGCTGTGCCATTTCTTTAAAAATGAGCCTTCACTCTAAGATTAAAACTGTTGTTTTTGTTTTAAATATTCAAGCAGTGCTTTGGATCTCTGATTGCAAGTATAGCATGTATGGTAACACAATTACCACACAAACCTGCAAGGCAACACATTCTGTTTCTGTAGCAGACTCTATATGAACAAGTGCTTTGACAATTGATGATGGCTTGCACAGCGTCTGCTTTGAAGGTGGAAAAAAAAAAGAAAAAAGCGCTCTTCTTTATCTTCCTCTGTCCAGTCCCTTTTATCAGCTCGCTGCAGAATGTTTTCTCATGTGGAAAAATGTGTGTTTGGAAAGTCTCAGGACAGGGAAACAGCTGATATAGTGTTTCACAGGGAATAAAAGAGGAGATTCACAACTGGGGTTTCTATTCAAGAAAGCTAATTACAGCTACTTTTCCTTCAACAATTGTGTTTGTTTTTGCTGCCATTTTGTTATTTCAGATCAGTGCTTGTTGGTGATCACTGTCAGTTTCAGACTGTATGTGTCACTAATACCATGGTGACATGATCATCTGCCACGATTAAGGCTATTCAGGACTCATTATTTAAAACTCACGTGTGCCAATTTGTGCCTGAGGCAGCATGAAGGTATAATTTACTTTTATGTCCACAAGCAATGTTCAAAGATAAAACAATATCTTAAAGTTATGATGCCACTTCATGATGTTTATGTATTTTTGAGGCTTTTTTCTTTTCTTTTTTTTCTGTTTCATTGGGTTTTTTGGGATCTTGTAATGTGCTATTGTACAATTTATGGTTTTAAATACTGTATATCAAATTTTTTTATTTAGATTTTGAAGTATGATCATTCACAATTCACAATCAATATTTACAGTTGCCAAGAACCACATGTTATACTTTTAAACCTTTAAAAACAGAAACGTGCGCGTGCGTGTGTGTTTTCTCACTTTTGACACATCCAGATCATTTCCCTGTCATATCCCGCGCGAGGCCCCGCCCCCCTCAGGAAACACACGTGATTTAGCCTCCAACTCCAGCATGGCGGAGCTGTTTGGGTGACTGATCTGCGGCGTCTCCCTCGCTCTCTCTCCCCCCGCTGACGGCTCTCTTCGAACTGGCTTGGAACCTCCGGGACCCCGCGGGGACAAGCAGGCAGTCTGCACCCCCCCGGGCTTTGCTCACTCAGGTACGCGCTTGTTTTTTTTTGCTCGCGTTTCGATCGGGTTAACTGAATCACAAATCACGACTCTGTGGATCGTTGGCTGGTTCGCTTTTCAACTTCGGACTCCAGCAGAGTTTTCTCTACTTTGTGGTCGTGTTTTACATGAAGCGTTTGGCAAGTGTTGATGTTGCGTAATGGCGAGGTTGTTTCTTCGCTTGTAACAACTTTGAGGCGACCACAATGACTATTATCACTGCGTTTAACTGAACTGGATTTAAGTGGAGCAATTGGATTTGATATTTACTGTTCAGCGTAAATTGAGGTGCGCGCTGTCATTTGGAAGCAGAATGATTCCAAGCACAGAGGGTTGTTAAGTTCTTATCCTTTGCAAACTTTCACTTCAACTTTCTGCAGTTGTGCAGCAGCAGCAGCGGCGGCACAGCGCCACACTTTCACACTGTTTCACGTCAGCTTGACTGTTTTTCCTTCAGTGTGACAGGAGTCATGTTTAAGAGTTTCCAGATGTTGTGTGTCATTTTATTAACCTCTTAAAATGTTTTAGATTCCCCCCCCCTTAAGTTCCATTACATTTAGGAACATATACCTCTCACTGGCTCATCAACACTTCTATTATTAACCTCATTAACTTTCAAGATTCATGTCAACTTAGAAATAATAACCTGTTTTTATTTGACATATATTTTCTGTCTGAGCGTATGTAGGCACTTTATAGAATCAACGTGTCGCACACACAGTTAATCAATCCCCAGATATCAGGATGTGTCATCGCAACACCATGGCATGAAATGGAAACATTGCAGATGTTTGTCTATTGGGGAAACATTTGGATTTGTGTGATCTTGTGTCTGTGTGTGTTGTTGCTGAGGTTGAACCATCGCTTTGGGTGTAAACTTGTGTCTTGGTAATGAACACAGCAGAGCAGTGGGGCCTGTGTGCCGTCTGCTCCTTTGCAGCGGAAACATTCCTTCAGTAATCTGCTCGTCCACGCCGCTCACACTCCGGCCCCACAGGAAGAGGGTCACATCAGGCTCAGTGCAGGTCAGGGCCCTGAGCGGAGACCAGATCAAACCACATCTCATCTTCAGTGTTCCATTTTCAGCATCTGATTCAAAATCTAACTTTAATAACTTACAACGTTTTACCTGCTGACATGATGCAGTTACAGTGAGTGTTGATTTTGTTGGGACTTCTTCATAGAAAATCTGTATTTGCCTCCTAAATGTGAGTTCATCGCTGCCAAAATCCCCCAAGTTCTTGTTGTAACTTGCAACATCAAGATAATTTGTAGTCTGTTTGGCAGCAGATTTGCAAATTTTATTATTTGTATTTATTTGATGAAGTGGGATATTTAATAATCAAACAATATTCTAAACTATTGTAATTATATTCACATAGTATCTGACATTGTGTTATTCGGTGTCCAAAGAGTAAACAGAGCATTAATTTTTCATTGCTTTGGAAAGAATTGCTGGACTTTTTTTAATTCACATAAAATGAAACTTCAATACACAATGAAACTTCAATTTTAATAATCCCTCACTGCTCCTTGTGTGTGTGTGATTCTCTGCTTCTCGGAAAACATCCATATCCACAAGGAATTGAAAAACAACAACAAATTATTTATTTATTGAACTGAATTTAGAGAGTTGAGCAATGGTTTTATGTTCACAGTAAAATTTTTAATATAATGCGGCCCCCAAGCACCATTTTAATGCTCGCGTTCACACTTAACACTGCTAGGTTCATTACCAATAATAAGCTGTGGTCGCTGCAATTGTCAATATGTCCAAAATAAGTACCGTCTCAAAACTACAAGCTCCGAGCTCGCAGTTTGTTACATTATCATCTGCCAGTGCTGCCTCACTCCTGATTTCTTGGACATGCCTCCTCTCTGCTTCAGTGTCCATTGGACCCGATCCGTCCACTGATTGGACAGAATGTGGTTGTGTGATACTTAACTTGTATTATCTGAAGCTAAATTACATTAGCATTTATTTCTTCTGCTGTATTGTAGTTTGGTCCACTTGCATGTTCCTTGTAGTGAAATGTTTTGTGAATCTAATCCGGCCTGATTTGACTTTGAAGGTCATGATTCAACATTGCATCAAAGTTAGGAAGTAGTTAGTTCTTGTTTTGAATTTGACCCCATTCTTGCCTCTTGTTATCTCATTAAAACCTTTTTTTAGCTCTGCTTTGTTAGGGCCTTGGACTGTCTTTCCCCCCATCATTTAGCTCACGCAGACAGTGGGAAAGCTTGCTTCCTTTGTGGTCATTTAGAGTTGCCAGACTAATGCGTACAGACACTAAAGCGGTCTTTTAATGCCATTGTATTGCGATTGTGATCAAGAAGATGGCACGGTCCTGCATTGTGTGTTGTGTAAACTGTTTTGAGGGCACTCTCACACTAAACCCTATGTTTGTCCAATTGAATCGAACCTTAATGTGTTTCACCCAAAAGTTAGGTTCAGTTAGGTTAAAGCTTGAAAGCGATCCAAGCCAAATACGGGAAATGAAGAGCATTGTCCTTTCTCCTCAAGGGGAGCTTGTGACAGTGTTTTGTGTGCAACTATAGCAACATGAATGCTTCCTGTCAATCCGAGCAGAGGATCTGACAGCCACACCACTGTTTTTTTCCTGATTTCTTACGCTTCTGATTTTTCTCTTAAAATCTGGTGAGGTGGTTCCTGTGCCCAGGCAGTGTAGCGTATGATATGCAAGCCATTTTATTGTCTGTTAACGACACTGTATACCAAATCCCATTATCGCTGTGACTGCTAGGGCACGATGGTGATAATGTAATGTAATGAAAATCAAGCACACCAGCAGAAGAAGTGTTTATCAGGACTGAAGAATTGTACTTATTACCTTTCTGATTGCTGTTGTAACAAATGCAGAGCACTTAGTGTCGCCAGCACCAGAACACTTAAACAACGTGGCTGCTCAGACGTTTGTACAGTTGCTGCTCTATCAACAGCTGATTGATTAAAGGACACAGTCAACCTCAATTAATGAATCAAAAGGAATGAAAGTGCTCACTTGTTGTCGTCAAGGCCAAATGTGTCGCCGTATGCAATATGAAAAACAAGCAGACCAAGTAAAAAAAGATGCAATGCAACAAAAGTTTGAATTCTAGTGGCGACGAAAGTGTGAAAGTGCAGTAACAGGGTCTTGCATTCAGGTCTCTGTCCATCCATCCACTGTTTATCCTGGTGGGGTCAGAGGTCTCCCTGTGTAGCCACATCCTCAAGCTCTTCCTGGAGATCCTCAGGAATTCCCAGAGAGGAAGAAATTGCCCTCTGCATTTTTTGTTATAAGCCTGGTAGAGCTCAAAGATCGCATCACACTTTTTTATCATTTAGTAAATTACTTTTACAATGTGCCTAGTGCAGAGGGCTGCAATCTAATTTCTTAAATATGTGATGTTAATTAAATTTGGCACCATTGATACGCAGTTTTGTTAAGGGCTTTTAATTGGGTGCTACGCTGAAGGCTCTTCGAGCAATGTCATTTGATGTCACCGATGTCATTTGAAAGCTCAATGAATCCCTGTATTGACGAGTGGTCGCTTAATGAGTTCATAGCTTGAATCATTGTCCTGGATTCACCCCGTATGACCCCGCTGGCCCTCGCTGTTCCACGAATAAACCCTGTTATGGCTCCATGTCACTCGTCAGGTCCACAGACTGGCTCTGAACTTTACTCCCCAAACTAGGTTAACTGTTGGAGGAGTTGGCAGTAGGGAGAAGTTGTCCTTGTCTGTGGACATCTTGTAGATGTTGTCACGCTAATGATTACTAATGGAGTCTATTATTGACTCTTTAATGTGTCAGTATAAATCTGGTATCATGCCCCTGTGGTGCGCAGACACACTTAAGAAGCAATACTCTTTGTAGAAAGCTGTAAAAGCTATGTAAGGGGGGGGGGGGGGCTTTTGAGTGGGTGCATGGAGCGACATAGAGCAGAATGTGAGGTTTCTGTAGTAGAAAGGAAAAATCTGCCTTGGGAAGCACACAAAAAAACAGAAAGAGCCCGAATCAAAGCAAATCGAGCTCTCAATGTTCTGCTTTGTATGAAGGCCTTAAAAGGCTTTCACACATAAACGGTGTAACCAAATTGAACATTGGAGTATGAAGGATCAATCTGTGAGATTTAAGTCATTCCGACAAAGTTTGAATTCTCTATCTGAATGTGTTTGAGTCTAGATCATTGCCGTTGAACATTAATTAGAAAATGAGTATGTAATGATCGTCTGGTCCGTGGCTGCTTCCTTGTAACAAAGGATTGCATTGGACTGTGAAATACCTGCAAACTAACATTATAGTGGAGAGGTTGGTAAGAAAAGATGTTGGTTTGTATATTATTTCATTAAATGAAAATGTTTTTGGGTTTCCAAGGCCACCCGTGTCATTTTGCGGGCACAAACTGAAGTGTGACCCCCTAGTAAATACAGAGATTTACATATTTCCACTAAAAAAATATGAAAATGTAACTGCATCCCTTGGCTTTGTTAAGACGCCAATGAGGCTCAGCTTGTTCCTGCTAAAAGAGGAAGTTCAGGAGAATATTAGGTGAACTATTCAGGCTCCAAACACATAAATGGCTCACAAGTTCGGCTCACTTCTAAAGCCAGCTCCATTTGATTTGCATGAGTGAAGTCGAGAGAAAGAAGAGGATGTAGAGAGGATGAAACCTCCCTTGTGATTAAGATCTTTGAAGATATGGATATCATGAACTATAAAGATGGCCCCAAATGCCGAAATGCGTATAAGTTGAGTCACATGGATCTGCTTGAGTTGCATTCATGTCAACTGGTTTATAAACGGATTACTTGGTTTTGTCTTGTCTGCTAGATGGACTTTTTGCCTGTAATTGAAGCTTATCTGATCAGATATGTTATAAAATCTGTTGACGTCACCCTGCTTCCTCTTTTTCACTCCGCTCACTCTCATTCAAGTAATATCGAGTGGGAGTGATGCCAAAGCTTGGACATTGACTGCACAAACATAAAAGTTAATAGTTATTACTAACGGCCGGCCTACCGAGATCCAATCACACTGCGGGCAGCATCTAGATAACGCAGAATCATGTTAGTGCAAGGTGTAAAAGGAGCCTCGTATCATTACCATGCTCATAGTCAATGTGTTGTTGACCTGTTGTCTACACGGTCGCTCTGTGTTCAGTCTCAGGCAGGCATGCGTGTCCCCAGGCTGCTAGAACTCCATATCAACACGAAACAAGATTCCCATCAGCACTCAGTGTTTCTGCCCCGTGTTTTACTCTTTTTTTTTTTTTCTTTGCAGCCAACACCTGATTGATGTGATATCCTGCAGTTCTAGCCGACCTCGTTCTATTGCAAACACAAACAAGTACCAGCGAGTGTTTGGTTACCACAGGTCGTATCGCACACTCGCTTTCTCTTTCCCCGCAAACGTGCAATCACTCGCTTTCTATGGACGCAGATGTTTGGGATAGTTTGGGATTGTTTCTTCACTCCCAAACTTCTTGATTTGGGGAAACGTATGCTGCTATGTTCTGTGTGATTGCTAATGGTTGTGCTGACCTGCTTGCCTAGAGTTAACTTCCACAAAGATTCTGTCGGATATCACAGTAGCACCAGGATGCTGCGCCCGGGTCTTTGAGTATGATATTCCTTCCGTTTGTTGTACATCTCAGCCATTTCTACCGCAGTTAGACAAGCTGGTGAAAGATGGATTATAACAACAACAAGGACAAAACACAAACACGTCAATCACAGGCATACTGCCGGTGCTGCTAATCCCACTCACAATCTGAATTATTTATAGTCAATTAGGACTGAGAGGCTGAGGCTGTCTTCATGGCACAAGTGCATTTTCGATGATTCATTTCATGAGCTTTGCAAGGGGTCTCTTAATTGTTGTTTACTGCTTGCTGTCCAACCACATGTTATTTTTATGCTATCGTGATTACTCCCGGCAGCACTCGTAGCGCTTGGGAAATGAAGTCCATTAACAGACCCTGAGAGTTGTTTTCCTGTCAAGTGCCGTGAAACGTTTCCAGATTCATACTCTGCTGCATGTCAACTATAAATCCTGTCCAAATCCTCTGTGTGGAAATGAGACGTGAAGAGATGCAGGTGGTGTATTTTATGGCTCTACAAGTGCAGCGAAAAGACCTGCAGAGCCCGAGAGACGGAGGGTAATTGAGGTCTGAGGTTACTGCCAACGTAGTGCGAGATGCTGTAAACTCTCTATTCTTCGGTGACACGTGGGCCTGCTGACAAAAATATGAGTCTTGATCTGAAAATAGCACAGCCGGTTGACGTTGAGGGCTTTACAGTGACACCTGGCTATTTAAGGCCGTCCTCTTCGCTCCGTGGACCATCATCATCCCTTCATTAAATGACTAATAGTGTTTGTTTAGGCTGTCACCTGCAACTGACAGGGAAGCAGGGAATAGGGGAGTGGGATGACGTTAATGCAAGGTGTAAACAGGGCCTTAATGCCTCAGCAGATCCATCAACATCAACTTAACGTATCCCTATTGGTCGTCGACACATAGTCCATAATGGTACTTCAAAAACCTCCCCCCTCTGGCTCTTTAGGATGGATGCCTTGAGGCTTCTGTGTGAAACCTCGAACAGTGGATTTTGTCAAGTAGTGACGAATTGGAACCTCCACATCCAATCAATACTAGCAATAATATGGGTCTAAAACTAGAGCTCATTGATAATCTTACTTACTCGGTCTGCAGCCTGTTTGACCTTAATTTCCAGTATCCCAACCCTCAGACTCCCACAATCCCACTGTCAACTTGTTAAATAAGGAAATTTCACAAATTCTGATACGTGAAATAAGTGTTTGCCTGAAAGAAAGGTTTTTGTACCTGAAAGTATGAAGAAGTTAGGAGATGTGTATGTATTTCAAGAGGGAAAGAAGTGAAACTGAAGAAACTTAGATTTCAAATGCTGATCCAGACCCTGAATGTTTAAATGGTTTCCGTGTCGCTGTGAAAGTCAGGCATAAATTCCGTCTCGCCCCTTGGATATGCCGTAAATCACAGGGTGTCACTAATTAATGGAAGTGATATAATATATTTACCATTAACCTGCTGTGCTGCTCGCCTGTTGCGTCAAACATCACAACTTGTTCTCTTACACAACTTACATATGCCCTCTTTATGTCTCGTTATGGCAATGGAGAGCAACTTGACTATTGATTACATTATTCTGAATTGTTATCTGGATAAACTTGCTTTTAGAATCTTTCTGAACAAAATATTAATTCAATTCATGTTCTCTCACAGCTGAAACACTCGGAGGTCCCTACCGCTCCCCTTTGGCTGGACGCTATGCGGCTTTGAGAGACAACTGTCCTTTTGTCCCACCTTGGCTTGGCGCTGCACCAACCTGGCCGGGTAACACATGGTGTCACTACACATGGTCCGGAGGTGAACCGACACCCTTTGCCCCATCGTTCTCTCGCTGTCCTCCTGGCACCAAAGATGACCTCGCACAGTGAAACAGGTAAGACATGGATGGAATGCAGTGTGGCTACGTATATGTTTTGTTTTACAGGAACTGGTTGGTTGTACTCAGGATAATGTTGTGTGAAGCCCCAGGTTAACTTAGGACCCATTTTTGAGCTGATTGGTCTGTAGAAAAGGATTTGCTGAGCACTTACTACTGGAGTCTGAACCTGTTTCTGTGTGGTGGTGTGTGTTTGTGTGTGTGGCCCCTAGAATTAAATGTTTGTTGGTCTGTCAGCCGCAGGGCAGGAGGGGATGTGGGATGAACGGTGTTGTCAATAACCCAAATACATTTAAATTGCATCATTGGGAGACTGAGCCATAGTTGTGAGTGTTCAGCCTTGGCAGAGGCATAAACTGTAATGACTGCCCCTCTATTTTTGAGTGTTTTGACTCGAGTCGAGCAGCTTTTTTTGTTTCTCTTGACACACTTTAAAACCTGGCTTCCCTGATCTGCGTGACCTCTTGACCCTTGTCTCTTATGCAAATTCATCTTCCTGAAGCACAATTCTCCGCTTTCCACCTCAGACTAAAGCTGACAAAAACCCAATTGTGCTCTCTCTGCCTCAGCATGATGCGGCCCTCACGGCTGCATTCAGCGATCAGATGATGTCACAGCTATTGGTTAATTGTCGTCACGCTGTTGGCTCTGTACAGCTTGAGTTTTGGAAGCTCCGGCACCACCTTCTCTTCTCTTGTTCTGCGAGGAGAGAGTTGTGTTTCCCGGCCAAGAAGTTTTGCGTCAGACTGTCCATTCACAAAGCTGTTAGTGCTGGCACAGGCAGAAGCTATCAGTTTACATTCTCACCCTGTAGTAGCGGTTTAACATATCTTTTGTCGTCTTTTATAAATTACATTGTGTTATGTAATAGGAAACCGTGGAGTGTGGCAGATATTTAGGTTTATATTCCTCTTCTTATCGGTTACACGATGTGTTTATTCTTAGTTCTCTTTAACGCAGCACTCCCGTGTTTGTCTGCTGTCATTGCAATTATGGGAAGACTGTAGAGGAAGTTACATGCATGGATGGAATTATTACAATGAGTAATGAGAGGAAATGGGTACGCCTTGAGTGAACTGGTTTATTTATCATAGTTGCATAATCTGGATGTGATGACCTTGCACAAACTTTTTTTAAAGATTTATGCTGATTTTGATCTGATGATGCCGCTTAGATCTCCTTTTTGACGTTATCAGATTACATTCGCAGTCATTCGGGAATATTAACGCACTGAAAATTTAAATGCCAACTGGAATTTCAGTCCAATGTGTAAAATACAGCATATATAAGATTTACATTATTTTTCCCAGCCATAATCCACAAATATCCTATTTCCTTAAAATAATGCCAGACTGCCCAAGTTTGATTCTCAATAAAAGAGTTCTGGCAATAAGAGTAAGACGCTGGTGGCGGTCCAGCATCAGTCTGACACTGGCCACGCCTCCTCTTTGCACTTCACTTTCCCCCCGTTGTCGCCTTTCAGTCGGTGCACTATATGACAGCGCATCATTTCCTGTTCCCCAGCCACCATCTTTACAGCAATGAAGGCCCTTTTGTTTGACTTATACTTGGGTGGCAAAGGTTGGCATGTTGACAGGCTACTTGGCATTTTGGAACTGGCGTTTATAGCCTTGGAGTCAGCTCTAGAACACACACATACACATACACACACATACACGCACAGACACACACACGCATACAGACAAACTCTCTCATCCCAAACCAGACCCCCCTCCGCCCCTCTCCTCTCTGGAGCGGTGGTAATCAGTGGCAGGTCCAGGCTGAGGGGGATCTTGCGTCAATAAATCGTCATGCAGGGCGACTCCCCGGCCTGGAACACAAACACAGAGAGGGGCCGTCTGCCGCTGGAGGCCCTCGTACAGCTCGTTAAACCCTTTCAGGCCTGACCAGTCTGGCCAGAAGGAATGCTCCTGCCGACTTTAGCTGGTGTTGGCATTATGTACGCCCCTTAGATGTTGTTTTACCTCTTGGGGTAATCCTAAACTTCTCTGGTCTTACACGTATAACTGCCTGGTACAGGGGTAAGTCTAGATTTTTTTTCTCCCCCTACCCTTGTTTTTCCACAATGAAACCTGGAATTTTCTTTCCCCCTCTGGATTTCCCCACACATACTGCAGATCTCCCCGCTTCCCTTTGGACTTTTTTTTCCTTTTTCTTCTTCCTTCAGATGCAACTTGTGTTCCCACCGCTGCTGAATAAGGATTCATTGTGCTCGCTGTAGTAGAGTGAGGACTGAGTGCGTTTTTGTGCAATCGAAGACAAATTCCCACACTTCCGACACCATGCAAGCCATCACAGCTCAGCACATGGGTGGTGGTCAAAAAACGAGAAGGCGTGACTTTAACCTGGAGGTTCTCAGATGTGGGAGGGTGTGTGTGTGTGTGTGTGTGGTGATCCAGTCCCCTTTCTCTCTGTCAGTCTTATCAGTATAGTTACATGCATATGTGCAAACTTCAGTTCTGCAATTAAATCCAATTTGCTTTCAAACATCATGTAAACACCAAAGTGTGATTGGAAATGGGCCTAGTTGTCATTGGACGACTGCTCAGCCTTGGCTGAGGTTTGTGTCTTTTAGTTCTCAAAAATTATTGACAGATTTTAATGAAACTTGGTGGGTAGTTTGGACATGATCCAGGGAAGAATCCATGACATTTTGGTAGCACTCAGCCCGATGGTTTGCAGATGATTTTTAACTCTTTGATGACTGGTTCTAGAATTTGCTGTTTTTGTTGTTCCAGGATGTTTACTACAGCTGTGCACAGCTCTCTGGTCACATCACAGATGACACACGGACAAATTATTGCCATAATTTCGCTCGACTTGCTGGTAATAAATCAGCAGCTATATTTAGGCTTCCCCCGTTTCTAATTCTCAAATTTTTTCCTCCCCGGCTCCTGTGTCTTTCTTCTCTGTGTGAATTTGAATCACTAACCATAATAAGGTGTCCCAGTGGGAGCTATCAAAAGCATGCAGTTGTGGATTAGAAGAGTGGTGAGTGTCTGGTCCAGGCTGCTCCAAAGTGAAGTATAATCTTCAAAAGGGGAGCTTAACCCCCGCTTGCCTGGGACTGATGATCCTCCTTTTATAGGGGCCGCAATCATAAGGAAAAGGTTCAAGCTGCTAAATGGTACGTTTCCGTGTGCAGCTTTTTAAAGATAATTGAAGTCAACTAAGACGGGAAGCAAAACGAGTCGAGTGGGACAGGAAGTTATTAAAGAGAGAACTTTGACATCTGTGCTTTTGTCAGAACGCGGCCGTGCACGTGAATGTCCAAGCCGCCACGGGGACACGCACACAACAGCGCTGCCTCACATCTGCGCCCGATGCAATGCTGGAGCGCCACAGAAATGTTTTTGTTCTCATTCGTCCTCGGCTTTGCTGAGATTTTCCTCAATGGAAAGGAACAATGGAACCAGACAAACCCAAATCCTTTTAGAGGACAATGGGAGCCGCTGTGGCGAAATAAGATTACTGCCTCATTATTGTCGTTCACTCTACAGTTTTCCACAGTATTCAATTCAAATAATTTCATTGCCAGATGAATCAAGTGTGCATTTAAGCGTTTGGAAGAATTTATTATGCCTTCAAAGCTCGCAATTGAATTGTTTCTGTGGTTCAAATGCAGTGCAGACGATGATGCACCGATCCCCTTCTTTTGCACTTTTATTATTATGTATTTAACGATTGTATTATTGATTTTGCAAGGCATTTGATTGTTACATTTCTAGGAGGAAGTGGGGATAAGTTGCATTTTGTTTCTACCTTTTATCCAATTTTCTCTGTCTGGCTCTCGCCCTGCATGTCAGTAAAGTTGGTTCACTTGAGGCTTTAACATACCACATGTGCTGTTGTTTTGTGGAAGGAACATATAATTACATCTCTGTGGGCTTTATGGCAGTGGCAAAGGAATAATTGTAGCTTGGAAGAGATGCCAGTAGCAAGCGTTCAGCTATAGGATTTACAAACACTGTGCACAGATAAAGCCATTGACTGACAGGCCTTTGGCTACCACACCAGATGTACACTGGTGTTACTCTATAGCTCTCACAACAGCCCAGATGTTCAGTCTGTGCAATAGATATGGAGATTAAGAACATGCAAGACCTTAAAGATTAACCTATAAGGATTCGGCTATAAAGCCCATGGGTGAAATACAAGAGGTCATGTGCCTGAGCCCTCTCTGTCTTAAACTGCACACAAACAACAGCATAATAAGGATTGAGAATCCCTGCACAACTGTGTTTTCCATTGGCCTGGAGGTGGAATCCGCTGTTAGGGTTCAACTGGGGACAGTAGGGAAGAGGGAGGTGGGTCAGGTGGGTCTCGGGAGGATGTAATCCTCCTGCCTATATGTACAAAACAAAACCCAAAAAGTTCCCAGCAGTTGCACAATCCCTGTTAGGAAAGGCTCAGTGCACACTGAGTCTCCCAGGGCAGAATGGACTTTTCCAGGCATTAATCTGTGGCTAAACCCTGGAATAAAGGCCCTCTAACCTGACTGTGCTGAAAATACATGAAATGTCTCATGGAGTGTTTGTAGGGTTCATTATGGTCGCCGTCACTTGATCTGTGAGAGGCGGTGTCGGCCCAGTTCCATGTGAACCCTAGTCTGTTAAAGTTCTCTGTAAAACATGCTGACTATGCTCCTCCGTCCAGGGAGTGTATCATGTAATACACAAGCGCTTATCATCTGTTAGCAAATCGCATTATGCTTACCAGGTTTGTCTCCGATTACTGTGACAAGATGGTGATTACCTCTTTTTTTGCCGTGATAAAACCAGACCTTTACCTTCATTCCCTTCAAATCAGATTTTGAATCGTTTAGAAAATATGGCGGAGCTGCTTTATACTGCTGAATCAGCATAAGCGTGGCCACATAGTTGCGGAAGTTGAACGTGATGTCATAAGTGTGTGTGTGTGAGCGTATTGTAATGGCTGATGAGGTTTGGCTGTAGAATGAGCCAGAGGGGAGGTTTTTAACAAAGGGAACTGGTTTACTTACTCTGAGACTCAGATTTGACTTGTAGTTGACTGAAGAAGTCTCTGTTCTCAGTGTGTCTCGGTGTCCATACTCATACTGTCCTTCCCCTCTTCCCTTATACTTGACATAAACATTCTGTGCGTCTCCATCAAGGCTTCCTCATAGAGACTTCCTCTCCTCACATTTCTCTTTCCTGTCATGCCAGTTTTCTGTGCATTGAGGGTGCCAGCAGGCAGCAGTAGTGTGCTGTGCTGTGCCACAGGTCACTCTTAGGAACATGATTAGATAGACCATCAATCTAACCCTGAGTGTAAAATCCCTTCAAAGGGGAAGCTTTGCTAATGTCAAATGGAATTCCTGATGGAATGTCATGGACCACCGACTCTCTATGGGTCCAGACCAAGCTTGCAGCAATGGCTGAGCTATGGCAGTTAACTTCAAGATAAGAAAACGTGTTGGAGAAAGAAGCAAACGTGTGATTTTCCTCCCCTCTTCAACAACTGGAGTGGGCTCTTCTAGTCGGTACGGTTTTTGTGCTCGAGCTGCTCTGCTGAAGCTGCGTGGCTGCCAGCAGGAGAAGGCTGTGGTTGTCTTTGGCAGCTTTCAAGTGTGAATGTGTGTAATTTGAAGGCTGTTTCTGAGAGAGCACGACTGCTTATTAAACACTATCCCTACAAATAAAAGTCCAAAAATTTTCCCGGTCTGGTTGTAGTTGATTTTTAGTTGTTTACATGGTGAAGAACCAGCAGGGTGCCGCCAAGTAAGAACTACTGGCGCATCAGAATCTGAGTCTGAATAGGTTACACTTGCCTGTTCGCCCAAAAAAACATGTTTTTAATACTTAATTCCTGCTAATTTCTTAATGAAGATGATTCATTTCTTGTTTTTCTTTCCAGAATTTGGTGTCTGATCACCTTCCCAAGATGAAATTATCATTTTTTTAATCAGTGTGTGAGTAAATCTACAGTATGTGTAATCACAGTTAGCAATGTGTTATTCTGAGTCACAGTCGCAATGTTTTACTTGTTATTTTGGATGTGAAGTGAAATTAATTGACAGTTTCTTTTGATGGTTACAATTTTAGTTTTATCGGGTAAATTTAGTCTCATAGGATAACAAAACAAAAAGTGACTATAGAGGGAAATGAAGAGATTAAACCAAGCTTCTATCTTGAGATTAGACAGTTCTGCATTGAAGGTACGAAGGCTGGAAGTTAACCGTCATTGTTGCGTGCAAATGGTGGTTGTCCAGCTTCGCCCAATAGCACTTGAACCATTGACGAGAACCTACAACAAAATTAAACCAAGGAAAGTTCTTGAGTTCCTGAAAAGCTTTCTCACTTCCTGAATCTAATCCTGCGGTTGCACATTATCAGCCAGTGTAGCTGTGCGACATAAGGAAACTGTACAATAACCCCCATTCTCAACAGCCAACAGCCAGGCTTTGATGAATTTCAGTGGTGCATTCATGAACCCATGGACGAAAAAAAAAAAAAAAATGGAGGAGCATCGAGTTCAGTGGCACTCATCATCAGTCAAACTGCATGAAACAAAGGTTTGTCCTCCTCCCACGTTCTTCATTTACCAGACCTTACTTTCAACCATTAGCATAACACAGCCGGCTCATTTGTTCAGCTTTCAGACGCAGTAGCTTAATGTATGAAGTGAAACACTGCGGCTATGCTAGCAGCTTTGCCGCCGGCCAGATAAATGAGCTGCTGTGGAAATGCTCACAGATTGGAGTGGAAGAAAATGGATGTGGATGTCATAAGCATGTTTGTTGTCGTTAAGAGCGTAGCAATGGTTTAGTTGTGGCTTTTGTTAGCGGTATATTTATAAGTAATAAGTGAATGCAGATATTTCCATATTTGGTACTGTCATTTTTCGCTCTGAACGGAACTCCTCTTTGTCACTCTGACTCTTGTGTTATCTCTCTGTTGGAATGTGTCAGTCACACACAGTGGCATTGCGATCTAAGACGCTAATGAGCGTCCGTGCGGTGACGAGCGTTGCACACGCACGGAAATGCAGTCGAACTTGCTGGAACAATGTTTACAACACGCAAACGCTCATGGTAATGTAATGTCCCTTTTGTGTGTGTGTGTGTGTGTGTGTGTGTGTGTGTGTGTGTGTGTGTGTGTGTGTGTGTGTGTGTGTGTGTGTGTGTGTGTGTGTGTGTGTGTGTGTGTGTGTGTGTGTGTGTGTGTGTGTGTGTGTGTGTGTGTGTGTGTGTGTGTGTGTGTGTGTGTGTGTGTGTGTGTGTGTGTGTGTGTGTGTGTGTGTGTGTGTGTGTGTGTGACAATTACAGTTTTTAGTGAAACTGACTCAGGGGACTAAAGGTTTCTAAGTAGGTCGTGTCTATCCAGGGCCGTCCCTCAGGCGTGAAGGTAAACCTTAATCCCGGCCTGCAGAGTTTTATATCCACAGTTTAGAAACGATCCCACTACAGAGACCTTTGAGACATTGTGGTCACTAGTCCGATTGAAGCAATGCCCTCTGTGGGTGTGCAACTTTTACCACCTGTGACGGCCAAATGACACTGAATAAACGACAACAGAACCCAGGATGAAAGTATACAGATACCATTCCTCCAAGTTTGGTCTCACTGTCACACTGGGCTGCACGAAACCGCTATGTATGCATGTGCGGCCTCAAACAGAAAAAAACGGTTTCCTCTCTCCGCTAAACACTCGTTAACGTACTGTCTCCACTGTACCAAGGCCAAATTTAGAACCGTTCAGGGTTTCCACTACTAAATCACAGGTGCTCAGCTGGGAAGACCGGTTCCTGTGTTGACTCTTTGGGCACCCGAAACCTTTTTTTCGTCTGACATCTCTGCCCAGGCGGTTGGCATGACATGGCAGTTGTTGTTATTGTTTACTTGAACCGCCATTGTGAAACGACCAACGGAGGCAAGAAGCAGCATTCTTACAAGTGTCTTTAAAATCAAGGGACAGGACAGAGAGAAGAGAGACCCGTTTGCTTGTGAGCTATTTTTAGATGACGGCCCTCAGTTATTTACCCTCTGCATTCTCTTCTCCTCTCACATATTTACTTACCCTAACCATTCATGTACAGGACAAAGGACAGTTTGTTACAGGCACAAATTTACCGGGGGCCTCTCTTCCCTTTTGTTTGGACTAGCTGCATCATCACAACATACAAGTGCCTAAAGTAACAACATGGTAAACAAAGCTGTTCTCCAAGTCAGTTTGGGTGCTGCTGCTTGTGTGTCCCAAATTCACACGACATCCCAGAGAAAGTTGGCCAGAAATGAATACTATAATGCCGTTGAGCAGTGCTGGGTAGCTACAGAAGATTCACGTCTCATAATTGTTTGCAGAGGCTTTTTAATCACCTGGATGCCTTAAGCTTCCTGGTGCTCGGCGTCATTACATCGATGTTATGACCCGGTTATTACACCGACGCAGGATGAAAGCAGGAATGTTGCATTAGCTGACAAACGAGTCTGACGGTGACCTAAAAGCGTTCCTAGATTAGTGCCTGAAATATGTTGCCACCCAGACCTTCGGCGGTTAATATCACTAGATGTGCTGTCAAGGCACACGTGTTGTTTCTGTGTTTTGTAGTGAACTATCACACCTGGGAATTACTTCCAGCAAGGACACAGCGTGCAAAAAGAGAATTTCCCCAAGGGGTCATTCTAGCACCACATTATTATTTCATTATTCCCAGCGCTAAGATATCCGATTAAAATCACGCCCGTCTCAATTTTGCAATGGCGCAGTACTAAATAATAACCATGGAATAAAATGGCCACATTGAAAGCTATCATGATGTGTGTCAAGTCATTTTGACCGGGTCGAGCCAAATTCAAGTTTCAAATTTGGGGATGGGCGTGTGTGTCTTAATCTTTGTAATATCAACAAATTAATAATCCGATAAATGGTGGAAATGCCAGAAGTCTAGATGGAGATTTGTCTATCGTCAATAGGAATTCCGTGCGGTTTTGCATCTAAACGGAGATATAAATGGGTATAAACGGCACACACCAACTTCTCTCTGTGTAGTATGGACAATGCTGGAAAGAACAAAAGAGTTAAACGAGTGAAATAAAAGAGTAATTTCTTGCAACAGTTTCTCTAATATAGCTCTTGGATCTTGTAGAAACACTCTGATTGGAGCTCCGAATTAGGTTCTTCTGTATTTTATGTTAATGTCTACGCTTATTTGTAAATACATCGCTAATTGTGCCGCTGTATCTTCCCTAGTGGTCAGGCTGGGGATCGGCGGCCGCTAGTTGAAGGCCTGTGTTGTCAACACAACCACGTCGAACAAGCACGCCATTCTCAGCTCTGCCTGCGAGCGCTTATGCAGCATGAAAAGAAGCGTGCTGATTTTAATTGTAATTAGACGGAGGAAAGTTGATGTAGGGACCGAGCCGATCACACAAAATATGACTGCGTGTGTGCGTGTGTGGAGTGCTTTCATTGTTCCTTAGATGTGAATAGTGACACTGTGATGACTGACACATCATAGAATGGGTTTTGAAGTCCTGCCGTGAAAGGCTCTAATTGTAGCATGTTTATAACGCCAGTGTGAGGAGGCTTTGCTTATGGTTACTCTACCGTCTATTCATTAAGAAGCATACACTCTCTTTTATATACAATATCTAGTTGGTATAGTTTGTTTTGGCCTGTAGATAAATGGGGAGAAAAAAAATCCAATTTCAGTAACGAGTGGTTTTAGGTGGCAGTTGACGGTATGCAAATGAGCCACAGCTCTGATTGGACGGCAAAGGTTCAAGGGGATTTGACAGCCTGTTGCTATTGGATGACTTGTGGAATGGAAATGGGTTTAAAAGTTTAACTACAAGGGACTGTCTGGAAATGACGAGTCAAGGAAACTTAACGTGTTTTCTGTGATACCGGTCATTTAATGTGACTCAGAGCCTGTATGTCAAATGTGTCAGCTCTCTTACAAATGACATCCAGTTTCCTCTAGATTTGATGCGTCCCAATTTCTGAGCCAAAAAGCTTGTGGTTTCAGCACATGCGGCTCTTGAAGGAGTTGTGCAGCTGCAAACATGGTTTCCTTATTTAAGGCGTCACCGCAATTTAACCGCTCATACCTCTGTGTTTATTACTCCAGCCTCACTCGGTTCACTCGATTTTTGCATGATTTGGATAATCAGTGCAATTGACTACCACTTTGTGTGTTTTGTGTTTGTGACAAAAATAAATCTTTCGCAATCCCATAATCCACTCTGTGTTGCTGGGAGTAGGCGTGCTGCCTTTCGTGCCAGTTTCAATCATGCTAAGTTGTATAATCGGTTTATTGCCTCGATCTCGGTATAATCAAAGATTTAAAGTGCATGTTAACCTGCTCGCCCTTACCACCAATAAAGCCCAGATCCCACCAGCTCCACCCCCATCCCCACCACCCCCACCCCCCGCAGTCAAACGATACTTGTCTAATTACTGGTTTTAAGCTGAGCACTTCCTCTGAAAGGCTCCATATTAGAAACTAAATCTTATAATTAACCCATCCTCTGGCATGAAAGTAATGGAGGTTCTCTGCCTTGTCAGAGGCCTTTGCTGACAGTTCTATCATCTCAGCCCGACCCTCCTCTCACTGCCTTCCCGAATATCACTGCGTTTACAGGGAAAGATGAGCCGCATAATGGGATCCTTTATTGAACCCCGGTTAACACTCGGCTTAGCAGGGGGAGCGAGCAGGTCGACCTTGTAAGTTTTAGCGAAGTTGTTCCGGCAAAATCCTGTAGCAGCCGGGAAAGTCAAGGATTGCTGTTTGATCTGTGCACAGTCTGCAATTAGATCCTTCATAGAAGTCGGATAGGAAGATGTCATAATTACATTGATGTTTTATTACATATAATATCACATAAGTAAGATAAAGTAAGAAAAGTCAGCCTTGTCTGATTCCTTTGTCCTCATTACTAGCAGCACATGTAGCAGTTGCAGTAGTAAAAGTGATTTTTATTAGCAGATAAAAGAATAGGAGTAAATATTGATCCATGGCTAATTTCTGCGATTTCGAAAGCACATTTTGGATGGAAACTTGGCTCTCTGTCAGCCATGGGACCGCCGCTGATTGATGTCGGGCAGTTATGGGAGTGGATTAGTGCTGCTGAGGGAACTTGTTGACATCAGATGGCATGGGAACTATGAATCCACACAGGAGGCTCAGCGAATAAGCTCAGGCAAACCTGCAGTGGGCACGTAGAGAGGGGGGAAAAACAAACAAACTAAGCCCCAAGCAAGTATCCCTGCAGTTGGCATGTTCCCATCAACATTTGGTGGAGGGAGAAGATGGATACAAGAACAGTCTGCTTATTAGAAAGGGAGTTACCGCAGATATTTTCGGTCACGGGCAAAGAATACATTAACCAAATACAATGAGAGCAATTGATTAGAGATGAGCTGGTTTCCACACGGGCCCGGGTGGCAAAACATGCTTTTACTTTAGGAACGTATATATATATAAATCGTTATTGGTTTGTCTGTGGTAATTGGTAAGATTTAAAATACAACCACAATTTAATCACAGAGCCCTATGATGCACCATAATCATAATGACGCTACAATCTCCTCAGCATCAGATGACTGTAATCCCGCAGTAAATTCACACTAAAACCTGAGCAAGTGAGTATTATTACAGATAATCCCCCCCCTTGCTGCTTTATGTGACATCAGTGCTGCTGAGCCCGCTCTCACACACACACACACACACACAAACACACACACACAAACACACACACACACACACACACACACACACACACACACACACACACACACACACACACACACACACACACACACACACAGCTCTCCTTGCAAATCGATTGCATTTCAGCTATTGTCTCAATTTCAGCAGCGACTCGGCTCGCAGTGGAAGCCAGATGGTTGCTGCATATACTGTGGGTGTCACTGCGAAAGTGTTTGATCTTACTGGGAGAGCGCCGCTGCTGAACGCCCTCATGTTGTCTGATCATCAGCTAAACGTGTGTCTACATGAACCTGGGAGCATCAGCCAGAGTTTCACAGTGCAACAGTATTAGTTTTGCTCCCGTCGAAGGCCTTTTCTTTGTCATCCAGCATTGGGGAAGAAAGTTACGCTGACGCACACAAACACACATAAAGCAGTAGTAGGACCTGCCCCAGCCCCTCATCTTCCCTCCATCTCTAACATCTGCCTCCTTGTCTGCCTGAATGTATGCGATGATGAGCTCTCCCCCCCACTAATAAAATGCATCCAGAGGTAGAGGAGGAAAAACTTCAAAGGCATTCCTCCAGTTGATATGGAAGCCTCAACAAATCCCCGGGTTCCTCCCATCTCCATTTTCAGCACAGATGTGTGTGTGTGTGCCGTGTGTGTGTGCATGTGCTCTACCATCATAGCGTCATATTTCTGAAAGCGTGACCTTAAAAATGATATTTGGCACTCTGCTCCACTTTTAACTTCACTTGTCTTTGTCATAATGTTGACAGATTTGGGATGTTAAAGAGGACAAGGGCGATTAGAGGCCTCATGGTAACGCCTGCTGAAGTAACTCTATAACACCAATATGGTTTCCTGATGCTTTATTCTGGCACTTCTGATACAATGACATTTTTACGTAAAGCAGCCCGGACGACGCCCTCCTTGGTCACGTAGTCCAGCTCTCCCTGAGGGATCCAATGGCGTTCCCAGGCTACATGACAGCATGTGGCCCTTCGGTTACTCTGACAGTCGGTCCCTCCATTACGAAAAGCCTTCAGCCACTGTTAAGTTGTGTGTAACGCGAAAAAAGACTAACGCACCGAAACTCTCAGCTGGAATCCACATAAATATTGTTTTGGTGAAAGCTGCCCGAGGCGTAATCCTAATTCTAGCCGAGCCCTCCTAACCTGTTGTAGAAACAAGGCTAATTATACGAGTGAAGAACTACAAACGCATTCCTACATGGTGGTGTCACATGACAGGAGCAGCACGACCGAGACCCGACAGCTCAGCAAAAAATAATCCAAACACAACCTCGGCCTCGCTCAACCTCAACAAGTCAAGGTGGGAGATTGGAACGGCCTGTCGGTAGAACTGTTTTGCAGGGAAAGAGGAAGGGTGGAGGAGGAGGAGGAGGAGGATGTGAAAGAGGAGAGGAAGGGTAGAACAGACAGCCACCTTTTCAAAACAGCGAGCGAGCGTGTGTGTGTGTGTGCGTGTGTGTGTGTGTGAGAACTTTTTTCCTCCCCTTTTCGTTTTTTGATACAATAAACCTGTGCATTCCCAGTAATTAGGCAGGAATTTCTTACAAGTGGCTCTCTCTGACGTCAATCCTGTACCTTCCCAGAGTTTGCTTTCTCTTCCCCGGTGCAGCGAGCAGCTCAGCAGACAGCTGATTTTGGCAGAGCTCCTGGACCTGGGTGCTAGGAGAGGTTTGGAGAGGGTGAGCTTTCTTTGCTTAGCAGGGGCGAGCATCATAAGCTGTAGTGTCTTATGCATCTGCTGCAGGACTACTCTGTGTGAGTGTGTGTGGGTGTTGTAAGAGGTCTCCTTAATTCTATTTGGCCGTGTTGTTACCTCCACCATGTTCTTAACCGGTCATTCTAGTGGTGGCGCTGTAATAAACATTATGTTTTGCCTCATAACCTTTGAACGGACGTCATAGAATCAAAACAGTTTATTTTTCCTGGATTCCTTTGGTCCATCTGTGTCCTTATAGGCCACAGCCATTTGCACCTAACTACATTTTCTGTCATTTTGTCTTGTCTTTTGTTGTATGTTCTCGTACAATTTAGTGTGAGTTACTGTAGTTCTCCTGGTTCTCACGGTTGAACCCGTTTCCAGATAGCAGTAACATTTTTGCGTAAGAGCCACTTGTTCCCCGTGTAGTTTCCAGGCATCTTCTGCCTTCTGACTGACTGAGCTCTGTGTCTCTTGGCTGCACCTGCTGTATAAACAAACGGCACCTTCAAAGGCTCTGCGCCTTAGCTGTCACTCAAACTGCTTTCAACTTCTACATTCATTCAGGTACAGAAACCATTCAGATATCTGTCAGGCTGAAATAAAGTGCTAGTTTCAAATTCTTCCCATTTGAAAGGGTTTTCAGTGCTACCCTATTCAAATACATTCAGATTTCCTTCAGGCCCTTCATATTTTCATGCTTTCAGGTAAAGAAACCATTGACATTTCTCAGGCCTTCATTCTTCAGTCTTTCAGGAACTTCTTCAGCATATGCAAAAGCTTTCAGTAATTATAATCATAGCAAATTTTCTTCAGGAAAACCATTGGTATTGGTGTTTTGATGTTCCTCAACACAACTTGCTACCAAAGATTGAGCGGCCATGGCTCAATCTATAAAGGATGACTGTGCACATTTTCACTATATCAGATACATTAAAGCTAAAAGTGAAAGGAGATCACACACTCCACTCTTCCTTGCTGGTGTTAATGTATATATTATGGGCTTGCGTACATCTGCATCAGTTTATTTGTGAGAACTGTGCGTTGACCCTTTGTGTAAGCAGTAAGTGCCATCTACCATGTGATGTCCACATGTGTAATGCTGTTACGACCTCAAAGGCCCCTCTGTCTGCTCAGGGACCCCACCACTCCAGATGCTCCTAACACTGTCTTTCTTAGACATTCAGCATTGACGCACACACACACATATACACACACACACACACACACAGAATGCACCCCTCTCAGGTATCGGGGGATCTCCTGTCTCCCTGTGGATCTCCTGATGGTTGCCTGCTGCCAGACCACATGGTCACTAGCCTGTTTCAGAGCGTGTGTGTGTGTGTGTGTGTGTGTGTGTGTGTGTGTGTGTGTGTGTGTGTGTGTGTGTGTGTGTGTGTGTGTGTGTGTGTGTGTGTGTGTGTGTGTGTGTGTGTGTGTGTGTGTGTGTGTGTGTGTGTGTGTGTGTGTGTGTGTGTGTGTGAGGCAGAGTGGTAGATTATGTTTATGAAGAGATTGAGTTTAGTAGTCAGTCAAAATGTAGAACAATTTCAAATCTGCACACCTACATGCTGATGCGTAGGTACAGTCGCTTGGTAAATTGGACTTTCAATGGAGGATTAACCCCTGCTGCTCCTGGCCCTTGGCACCGTGACTTGGCAGTAGTTTTGACAGGTAGACTCGATTCTATTTACACGGCAGCAGGGTGCAACTTCCAGCTTGGCACCTGTCAGTGTTGTGGGGGTGCAAGGGCACACGGAATAAGCTCCTCTACCAGCACTGAACAAATTCAACTATTTACTGTATACAGGTCATGTGTAAATATCTGATATTACTAGATAAGATCAAACGTCTGCCTCTGTCCCTAGAGTATCTTTGTTATGGATCGTAGAGAGTTGGCATCCAGATTTTTGTCAGCAGTGTGCAGAAGTCACATATTGCCTGAGGCTAATCAATTGATTGATAAACAGTAATTGGCTGCTCGCTTAAATGGCTATCTGGCCAGTTGGTGGCAGTAATACCCTGTAAAGTTGGCTTGCAAACCAATAAAAAACAAAGAAGAGGATTGAGCAACACGGTGTAGGCTAAATACAGATGATGAGAAGTAGATAAATTGATAAAATGATCGATAGTGACAACTCTAATATTGTCCCGTAAAAGGTGGCACATCTATCGGGTCCTGAGTCACATGATGGACGTTTCTTTTTGGAAGCAAACTTTTCATATGCTGGCCTGCCCAGCAGGTTGTCCTGTGGTTTAGAGCGGCGGGGACAGGTTGGCGTGGCTGGCGCGCTCCCAGACTGGCTCAGTGTTTGGTTGGAGCAGAAGGGCAGTTTTGGTGGAGCCTCAGCAGACAGGATGGCATAGTTGGCAGAGTGTCCAGGGGGCTGGCACAGCTTTTTGGCTCACACTGAGAGCGCTGAATAAAGCAGACTGAGCTGTAGTGCACCAGACAGGTTGGCGTGGCTGGCTCGCTGTTGTGTTGATTGGCGGGGGGGTTGAGGTAAAGGTGGCGTAGGGCACGGCGACTTGGCACCTCCGCAGTCTAGCAGGTGAAAGGGTGGGGCGCATGTGTGCTTGTATACACACTCGGCCACACTCTGTGATGTGGTATGAATGTCCGTGTGTGGGTGTGTGATGTGTGTGTGTTTTCACTCAGGTCCTCCTCACCACTGTACACCGGGTGTGCAGCCATTGAAGCAGACTCGCCCGCTTCCTGCCAGCCTCTGGGCCAACTTGTCACTTTGCCAGACATGGTTAACCTGGCACTTCCCCTCTTCCTTTTCCATGCGGCGGTCACGTATGTCTGTCTACAAGGGAGTCCGGCCACACTAACAGGCTTTCTCAAATTGGATGTCTCTAGGGGTTGGCGCTTTTTCTTAAAGCAATACTCTGGTTATTTTACAAATTTCAGGTTTGTAACCACACCTCACTGTTTTGGCTTTAATTGGCTTAATAGCTTGTGTGGAAGAATTGTATATATATACTGTGTACCCTTGCTTGCTGCTCAAGTTGTTTTCCTTTTAGAATGCAAACCCTGTAACCATAGCTACAGGAACAGTTTCCCAGTTTTATATCTAAATAAAATATCAAAATATTTGGAATGGGATGCAAATGTGAGAAACTGGTGCGAGTGGCTGCGTTCCATGTTCCAGTAAAATATAGACTTCTTAGTTCTTAACTTGTGGAACTCGCTCTCCTAATCGCGGTTTCACATCCCACTAAACGGCATTCTGTCTCGAGAGCCTCCTCTTCCTATTTAACCCATCGCCAAAGGTACAAGCACAGAATCAGCTTCCACCACAGGCAGCGGGGAGTAAATTGTCCTTCTCTCGTCTCATCACTCGTGAACTTTAGCGCTGTAAATTAGAGCAGTTATACTGTGGAGAGGACAATTGTTCGGTGAAACTCAGATGCTGTGGCCTCGAATTGGGCTGGAAAGTAGATGAATAAGTACCTTGTTTAGACCAGATAAGGGTGCTTTGCAGGCAAATGTGGGGTTACACACACAGTGTACGTACTCCACTCGGGCCTCCAGTCCATTGCTGCTGGCTCTGAGAGCATCCTGTGAAATCTGTAGTACTATATTTTATTTCTAAGTTCTCTCACTGTATATTCATTCCGGATTCAGATATTTTTCTCCGTTTTAACCTCATGTCACCACAACAAAGTGTGTCTCATTAACAGAAGCTGTTGTTTGAATGAAGTAAATTGCTCATATGACAGCTGCACAGTCTAAATAAGATCACGGATCAAGACAAGTATTATAATGTAAGCAACAAACTAAACTCATAAGGGTGTTCTTGATGACCGTGTGTGTGTGTGTGTGTGTGTGTGTGTGTGTGTGTGTGTGTGTGTGTGTGTGTGTGTGTGTGTGTGTGTGTGTGTGTGTGTGTGTGTGTGTGTGTGTGTGTGTGTGTGTGTGTGTGTGTGTGTGTGTGTGTGTGTGTGTGTGTGTGATTACGAGTTTGATGGAGGCTGCTGTCATTCTCAACCCTTCTCCCTGTTCACACACACACAGATACAAAGTCCTCAAGAGTCTTGCACTGTATCTGATGATGCACTTGGTTAGTACATGGGTTGTCATAGTCCTGTTAGTAACTTCTCCCTGTTTGTAGAGTGTGTTTTAAGACACACACACAAACACTCTCTGGCTCTGTCTCCCTCATTACTGGGCTGTGGTGCTACTCGATTGGCTCATCCTTCAGCAGCTCTAATTGCTCCTCATTTATCAGTCTCTCTCTCTCTCTCCACCTCTGTCTCTCTCTTTCTCCCTCTCTCCTTCTGCCTGGCTCTCTCTCTCCCTCTCTGTTTCTGTCTCTCTCACTTTCTATCTCTTGCTCTCTCTTCCTTCCTGTCCCTCCCAAATACTTTTGATGCATTCTATTCAAAAAAATCCTATATGTCATGGAAGTGTCCTACTTTTGAGAACCGTGTGCGTTAGAGCAGGGCTACATACACCCCAGTGCCTGAACAGCATGTTGGTCGTTTAGTAAACACACACACAGACACACAGAGAGCAGTAAGATGTCGGACTGGTTTACAAACTTGTTGCTGTTTTCATAGAAAGGAGAGATATGAAAGCATAAAGACTGCTCCCTACTTTGCACCTCTCCTAGTATCTGTCTCTTTCCATATATGTGTGTGTTTGGGTTGCCATGGAGAATGCCTCTCATCACTGTGAGTAAAGGCAGAGAGCCCTTGACCCGTCTTCCTGTTTAAGCGTGCGAGGTCACAGTCTACCCACTGCATGGGAGGACAACATGCAAGCGGTTCCTTTACACACTCTGAGGCTGATGTGTACACACACACTCACACCCCCACCCCTGTAAATGTACACACACATGTACACTGTGTGTGTGTGTGTCTCTCTCTCTCTCTCTCTCTCTCTCTCTCTCTCTCTCTCTCTCTCTCTCTCTCTCTCTCTTTCTCTCTCTATACAGTCATCAAGCTCTGGTGTCATCTTTCTGCCATCTGCCACAGCCACCCTACTGACACAAACACACAATAACACACACCTAACCTTCTTATAGTACTTAAAAACAAAGACCTCTCCTCTGGTCTTTATGGGCTTTCTGGGGTTTTAGCGTTGACCATAAAAACACAAACAAAGGACCCAGACGTTTGCCTCCGCCCGAATCTGCATTTTGGTGTGTTTGTGCGCAAGATATGAATATTTAATTTGGCACCTCCCACTATCATGTATTAATCATGAAGCAGTCTGCTTAGGCTGAAAATAGCGCCTAGCAACCCAGAAAAAAACAAATCCCGAGTAGTGGCGAGTGTGTCATGTGGCGTGCTCGTCCATGTGTGACGCAGCACATGGTCTGCTCCTCCTCCCTGCCTTATGTCTGCCTGGGTTGCGGATTTTGGTGATTTCTTGTCGCGGCTTGGGTTAAATTGTTGCCATACCGATTCTTTGATATCAAACCTTTTTCTTGTTTTCAAATATGCAATAACCACTTACTTTAAAGAACGTCTGAATATCCCCAATTTTGCCATCTTTCTTTACGCTGAGTAGTTTTTGCACCTTTTCGTGTTTGACTTGTGATTCTGCCAATTCATCGCCCCCTAGTGGACATTAAGGAAGGATTATGCCCAGATTGACATAAACTATGCAGGATGCTATATAATGCAAGTAAATCTGGAATGTAAACAGGCCAATATAAGACACTGTTCCCCGTTCAATCACTCACCAACCACGTAATTCCATTCGCATTTGCATCATTAGACTACACAACCTCACTGCCAACCATCATGTGGCTGGTGTTGCAAAACTTGAGCTAAACTTCAAAGTGATTTCACCGTCGCTACAGATTTCAGAAATAAAACCTAAGGATTTGCAGTGAGCGGAGACGGATGGGGACCAGGATGACCAGGACAATCCCCACCTAACCCCATGGAAATGAATAAACAATCACGCAGAACCAATAAAAATGTTTTGCTGGGTCTCCTTAGAGAATTGCAGTTATCTGTATGATACAAAATGGCTTTAGTCTCAGTCCACCGGGGTCATTATGGTGCTCTGTGTGGGGCACAGGTCAGTCCTGGGTCGGGTTCTGTCCAGTATTTGTTTATTGTGCCTGCGTTGAAGCGTCTCTACATAGTTACTGCAGAAATAGACATAATTGCTTTTGAGGTGAGTGTTTCATGGCGTCATGTCTGGATTTACTGGTGTGTAAGGCGCTACAGGTGATTACACACCATCAGTGCTCAATAGGGGATTTGGTGATATTACAGCTGCCTTAGTTGGCTAATGCGGCTCAAGAAAAACACTCTGTCAGCGTTTTATAGGCGAGGAGACGTATATTTACTCACACGTATGTCATCATTTCCACTGGCTGATGTCACGTGTTGTTTATAGTACCTGCTGATGTTTTATTCAGCGGCTCCAGTCTGTCAGACTTTGCACTGTATGTCCTCACACGTGTGGATACGTGAAAGTGCGCGTCAAACGACAAGTGCCAATTGAACTTCACGCTCTAGTTTGACGGGGAACGTGGGAAGTTCACACCGCATCAGCATGTCATCAACCCACAAAGCAGCATGTTGATCACATGCGGCAGGAGGAAATGCTGATGCGGCGGTGATGTTGTCACGTATGTTCGCCAAAACATGAAGCTGCGCCTCTTTCTTTGCCAAAACATCAGTGCACACACACATATGCTGCACATACACATACTGTACATGTCACATATGCAAGCAGGAGCATCAATGAAATAGAAGGATCTGTGTCTGTTTATGTTTGATGTCCAAAATGTGTGGATTTTTCTGGATTAAAATATTGATCAATGATATTTTAGTCCTGCTGCCCTTCCCCCTCCTCTCAGGGCTTTATTCTCCAGTCTGTATGTATTGGAGTAGTGGCTTCTACTTAGTTCTGCTTCTACTTCTCCATAGTTAAAGTCAATTTAACCATTTAAATGAATCCTGCTTATTTGACACGCACACACATGCACACGTACATGGCAGCGGTCGCAACAATAACCGAGGGAAACCGAAAGAAAAATAATCCCGTAAACTCTGAGCCCTGCCTCAAACCTTCCACTCCTCTACTCCCACTCAACATTTCAGACGGCTTATTAGCAAGCAGATTGACTAATTATGACACTGCTGTGAATATAATAAGTGCACACTTTGATTCCTGCCAAAAAAAAGGCAACATTTTAATAAAAGAAATGCAATACTCTGCTAACACGTTTACAAGATGTGTGAGAATTAATCAAAACGCTTGCCAAGAGTGACAGTAACCCCTCATCTGTGTGTGTGTGTGTGTGTGTGTGTGTGTGTGTGTCTTCGTCTTCATTTTGAGGAGATGAATAAGTCTCTCTGCACCTCATCATCCTCTCTCACAGCTCATAGGACTTAAACTGTTCCATTTGCCTACTGCAATGAACAAGGCAGAAATGCAGTAAAGCCACACACACACACACACACACACACACACACACACACACACACACACACACACACACAGAATCAATACGATACCGCTGTTCTGAGTTTACATGATGTGTTGCGTAATGACAGTATGAGGCGAGTCTGAGGAAATTGAATAAGCATACTTCACTTTTGTGTCGATTTCAGTCAAGTTAGGTTGATTTGTGGGAATTGGTTGATCCGAATGAGGGGGCAATGTCGGCTGAGCATACGTCAGCAATGTAGCAGCTGAAATGGTTCAGGATCTATTCTGGCTTCTTGCATTTCTACATACGTTTGTCAGTCAGTGTGAAGGTCTGACAAAATTAACAAATCTAAAGAGGAGGGAGGAGGAGCGAGAGCATGCGACAGATTTGGGCGCATATTAATGGAGATGAGTCAGTCCTGCAAACTGAACAGAAGTTACATCACCTTTTAGTCACTTCCACATTTAGATGGGCATTTGTGCTTGAACGTGTGACAGTAGGCGATTGAGTGAACAGTCGAGACTGAATGAACGTGTGTGTGTGTGTGTGTGTGTGTGTGTGTGTGTGTGTGTGTGTGTGTGTGTGTGTGTGTGTGTGTGTGTGTGTGTGTGTGTGTGTGTGTGTGTGTGTGTGTGTGTGTGTGTGTGTGTGTGTGTGTGTGTGTGTGTGTGTGTGTGTGTGTGTGTGTGTGTGTGTGTGTGTGTGTGTGTGTGTGTGTGTGTGTGTCCGGCTAATCTGGGCCTTTTCCCTGAGCCAAAACGGCTCTCTGCACAACTCCCACTCTGCACAAATTAGCAGGAGCCCACACTCCGCTCACACATAACTGTCAGAGCACAGACGCTGCAGGGAGTGAGGAGGAGGGAGGGAAGGTGAGAGAAGGGATGAGGGAGAGAAGGAAACGAGAAGAGGAGGAGGAGATGGAAGGAGGAAAGGGGAGCCGGTGAGGAGGAGAAGGAGTGAAAGGATGATGTAGCGCCGAAAGCAGTGCTGGTGAATAAAACTCACAAGTGACTTTTTGTGAACATAAACATGCTTTTCTTTGCCTTTGTATAGTGCTGATATAAAGGTTTAGAATGAAAAGCAACGAGCACATTGATAGGAAGATGGAGATACTCTCACACAGGAAGCAGCAGACCTGTTGTCCATCCTCTGTCTTCTGACTGAGCGGCTCGACTTTATTAGAGTTCTCAATTATCCATGAGCACTTAAGAACGACAGCGGGAGCGATGTGGCTTGGATAAACGCAGTGAAGGGCCAGTGGAAGTGGGAAAGAGGGAGAGAGACGTGGGAGGAGAAGAGCAATTTCAGGAGAATTGGGCCGGGATAAGTAGAAAAGAGAGTGATGAGAAAGGCACATTATGCAAATGTCATCAGGCTCATTAGCATTTCAAAACTCTGGAAGAAAAGCAGGAAAGTGGAGAGAAACGTATTCTGGACTACGCCAAATCCATTTTCCCTCTTTGATTTTCTATCTCTCTCCCGCGCACACAGACACACACACACATGGCTCTCGCTTTTTTCAAATAGCTCCACTTTGTCGTGTGTGAGTAAGATTTCTATTTCTAACCATGTTCTTTAATTTTGCTATGCTCTGTCGGCATCAGGAGCAGGGCAAAGTACAATATTTGTATAATATTTATATTATGACCTAAGACAATAAATGTGTTTTATTGTTAGTTATGATATTCTGATATTTGTTGAACTTGATATTTGTAGAACCCAGGCTGCGTAACAGTCAAAGAAAATGTTACACTCTGAATTTTACGGGTGAAATCAACTATGAATTGCTCTCCCTGTTGAGTAATTCAACACACATACTCGTATTTACTCATTGTGTAAATATTATCATATATTGTCTGTCAAGGTGTTGCATCTAATGATGCAGTTGTGATGTTTGTCTCTCACTCACTCCAGTCTGTGTCTCCGTCCCTCCCTCCCTCCTCTCTGTCTCTGATTGAACATGTCTGCTGCCTCGTCTGCTTCCCAAAATTAACTCCTAACTGACAAATTGCTAACCCCAAATCACAAGTTTGACAATTGTTTTGGTTTTCCCTCTGACTGCAATAGTTTCTTAGCACTTTCACACTTTCATTGAATCTAATTGGGAATTTGGCTTTGTTTTTATCCCACTGAAATGTAGGCTTTCAAAAACAGTTCAAAGTGACACTGCTTGGGTTGTGGACGATGTAGAGAAGGAAAAATTCGCTTTTTGGAAACACTGGGTTTCAGTCCAAGTGATATTTGGCCGAAAATGTTGTCGCGCATCAAAGTATTTGTTGATATTTCTGATGGAAATTGAAATTATCAGTAAAATTTCCCAATTGCCAACAAAAATCAGCAACATCAACATGTTGCAGCAATAAGGGACCAATGGTTTATCGTACTGAATGCATTTCTGTAGGCGGGAAAGCAAATAGCAAAATATGTTCTTGCTTGAAACTCTGCATTCGTTATCATTTAAAGCTGCCAAACGCCATGTTAAGCTTTGACTTTCTTTCCATTTGTGTGAAAGCCGACCAGGCAGAGACGGAGGCAGACGCTGATACACAGTACATGTGTTACAGACATGGGTAGTGACAAGGACATGATCCCTCACCGGCTTCCCACCTGTGAGCGGTGCCAGGGACCCTGTGGTGGTGAGCAAGTTTTCCTCCTTGGTGCCACCAGGGAGCCCAGCGAGTTCTGCAGACAGAATGGAAGGATGGAAGCGAGAGCATGAAATGAAGCAGTAGGACTGAGACGGGATTAGTGTGAGGAACAGAGAGAGAGAAATGGCGATGGTGGTGTGTTCCAAAGGACACCGTCTGTAGGTCAACGCGACCCCAGGAAGAGAGCTGTCTGCTGGCCAGGCTCCTGCTGCCTTCCTCCCCCGTCTCTTTGGAGCAGTGTGATGTGCGTATATGTGCGTGTGTGTCTCAATGCTTGACTTTAATCTTAGTAAATATTTTGTATGTCCATCCCGTATTGATTTCACAGGAACAGTTCCTACACAGTGAGTTTGGCTTGTGCTTCCTTCATCTAATCGCTTGATTGCATTCTCATCATATTTCACGGGCCATGATAGTTATGGAAATATTATTTTGGACATTTCCTTCTTTAGGCATTGTTGTGATCTTTGCTTGTTTTTAAAATTTGTCAAACTTGGTAATGAGTAAATCCTGAGTCCTTATAAATTCAGGAATTCACATGGACAGAGATTTTTGCCTCCTACTCAGTCCCCACATTCATGTAGTTTTCCATCTTCTTTGAAAGCCCGAGAACCTCCATGTACAACAATCTCAATGCGAGTGTTCAGGAATGGATGTTTTCTGCCGTGTAGATGATAGAATCTTTGCATCCAAGTTCCACTGCAGCTCCAAGCACCTAGTCCAAGCACCAGTCTTAGAGTACCGGCCCTGAGCTAACAATGGTTCAGAAACTACAGTTCTGGTACCAAAATTAGTCCGTGAAAGGTTGACTGCGATGGCTGCCAAGGCACTACAGTGACAGTCAGCGTCCTTGTTGGTTAAGGTGTGATGTAAGCAAACACAAAGCAACTGCTGCATTATTTCATATTTCACGCTAAGCTCAACATTACATTACATTACATTACGATCATTTGGCAGACGCTTTTATCCAAAGCGACTTACATTACATTACCACCCTTCACAGAGGGGGGAGCAATTGAGGGTTTGGTGCCTTGCTCAGGGGCACCTCGGCAGGGGCTCGAACCGGCAACTCTCCGGTTCACAAGCGGAAGCTCTACCCACTGAGCCACTGCCTCAACCAATCAAAGCCTTTAGCCCCGTGTCTCCTCAGTCTTCCAGTCGTACCACTCCCTTGCCAGTTCTCCAGATGGGCCCTCAAAGCCTCTACCCCCCCACCCAATCCAACCCCCCCTCTGCCACACTATCATCACTGACTGACCTGGCATTGATGCCCCTGCCTGGTGCCAGTTTGGTGAAGGCCCGAGCTGGTGAGCGGTTGCTTTTTTGTGCTCAGCCATCATCAGATTTATTTGCACACACACACTTTGGACTTAACCCCAATGCTCCTGTTGAACTTTTGAACTTTGGATGAACTGAAGGTTGGTCGCCTGCACTTCGCCTCAAACTCCCATCTTATTTCTTCTGTCTCCTCTAATTGTATTTTCACTCCAAAAGTCCAACTTCTTTATCTGAACATAACTGCAAAAACTAATACAATTGGCAGAAACAAACCAAATTTAGATTGGATCATGAGGAAAAGATAGAAAGCTATAAAAGGAACACAGTGAACCAGTATCTAATTATATCAGGCTGCAGACACAGCCTGAGGTGGTGGCCTTCATGGGCCAAGTTGAAACCAGACACACACACACGCGCGCTTTCCTCACATTCAGGTATATTTATATGGACCTCTCAGAGCCTGACTTGTTTTTGTCTCTCAGCATGTGATGCCCTAACCTACTTTGTCCACATCACTGCTATTATCCTGACAGCTATAGTAAGATGGACTGTGTGTGTGTCTTTGTGTGTGTGTGTGTGTGTGTGTGTGTGTTTGTTGACATGTTATAGACACAAATCAAAGACAATCTTGCCATGTTATGATATTTTTGATTGGGACAGGTGTGTTTTGCATTTAGAGTTTGTTTATGAGTTAGCTATGAAACTGAATGACTGACTTTGTGCGTGTGTGTTTGCTGACTTGTAGCTCAACGGCACCTTCTAAGCAGCAAGCAGTACCCAGTTGCTCTTCGTCTCAAGATGTTTTGTGATTGCCTCAGACGTTGTGCCTCGTGAAATCCTTACAGTTATATATAGAAGGATATTATCAGTTATACGTTTGACTCCAGCCACACTTTGCCTGTACACTTCTTCCTAAATTCACTTGTTAATGCAGAAGTGTTTTGTAAATGCTTTTAAAAGCCTAGCAGGTCCATATGGATCCAGAAGATGCTTCTGTAAGACATCTATTATGGATGACCACTCCGGGGTTTAGACCTCTTCTTTGAGCTCACAAGGGGTTTGCTAGTTTCTGACCAACAACACCACCTTGACCAAAGGCTAGCCTTCCTCAGTCCGGGAAGAGGAGTTCATTACAGCCAAGCCCACATGCTAATGGCTACAGATTGGCCTTCAGCGTTGGACTATATTTTACCGCAAACTCATTTATCAAAGATATCTGCTTCCTCAGTGCAAATAGTCGTGCTATTCTTCTGTATGGGGTGAACCATATAGAGCAGAGTTGAGCAGACACACCATTGTTCTATTGCTGTAAAAAAACAGCTATAGATCAGGACAAATTACCTCATTCTACCACAGAGGGTGTTGAGTCTGTCTACCTGTTTTCTCTTCCCTAACGAGGCCCCTCTGTGCCTTTTTGTGTTCCCAGGAAATTTTGACAGGGCCCTTTTTTAGGCAGGTCACTATGTCCAACTGCACTCTGTCCTCAGGGACCGCCCGGTGAGCTATGGTACACAGGGCCACGGCTATGACCCAAGTGATTCTAAGTGCACAAGGAGCAGTGCGGTAAACTGACATCTCCCATAAGCTCAGTTTAGCGCTGCAGACAGCTAATGGCTCTCTGTCTGCTGCCAGCTTGAGGCATTACCATTGAGACAGAGGGAGAAGGCGTAAAATATGAATGATCAGAGCTCCCAGCTGCAGCCAAGAGTGCAAAGCATCTCTTCTTTATACCTCATCTGGCTTTTAACAAGGTGTTTAGATGTTCTGGTGTCCTCTTCAGATCCGGTAGGAGTCTGTTGTAAGTCTTTATAGCGCTTGATAGCTCTGTAAAGATATCAAAGCTAAATTAGATCTGCCTGTCATGAACCAAGCACCAAGGAGCCTTGGGCATACTCCATCCGAGGATTGTGTGTGTGTATATGCATGTCAATCACAGAGGAAAGGAAAGGGGTCTGTGTTGAGCTGCACCAATGTGCTACACTATTGATACAGTGCATATGCCTAATCAGAGTTTGAGCACATGTTTAATGTGTTTGTGTGTGTGTTCAGATCACCGTGTTTTTTCTCACAGGATTCACCCTCTAACACGTTCCACAGGCTTCCTTGCTTTCTTTCTCTGTCTGAATTGAGCAGTCAGCAGCAGCCAGGTCTCCATGTGTTTGACATGACGCCACACCTCTTGCCCATGGGTTTCCTTGCCACCTGGCGATCCAGCTGGGATTATGTCACACTTGACATTAAGGGCAATGGTTTCTTGGCATGTGGTCCAGCTGCGGTTTGTAGTCTGTACGTGGTTGGTGGGGTCGACCTCAAGGTGAGACGTGACATGGCTTTATGGTACTTTGCGGGAGCCTCAAGGCATCTGCGTCATCGTGTAGGATGTCACAAAATGGTGAGATCAACCACTGTCACCCACCGTTTAGATTAGGTCACAGTTCAGATATGGAATTTGCAGGCTCAGTTATTCACTAATGTTCCTCCATGGCAGCAATGTTGGCTTCCCTCTTGTTGTTGTCTGTGTTTGGTAGCTCTAAACGTAAGAACTCCAGACTTATTGACTGGCTCTAAACCCCACTAGTCGTGTCCTCGTAGGTGAAAATAATAGACCGAGCTGTGTGTGTTCCACTGCTTATTGATTTTGACTTTGAATGGAGTTTGGTTTCACTCACTGGCTTTACCAGCTTGCAGTGGCGCTTTCCAAACTTGTCCTGGTTATCTCCGTATCGGGCCTTTAACTTTGCCTCCAGCTTAGTTCACTCTTCTGATTGGCCATCTCTTTCCAATTGTCTTAAATGGAAAAATGCCACAGATCACAATTATAATTCAAAGTTTTAGGGTGTGTGATTGTTGTCAAATGTAATATGCAAGTGTATGATGCCCTGATGAGAAGTTTAAACTCATGGCATGGCACAAAGATCCAATATCTAATTTGATGAAGAGAGGTATGGGGGGAGGGGGGGTGGAGTTTCATTGCCTTACTGCTTTTCAAATGTTGGATTTGGTGTCTGTATTTTGAGATTCCAGGGGATAACAAAGATTGTCTGGGAGGCAGGGAGAGAGTGATGTAAAGGGTAAGGAGAAACAGAGATGAAGGGGGGTTTACAGATAGAGCCAGAGTGTGTATTATAAATAACCCAAATCAATAATAAATGACACCGTATCTCACATATTTGGAGACGGGCCTGCTGTTCTCCAGGGAAATGGATGAAAACAGCAGCCCCTCCCCCCCTCACCACTACCAAGAGTTTCTTCATGTTCCGCTCCTTCCACCATCCTCCTGTCACTGTGTGTGTGCACGTGTTTGTGTGTGTGTGTGTGTGTGTGTGTGTGTGCGTGCTTTTGGGGGGGTTAACAAGGAACGAAAACAAGACTTGCTGTCTTTTTCACCCTTCTGCAGAAACTGGTGTGTGGGTACATGGTCTTGTGTGTGTGTGTGTATATTACGAAGCGGACGCCGTCCATTACTTATTTATCAGTCCCGTCTGCCTGGCTGCCACACTGTATACCTCAGCATGCCTCACAATCATTTCGCCACATGCATTATTTAAGGCACACGTGCGCTCGAGCCCATGCAGATAGCTACACAAGCGATTTATCTAAGATATGCTCCCCATGTTGTCTCGTCCTTTTCCATCACATGCCCGCTAATGCAAATCACACAGGCCCACTCTCACACACACACTATATATACGAACGCTTTGTCTTTCTATGCACCCAACACCAGTATATACATAGCTCTTGACACTCTTTAATGCTTTCTCCTACATATGATGTACACATGCATTAGCCAAGCCCTAGACATATTGGATTTAAGAAAGAAGACAAGAACCCGGTTGGCTGAACTGTTATTACTGTGTGCAAATATACACAACGTGGCGCCTAATAGACTTATAAGAGTAAGCACGCACTGTGTTTGCGCGAGGAGTTTGCTTATGCTGATTACGACGGTGGAGCGTTGACTTGTTTCGTGAAATTGATTTACAATTGCTTAATCTGGGTGCCGTTTCTTGAGTACTCTTAACACTGATTTTGCTGTGATTATTGTGTTTACGCGATGTGAGAAAACAATATGTTTGTTGTGGTAATGATAGCAGAGGGTTAGGGTTGAAGATTAAATGCACTTGCAAGCGTACTGATTAGCAAGCAGAGAGCTGATGGATGGCGATGAGACGTACAATCTGTATTCTTGCCATAGCTGTTGCCTTCTTCCTAATAGAAATCGAATTCAGCTCCTTGTTTTCCACTATCTTTGTTTACGCTGTATTTAATAGAATAATGTGTATTTTTGTGATTTTAAGAAGACCTATTGTCCACAGAATCACTATACAACTCGACAATGTTCTTCATTCGTGTTGCGCTTTGTGACTCGCCGCCCAACCTGATTTCCATGTGTCAATATCACGAAGCAAACAAACCCACTCGCTTTCACTATTCAAATGTCAAAGGTCATTTCATGTCCTTTGACAGAGTTTGTCAGTCGTTGCTCGTGTCAGGTAGCTGCAGAGATCTGTGCTAATAATGCACGTGTGTGTTTGTGTGTGAGTGCGTGTGTTGTGGTTTGGCCACGGTAGCGAACGTGTGTTATTGGTGTCACGGCTGTATTATGAAACTAAGCTCAGCGTTTGACGTCAGCACCGTAAAGAGGGCAGATAACACACACTTTATCTCAGTCAGGTGTGTGGGTGTGTCTGAACAAACACAACTCGGCTTACTGGATTCTACGCTCAACTTCAAAAATAGCACTGGCAAACAGGGACTCGTGTACGTACACACACACGCACGCAGGTATGCACACACACGCACACGCACACAAACACTTTATTTGATCTGTCACATATAATTATTAGGTATGGCGTGATACACTCTCACACTCTTCCCACACACACCTTCTAATGCTGTTGTATTGATACGTTTAAGCCATCAATCACCGTCAGGGAGAAGTAAATGTGGCATTGATTGGTTGTTGAGGCGCTGGCCTGAAGACGCACGGCCACGCCTGCGTTTGACTGTGATCTTGATGGTTCTTCATCGACCACGTCCGCTCCCCAGTGTCTGCCTTCATGATAAAGTAGCTGTTGTATAAGTGAGGATAACCCAAAATGGGGACACTTTCACCCAACTGCACACACACCTGTTGGAGGCTGTAGTAGCTGGTAGTGATACATTACTTTATGTACATTCCTCACACTTATCTCCTCATGCCTTTGAGGAATCAGGACTTATTTTGACCCTCACACAGAGAGCAGTTCTCACACACCAGGTCAACAACAACTGTCCACGCCACTGTCTATTCACTCCTATTGTCTTGGTATCAACCCATCCATTGATGTGACAGCCAGACATGTGTCAGCCCCCCTCATCCCCCCCGTCCTTCAACAGCTCTAATTGCTCCTCATTTATCATTCAATCAGAACCTCATTACGCTCTCTCTCTCTCTTCCCACATGCACTTCTCTACAGCTTATCCAATAATGAATCGCTCGTACTTGCGCTCGTACGCACGTCACTTTGTCTCCGTCCTCGTCAGTCGCGTTCTCTCTTTTTTCGCGACCTTGTCCTCATTACCTTGGTGACTCAATGTGTCACAGGAGGAAAATGTCAAGCAGTGAAAGACCATATTGAATCACATCCCAGTGTTCATTTTGCAGATACAGTAACAAGAGTTGTGTGCGTGGCTTTAGGGGCAGAGGTCACACATACACACACACACACACACTAGCATTACACTCTGGTTGGTCCTTATAGCGTACATCCCTTTTTAATAGGTTAGTAGTTGTGTTTATTTTAGTGTGTGGCAACAGCTGCACCACAGCGACCACAACAAATCCTCACATTTTTGGAGCGATGCAGAAACCAACCACGTGTTGAGCCTCATGAAAGCGTGCAGCCATCTCACGCGTCGCAACCTCAAACTTCGTGAGGACTGTGTGTGTGTGTGTGTGTGTGTGTGTGTGTGTGTGTGTGTGTGTGTGTGTGTGTGTGTGTGTGTGTGTGTGTGTGTGTGTGTGTGTGTGTGTGTGTGTGTGTGTGTGTGTGTGTGTGTGTGTGTGTGTGTGTGTGTGTGTGTGTGTGTGTGTGTGTGTGTGAGAAATAGCAATAAATGTTGTTCCAGTTGCAAGGACGAGTAGCTTCGTCCTCATTAAGCCCAACAGCTCACTTTCGAAAAGCTGCCTGTTGTTTGTTGCTCTGTTTGGTTGCTGGTGTGTAGGAGGGTTCCGGGAAGAGAAAAATGAAAAGTGTGTGTGCCTTTTGTGTGTGTGTGCACGCATGTACACTCATTCAGCTCCACTCAGACCCATAAAATACTCAGGTACTGTAGTAAAGCACAGTGCTTCCCTGTGGAAAGAAAATATGGTCACCATCCGTCTCTCTCGCTCTCTACCTCTCTGCTCGTCATTAGGAGGTTGGGGAGGGGATGAGGAAACGAACAGGGAGCAAGAGTGTCTGATAAAAAAGCTCAACATGCCTGAGACTGCCCTCTGATGACATACACACACACACACACACACACACACACACACACACACACACACACACACACACTCACACTCACACATACGGAGAGAGAGAGAGAGAGGGAGAGAGAGTGGGAGGGGACCAAAGAAAGAGAGGGAGGGAGAGAGTGGTAGCTGGAGGGCAGAGCGAAGCACGTCACTGACAGGGAGAGAAACAGAGAGAAGCGATAGAGTGAGAAACGCACACACACATACACACACAGAGAGAAAGAGAGAGAGAGAGAGAGAGGGAGAGCGAGCGAGAGAAGGGACAGCGATCTGCTCCGTCTTTGAAGCAGGTTGTTTTGGTGTTTTGCGCTGAAGTGGACTTTAAATCTTGATTCAGAGTCGCACTTTTTGGCTCTACAACACACACTTTCCAGACACGCACACAGCACACACGCATACACACACACCCGGACGGAGCAACTAATGGGTAAGCAGCTCTTGTACCAAATCTCAGCCTGTCCCAAAATTTTATGGAAATGTTTAGAATTCTTTTTCAGACGCTGTTGTGTTTCTACAATAGACTGTTGTGCGTGTTGTGTGTTTGTGTTTGTTCAGTATAGATATGTGTTTACGTGCACTAATTCAGCCTGTAGGTGTGTTTAGTTACTGTGTGTGTGTTCACTTGGAGTATGTGTGTGTACATGTTCACTTGGTGTGTGTGTGTGTGTGTGTGTGTGTGTGTGTGTGTGTGTGTGTGTGTGTGTGTGTGTGTGTGTGTGTGTGTGTGTGTGTGTGTGTGTGTGTGTGTGTGTGTGTGTGTGTGTGTGTGTGTGTGTGTGTGTGTGTGTGTGTGTGTGTGTGTGTGTGTGTGTGTTTGGTGAAACGCACTGATGTAAGGAGGCACACTCAGTGCAGCCTGTAACTGAATGGAGCAGATGGCAGCGGCTGCGACCGTCCCTCCCGCCCGCCTATTGTGTACGCGTATATGTGTGTGCGTGGGTGCTTGTGTGTGTGTGTGTGTGCATGTGTGTTTGTTTGCTTAGACGGAACAGTGTGTGTGTGGGAAAGTTTGCGTTTCTAGATAGCACTGACAGCTCGTGATCGTGTGATCTGTTCTGCAGGGCAAATTTTCACTCTTTGTCAATATTTAAATACTTTCAGAAAAACGTTTTTAGGATGAAGATGAACTCCATGACGTGTGTGTGTGTGTGTGTGTGTGTGTGTCAGATGAGCTGTAGAATGAAGTTTTGAACACCGTGCAAATAATTGAGGTTCTCTGGCATTTTGTTTTATTGTATAATATTGTAAAAAGTCAAAAGTTGTACAAGTTCAGCCAGATAGTGTGGAATCTTTAATAGCTGCAGAACTTCATACTGCAAAGGTATTGAAACCTGCTGCACATTCCCCCTCAATTAAGGCTATAATTGACTTATTTCCCCGCCATTGATTGGTTTTTGCCTTTGGTACATTCCGGTTCCAAGCTTTTGATAGGAACATGGAGTCGCCACGGACACAAAAGAGGAAGACAACATGTCGTTAGCGACAACGACCACAAAGTGAAAACCATCAACACGCCCCCACCCATCCCACCCATGACTCTTTAAAGTGCTAAAGCTGAACACACACACACACACAGGCCACGCATCAGCCCGCTTGGCTGTCATTATTGGCCCTTCCCACATCCTTAGGCTCCGCCCATCCTCACCTTTTTTCTTTTCCAACTTATTGTCATCAGTCACCATGGTGTTCACATCCGTCCCCTGTGAGCACCTAGGTCTGTGTGTGTGTGTGTCTGTGTGTGTATGTATAGTAGTGTATGTCTGTGATTAATGTGAAGCTCTTCTGTTGCTTTCACACGTGTGTCGGCGTTTAACTGTGTTTGTGTCATTGTGTTGACGTTTGCTCACCGTGCTTGAGCTGCTCCTGCCTGTGTGCGCTCACACTCTCTATGAACGTGTGAATAAACACGCACAAGGGCAGGTCTGAGTCTATGGGTGCATGATGGGAATGGGGAGCTCCCCTGGGGAATCCAGCTCTATAAATAACTGTGTGTGTGTGTATGTTTGTGTTGTCCATCATCTTATCCTGATCACAGATGAGAGGGAGGAAGAGAGGGGGAGGTATGGGAGAGTGATGTATGGACGGATCGGGGGAGAGCAAAGGAGGCGCGGGCTGACATTTAAACAGCTGTGTGTGCCTCGGTTATGGTAACATTAGCCGGTTTCCATGTCATGGTGACTGCTGTAGGAAAACCTTGCAACTCCGAGGAACTATTCCAAAGCAAACACAAGATCCCGTCTGAAATAAGCAGCGATAGAGTGGTGAAACTGCAAACTAGATGCCTCATTCATAGCAGAACTCCATGTAGTTTATGTATCTTAATCAGCTTGTGCAGCTTTGACCACATTCACACAGTGCAGTGTGGCTCTATCAGACTGGATAATGACTTCACAGGTGGCTGCGCCCTGCTCGTGCTGTATGTTATGCTGTGTGGGTGTGTGTGTGTGTGTGTGTGTGTGTGTTTTGTTGTGAAACCACTGGAGAGCCTTGTTCACATGGTACAAACAGAGGTGTGTTTTCACTGCAGCGGAGTTAATGTCAGTCAGGTAACACTTCAGACTTTAGTTGCCTCTGCATGATGGAAATTAAGCTCATTTAACATTTGAACTGAGTATTTTGTTTTAAACAATCCAATGAAAGCTGTATTTGTAGAATCCGTTTTTAAAAAGAATGTTTTGACACATCTTCCTTCGATGTTCACCGAGAGCCTGAAACCCAACAAACTGCAGTAATGTTTCTGTTTGAAGTTTTACAGAGCTCTGGTTGTGCATTCATTTGCCTCATATGGAGGTAAACATATTTCTGCGTACACACGGTTTCGTTAGATTTGCTTGTGGAGACGTGCATTATCTGCATGTTTAGTTTAGAAACCTGCAGCGTCGGGCAGGATGAGCGGCACAGCTGAGCTCATTTAGGTGCAGATCAGGTGCTACCCTGCAGGTTTGGTACCCAGTGCATAAATATCCACCAGCTTAGATCACAATGTCAAAGTTAGGACACACAGACCTGTTGATTGTTGTATTATACTAAATGCTGAGGTGCTATTTATATCACCTGTACAATGCAAATACAACAGCATTCCAATAAATACCAAATATAAAGTTCTGTTTTTGTTTACATACAGTATGATGTCATTGTATAGGCTGCAGTTAGTGCTTGTGTCAAATAGAGAGAGAGCAGGAATCTTCTATCCTTCAATCAAAAACCCTATTTTGCCACATGAGATTACCAAACTGCAAGAAGCTACAATTTATTTACATATAATATAATAGTTTGAGGAGCGCTCTTAAGTTTGCTTGTGGTACTTTTTGTAATTACAGTAATTTTCCAGCTGCCCCCTGGGGCCTCAGGAGGAAGTCAGTCACTTCAAGATCACAGATTTGTTGTGCAGTGCAACTACAAAAACATGCAAGTGTGTGTGTGTCAAATCTACTGCGGTGAAGTTTGTTTTACGTTGAATTGTAACGTAATGACTATAGTACTTACTGCTGAGGCCAAAACAAGCCACCATAATCCCAAAATGAGTTGCAGTGATTTAAGAAAAAAACAAACAAATGTTGCAGCCCTGGTCTAGATGCAGCATCGCTCCCACTGAGTGATTTCAAGGACTCTTCCTGTGCTAAACCGTTTATTACCCGTACAGTTCCCTTGCTGTCACAGATTACTTATGTGACAAAGCTGGATGTATTTTTGGGGTGGGAGTCTCTTTTGTGAGGTTCTGTGAGAACAAACGACCCTTGTGCAGCCCCTGTGGCATTACCCCCTGAGCAAGGCACTTTGCCTAACACATCGCATCCACAGCAACAGCTCCCACACTTCAATAGTGTGGGGTTGAGTGCAAGCGCTGTGCCGACACCAGGGGCCAGACAGAGCCCCAATTAGAGGAAAAAGGAGGGAGGGTTTTGCATCAAAAGCCTGGGAGCCTGTCGCCATGGGAAAATATACAGTAGAAAATGCATTAATTGAGGAGGTGCTTCATGTATGGGTGCCAGGGTTCCTCTGAAAAGACCCAATGTATAGAGTGCCACCCTATATGACCTCCGCTAACCTCCTTGATGGCCCAACAAAAGGTTTTGTTTGTTTGACTTTGATGTTTATTGTCTAAGTGAGTGTGCAAACATTTGACAGGCATGTGTGTGAATGTACAGTGTGTGTGTGCATTGCAGTGTGACGGGTGGGCTCAAAGTTTATCACAGGCCGCTGTGAAAGGCTTTGTTAGGTTAACACGGATGATCGGCGCGAGCAGCACCCAGGGGAACCATCAGCTGCGGCATTTTCTAATGCGCCTCCTTTTCTGTTGGTGACAACAAACATGTTTGTAGGTCAAAGGTCCAGGTATAGTTTTGAGGACAAGATGCACATGTTTACAGATACCAGCTTAAATAGCCCTCTGCCTCCTCACCACATGCCCCGACCGTTATCCTGTGACAGTCATCAAACAGGGTACAGCGGCTGTTGTGATGACATCCGATGTCGAGACTCGCATGTACACGTCGCTTTAGTGTTGGTATAGTCTGGATTCTGTGTTGTGATGGCTCTGAGTAGGTGGCTGGTGACACTTACAGGCTGTTTTGCCTCCTTATCCCGCAGATTGTTTTTTTTGTGTGTGTTGTTCAGTGCAGGTATCAATGTCAGGCTTTGGCATGTCACAATTCCCAATTAAAAATAGCTTTATTTACAAGAGCAGTCATGGAATTGGTGTGTTTTTTTTTTTCAAATGACGTATACACAGGGAGGTACAGACGGTCACAATACTGCTTTTGTATGTAAAGATATGCGTATTGTTTTTTCTGGTTTATTCACAATCAGCATGGACATTGTTTTTCCCCTGTCACTTGAAAATAAGACTTAGTTGGCTGTAGTTGTAAAATAGGCATTTCCCATTTTCAAACACCACCTGAATGCAGCACGAGTTCCAGTCGAGACCATGTCATCTGGCAGATCAAACTGCGTTCAGTGAGCGTTTGCATTAACGTGACTCCTTATCTGGATACAGATCACATTTAAATGCAAGATGTAAACAGACGCCTGTGTTGACGCTGTACTTTCAGATTAATCAAACCAATCCTAATTTACAACTTTTCAAAATGATGAACCAAAGAGTAGTTATTTGCAGTGCTCAATCAAATACACACATGTACAATAACACAAACAAACACACACACACACAAGCACCAGTCAGTCTGGCCCAGCCACACCCTTTCTCTCCCTGCTGTCCCATAGGGTGGTGTTGATGGTGTTGGGTTTCCGCCCGCATTGAAAACCTGCCCAGTACCAAAGATGTCATTGGCTATCTCAGCAAGTCACTGCAACTCCATCGCCACCTCATTGGTCACTGGGGATGCCAGGCCATCCGTGATAGGTCAGAGATGTTCTCTGTTGGTTTGAGGGTATTGATGAGCGGCAAGGGGCTTGGCATGGTGCAAAGTGGGGCTACTGGTGCAGATATTGATCAGGGAAGAGCGATTGGCAGACAGGAGGGTTTGATCTTCAAACGTAGATGTTTTGTTTGCCTGATTGGAAGGATATCGGCGTATTTGCGACGGTTTTAATTGTTACAACACAGCAACTGAATATTATTTGGTTATAACATATCAGGCATCGTCAGTGAAGGCGGTGCGTTTCAATGTCCCTGTTCCAGATCAGGGTTTGGGTTTGGACCTGTAAAGGAATTAGACATAAATATAGTTTCTATTTCACATTTTCTTCTTTGTGTAGTTTTTGTGTTGAAGGTTTCATGCATCTGTTTGGTTGTTGTCTCATCCTGGTCTTCTTGTCTCGTATGCTGCTGCTCTTTGCTCTAGATTTCTCTGTGAAATCAAAATAAATGCCTCAAAGTGTGCAACACAAGCTGCAGTTGATATGTAGTCTCATATATTTACATCTTAAGGTTGAGGTATTTGGCTGCTCTTGGGTCAGAATGACACAGAGTGAGTTTCTGGTGCTTCTGTGACACACTGATTCTCCTTATAATGACATTTGTGGGCGCTTTAAACCTGTGACATCGCTCTTACTGAATGGTGTGTGGGTGTGGGTGTGTGTGTTCCTGCAGCATCTCTGTAGGTTGCAAAGGATATATTCATGTATGAGTCATGGCTTTACTATTAACTGTAAGGAGCGTCAGACAGCTGCTGCCGCTGTGCTTTTCTCTGCTGAACACACACAGACTCATACAGTGGATTTCCAGTAAGCAAAATGACCGTGTCAGTGTTCAGACACACACAACACACACACATGTGGATGCACACAATTACTCACAGAAGCACACACACAAAGTACAGTTAGAACTGCTTATATGTCAGTTGTGTTGCGGGGGTGTTTTTGCCTCATAGCCATTATGTTACTATTCAACCTGTGTGTGTGTGTGTGTGTGTGTGTGTGTTCTTTTCTCTTGCTGTATAAGTGTCTTAAATGTCGCTTTCTCACCTCTTCCACCAGTGGACGTGAGCACAGCAGCGTTGCCCACGCAGGTGCCCTCCACCACTACAGCCATCCTCCCCATGGACCTGCGTGTAGTGGACCACCACCACCACCCCCACCAGCAGCCCCAGCCCCACCACCATCACCACCATCTCCATCACCAGCAGCAGACCCCCTTCAACCTGGTCCCCCCAGCCCAACCTGCACCACCAGCCTCCTTGGCTTCCCCTAACTCTGCAGAGCCTGGCCATGGCAGCGGGCAGATTGTTGGTGAGTGACGTGAATGTGACGTTCATCTCTCAAAGCAACTTACAGCAATTTTCACAGCTAAACTTGGATGACTTGAACTCTGACTGACGTGAAACTCTCGCAGGCCACCAGGAGCAGCAGCTGCAGCAGGAGCTCCTGGCCCTCAAACACAAGCAGCAGCTCCAGAGGCAGATTCTGATCGCCGAGTTCCACAGACAGCACGAGCAGCTGTCTCGACAACATGAAGTCCAGCTGCAGGACCATATCAAGGTGAGGCCTCCTCTCCTCTCCTCTCCTCTCCCCTCCCCTACTTTCCTCTCTTCTCCTTTCCTCTCCTCTCCCCCCCTTTATTTTGTTTGACAACATCTATGTGTTTGTGTGGGGGTTGGGGGTCCCAGCTTGTACTGTGCTCAGCAGAATTGCACCTTGGGAAGGACAGGAGGGGGCACAATATCATGTGAGCAAGGTGGTGTAATTTGATCTGGTGACAATATTATGCTGCTTTGCCATCTCTACGGGAACCTTGACCCTGATAAACACTGTGCGGGTGTGTGTGTGTCTTGTGTGGATGGTAAAAAGCCTTACCGGTGTTGCCACGGCCACAAAGGCAGCCAATAAGAACAATCAGTGTGGGCTAAAAATAACTGTGGTGAGTGTTCTCCATGCTGGTTGGTCTCTGAAGTGGCGTGGCTCTTGTTACTGGACAGGGGGTGGTGATGTCACATCTTCCAGGTTACTTAACTAAACAAATATTGTATGAAAATTGAAGAAGAGTGCCAGAGTGGTTCATGGTTAGTTGAGGATTTGAATAGAACCTTCATCTCAGGGTCATCACTTTTAAAATTCAAGTCTAAAGTCTTTTCTTACAGAATCCCATTCTAGAAAATAAGTTTAGTTTTTTTAACACAAACAAAAGAGCATTTCTTAATTCATGAAAAATATTCTCAAACATTTTCCTTCGCTTACCGGACAATTATTACATTTTGAATTGCCATGAGGTTCATTTCTCATTGACGCCTTAATTCATTTGGTCTGCAAACTACAAACAATGCCTGATTTGTTTTCATTTTTGATTGAAATGTCAAAACTTCTATGAAAAATTTTGGTGAAATTTTAAAAGGTGAAAATTATAATTGACTAAAAGCAAAATTTGATTGAAAGCAGAAAGCCTGTGTTCCTTCCCCTCTGTCTATCTCTCTTTCTGAATCTCTCTCCTCCCATCCCTCATTCTGGCCTGAGCTTCCTCTTCGCCCGTCCTGTTTTGTTTCTCCTTCTGCTTGACTCCCCGCCTCCTTGTCCTCCTCCATCATTCTTGTCGTCTCTCCTCCAGCACCAACAGGACTTGCTGGCAATGAAGCACCAACAGGAGCTGCTGGAGCATCAGAGGAAGATCGAGCTGCAACGCCATGAGCAGGAACTGGAGAAGCAGCAGCGGGAGCACAAACTTCAACAGCTCAAGAACAAGGAGAGGGGGCAGGAGAGTAAGTAATGCACCATGTCATCAACAAAGTGATAAGGAATATAAAAAAAACAAATAAATGCGGCATATAGGAATTGATGCAGCTAGATCCAGGGGGAAAATAGTTTTGATTCTACAGTTTTAAGCTACAAACGTTATAAAGTTCTAAAAGCTGACAGACCCTCAGGCTGAACGAAAACTGTGCAATTTGTAGTGCGGAGAAACAAACACCAAAGTGCTTACAGGTGTGAGAAATTGTCAAATAAAGTTGGACAATAACACAGTTTCATCAATATGCCGTCTTGGTATCTCACACTGCACTGCACTGCCTTCAGCTCGTCCACTATGGATGGAAATGTAGTGAGGATGAGGAGGTAATCTGTGTGAGCTTCATGAAATCAGTTATGTGTGATGGTGGGCGTGCAAGTGTAACGCTCTCCAATAAAGAAGTCTACTGTGTCCGCGCTCACTTGCCAGTCTGTCGTCACGGCTCTGTTAGGCTGCAACCATGGAAGCACAGCAGCTGTGAGACAGATCGGGCCCTCCATGTCAAAGCACCTGTCCTCGCGTCCCCAGAGCCAGGACAGCCTGACCTCGCACATTTTGTACGGGGAATATTTAAAAAGAATGGGATGATGGGAGGGCAAGACATTAAATCAGCCCAAACTGTACTTCCTCTTGGTGTGCCATTTACGATCAGGGATGAAAGCAGTGGAGGTAAATTTATCCTCACCTCTCAGATTAACTACATGGATAATAAATCTGTATTAGAAATGAACTCGGGCCAAACATGTTTGGACCGAGAATTTAAAATGATGTTCCAGGAATATTGAAACTGTTGGGAACGATGGTAAAACTGTCTGAACGAGGTCATTGACATCATCTTCTTTGTAATTTGAAAGATTTTAGATATATCTGGTGTTCAGATATCAAATTGCAAACTAGAAATGCATTTCCTGAAGAAAATGGGCTGTGATTGCAAACGCTTGACAATCTTGTGCCTGAAAGATTGAAGTGTGAAGAGCTGAAAAATGTCTTAATGGTTTCTGTAGCTGAATGAATGAACGAAGAAATTACAAGCCGTTTGAGTGACAGCTGAAGCTGAAAACCTCCGAATTGATTAGATTTATTACTTAAATATGAAAGATATGAACACCAAAATTCATAGCAATAAGGTCCTGTATATCTTGAACCTTTTGATGTTTGAACTAAGTCGAATTGTGAGGAACTAGTTGAGTTAGAAGAGGCTGAAGGCATAAAGTGCCTGAAGAAAATTTGAGGATTTAAATGTGATTGCAGACACCAGATGAAGATTTAACTGCATCTGGATCTGATCTGTAATCCACACCTGTTGATAGTCCATCATGGGAAACTATGCGTGCTATATTTAGTAATAGTATAGTCAAAATGTGATCTGTAAAAGAATTGCTGTTGATCCGGTAATACGACTTTATTCCGTCCAATCTCTCATTCTGGCTCTTTTTCCTGAACGCTCTCAGCTGGGCTGCGTCAACCTCCAGCCTTCCGTCTGTGGTGAGAGTACAGGGTTGTAAACAGAGGAAGCTTTGTTAAGTGCTGCTGTAAATTGCATAGAAGGCAGCCTCATAAAAGCCAATTTGCTTCAGTGGCAAAGCAGACATATTGGGATGTCAGCACTTCCAGCCGTGCCGTGATTTAGTTTGCCCGCGTTTCACGTTCACCTCTTTCTCTCCCGGGCTCGACACATCACCTGTGATTTGAATATTTCCTCTATCTGTCTCTCCACATCACCTCGTCCTCCCCGCCATATGAGCTAAGGGACCGACAATAAGAGGGAGACGTCTGTTGTTCTTCCCATATTTGAATTCAAGCAACCCCTTGAGGCTTTCTGCCTTTTCCAGCTTTTTTCATGGCTTTCCCTCGTTCATCCCTTTTCTTCTACTATCGATGATGTCGTCCATCACCAGCGTTTTCCAATTTCTTTTCCTTTCCCATCACCCATCCCTACCCTTAACGTTTTATGGCTTCATCCTTTGTCTCTTTTCTTCTTCCCGTATCTTCTATCTCTTAACTATTTTCCTTTTTTCATCTTCTCATCTGGTCAAGCAGCTTTTCCTTTTCCAAACTCTGGGGTCATCGTTTGACGCCCAGCACTCAGCTTTTCATGTTTCCCTGCTTTCTTCTTCCACTTTGCTATTCCATCTATACTATAAGCCCTGGGATGGATGATGTTATTTATGTATACACCACATCTATTAAATGTATCTTATTGATGTTATTGTATGACTTTATATGCACATATATATATCGGCACCGCTATCAATCTATACCATACATTATGTATTCATTTACTTTGTGTGTACTTATTTATATGTGATAGAGTTTATGACTTTCAAATAAATAAACAATACGCCCTCGCTATGAAAACAAACCGCTGAAAAGCAATATAAACAGTTACAATGATGGAAATGGATACAGTAGGTCGAAACGTGAGGGATGGGATTTGTTGCACTTTCATCTCGTAGGAATTGCACAGATTTAGGGTGATAGTTTGGACTTGGGCATTGAAGTAAACCTGCTGCCGTGGAACGTTACTGGTGTGTATCAGAGAGCGAAACTTACCTTATAAACTCTACTGCACCTCCCTCTCTCTCTCCCTCCCCCCCCTCTCCCTGTTAGGTGCGGTTGCCAGTACGGAGGTAAAGATGCGGCTTCAGGAGTTTGTCCTGAACAAAAAGAAAGCCCTGGCTCAGCGAAACCTAAACCACTGTCTGCCCAGTAACCCACGCTACTGGTATGGGTGAGTGTCACAGCCTTCCTCTTCCTCTTGGAGTCTGACTTCTTTTGTACAATGATATCAGACGTACAAATTGAAGTGTCATGTTTACATCAGCACAGATTACAGATTCAGTTTAATGAATTATTCAGTTTAATTTACCATTATTACCGCATTCATTCAAAAGTGTGTCTGTGCATGTGTTTGAGAAAGATGTCAGAATTCATAACTGATGCACTTCATAATTAGACAAGTTGCTTATGAATATAGTGTAATTTCCTTTATAAAGGGAGATTCCACCGACTTTAGCAGTGCCGGGAATTAACCCCTCTGATGGCACGGAATAAATGAGAAAATTAGGATTAGAAATTGGGATTAAATCTCCCTCTATAGCCACAAAATCACAGAAGCCAAAGTTATAGATTCAGATGCAACTCTGCTTGCTTTGTCCCTTTCGTGCGTTTGAAAAGTCTTCAGTGGTTTTCTCTTATCAAAGTTTCGCCAACAGTACAATCCATGTGTTTTAGCCTGATGCGATTTAGCTTGGGCTGACTCCCTGCGTGTGTTTTTAAACATTCGGCGCTCTGAGAGGTTCAAGTCCTTGCCAGCAGCGTGTGAGATGAACTACAAAGAGAATGATGAAGCAATGAGGCTTTTTTCTTTTTTCCCTGTCCGTGTTCTGTTGTGGTGATTGACAGCCGGCAGTCTTTGAGGCGTACGTGAGTGTGTGTTTGAGTGTGTCGTGGGCAGACAGAGCAGACAATGGCTCCTCTCCTGCACTTTCAATGTTTGAAGAGGCTCTAAGATGGCAAACACTTCTGCCAAGGCAAGGCGACAAGAGGCAATAAAACAAGAACAAGAGTTTACCTGCATTGTCTCCTCGCCCCTTCTCATGTTTGCTTTATGTCCTTCCTGTCTGTTTACTCCTTCGTCTCGTTTATTTTCTTCTCCGTGCGTCACTGTATTTAATCCAAGGGTACACAGAAGCTACTTTCCCTTTGTAGTTTCAGCCTGTGACAAAAAGCCTCAGATTGCGGCCAAGTCTCTGCACGTTGCCATCCCCCGACACTCTCCTCGTGTACGCACTTGTGAGACACGGTGTCATAAGTGCCTTCACTGTGATCAGCTGCCGTGACGCACAGCGCGCACATGCAAAACTCACTGTTTTGTTTACAGGAACTAACACATTTGTTGACAGCTCGAGCGGCGAATAGAAAGTTTGTGCTCTTTGATTACAGCTGCTGTCCGTGTCATTCATGCACTGCGTCTGTGAACAGTGGTGTCAAGTACGAACCACAACGTTGACAACACGACAGAAAACAGGAAATTGGACCCATAATAGTATTATTACTGCCACCACTAAGTTGAATTGTCATCTTTGTATTTCGAGGTTGAGCCAGATTTATTTGAGCAACATTTTTGTTTTCTTTTGTCAACCCCTTTTTTGCCCAACTTGTGGCAAGGATTTAAGAATAACAAAGCTGTTGCTGCACTTTTGATTGTTTGTTGTGAGCGTTATGCAGAATAGTTTCAAAGGTTTTGAGGTTTTAATTAACGCAGCTGTTTGATTTATATTCCTCTATTATACTCCTCTTTCCTGTTGAAATGAAACCCATATTGTCTTGGATTTTGAGCCGTGCAGTTGTGTGATATTGTCGGTAGAATGGAGTCGTTGGACAGATGGGTATTCAGTGCTTATGTAATGGTGACAGAGTGAGGGAACTTTGGCTGTCGCAGCGCTAACATCACTTTCTCTGTCGCTTTATCTCTAAATCTTTGCCTCTTCCTCGACCCCTCACCTCACCTCTCTGTTGCCATCTCACCCGTCTCGCTGTGTGTATGTATACCGTATACGTGCTTGTGGGTGCAAAAGCAGGTCCTCATGCACAGTTGGTGTAAAAGCGAGTTCAGCAAGTATTTGGACAGCAGCACATCTGTCATGTTTGCGTATTGTGCTGATGTCTGTAACGTTCTCTCTAAACTCCTTATGTAATTCTAGAAAAACCCAGCACAGCTCTCTGGACCAGAGCTCTCCTCCGCAAACAGCCATGTCTGCCTACAATCACCCCATGCTCGGGACGTACGACTCCAACGACGACTTCCCTCTGCGCAAAACAGGTATGGCGTGATTCCCGAGTGTGTGCAAGCCTTAGAAAAACACAATTTCCCTCCACCTCTGAAAGCAACACATCGCCTGCCTTATATTTTCCTGTCACAATTTGAAATGTTCTTTGGGTTTAAATCAGTCAGACACATGCACCAAGAGGAAAGCTTTGTACAAAACACATTACATTGAAGCATTGGCTGAGACAACTGTTGCTTCAGGTTCACACCTTAGCAAAGGAAAACACTTCAAATCACTGATCGAGCAACAATTAGGATTTGTCAAACTCACAGGTCCACTCATCATGCAAATGCAACACAAACAACTCGGGCGGTCCCTGGAAAGTGACCATAGTTCTTGTCACTGGGATGCGTCACGCTGTTATTTCTCTGTCCTCCTGTCCGTGTTAAGCTCGACCAAGCTGTGATTATTCTCTTCGCGACAGCAGCTGCTTTGGCCGTGTCTCTCCCAGCATTCACAGCTGGAGGCCAAACTGTGTGTGCACTGCACTCCTGCCCACCCGCTGTGAGCTGGAGGCACCGACCATTTATCCTGGCACATATCCTCCGACTGCAACTTTTAGCTTTCAGGGACAGTCGGTCGGTCTGAGTCGTTCTGTGCTCAGATGTGCCCGAACTGACAAATTACAGCTGCTCACGTGTGCGCAGGAGAGTGAACATACACATACATGCATGCATACGTACAGACGTACATGTGTATGCACTATATGTTTGCCAGATGCTTGTGTGGTCTTTTACATATTACATATTATGTCAACTGGGGGTCAGAGTCATAAGCCGCAATGTACAGTAACCATATAAGTCATAGGCATGTGTGTCATTCTCAGTAAAAATGTAAACAAAGCATTGCTCTTGTCAAGCAGATGTGATAGGAGCTGCGTTGTGGATTACCTTTATCATTCATCTGGTCCTTATCTTGTTGTGTGTAGTGTGCTGGCATAGCAATTGTGAGCGGAAGTGTGTGTGTGTATAATTAACATCAAGTATCAACTTAGTCTGAAGAGAGGAAGATGTGTGTCCAGTCCACATCGTGCCATAGACTGTGTTCATGAGAGTTGCTGGCTGCAGTCACAAATGACGTTGTTACTTGCGTGGTTGACTGACTTAATTCGTAGACGTTTCCATATGCAATTGATGAATGTATGTTAATAATTCTTTTTGTGCTCAGTGAGGCCTGGCAATATGGTTACAGTGGTGCCTTGTGTGTGTCTTGGGAGCCTTTGAGAAAATGGATTAAAGCGCACAGAGAGACGCTTTGAATGCTGCAGCAAAAAGTCTGCATGACAGGCAAACACTTGTCTTCATGCTGACTTATACTCCCTCATGCTTTCTCCCCTTCTTACACACACACACACACACACACACACTCATACAGGACAACTGCTTGACATTAATTCGGTGTCCTTTTCCAGAACAACAACCCAGCATGTTGGATATAGCTCTTCCTAAAAGCCGCAGCATGCTTCATCCAACGCACCGGTTCTCTTGCCAAATTGGGGGTTAAGGGGATCTGCCTACAACCAAATTTGTAACTCTCTGACTCCTCCGCTCTACTAGGCAGCATTTAGTCCGCATGTGGCACGGTGTGAAAAATAGGAAGGGCCACATCTCTCTCTCTCTCTCAAGTGGTTTGCTTGAGAGCAGCTTTCCATACTGTCCATACACAGCGGAGAGGAGTGAAAGTGAAACTGTGAGCCGTTACATCTGTTGATATCCCCCGCTTGTTATCACGTGGACCGACACAAAGAAGAGACACAGAATCTCCCCTCTCCTAAAGTGAAAGTTTATGGTATCCCCTGTTGATACGATTGATCCCGTTTTGGGTTGTCCACTACGTACACCTAAAAGTAAAGTAACCTCACTTTTCCATGATCCTGGTGGCCTGTGTGGCTTTGGTCCTCCAACTCCATACTCTTCACCAATTAGAACCATTTATAACATGGCAATTGATCGTCACGTTAAATGTGTAAAGTATAAATAGGAGAAGATCACCACCTGCTTCTCCTCCCACCCCCCTCTGTCACCACAGCGGGTGCCACGGTAACAACCTACCTGTCACCTCCACTAGAAGCTCTCATTAGTCGTAACTGTTGGAGGGAAAATGTCAGCCACTTCTTCCTGCGCTGCACTGAGATACTCTTTATGTCCCACAGGAGAGATGTGACAATGTTGAGAACTTAGATATGATAAAAGTCTTGAAATCTGACTTGAGTGGGTGCTTTATTCACAGCACCCTCTTTATAGACTTATTTGGTTGTAAAGAGATTCATAGGTAAATTTGATCTGGTTTAGTTTGGGCTTCAAGCTTATTCTTTTAGTGTTTGGACAATAAAGAAGAGAAATGCAACATTACGTCTGTCTCTCGGTGAGGCTGTCTAACCTGTCTATCTCATACATCAGCCACATATGACATTTCTGGGAAGCTATGGGTTTATTGATGAGTTTCAGCAAGCTGCTATATTGATTCCCATAAATCTCCCTCCTCTCTGCTCCTCTCACTTCACAGGAGCAGCAGGGCCTCCGCCAGCATGACTCTCTCAGATCAGGACTCCCATCTGTCAAAACAGATGAGCAGCTGATCGATACGTATTATATCAGAGAACCAGTTTCCCATTCCACTCATTTTGAAATATTAAGCACCACTTTTACGGCTGTTTAATCAGGTATTGATATGCCAGCAGATGGATAGAGATGGAGACAAACATACAGTATAATGTTACAGGTCTAACAGCTATCCGAATGTGTGGCCAGGGATGGGAGAGCCCTCAGACGTTAGTATCTCACCACAGCTGTGTTGCTTTGACGTTTGATAATGTTAATACTAATGCTTATAGTGGAGGCACATCTCAAACTTATTATAAATGTGGATATAAACAGGAATAACAGCGCAGACTTTCAGTTTCACTACTCTCCACAGCACACAGGCGCAGTGATAGCCCTTCCCTAAAGTTCTCATCTCAACACACACAGCCAGGTGCCGAGTCTGAAAGTTACAAATTTTGTTAGGCCCAGGCACCCCCGCCCCTCCCTGATTTGACCTTCCGACTCTCCAATAGCGGTTAGAGAGAGAGAGAGAGAGAGAGAGACCTGGAGATGGATTGAGGTGTAGGGTATAGGACCAACATGCGAATGTCAGCAGAAAAGCTCGTCTGGGCCCTCTGCAGTGACTGTGTGTGTGTGTGTGTGTGTGTGTGTGTGTGTCTGTACACACATTTGTGCTTTTGCCCAGTCGGCATTAACACCCTTCAAAGTCACTGTGTCCTGAGGTGAACACCCCCATGGCTACTATACACACACACACCGCTGCGCCCCCTCTTCACCCTCCTCTTCCTCCTCCATTGTCCATCCCTTGTTCCCTCCCTGTGCATCTCATCTTCCTCCTTCACTTTTCCATGCCTCCAGCTCTATCCCCTCCTGTGTCTCTTCTGCCTTTGTCCGTCGAAATAAACACGACTTTCACTTTTTCACATTTTCATTTTCAACAATACCCATTTCTTGACATATTGACATTGGTTCAGTAAACACTTTTGGGTCAAATCTTTCTGTTTCTGAAGCACTGGATTTGACAATAACAAAATAATAATAAGAAAGATGTCCAGTTTACAATGACATCATTTTCTATTCAGCTAAAAAATGAATCATGTCAACATTACCTGAACTGCTGATAACAGAGCTGAGGTAAGTAACTACAGGCTGTCGGCTCATTATATCCTCCATCTGCTCCAACGCATGAGCTCATCCCGTTGCCACAGTTCTTTGTTATGTAAGATGTTGCTGCTGTTTGGCTACGGCAGAGCCAGAGATTAAAGATTAGACCTCAAAAAAATCTGTTTCCATTACAAAGCTGAAGTTTTTCCTGGAAATCTTCAATTCCACATTTCATCAATTGATGATAGAGTGGAAATCCTAGAATTTGTCAGGTTATGATTAAATCTCAATTAATAATGAAGAAATGCTACTGATGGCAGTTCAGCCAGTCAGTCAGATATTTTACTTGACTTGATGAGTGTTACGAAAATCATGCAATTTATATAATATGCAAGAGGCTTTTGAAACTGTCAAGAAGGATAATAAGCTGGCAAATCAACATTTTGTAAACTCTTTGTCAGGTGTTCCAATATGTCAGTCTGCTACATAATTCTGTAAATTGGACTCCTTTCTTGTGCTCTCGTCAGACTGAGCTCTCCGCTCTCCATCCGCTCTCTGTCTAAAGCTAATGCACGGCATTTTACCCTGACCCACTCCAGTGCTCTTAACAAAGACTTCTGGAAGTGTGCCCTCCACTTAGGAGAAGCACATTTTTAATAATTGAGTTGGATAAGTTCAACTGCATGTTCCCCCTTTAAAATTGAGAGTGCATTTGCAAAAGGTACTCTCAAGAGGTCATCCTGTGACCAGTGCCTGCTCCTCTACAAGTGCACTAAGAGGAGGTGAAGCTTCATCTTTGTGTGATTAGTATTCAAGGCTACAGGAAGAAAGGAAAGGGCCAAACTAGTGTGCTCGAAGTAAGCCTGAATGCCTTTTGGAATAGGACCATGGATCAATTGCTTTGACGAAGCTGTCGTCCCCCGCTCTAAGCTCTGAGGCTAATGAGCATAGCATGCAGATCCATGTGACATAAGGTCGTGGAATGAGCATCGGGTCAACTACTGGTCAATGGTCCAGCGTTAACTAATTGAATGGAAGGAAGCCAGTGGAGGAGGGAATAAAGCTGCCTGTGTTCAAGTTGTCTGCTAGAGACTCGGCAGTTAGATTTGGCAGTAAGAGGCTGGGCAGTCCCTCACTGGGAATGGCAGAAATGTGCTCCGCTCTTCCGCTGGCTGCCCACATGCAGCTCAGTCATACGCAGCAGATTCAGAACGGAAGCATCTGTGTGCAGGAACATGCGTACAGAAACAGTCGCTCCTGGCCACAGTCATGCAAAGGCATACAAACACATGTGAACACACACACACAAGCTGACAGTTTTCTAATTGGTCATGTTTGAAAACAAGCGGCGCTCGTTAGCAGCGGAGGCAGCATCGTTAAACATGGGGTCAAAAAAAGCTGCCAGTTGGCTGCGACTTGCTTCTATGCTTCTCACACTGTCGCATGCTGACGGCTAACCTCAGCTCGTGAATCCGTCTGCCAGCATGTACAGTGTGTGGCCTATAGGGACGAGCTCATTAGCCTGACGCAAATCAGCTTGCTCTTGCGTGGCCCAGCAACACAGACAGAACAACGCTGACTGGCAGAGCAACAGTTTGAGAGAGATTCTGTCATTTTCATCACATTTGTGTTCAGAATCATTTGGCCCATCAATAAATGACTGCTGTATTCCCTTGGATATAAGCCTGCAGGTTTGTTACACATGCTCAATAACATTTGCTTCATGTCAGATTGATGAATGCCTGGTGATTCGTAGCCGTATAACAAACGCGAAAACACAATACATCAACTTGTCATTGAAATTTTCTTTGGGTCTCATTCAGGGAGAATGCGTTTTGGATTATAATGATCTCACCGCCATCATTTCGCAATTGTTCACAGCTTAAAACCCTTCCCGTCTTTTGGTTAAACTCTCTCCGTTTGTGTCTCTGCTTCTCAGCATCCGAGCCCAACCTGAAGCTCCGTTCTCGGTTAAAGCAGAAGGTGACGGAACGCCGCAGCAGCCCTCTGCTTCGCCGCAAAGACGGTCCCATGGCGGCGATGAAGAAACGCTCCCTCGACGTGGCTGGTGAGGATCCTTGTTCCTGGACCTTTTCAACAACGGATCATATTTCAGTTTCAGTCAACAACCTAGAAGCAGTTCATTAATAACAAAAGCGGAAATAACGCGTTATTGCTCCATTTAACAGCATTTCACCCGAATGTGTCGAACACTGTTCAATCCAAGTTTCACTAAACTTTTGCGGGTTGATGTCTCATTTCTCCATGCTGTCATATTTAGGGATTTATTGGATTTGTGGGATCATGGGGATTAAGTCATTGAAGGTTGATTACACAATCCAGGTGGTTTGTTTTTTTTGCCTCCATGGTAAATTTGGAAGCGGTTATGGGTGTGTTTCCGGCTACAATAAGCTCCTTTTCTGTGCTGTGTGTATTGCAGAGTCTGTATGCAGCAGTGCACCAGGATCAGGGCCCAGCTCCCCCAACAACAGCTCCAGTAACATCCCTAATGAGAATGGGATGACCATTTCCAGCAGTCCAGGGGAGGTAATGAACGTGTGTGTGTGTGTGTGTAGTGGTGTTTTTGTATTGGAAGAGCTTTTGTGTTAATTTAGAGGAAGTAAAGTATGCTGATGCTGAAACTGTGTGTGTTTATTTACCCAGGCCTGCCTGCTTCAGAGGCTGACAGCGAGGGAACTTAGCCAGCTCTCCCTGTACACCTCCCCGTCTCTACCCAACATCACTCTGGGTCTACCAGCCACAGGCCCAGCTAGCTCTGTGAGCACACACACTTTAGGGTGTAATACAATCCAGCACTATTCATCACCCCAACAATCCTTTAGTGCATCTGTCTCTGTTAACTCTGTGTTCTCTCTCCTTCTTTCCTACTCATTGTGACTGTTTGTAGATGGTCTCGGGTCACCAAGATGGTGACAGTCGCCTGGTGTTACCTGCGTTACAGCAGGGCATTCCTCTAGCTCCGCCTTTCATACCCGCTGCCCATCTGCCTTCTTACTTGGCAGCGTCGGCTCTGGACAGGGAGGGGGCCGTAGGGAGCACAGCTGGCCACAGCCCCCTTCTGCAACACATGGTACTTCTGGAGCAGGCCCACAATCCACTAGGTCAGTGTTGACGTCCAACATTCATTTTCAGAACTTCCCAGCAGTCGGCAGCTGGTATTTGGCAAACGCAAAATAAGAGCCAGGTTTAAAAGAAAACCCTTTAACCTCTCTGTTGCTGCCACAGTTGGTCTGGGTGCCCTCCCTCTACTGTCGCCGTCTGTCTCCAAGCTTGCCCGAGGGCACCGTCCTTTGGGGAGGACCCAGTCGGCCCCTCTGCCCCAGCAGCAGTGTGGGCAGGCCCAGGCCCTGCAGCAACTGGTGGTCCAGCAGCAGCACCAACAGTTCCTGGAGAAACACAAGCAACAGTTCCAACAGCAGCAGCACATCATTAACAAGGTGTGTGTGTGTGTGTGTGTGTGTGCGTGTGCGTGAGCGTGCGCTCTTATATGTGTTTAAATGTTAATTTGAGTGTGTGTGTGTGTGTGTCTGCCTTGCTTGGTGTCAGTGCAGCACGATTCAGGTTGCAATCAGCAAGTCTCCAGTCTCCAGTGACTCTTTCGTGTATTACTGCTTCTCCGTGTCACCTTAGCAACTGTGCTCCGGAGGAAGCTTCCTCCATATATGGATGCACAGGAAATGAGACTCAGTGTATTATGGTGTGTGTTTGTGTACGCATAAGTGTGCGAGTAGCATAACAAGGTCAGTTCACATCGTGAGTCTAGATGGAGACACTTTTTGTTATGTTCTGGGTTTGTGTGTGTGTGGTTTCTGTCCTTTTGTATTAAGCTCCATTATGTTGTTTTGTTTGTGCATGTCTGCCACTGGTTGATTCACTCGGCTTCTTCTTCTTCACTGCAGGCTGCAATTGTGGCATACAGTATTTTCATTATCCAGAGTTCATGAAACACAGTCCCGGGTTTAGAGCTTAGATATAAACCGCACCGTAAATAAATTCGTACACCACCTGCATCAATTTAGCTTGTCCTCTACGTCTGTATCATGCTACTATTATAGACAACACAATTTGAATTTACTACATACTGTGAAACCTTGGTGTAGAATCAATGGACAGTTCAACATCTTATTCAACCTGCCAGTTGATAATGTCCACGAGTGAGACTTGCTCAGAGGGTGAACTCACGTCTGTTAGAGGAGGATGTTCTAAATGTCTTGAAAGCCAAAGTTGTCTGCAACTGGAAGTGAATAAAGTAAAATGCGCTGCCGACCTTCTCTTTACCTGAGACAGCTGAAGCAGTGCTGCACTGTGCTGCTGTCAAACATGCGTGGCAGACAGACAGGCGGGTGGAGAAACAACAATTCAACAGGTTTTCTTTGTGTCTGTCCTCCTCATGGTTCATATCCCAGCCACTATTTCCTCTGTTAAAAAGCAAGTTGGGCGAGAGAGAGAGAGAGAGAGAGAGAAAGAGAGAGAGAGAGAGAGAGAGAGAGAGAAACAAAGGAAAAGGGAGGCGGTGCAGCAGAAGTGGTGGAGTGTTAAAAGAAGAGCTTGTTTGGAGAAGAGGGAACGAGATGAGGCAAGAGCTCCTCTCTGACGTCAATGGACTGGGCCACATGCCAGCCGTGTGTGTGTGTGTGTGTGTGTGTGTGTGTGTGTGTGTGTGTGTGTGTGTGTGTGTGTGTGTGTGTGTGTGTGTGTGTGTGTGTGTGTGTGTGTGTGTGTGTGTGTGTGTGTGTGTGTGTGTGTGTGTGTGTGTGTGTGTGTGTGTGTGTGTGTTATCCGCAAACAGCGGTCAAGTCCAATCGTGACCTGCACAAGGTTGAGTTTTTTGATGACAAGGACAGGACCAGCTGCCACAACAAGAGTCCAGTGTGTGACACAAACTATAAATGTACATTTCCTCATTTGTAGACGCTGTGATAAACACAAATGTGCAAAGCTCAGTAGGGATTACAACAAAGTTTTTTCCACTTGTCACATGCTATTGCTGTCCAATTTTACTTTCACGATGGACATTTTCTCTTGCTGGTTCTCTTTTTCCAGGCCTAACTGTAATATTCCTTAATTATGTCGGCGTGAGATAGTTCATTAGTCTGCAAATGTTCTGCATGAATGATCCCGTGAGAATTAAACCTCAGACCTGCCGTGCCCTGTACTGACCTACCCTTCTCTTGCTGTCACCTAGATGATATCCAAACCCAGCGATCAAGTCTCTTCTCCGAGCTCCAATGCCTCTGGGCCAGGCAGGCAGCACCAGAGTCACCCAGAGGAGACCGAGGAGGAGCTGAGGGAGCACCAGGGGCTCTCATCCTCCTCCTCGTCCTCCTCTCTTTCTGTCCAAGAGTCATTGAGGGGGTTAGTCATCAAGCAGGAGCCCCCAGACCCGCAGGAGCAGGAGGAGAGAGAGCACAGGGAGAGACAGGTCGAGCAGGAGGTGTTGTTCCGACAGGTGAGGAAGAGGAATGAGATGGGGGAGGGGGGAGAGGAGGAGGCAAGTAATCCTGGTCTTGCATTATGTGGACAAAACTAATAACCTCAGCCAGGGAGGTTCAAAAACTGACGGCATCCATCCATATCCCTTTTCTGTGTTTCCTCCTACAATTCTGGGTCAACTCTCACAAGATTGTACATGATGAATATCTGCACGACACTGGATAGAATTATTATCTTTGTTCTTTTATTATTTCTAACCGTTTTGTTATAATTGGCTGGCAAATCTGAGTGGCAGTGGCTCATTCAGAAGGGCTCTATCCCATGAATGAATGAGTCTATTGTAACCCAACTTGGTGGACAGAAGTGAGCGGAGAAGTGTAGAAGTCAACACTTGCATATTTGGAACTCATGGAAAACAACAAACAAACAATTAAACATGAGTCAGCCTGATGGTGGCGCTAGAGTGGCTTAATTGGAGGACAGTTGGGCCTTGAGTGTCGCTCAAGTTGTCCTTGTAGTCGTTGTTGCTTCACCATCCCAAGAAAAGTCCAACTCCTGAAGGTGAAAAGAGGCGGCTGCTGACATCATGTGTCTCTTGGAGGAGAGGGCGGCGGAGGGGGGGGGGGTGGGGGGGGTACCACATGGCCGTTTCCCTGGGGACAGGCTGTCCCTCTCTGGCCTAACAGGGGGAACAGTTGGTCGTCCCGCAAAACCGGGGAGAAGAAACTGGACTGGGCAGAAATAAATGAGGGCAAGAAAACGCAGCAGGAGAGAAGAAGACATGCATTTGTGGGGGAAGAAAGATGAAACAAGAGAAGAGTAGGGAGAGAGAAAAGGATACAGGGAGGAAGAGTGAGAAGTGAAGATGTGCACGGAGGATAAGAGTGAAGGGAGGGTGGAGCTGAACAGTCGAGCCGGGTGTCAAATTTGCCGAAAAGAATATTGCACCTGTGGACTCAAATCTGCCTGCAGACTTTATGCTTTCACTTAAATGTACGTATGTCACTTAAATTGCTTCTTCATCCTCTCTCATCTACATTATCTGACCATTTATTCGCGATCAGTTTCAAGAGGATTTTTCTCCAGTGGCAAAGTCCAAATCCGCCCGTGCTGTGGTGTGTGAGGACTTATTTTTTTCAGTAAAGAAGAGGTGAGAAAAATCTGACAGCAGTGGCAGATGGAGCTTGTGAATGACTACAATATTACACACACCACTCGATCTGTCCTCCTGCCTGCCTGTCTGTCTCCACAGCCCACTTTTCAGCATAATTTAAGCTATTTTTAAATTTTCTCTCCAAATCACGAAAGACACCTCCATCTCTCTCTCACTCTCTCTCACACACACACGCACACACACCTCACTCCTCTCATGTGTGTAGTGTGTTATCCGTCACCGGTTAGATGCAGGCTGACATCCTATAGCCACACATGCAAAATACAAACACCCACACACAACCGCCTCTAACACACACGCACACAGACCCTGTAGACCTTCTCCTGGACACAATGCACAAACACACTCTATACCCCCCCTCCCTACCACAACCACCACCACCACCAAACACACACACACACCCATGTCCTCATCTGTCCAGCCAATCCCAGCTGTCTTCTCACCAAATCTAATCAGAATCTCTTGTCTGTGTCGCCATGTTGCACATGGTGTAAGCAGCAACACCCGACAGAACAGAATAACAGGAGACTGAAAGAACGGCAAAGTGTTAAACACAAGCACAGATACACCAAGCTCATACTTTAACTCTAACTTCCAGTAATAAAATCATGAAGACGTCCTACATCTTCCATGTTCTATTTTGGGTTTGTGTTTGTTTAACCAACTTGATGGCTCATAATTTGCCTGTTCCCTTTGTCGTCACATGAAAGGAATAATTATAATAAGGACTCTGATAATAATAGTGCTGCGCAGATGCAGCCAGGCTCCAACAGGCATCATAAAGTTGAAATTCACACCCCTTTGCTCTGCTGTGACACCGGAGCAGCGCGGGCTCATATGAGGTGTAAAGAGACTTTCCGCTTTCATAGTTTGGAAATGTGTGATGTCATTCCAATCCCAGTTTGTGGTGTTTTCACTGAATGGATCTGGTAACAGTGCATTGTATGTACAGTAGAAGAGCAACTGTGAATTGGCAAGTATTTAGTGCCACCTGTTGGTCAATGAAACATATTGCACTCCAAATGTCTACATGTAAAATGTGTGTGTGTGTGCAGCAGGCTCTACTGTTAGAACAGCAGCGGATCCACCAGTTGAAGAACTATCAGGCCTCAATGGAAGCAGCAGGCTTATCGATCAGCTTTGCCGGCCACAGGCCTCTGTCCAGGGCTCAGTCCTCTCCAGCCTCCGCCTCCTTCCCCCTGATCATACAGGAGCCGCCTGCAAAGCATCGCTTCACTACAGGTCTGTATGATATCATCACATTTTACCTGATGATTGCATTGTGCCCCCCTGCTGTGTTGACATCTTACCACTTACGTACTGTAGCAAATATGATTATCACTTGATTTGGGAGCTTAATGATGCCACACAGAGTTCAGGTATGATGCGGGAGCGACAACCACACTTTTGTCCCGCTGAGAGCTTGAGGAATGTCTGCTATCGTCATTAGTAGCCATCTTGCCCTCGACTCAGTCCGCTTGAAACCATGAGACATGATCATTAGTAGACTGTCTCGGGTGGGGGGTGTCACAAGGAATGTTGGCCCATTAAGCCTTACCTCACTCTGTACTTTTCCAAGCATGCAATGAATCACTTTATTCAAATGTCATGTTTGTGTGTGATGGCTTCTGTGTTTCCCAGGGTTGGTGTATGACTCCTTGATGCAGAAGCACCAGTGTATGTGCGGTAACTCCACCAGTCATCCGGAGCACGCAGGACGCATCCAGAGTATCTGGTCCCGACTACAGGAGACAGGCCTAAGGGCGCACTGTGAGGTAAGAACCAAGGTTACAGGCACAGATGTAAAGACACTAGGTAATGGATAGACAGCGTTAAAGTTTATATCACTCTTATCTTACATCTGTCTGCCGTTAAATTTTGTATTTGCCCTTTTCCCAGACTGACTGTGAAGCAAGTAGATAGACTTAGAAAATCTAAGTGAATAGCGCCAAATGTTACAGTAAAACCCAACTGGGAAATGCTAGTTCTCGTAGTGGCCAGGAGGGGGCAGTGTGTAGCCATTTTCCTAACTGGAAAATGATCCAGGTTTACTTTACTCTTCCTAAATTCTCCAAACTTTTAGATTCTTTTTGGATTCCATTTTGTTTTGTTTGGTTATGCATGACCTGAATACAGTCAGAACAGGTTTCTTTTTGTTGTTGTTGTGTTGTGGTGACTGTGGTTTTATCTGACAGATAACAGCAGCGGCGATCAAACAATCCAAATCTTATCTCTGCTTTGCATGTGTACAACACATTCTTTTGTTCTTACACACTAGCGAGCACAAACATAGATACACACAAACGCATTCACTGTGTTGTTCCAAGAATTCAGTGTGTGTGTTTGTGGTGGTGGTTGGGTGGATCAGTAATTGTTAGGTCTGTGTCTACTTATGGTAATAAGAGCCTTAGTTTATGACAGGGGACACTAAGAGGCTGCTGCCACCTGGACATTAATATTTATGAAGGCAAATAAGCACAGATGACCTACACGCATGACCTCACATGAAATGGTGTACAAACATTCCAAACATTAAGCAGGAAAGCATAAAAACACCTTTTATGCACTATTTGTCACCGTCTCCACGAACACTGAGGCGTCACTAAGGTCCCGCCGTCAATGTTGTCTTCTCTGTCTCCATGGTGTCTCCTCTGCGCAGTGTATCCGTGGAAGGAAAGCCTCTCTGGAGGAGCTGCAGACGGTCCACTCTGAGGCCCACGTCCTGCTGTACGGCACCAACCCACTGCGGCCGAAGCTCGACTGTAAGAAACACACAAACCCCCCACGCACACATGTACACACTCCCTCACAACTGGAGCCGATTCAACACCTCCACTGTTGTTCACGTAACAATTTATCTGTAGTGTGGTGTTGCACTATACGAGTCCCCTCATGCTCTTGTCTATCAATTTAAACATCCAGGCGTCTGTAAAAGGAATCTGCATTAACGCTTTAACCATAACAAAAGAGCCATAATAAAGCACAGGAGGTATAACATTAGGGTGAGGACCTACTGAAACTGTTAAACTAAGAGCACCACAGGCTGTGCAGTCACTTAGGTTTGGCCCCTGGTGACTGAAAGTGCAGGTGTAGCTTCAGCAGTCAGTGTGAAAAAGTCCACGTAACTCTCATTCCAGAGGGGACAGAGATCGCTCACATAATCCAGAGCTGTGGCCCGATACTCCCCTCTGCCGTTAAGCCTGCAGGTGCAATTGTCAGAAATAAAGATTGACGATAAATCAAATATGTGCAATAAAAAAATAGGACAGGAATAGTTTGTTTGTGATCAGTTTGGAGCTCATTCAGTGGATATGAAGTGAAATGTAAATCAGTCTGTTTGCATTAATAGAAAAATAAAGTATATATCCAATTATCAGGCGGATGAGATGCGTATTGTCTTCTTCTTCTTCTTCACCTAATGCAATTGAAGCAAAACCTGGTGTACTCTCACTGCCGGATCAGGTCATGAGGTCAAATGCTCAGGGGTCAAGGGTCATGCAACCGCTATGTTGTGTGAGTTCACAAGGTTAACTCTTCACCTTGCACACTATTTAACCTCTCTCCCCCTCCCCCTCTCCCTCTCTCTCCCTCTGTCTCTCCCTCTCTCTCTCTCTGTCTCCCCCTCTATCTCTCTGTCTCCCTCTCTCTCTCTCTCTCCCTCTCTCAGGTTCAGTGAGCCCGATGTTTGTGAGGCTTCCGTGTGGTGGCATTGGGGTAAGTCACATGTTGTTAAATGTCCTACAGTCAGACATACAGTCAGTAGGAATTGTGCAGCTTTGTTCACTGCAAATTCTTTTTAAAATACTTTTTTCCGTTTTTTAGCTTTGTTTCACTTTTCCCAGCTGGCACTGATCCATCTTTAGTTTGTAAAGCAACAAATGTGCTTTGTTTCGACATCATCAAATAGAAGAATAATAATTGTGTTTTTTCCCTTTCTCTCCCTGTCTGCACCCCTTGCTTAAATAATGGTGCCATTTGTTCTTGCACCATCAAACACACACATACACTTATATACACACACACACACACACACACACACACACACACTTCTTAACACACACGCAAACACTGCCCCTCAAGGTCCAGAGGCAACAAAAGCTGTTGCTTGGCTTTCCGACGAGTTTGTAATTGTATCCAGATGTTTTCAGTAAACGAGCTGTGGGTGTGTGCGTGTGTGTGCATGCGTGTTATGGAGGTTATGTTTGTGTGGATGGCAGTGTGTTTTGGGATGTTTGTATGTTCAGACAAGAGATGATTGAGATGGGCCCACAAGGTTGGAAGTTCTATCTTTTGAATGAGTTATGATGGTGGAGAACAATCGACCATTTATATGTGTGTGTGCATGCGTGTGTGTGTGTGTTTTATCATCTTTTCACAATGTAAAGGACTGCCAGAGGCCAATACAGTAATGCACCTCCACCCCCACATTTGTATACTTATACATTTTCTCTCTCGCTCTCTCTCTCTCTCCATCCTTCCATCCCTCTGGGCTTACTGCTGCCGCTCTGGTGGGAACTAGAAGAGGCCGAGCGCTGCGCTGCTCTGTTTTGCTCTTTATAATGGCAAATGGGACTAAATTGTTGTCTTCCTGTCATACACGCACGCACACACACACACACACGCACAGGGAGAGAGAGGAAAGGAACTGAAATTAGGCTGTCAGCCAGAGGAGAACCATCGTTCCGTCATACCAGCACGTTCGCGCTCTTTTCTACCCTCTGACACACACGCTCACACACACACACACGCTCACACACACATACACACACGTATTCCTTTCACTTTTTCCTTCCTCTTAGCTCGCGCCCTGCCCCGCCCCTGGCATAACTAACATCACCATGGGAAATAGTAAAGCCTTTGAACAGCGTCTGTTTGTGCTCATTAACCTGACTTGTATATATGATTCACTTTCCCACTCACTCACTCACTCGCTCGCTCTACTGACTCAGCTACTACACACACTGTCCTCCTCTGCGTCTCTCTCTCTCTCTGCTCCATCCTTACATTCGCCGGCGTCACTCACTCCTCAACTTCGCTCCCTATACCTCCCCCTGATTCATCCCTTCCTTCCTCCTTTGTGTTTTTTTAATTTTTGATTTAGATTAATGGTAAATGCTCCCCGCTCTTGTAATTCATGACAAAGTCCTTCTTGGCGCGGCTTAAGAAAGATTCTTTTTCTTCCCTGTGGATGTTATTATGAAGTCCTCCTCTAGCCTTGATCACTCCCGTCACTGGAGACCAGAGGAAAGTGGGCTGGCTGGCTGAAAAGAAATGTCTGCTGGCTTTAACATGTAGAGCGACTGGGGCAGTTAGTCCCCCCGTTTTTTGACTGTAAGGCTCCGGGTGCGGGTGGAAGCGTCCAGCTGGCCGACAGAGCAGTTATTGAAAGTCGCATAGCCTCGAGTTTACGTCAGCAAGCCACGGTCGGTGCGGCTCTGGCATCGGCGGCTCTACATGTGTGTACAGTTCAAACACATTCAAACACACACACACTCGCACACGGACCCTTCTTTTCTTCTTTTCCTCTGCCAGCTTCTCCTCTCTGTTTATCATGTCCTCCATCTGCCTGCAGTATCTGTCATGCCTGATGGAGGGTGTGTATATTATCCTCTGTATGCTTCTGCTTACAATCAATCACACTAAATTTTGCGGCCCATTTGGCTTTTTTGTGTGTGTGTGTGAGCGAGCCTGTGTGTCTGTGTGTGTGTGTGTGTGTACATGTGCACAGCTGCGATTGGGGTTGAGGGTCGGCCGTGCTTCAGCATTAATCAGATTTGACCACTGAACGGCCGGCCTGAGTCTGAACATACTCATACACAAATATATAGATGTATGACACACACAATTAATGTTTACGAGCAAGGTACAGTGTCTGAAAGGTATCTATGGATTTAATGTGATTCATATTGTGTGTGATGGGGTTACTTACTCATTATTGCCAATTTTGGGTTGATGTTCAGTTTAGAAATTAAATGTATTGATCGTCTTACACACCCTTTAAAACTAAACTTGCTTGTGTGTCGGCAGGTTGACAGCGACACCATTTGGAACGAGGTCCACTCGTCCAGCGCCGCTCGTCTGGCCGTGGGCTCGGTGGTGGAGCTGGTCTTCAAGGTGGCGTCGGGAGAACTCAAGGTCGGTTCTGATGTGTTGAGTCAAATGTGCGTTCATGTTCGGTCAGCGAAAACTAAAAAAAAAAGTCCCTGTCAGAACGCTGATGTACGGCCTTTTGCAGCTTTGTTGCTCGGGGTTGTGTGGAAAATCCTGTAAAACTGTGGAAAACTTGAATAATGATCATAATCGTGACAACTTGATTGATCTTGGCAAACCAGACAAGATTCCACATTGTCACATGATTACGGATTTTTGAAGTGCTGTATATTTACTGCGTTCCACTGGTGTTAGAAATTGGGAAATACCCATTTAGCAACTTAGAATTTGCAGACAAAGTCAAGTTGAAATGCTAGAAAGATTTTTCAACATGAACGACTTCTCAGTGATGGAGAACAAAAAGAATCAAACAACTGTTTTTGTGTGTGTGTGGGTGTGTGGGTGTGTGTGTGTGTGTGTGTGTGTGTGTGTGTGGGGGGGTGTGTGTGTGTGGGGGTGTGTGTGTGTGTGTGAGGTTAGATATACAGTAGACATAGAGTTCCATGCACTGGTCATTATTCCATCAGTCTTTATGGATGTCACAATTCTGCCCAGTTCCACCTCCAAACACCTCAACCAGGAAGAATGTGACCTCCCCCGCAGCACCCACCCATCCTCAAGGCTCTCATTAGCACCCTCACAGACGTCTACACCCCCACCAACCCAACCCACCCTACCGCACCCCATCGTGCCTTGCTCAGACCGCCTCAGCCTTCCTGTGTCTGTGGCAGCGCCTGCTTAGCGTTTGAACCCAGCAGGGGGGACCTGGCGTGCCGACTCGATGGTCCCCCGCTAACAGGCCGACTTTATTAGGCCTTCAGCCGTGTTAACGTCGCACCAACATACCACAGACTAATGACATTCCTCACAGAGACAGTAGGCCGCCATGCTTAATGCCCACGTGTTTCTCGGCTTGGTGTGCCAGCACTTGTGTACATGTGGGTGTAATTACTCTGGAGGAGTTCCGTTTTTGCTTTATAACAAATCTCATAATTGGAAATCAAATGGATCAAACCGCTGATTAGACTCAACTCAAGCACCAGAAAATGCGGCCCTCTCTTCAACAGGGTTAAAGATGGCAGGGAAGCGACTTGCCCTCAGCTTAACCTTAACTTAACACAATCATGCACATCTGTACACACACACCCACGTGGTCCTTGGAGGATCCTCCAAACCCAAATGACAGCATTACACCTGCACCGACAGCTTGCTCAGCTTCAAAGAATGCCGTAAATCTCGTCTCAATTTCTCTCCCCACGTCTACTTCAATCCTTTGTTTCTCCCACTGCGCAAGCCCCCCCTCAAATGTCTCAAATACACACACACACATTAATACAAGGAAGCATGCGGCTGTAACTGGGGGTCTCCTAACCAGCTGAGCTAGTTCTCTTCACAGTAATCTCCTGGCCAGCTGTTAATCCACGGCAGCTGACTCAACATCATTAGGCTGACTTGTCTAGCACAGCAGCGGCTTGTGGGGACCCAGAAAAAGTTTTAAAGGGGGATCCTGTAGGTCCTTGTCTTAAACGCACACACACCCACCCACACACACACACATTAGAGCTAAATCCATCACTGTGTGCGTTTGTTTTGCGTTTTCTCGTATATTTTCACTATAAACCACGAGTGTGTTTGTGTGTGCACTGGCAGGGGGTGGGGGTTGTTCCTGTGTGTGTGTGTGTGTGTGTGTGTGTGTGTGTGTGTGTGTGTGTGTGTGTGTGTGTGTGTGTGTGTGTGTGTGTGTGTGGAAGTGAAGAATCGCACCATCACCTGACCCTTTATTCTGTCAGAGAGAAAACATCAAAGTATGATGAGGTTATGGTCTGGGGGATTTAGTGTCAGACGCAACTAACTTACATGGACCGTGTGTGTGTGTGTTTGTGTGTCTGTTTTCACTGACAGAATGGCTTTGCTGTAGTCCGGCCACCTGGACACCACGCTGAGGAAAGCACGCCTATGTGAGTGTCGTAAATACAACAAAACAACATTAAAGTGTTTTTTTTTTTCTTTGTACTCATCAGCCGGTTACTCTTCCTTTACCTTTCGCCACGTCTCTTCCTGTCTTCCTCTCTATAGGGGATTCTGTTACTTTAACTCGGTAGCCATTGCAGCCAAGCTCCTGCAGCAGAGGCTCAGCGTCGGTAAGATCCTCATCGTGGACTGGGTGAGCGCCACACACACACACATACACACCTTCTACTGAATGTTCATAGCAGTTGGATTTGTGTTTATCTACAACTAATGGACGGATCAGCTTGGTTCCCAGAATATGATGGTCCTCTAGTTTGTCTGTCAGAAGAAATCTTAAGTCTGTTATTGTACTACGATGATGAGTTCATCTGTATACGATGAAGGCAGGAACAGGCGCTCACCGGCCCTGCCTGCTTTATACACAGCTGACGGCTTTGCGACAGGGCGACGGGCATGAAAGTTCAGCTATGTAGGTCAGACGCTGCCTTCTCCTCTTCCGTTTTCAAAGCGGGGACGACAGACCCTTGGCTGTGTCCGGGGGCGGCGCCCTGTGGTGGCGTCTCAGGCGGGGTCACGGCCGTCCCCACAAGTCTTTGAAGGGCCTTTTCATTTCCTCTCCGTCTGTCACAGGGGCACTTGGAGAGCTCGATGTCGTGCTCCTCCTCAGGCACTCCAAGCCTCTGGCCAACAGCAAGCGACTTAGAACCGGTGTATTAAAACATTCTTGGGATATAGAGGAGGAAGTCGTTTAGTTTATGGCATGTTGCGGGAAATGTGAATAGCTGTCGTTTAAGTGATGTTTTATTGAATCCTGTGGAGCTTCCGATGTGATTTTGCCACATGCATGCCTGTCCCAGGTGGATCGATGGTCCTTTAGGAATCAACTCAGTGTTCAGTGCCATTGAGATTTAACCCTTGCCTGTGCCTTTTTGTGCTTACCAGGATGTTCACCACGGCAACGGCACCCAGCAGGCCTTCTACAGCGACCCCAGCATTCTCTACCTGTCACTGCATCGCTTCGACGACGGGAACTTCTTCCCAGGCAGCGGCGCGCCTGATGAGGTGAGAAGGACCCACCAAGTCTGTCTCTCTGTCTGTCTGCCTGCCTGCCTGTCTGTCTGAATGTATAAGCAGAACTAACCTTGTGTGTTTGTTCATTTTAAGGTGGGCAGTGGAGCAGGCGCGGGCTTCAATGTGAACATGGCCTTCACTGGAGGGCTGAATCCACCCATGGGTGACGTCGAGTATATGGCAGCATTCAGGTAAGACGACGTCCATGTGTGACTGATCAGACTAACATGATATGACACCTGTATACAAACTGCATCATACTGAACTATGACTGTTACTCTGGTGCGTTAAGTGATTCTGTTTCTGGAAATAATGTAACTATTTCCTTGTATGAGGAGGTACAAGTTTCTTGAACAGTGTCAATCATAACGGAGCATTATCACTTTAACACAGGTTTATTTTACAGCTGTTCATTGTCTTAGATCATACAGGTGGAACTGCTGAACTGTAGAGCTTCTTGTTCTCTACAATGTGCAGCTATGTTCATGGTTTGAGGTTATTTTGAAATTAGCAGCACTATATGATTCAGTTTCAGCCTTTGTGAGTAAGTGTAGTGTGTCATAATACATAACCAAGCAGGGAGCTCCTCCTCATGCCTGATTTCTATTAGGTCCTCTGTCTGTGGCTATTTATAACCCCCCGCACACACACACTCAGACAGAGTTTGATGGGCCTATAAGCATTCAGGCATGGACTCGCCCGCAGACGTGTACTTGTCACTTACACATTTCTGGATCATACATCCTCACCCCTCCGCCCATATGGCATCTCTGGATCGGTTCCAGCTCTCTTTGAAGATGATTCTAAATTTGCGACTGCGCGTCCATCTGGCCGAAGCCAGACGCATCAAACCCAACAAGTCAGTGTCTAGTAGCCGCTGAAGGCACGCAACATCCTGGAAGCACACCTTGGCCCGTTAATGCACCCCAGACCCCCGTGTGCTCCGTCTCTCCCTCTCCCCTCTTATCTGGTGACCCCTGCCTACTCATCCTCCTCTTTGTACTCTTTTGTGTGAATGCGCACTGCTGACAGCCACATGAAATACGCCCTACACACACTCCGCTGTCATTATTTATGACCCATCACCAAAGCCTGTAGCCGATGCACTACGCCTCAAACATACATTGGTTTAGCATGTGAGCCATTTCCACGCACGAACGGGGAAAAGAATAACTTTAATGTAAACTGAATTATTTGTTAGCAATTTAAATGTATATGAAGCTATTTCAACCCCCACACATAAATACACAATATCAAAGCCTATAGATATAATTCAGTGTTTAGTGTGCGTGCGTGCGTGTGTGTACACCTCACCATTTCTGTGTGTTGTGTTTAAGTACTACAAAGTCATATCAGTGGTCTTTGGCATAATGGAGCAGGTCCAAAGTCATAAAGTGGATTAGAATGAGTATTTGGGTGTGTATCACCTCACACCCCGGCCACATTAATCCCCTGCGGTTGCAACAGTGTTGGGCGGTTAATTGTCCCCACAGGACGACCAGCAAATCTGTCTCACTGCTCGTCCATCTGCCACATGCACGCTTATGTAATAGCACCTGGTCGTGTGCGCCAATAAATGTGAATGGTTTCACATCAGAGGCATCAGGGCAACGAACACACGTTGTGGTTTCTTCTCTTGTCTCCCTCGCTGCTTTCCATCTCTCTCTCTCTCTATCTATCTGTGTCCTCTCTTTTGATGCGTGTCTTTGCGTCCAGCCACCTTCCCGTCCCTCCATTGGCCCATGCCACGTTGCATTTGCAGGGGATCAAGCCTGAGCCTCCAGAAAGCACAGAGAAAAAAGATAAGAAAATTGGCCCTAATGAAAACCAGAGGCACCCTTTCCTCGCTCTCTCTCTCTGTCTCTCGCCCTCTCCCTCTTGCCCTCTCTCTCTCTCGCACCTCCTCCTTTCCTCCTTTCGTTCACTCCCTCTTTTGCCATGAACTTGGAAAGACGAGAGAGGAGGAGAATTAAACTTAATTCAAACCAGGCCTCCGCAGCACCAGATGACAGGGCTTTGAAGTGTAAGTGTGCGTGTGTGAGTTTCTCTCTCTCTCCTTCTCTCTCTCTCGTCCTGCTCTCCTCTACTTTTTTTATGAACGGAGAGGGAAAGCCTTGAAGCCACACAGTTTTAACCATTTATTGCCTGGTTTAATCACCACTGTTCCCTCTCTGAAGGACATGGTGTTCATTCTTCCCCCCAATCAGGCTCCTTGATTGGCTGGGGAGGATGAATTTGTCCCATGACAGTGCTCAGGGTGGCTTAGTTTTGTTTCTTGGAGTCCCTTAGAAACATTGGAATTATCTAGTAAGGACTGTGGCGTTGATGAGGTTAATGTGGAATCACTGGACAGGAATATTATCATCATCACTATTCATCAAAAAGGCTTCTTCAGTTCTAAACAGTGAGAGTTAAGTTACAGGTATCTATTCCCGCCTGGCAGACTCACCGTTTGACTGGGACACGAGACCCGACTGGGGGTCAGGGTCAACTTTCTGCTCGGGGAACGTTTCTCAAAATGTTCTCCCATTCCGTCTTAGTTTTTGGAGCGTGAACTTCATTTAGTATGCTTACATGAGCTGAATCCTCAAAAACTTAACTGAAACCCAACTGAAAGCAGCATACTTCAATTAATATACACAAGTAAATTGCATAATATGTGTCTGTCATTTGTAATGAATATGCTCTAATTTGAGCTAATTATAATCTATTTAAGATGACTTACTGCCTCAATCGCAGTAAAATGCATGTAAATCTACTGAATGAATGTTGTTTGCTCCTCTTCTCTCACTCACACACACACACACGCGCACACACACACACACAGTGGATTTGTTTGATGGAAGCTCACACGAGATGTTTGTTTGGGGATGGCCTTGCAATCCCGCTGAGGAATAATTAGTAGTGACAAAGGAAAGAGAGGCAGCCCTTTTCGTGCGCCGGGCCCATTGCAGCCTATAGTGCATAGAACTATGTTCTGTGATGGCTAAAAGGAGGTTTACTTGACTTGCACACACACACGCAGGCAGAGATGGTGGTCGTTGCTCTCTTGACAGCGAGAGTGAAATTATGTCTGTTTGCTTTGGCTTTGATTCTTGGATGATGTTTTTATTCAATTAGGCTAAAGCGACTCCTTCCAAATCCAATATTTCATTTCCCTTAACTTACTTGTACTATGCACACACTACACTGAGAACCCCCCCCCCCCACACACACCTTTTGATTAAGCATCAGCCTTCATTCCTGGATGAGTCTCATTAATCTCTGTCGTCACTTATTTTACAAGTTAGAGGAAAGCACATCAGTTAACCAATCATCACACATCCACGCACAGCCACTGACAATGTCTTATTCGCAGCGCCCGGTTAAACTTTGACACACGCACACCTGTTGCCATGCAAACCAAACACGACCAAACAACAAAGTTTACCCTGCATGCTTGCTCGCAGAGTCACATTCGCAAGCGAGACACAGCCGATGAGAGAGAGAGCCAGCAGTGGTTTGGATCACCACCCCGCATCGCTCAGGATGTCCTGTAAACTGCGGCTGAGTCGTAAACTCTCCGTCCCCTTAATTAACACAAAGGCTTTTTCATCTCCACATGCACAACCTCTGATTCACGCACAATTAGTCCCCTTAAAGTCATTGGCTTCCCTTCATGCCAGTTTGCTAATTGATCACTGAGGCTCTTTCTTCTGTTAAATGTCATGATAAAATTCCAGAGGATGGGGGCTGGAACTGATGACATCGGCAGTTTTCATCGGGACCATAACTCTGCCTGCAAGGCTAGTTGAAGGAGAGGGGGTGGGGGTGGGGGGATGCTTCTGCTGCGTCGTTATAGTAACCTTGGCGGTCAAGGTTCCCCCGCTGCATCGTGTGTCGGCCCACATAAGTGCCTGTGGCCAAACTCTCTTTAGTGTGGCGGCTTTTTATGGTCCAGATATTAATGGAGCAAAGCTGTGTGTAAATGTAAGTTTGTGAATGGGCGGAAAGAGGGAGGGGAAAACCTGTAACACATGGGATAGAATCTGAAACCGGAGCTGAAAATCCTTAACTTCCTCGAGCGGAGTGGTTGTAATTCATGTACTCATGGAGCCGCCTGTGAGGTCTTAACATTCGTATTGTTGACTATGGTCTGCCTTAACTTATTGTAACTTCAATATTATTTTTTATTCATGTCTTTACTCACTCGACCGTAGTCTGAGTCATCTTTCCAGACTCCTCCCCCTCAGCCTCCCTCTTTCATTCTCTCTCCCTCCCTCTGCCTAAATCTGTCTCTCACTCAGTATTCCCTTCTTATCTGCTTTGTATGGTGTTTCCTCCTGACATTGTGCCAGATGCATTGCTGACACACAATGACGTACATGCTTTCTCTGCATCCTTGCTTCCAAAAGGCTCTTAATGCTACCTCCTGCCTATCCCACTGACAGCTGTGTGTACTTGTATGTGTGTACGTGTGTTTGTGTGTGGTGTGCCCAGTTGAGGGTTATAATTTCGCGGCGAGGGAGAGATGGAAAAAACGTTGCCCTCAGGAGTTCAGGGCACGTTGCCCGCCCACAGCCAGCAAACCAGCACCGTGTTCCTGAGGTCAGCAAAGTACAGGGGACCCACGACGGAACCCTGCGGCACTCCGTCAGTCTCAAACCTCACCAAAACACTGCGTTGCCCAAATATCCCAAAAAATCCACAGCTGCTCTGAAGAGTCACTTGTTTTGTCATCTGGAAAGCCCGGCTATATATCTGATCATGATATCATATCCTACATCACCAGTTATACATCATACTTTTACATTTGTCTTTATATCATCTAATATCACTTTGATAGTTTAATGTGAGAGTGTTGCTTGTGCTACTGCTATGATAATAATGATCCTTCAAATCAACAATTTACATGAACATTTAATCAGACGGAACAGAAAAAATATTTGTTATTTTGTCTTTATTAATAACATTCTAATTGTGAGTGTTTCCACTGCCAAGTATTAACATCTTTGTATACAGTTTCCATCTGAGTAACATTATTGATAGTTATGTTTGCCCAAACCAAAATACACTGCTGGCTCTTTAAAAATAAATGGATGTTTACATCAGCCTAATGTCTTTGCAGGGATATTATAGTGTGACACATATATTGGTTTTTAAATCAGGCTCACTGTGTAAACTGCACTCATTTAGGAATATGGAATCTCCAACCACAAAGTGCAGTGAATCATGGCATCTCACCATGGAGGCATTCCCAGCCAGCTGTATGTCGGATGGAAGCCCTTGTTCACCACACCCAGCCAGTGTTAGAATTAGCCTCCGTAATTAACAAACAAGCACACAATGTTATCTTATGTGCTTGCTTTCTCCTTTTTTAACTTAAGATTTAGATGACTGCTGCACACAAACACATTAGGTGGAAGCTTTCATTGACAAAATGGAGCAAAACTATGGAAACAATAAAAAATTATAGTAGCTTATGTTTCATACAACTTCTTACATACCTGGGATGTGACTTGTAGTTTCAGGCTGCACACAACAAATACTTCAGTCATTTTTAGGAGGACAAGAAGCACGATAAAGGAATTTCTTACTAAAGTTGTATATTTTTTTCAGAGTACTCTTATATTTCAGAGGTCGTCTTACTCGCCAGACCTCACTGAAAATCACTGCAATGTTTCTTTTCTCTCTGCTGTCATCGCCGGTTAAGGTTAACTTTCCTGCAGCGAAGTCCATCATTCCTCCCGTTTCATATTCCCCCTGACCTCCTAAAACTGCGACCAATTTGTTTGCAGAAATGAGCACTCATCACTTCTCATCCCAGTTTTTACTCCAGAAGGTTTTTTCTCCCATTGTTGCTGTACAGAGCCTGAGCGATTATGTGTCTACTTCCTGTATCGTTTGAATCTCTCCGTCTGTTGGAGCTGTTGAGCGGTTTTATGTTCTTTGCCACTGTAGGGGAAATACAGTGGTGGAAAAAATGCAAACTGCTCTCGTGATACAGCTTGAAATATTAGTGTGTTAATGTCATTTTGAAGACTTGGCTCGTCAGAATTTCATTGTACTTTTTCATCATATCAGTGAGCCAGTCAGTAGTCAGACCACTGTTTGCTTTGCTCTAAACTTGCAATACTTGACCTGCAAGCTAAAACCACATATGTCCAAAGGATTTCCTTTCTGTCTTGATCCTGTTACCTGTTATGACAGTCTGCATCAAAATCCAATCATTTATTTCATTTGTTGTTCACCCCAGAACGGTGGTTATGCCGATTGCCAACGAGTTTGCCCCAGACATGGTCCTGGTTTCTTCCGGGTTTGACGCAGTGGATGGCCACGCTCCCCCGCTGGGAGGATACAAACTGACAGCCAAATGTAAGTGCAGAACACCGGCAAGTTGATAAATGTTCTTTTTCTAAGCCATTTCTTTGGTTTAATCAAGTTTCTTTTAGCCCAGAAACTTCTAATGGTGCATATAAGTCTTAGTTTCATGTTATGGTATCCTGTAAATACGAACCACTGGCAAATATAGAATGAAATTCCTGCACCGCTCTTGTTAGTTAAAATCACTTATGTAAAGATGAAAAAATACGAAATATCAGAATACCATTAATTCAGCTCATGATATTTTTGTGTTAATCGCAGTATTGGTTGCATGTAAATGTACTTAATGAGTCGCTGGTGCAGATTTTGACAGCAAAACAACTGGTAGGCTTAAACACACTGCCAGTGTTTATGCTTTGACTTGTGTTTTTAGACCGAGAGCTTGGCGTGCCAGCGAAGAGTTATTCTAAAACTGTCCTGCAGATCTCCAATAAGAGCGGGTGGTGAAGGGGGGTGTGTGGGGGGGAAACGGGCGGTTTAGAGAGGATTGCAGGATGAAGGGATAGGGGCAGAGGAGCGTATGGCCAAATGCATACTGCATATTAGAGCAGCGCCGCTCCTCCAAGGAAAAGATCAAAGGATGCGACCAAGAGGAAACGCAAAGCTGCATTTATTAAAATTGAACCTGACTCAGATTACGCATTGTTCTTTGGCCCCCAGAAAATCCGGTTTCCCCTTTCCCTTCCCCTCCTCATCTCACCATTACCTGCTTTTCTCTGCCCATGTCTCTGATGCAGTCAATGTCAAAATAAAAACTTCTCTCCCTGTCTCTCCCTCTCTCTCCCTCTCCCATTCTGCTGCTTCCTCCCCGTCCAGGCCTGGGCTACCTGACCCGGCAGTTGATGGGTTTGGCAGGCGGCCGATTGGTGTTAGCCCTGGAGGGGGGTCACGACCTCACAGCCATATGTGACGCCTCCGAAGCCTGCGTCTCCTCTCTGCTGGGCAATGAGGTAAGACGAGAGTCTGAGAGAAGGAGGGGGAATAAATTACTATCAAAATATGCTCATAAATTAGGCTACTATGAAAACATCCCTGGTGGAGGCACTAGGTTTGAACAAATAGGGAATCACTAATGGACTGAATCCTCTCTGGTGGGAATTTGAATTACTTTGATCTTTGGTAATTTAAAGCTTAATAGACTCAAATAGGCGAGCACTTTTATGACCATAAATCATCCTCGCGTTGTTTTAAAATGGATTCTGAGCTCCAGCAGATGGGAGCCTGAACTCTCCCCACTTGGTAATTGTTCATTTTTACTATGAAAATAAAGAGCAAGATCCAATATATGCTGCGCACGTGATGATGATGAATTGATGGGAGGGGTTTTCCTCTTATCGCCCAGGCTGACAGGGTGCAGAGCACTAGAGGCTCACCCACATTTACACCTGGCAGCTCCCACACAAACCAGACTATCGTATTTATCCACACACGCACACACACTCGAGCCAACCGCTTTACTTGACACCTGTCAGTCATTTGTTGTCGGTTTTCCGCCCCGTACGTTTCCTGCTGCACACCTTGGCTGTTGGAGCAGAGAGAGGTATTTCTCTCCCAATGTTTCTTTTTTCCCTATATCTTTAGGATTTTAGGGAGTTTTTCCTTGCCTTCCTTGAGAGCTTTGGGCTGGGTCGAGAACCATTTCTTGTGTGGGCCTGTAAAGCCCTTTGAGACGTTATCTGTGATACAGCGCTGTAGAAATGAACTTAACTCGTCTTGTCATCACCATCTCTGTAGAGATTCATACAAGTGCCGAAGAAGATCTGCTTATATTTCAGGATATTTGATTGAAAATTAGCGAGCAAATTAAATGCCATGGCAGTGTGAGGTTTGTGTTCCTGGATTGGTGCACTAATGCGATGGTGCTAAAACACTTTAATCACCAAACATAAACAGGAAAATGAGTTGTTGGCACTTTCCATCTTCAATAGTTCTTTCTATTCCGGCCCAAACCGTCCTCTCTTCATGTTCTCTCCCTCTGTCTGTTCCACTCAGCGAGGAAGTCACATCACATATACACAACGCAGCACACAGACAGACACGCACACACGTCAGAGGGAGTGGGTTTCCAGGCAGAAGGTTAATTGTGGGAGTGTGTAGGTTGGGCCGTGGATTTGAACAAACATCATCTCTCTGTGATTCATGGCACACAACAGAATAACAACTCCTCAGAGCCGCCCACTCTTTTCTTCCAGCTAATGGAGAGGTTGGAGCGCGTTCTTGGAAAGCCCTCAGTCTCAGATTATGGCTCCAGGATATCTCTGCACTTTTATTGTTTATATGACTACTGGATTGAGACATAGAACAAGAGAAAATAGAACTTTAGAGAAAGAAAACTAATGATCTGGATCAGTATCAACAAGCGCTCCATGCTGAAGATTCTCTATAAAGATTGCTGTCATATTCTAAAAAAAAAAAGACATGATTCAAAAATTCGCTCCGATCTGTGCCTGAGCAGTTACACTTCTGCATTCTTATCTTACACTACTCCACACAGGAAATGCAGTGCCCACTAAAGCTCTATAGTATTTTTGTACCACATATTGTGTAGATAACGTATTTGTAAGCTATATAGAAAATCATTGTAAATCTATCCGTTGAATTCTTGCAGTACTTTCATTCCGTCTTTTTATTATACTTTTGAATAGGAATTATGATCTTAAAAAGGCCGAACAATGTCAGCTACTGAAATAAATCACACAACCGCACAAGCTAAAAGTAAAGTACGTCAACAGAAACGAGGCCTAGAGAACAATCCAAGTACCACGCATCCAAATTGAATATCCAGACACTGTATGAGCTTTATTCTGACAGAGTAACCTGGCAGAAGTGTTGCTGCAGGCTGGGCCACGAACACACCCTGTGAGCGTTTGTTGTCACTGGACGGGAACTACCTGCTAAAGACATTATTCTCTGCCCAGTGACACACAACAGGAATATGTGTTGCATAAAAGCCTACAGTTCTTAATGGGTGTGTACATCACAGTGCTTAGAGTCTGTGTGAGGAAACAGGCGACGGTGTCTTACTCTGATTTAAATGTTTACATGCCCAAACTAATAGATGCTACTTGTAAGCTTGCACCCATCTATCCCTATCAGTCTAATTATAGTGCTGACGTGTCGTTCATAAAATCTATTCATTGCTTAGAATCAAAGTTTTAATATACATTGAAACCAGACGGAGTGATTTAGGACTTGAAAAATGGGAATTGCTCGCATTCTTTCAATGTTGCTTAACATTGACGATCATAACGTCCATAATACAACTGGAATCAAAACTCATACTTGTCAACATCTGACTTTTTTTAAAACGTTATTATTTTGCAGACAAATATGTACTCAAATTAACGTCAAACCTCAGTGCTTAAAGTGAAGCTCTGAGTCTGTGTGTGCCACGCTGGAGGTGGTATCCGTTCATCTCCGGCCCTGTTGTTGTAACCCTGCAGACAGCCCGGGCTATAACTTAGCTCTTGGAATCGTAAAACGTTGCATGGCCTTGTTCCATGTGGATTTTGGAGCTTGAGCAAAACAAACACAACAGTAACATAGCATCACATTAATAAACCTCAGTCACTGCAACCAAGCAGTCTTCTGACTCCTGGAACATAAAGACATTGACCGCCACAGTCAGACAAGTACTTTGAAGTGACAGTGGACAGACTTGGGCTTTGTTAAAGCATTTATGGAACATGTCTGCAGTCTTATTAACCCTCCTGAATGTTTCCTCTTAAGAGCAAAGTAATGCCGTTTGCCAAACCTGTCAGAGAAAAGTAACAGCTCTGCTGGAGCAAGGGTCGCACATGAAGAGAAACGCACAAATTTGAGCCTTAATTTAATAACTTAAGTCTGTTTACCTGCACCAGGGCCACCGATGACTCAAATGTTACAACTGTCAAACTCAATCTGAAGAAGGTTCTGTGTCTCTATCCTTCGGTTTGCTTAAAGGGATTAGGATTCAGTCAAAAACGGTTGAAGAACAGAGCCGTAGTGATAAATTTATGTCACGTTTCAGGAAGGAAAGGAAGTTTTGCTGAATGCTGAACTCCAAACCCCAAATTATTCTTAAACTCTCTTTGCACGGATCAGCCACCCACGGTCCATAAAAATGTTTTCAGTGAGTAATAAGTCAAACCTGCTGGAATTTTGAAGAATGAATTTCAATATGTTTTCCAGTTGTAACAATTTATTGATTTATACAACCTTCTCACTCTATTGCAAGGGATAAAGGGTTCAATATTCAGTAAATGCTTCTTTTCCCTTACAAATTCTGAAATCACAACATTTACAACAACAGAACAATTCTGTTATTCATTCTGTTTCTGTAATTCAGGGACGCAGTTTGAAGGAGATTCTCACCCTGCAAAAGTGGGGCTAAGGATCAGTGGGACGAGGTTGGCGGGTTGGGGTGGGGGGGGGTGGTTGCGTCTTAGGTTTCAGCAGCGTGGAGAGTCCCGGGCCCAGCAGGGGTTTGGAGGAGGTCACTGGATGGGTGCCATAGGGAGCTGAGAATTTGAAAATAGGCAGGAGGCGGTGAGCGGCAATTGCCTGAGCCCTGCAGGACGCCTCTCCTCGCCCGTGCACTTCGGGGCCCTGTCACTGCCGCACATCTGAAAGTGGTTAGCCTCACACCTCTCCCAGCTGGGTCACCCACAGGCCCAGGGATCAGATAATCAAAGGAAATGGAGTAATCATTTGAAGTCAGGAGGGAAGAAGCTGTTGTTGTAAAGAAGCTATACACAGGCTAGATGCAGGCGTAGAAACTCTGTATAGGTATGGAATGAATTAGGTCATACACAGCTTAAGTACAGTTTAAGTAATCAGTTGTCATTGTTTGTCGTAATGCTTAAATGGCGATTTTTAATGGGGAGTGTAGATGTTATATGTGTTGTGTCATATCAAACAACTTTTTGAGATCAAGTCAAGATGTTACGCCCTATAAAAAGTACTTATCTTTTAATGGAACATGTATAAAAGTCCCAGCATTCTCCGGAGGGAGTTTAGAACAGAAACGCTCACCATAACAGCAGCCTATTAGAAAGAGTCGTGCAGGACGCCTCATTAGCAGATGTTGGCTTTGATAAAGTTGTGACAGCACACACTAAGCTGTTGTTGACCTGCAGTTCTCATGATTTACTGTGTTTGGCCATTTGTTAAGGAGTGATGTAAGCTGTTTGAACAAAGGCAGTTTATGCGCTTGTTTGTCGGCTGACCTATTCATAGCGCAGCGGAGAGAAAACGCAGAGCTCATGATAGCTGATAGCGAAGAAAAAGCCAGGCTTAAATGTCCCCGATCAGATGGAAATGGCAGGAAGCAAGTGTTTTTATCATAATCACAGTCAAGGTCTCTGTAATGTAGGTGGAATGGAGCTGGAAAACTTCAGTTGAGGGGCAGGATTGGGGAGGGGGGGGTGTTTTTTGTTGGACGATAAAGTAAAAAAAAAATAAAGATCTTTGCTGAACCATGAGACGAATTCCCTCGTTGGGCCCAGCTCACAGCCAGTCTGCTGTATGAGGTGTTTATGGAGGACATGTGTACCTTTTGTGTGTGTGTGTGTGCGTGCGCGAACCCGTGGAGGGATGATTTGGTTTGGATGGAGCGTGGGATGACAGTCAGACACAGGGCTGCAGCTGATGCAGATGGATTCACCTCTCAGCTGTGCCTTTGTTTACACTGCTTCAAACTACCTGAGGGTTTGTATGGTCTGGAGAGGTCTAGAACCCAAGATGTCACCACACGAGAACACGGCGGCTTTTGTTCCAGACTAAAGTTCAACCAGCTCAAGGTGCTTTTAACACAACAGAAACCAACTACCTCTGTGGTTGAAGAACTAGTATATTCAGACATTTCCCCAGCTGGTCATAGAAAGAAACTATATTGCAACAAGGAACTGACCAGTGTGCCGTAACAATGGTTGCGAACCGACGGTTGCATATAGACCAACTAATTTCAGGTTGACATGACTGCTTGAACCTAATAAGACTCAACTGTTCCTGCTGGGCTTTGTCAGTTTCTGACATTTCTAAGACGCACTTAGAGCTGGAGTCAGGTTCAAAGTGTGCTGTTCGTATTTGGCGACGGAGCGCCGCAGTCCGAATGACGCACTTGCAAAGATGGTGAGAAAATGGCGATTGATGTGAGGAAACGACTCAGGCTCAGGATTAGAGGATTTTCACTGATATAAAGCAGATGTTGAGTCCGTTTATAATGAAACGGACATGTCGAGTTTTGTAAGCCTACGTGTTTGATTCGTGTCCATCGGATCAAAACAAATTTCTTCACGTTAAAATCATTAGATTAAGATAAGGGTTCCAACAACATTCTTAGGTTGGATCAGGTTCAAAATTTCAGGCAAGGCATCATTTGCATTTTCTTTTACATTGACTTAAAATGCAGTGGCAATGCAAACTATAAAGGCATTTCCTGAAGAGAATGTGCTGTGATTGCAATTGCTGAAAGGTTTTACCAAATTCTGAACATGAGCCTGAAAGATTGAAGTGTGAAGTCCTGAGAAATGTGAATGAAGTTACAAGCGGTTTGAGTGACAGCTAAAGCTCAAAATAAACCTAAACTATCGACTAAGCTTTTGTGTGAAAGTAACTTTTGAATGAAGTGATGGGTAGGGGTTGCTATATTGTTTAATCCAACAGACAAAGGAATTCAGTACATTTACACTTTCACGCAATTTCCTGGTCAAACACTAAAGACCGCATATCTTCAATTCCAAGCAGGGTAAAGATGAAAAGTAAGGATAATCCCTCTAAAGACGGTAGCCAAAGCGTCCTACAGGTCCTCACAGCCTCGTCACCTCCTGTGTGTCTGTATTTTGTGCATCCAGCGTTTTACTGCCTGCTCCACTGTGAGAACTATACCTCTGCTTTTATTGGCAGGTTAAGACGAGCTTTGCTGTAATGAGCATTAGGTTCCCTTTGAAAGCGGCTCAAATTAGCTGGGAAAGAGAGGGATAAAAATTGCTGAATGGACTTTACAGGCTCTTTCTTCACCCCCCACCACTGGAGTGCGTAATCTCAAAGTCTTTTAGTTAAATAGCTCATGAATGATGCATTGGCGGCGACGCTCGTCAACTCTGAACCCCGGGACCAATTGACGATTGCGCACAAGCAGATGTTGGCCCGGCCTGAACTTTGGTTGTTAGCAATTATTTGATAAACAACAGGCTAATATGTTAATTGTTACCAGCTGTCAATGAGGTTATTCAGTGTGTTTACACTCCAGTTACAGTAAGACGCTCCACTTCACCTGTCCCCCCCTTGGGCCTGGTTATTTGCCCCCCCATTCTAAGGGAAACCTGCACCACTTGCCCAAAAGGTTGCCTGCTTTGCACAATACACATCATTACCTTGTTCAGTTAGCATAACATAATCAACCGGCTTTAGTGACCGCCAACATGTGCACATGGACACAACAGTAAACAATGGATGCCTTGTGCAGTTTTCTTTTGCTGAACAAGTGGAATTCCTCTTCTTTTCCACTGTTTTGGTTTCAGCCTCCCTCTGGAATGTTTTACCGGAGCACATTCCTCATTCCCGACTCATGGCTTTCCATGGTGTCTCAGTTTAGTTGGCTAGGAACTAGAGCTTTGCGAGGCTGCGACTTCTTCTGGAATCAGCCCGTTTCGTGACAGCAACCCACCGTGAACGACACGTCTACTTCTATCTCTCTTGAAGAAGTAGAAGAACCCATTATTCCTTGTATTTAGCCAATCTAACTATTGGGTTGTCTCCAGGTATACAGCCTTGTGCCTTGGTCAAGGGCATTGGCAGGTTTTTGATGGTGTGGGAAACCAGAGGAAACCCACACATCCAAAGGGGAGGATATGCAGTCTCCGCACAGAAAGGATATAGATGATATTTGAACCCAGCACCTTCTAGCTGTGAGGCAACGCTGCTGCCCATTGTATCACCGGGCTGCCAAACAAAGCAGCAGATCTCAAAGAAGAATCCGAGTTCCAGGGCCACAACCTCAAATAAACACAAACCCTACTCTGAATGATGTAGCACCCATGTATGCATATAGTATATAGTGTATGCGTGTGTATGTTTGCACATGTGTGTTTGCCATACCTGTCAGGTGGGGGCCCCTGGAGTGCCCTGACAAGAGCCATTAAACTTTATAAGCGTGAGGCCCAGCTGTCAATCACGCTGACAGGCTGCCCTCGCCCAACCCCACCCTTAGTGGAACCCCTGAGTACCTCTGACCCCACTTTGACAGGGTGCCGGGGCTCGGGAGGGCCGAGCTGAGACCGGCTCACGCTCTATGATGACTGGCGGCGGCTGTAGACCAAAGGCGGGAGAAGTTTGACCGCCCAGACTGGTGGGAAAGTGTTGAATGCACCTCCCTGTCTTCCCTTAATCCAAATTTAATTATTCTGGAAGTGCTGAAGCTATAAATGCACCAATCGAAGAGCTGATGGGTCTAGGTAGCTCCCAGGTGTGCGAGTGAGCTGTTTTACACTTCCTCCCTCTGGAACAGATGATGTAATGAGGGATGCATCCTCTTAGACACCCTGTGTGCTCAAATACAATTTTAAAAGATGGTTTGCATAAAGAAAACTTAATCTATGGACAGTAGACAGGTTGCTTTGCTGTATTCATGTTCCACTCTAGACAAGACAACAGGCAGCATTAGATTATCTGAAATAATTTATGAAAAAACTTGCCTAGGTTATCACACAATCAATTGTCGATATAAAAGCAATTGAGGGCAGATTTCCCTCTTTATATTCAGGTTCAAATGTAGATTATACCCTGATTAAGGTGATATATAGACTTTTTTGTTTTTCAAACATAATGTTAATGCAATAATCTGATTCTAAACAGAATAAATCGGCATTAAGAGACCTGGATTATGTGATTCTAGTTTGATTATAATGATTACATGCTTGAATAAATCGGAGTAAGACAATGCCACACTTCATGTATATTCAGTGAGCTGCAAAATCTCATCAATTGTGTCCATGTGTGCGTCTCACTCGCTTACATTTTTGTCTTAATTGCACTGCAGACAAAGAATCTTGTGTATAATGTGTGTGTGTGTGGGTATAAACAATATCAAAAATGTGGGACTGTGCCTGGAGAAATGTAGGCTGTTTGTTTTCTTGTCATTTTAGCAACCAAGCTACCAAAACCAATCTGATGCTTGGACATTTTCTCAGTTGCTTTGAATAAGTCTCACACAAACACCAAATTACTCTTTGTAAATGTACTTGTATTTGTGTATCTGTGTGTGTGTATGTCTGTGTCCATTCCTGTGTGCATGATGCAGCCTGCCGTGCCACAGCAGGATTAAAGTATCCTTCTCCTCAGACGGCTTCTTCCCTTGGCCCCCACGAACCCCTCCCACACACTATTTGTTTTAATTAAAAGAAAACTTCCAGACTTGGCCAAGCGAGACCAACCGACGATCCCTTTTTCCTCTTTTCTCTGGCATTCTCGCCGTTGCTCCAAAATTGCAGTCCAAAGCGTGCGTCTCTCTCTCTCTCACTGTCTCTCTTCTCTCGGTTGGTAAAAAGAATACTTGTCTTCTATGTTTAAACGCAGAGCTGAGTAGGTTCTGTTTGACAAAAGGGGGTGAGAAAGTGTCGTATGCGCCGTGTATGCAGCCAAGGGGAAATTGAATCATTCCGAGTGGAGAAGGCACATTGGGGAATACTCCCGTTTCCTCTGCACTGATGCTTTGGAGACGTTTCCTAGTCCTTGCCATGTTCCCTGAAGTCTGTGTGTGTTTATGTGTGTATGTACAGTACGAGTGTGTACGAGCAGGTGGTTTCCATGTGTGTGCGTCTGTGGACGGCTGTATGTGTCCTTGGAGTGGGACAGCACAAAGCAGCCAGTGTAGTTAGTGTCAGAGAGTAGCAGAGCTCTGAGCGAGTGGGAGGTGGTGAGCATCTGCAGGCTGAGGTTCTATTGTGTCAGCAGCTCCAGCTTGTTCCCCACCTCATGGAGTGACTCAACGCTCCAAACCAGTGGGGGGGGAGTTGATCCACCCCAGTCCAGTGTTGTAACTTTATTTCTGGACACCTACCGGTCACATTCCAACTAGGGCTGCGCAATTCATCGATCCAATTCATTGCGGCAAGTTGGGCACAAGGGACGCCTCCAAATAATGGTCGGGGTAATGCTCATGTGGCGTACTGGGGTAATTATGGTAATCTTGTAGCTGCCCTGTGAGGTTTGAACTTTACCGCAGTGTAACCACAACAACATGGAGGTGTGTGTACTCAGGTGAAGTGTTTTTGTTTTGTGGTGACAGTGCAGTAATAATCTCTGTATATGTCGCCGCCATTGATTTCATACAGGCCTAATTCCAACACACGGTCCCATTGATGAACTATTACTACTCGGCTAAACAAGCACTTACTGTAACCCACTTAATATGCCGTCAGACGTTCGTGGCTTCAAGCCGACACTCTTCTCCAGAGTCACTTGCGATGAAAGAAAAGAGGATAAAAAACGTTTTTGTCATTTTTTTATGTTCCGTCGTTGAAACGGACACAGATGTTAAAGACTCACTAAATATACTGTCACTGCTTCGCTTTGAGTTGTTGGCACGTTGGCCAACATTAATCCGTTGTGATGTTTCCTCCCGTTTGCTCTAGTTGGAGCCTCTTCCTGACAGTTTACTTCAACAGAGGCCAAACTCCAACGCTGTGCGCTCCATGGAGAAAGTTCTGGAAACTCACGGTGAGAGGATTGTTTACAGCCAGACACTGACACAACAGGCATTTATTGATACTGTACCGTATTTATTGATTATAAACCCTGTCCTCATCTGTTGTAGGTAAATACTGGCGCTCGCTGCAGCGCTCCGCCTCCATCGTCGGCTGCTCTTTGAGTGAATCTCTTAAGCAAGAAAAAGAGGAAACTGAGACCGTCACCGCCATGGCTTCCTTGTCTGTTGCCAGCAAGCACGTGGGGAAAAAGTATGTTGAGTAGGTCACTGTCCACACTGGTGCATGTTAAAGCTTCCCATCACATGATTACGATTAAATATATGCTTGAAATGTTTAACTACAGGTGTGTTACGTCATAGTCGGTACTTGAGTAGAATAATACTGTGATTGTACACAGATAAGTACATTATGCTGTGTCTTCCCCAGGGCTGAGGAGGAGCCAATGGAAGAGGAAGCTATGTAAGCAAACATCTTCAGACTTTGACCACTCAGTCCAGTCTTCATCTCTCACGGTGTCCTCCAACCAATCACATAGCAGTTTTGATGTAAGTCCCTGTGTCTCGCCCTGTGCCACATCAAGTTGGCATCTGTCCATGGGCTGGGACCGTGCACAGTGGGCAAACGTTGCGAGGAAGGAGACAAAGACGAAGGCTCACTGCATTTACTGAAGGACGGTGCTCGGAGCGATCACCGTTGAATGCCTCTCGTCATCTTTTGGAGATCTTGGAAAATGGCGGCGCTGTCCCGTAATGACAGCCTGCACCGCCAGACGGATGATCACTCCACCGGAACCATAAACAGATGATCTGCTGTCATCTCCTCTCTTATCGTCCTGTCTTTGCTTTATCCCGATCGTCCGGCTGTCTCTTGTAAAAATGCCTGAGCTGATTGCGAGGAGGGATCGTTCCTGCTCCACTTTGAAGATGTATGGATGAACAGGAAAAAAAGCAAAACATTGATTTTTTTCATTTCCCTCAGTGGATTTGATGGATGAATCCAAAAGGACCGAGGGCAAAAGACAGCGCGTTTGTGCCTTTTTTTCAAACCTGATGGATTTTCTTGTTGAACTCTACTTAGAGATTTGCCTTAAAACAGGTTTTTGGAATGAGGCGTCTTCTGCTAGACATTTTGTACCATGGCAGGACTTTCAGTGCGTGCATGTTGTTGGCACATAGACTGGATCTCCTCGGCATGTTTAACCCATAATTCCCTGTAACCGACCTACTCCCCCTCCATCTCCCTGTTTCCCCCTCATTTTTTATCTCTGCTTGGACGGTAGTTCCCAGCAACACAGGCATTCACTCGGTTGGGGTTGGTTTAGTTCAGAAGCAAGTTGCGGGTGGTTTATGTTTCTCTTTCCACATAGGGTTCACCTCACATTGGAAGTGTTAAATAGCATGCACTGTACGAGTTCAGCCGGACTTCTGAAAACTAGACTGCGGTCCACACTGTGTGAAGTCGATTTTATTTTTTTACAGGAAACACCATTTTGTACAGGAACAAAGGGGGAACAAAGGGTAGAGAGACAGATCATGGAGGAGTCTGTTGCTCATTGCCATTCTAGGGACGTGTTGGTCCAAATGTTTGACCAGAACAGTTTGACCATATTAATGTTAGACTCTGGGAGGAAGCGTCAGATGACTTGTCAGGACATGTCGATAAACTACCCTGACTTAACAAGCGTCGGCAACAAGCTGTAACGGCAATTAGAAATGTTTGCCTAGAAATAAAAAATCACAGCTGAAATCAAGTCGTCTGAGCTTTGCGTTGTGTATGAGACAGGAGCGACACATTTACATTTACATTTCATCACTCGGACAAAGCATCAAATGTTGAGCAAACATTTATTAACAACAAGGTGAGCAGGGAGCTTTGGTGGTGTTCATAAGTCTGGATGGAGAAAATGACATCCACCAGGGTTTGAACACAACCCCATGTGACTAGAACCGTACCATCTAAGATTTTTTTGGAGGGTTGTTCAGGAGCGCATAGGCTCTCACAGCTACTTCAACATCAAGTTACTCCTCGTTTAGCACATCTGCTAACCAATCACCAGGTGCTATCAGGCAGGTGTTCATACATCTGCACACACACACACACACGGAGGCAAAAGCTGACCTCTTTTTCACCCGTTGGGTCACTTTATTGACAGTAAGTATGGAAATGTTTACACTGTTTTTTGATAACCGTCACTCTTACTTTGGGGCCAGTAATGGCACAAGAAGCTCAGAATCTCGAGAATGAACCATCATCTGAGATTCAGGGTTTCTAATTACTCGCTAGCCAGTCTGCACCAGCCAGGAAATCAGCTTTTCTAACTGTTTGTATTCAGTGTCATTTGCGTTATACAAATGAATGGTCCTGGACGGGGGTGGGTTTTGCGACACACCAACCTATCGGCTTCCTGTTCCGTCTGTAACCATCCTTAAACTTGTGTTTAGGCCTCTGGGTAACTACCACCAGCCACCTTTCTCTCATCCGTGACCAAATCACATTTCTGGTATTTTTGTCCGTGAGCTGTTGTTTACTCTACACAGGACATTCTTCTTCTGGGTTTTTCCTGCCACACATTTGTCAACGACTGACGTTTTGTCAATTCTTTGCCTGTTCTCGTTCCTGTTCTCGTTCTTTGCTTGACTTTTGTACTTTTTCGAGGTGCGTTCCTGCTTTCCCCTCTCTGTCCCTCTGTTACATTGTACAGCTGACTTACTTCACAACACGGGAAGGTTCTTACTCTGCTTCTTGTGGACATTACATGACTGTGTTTTTGGGGGGGGTTTTGTGGGAGGGCAGGGCCGCAGATATTTCTACTTTGTATAATGAACTATTGTGTATTTACTGTCTGTTCATAGTAGATTTATATATATAAAAGAGTTAAGTATATTATATATAAAATGAAATATTATGATCTTGTTTTTGAAGTTGGTATTGCTATTTCCTTGGGTCTTAAAATACCCTTTAAGGCAGCATTTACTGTCTCTTGTTACATTTGGTCGCATGTTGCGTAGCATCTTATTAGTTGTCTCATTGTGTTTCAATACTGACAGAACTAGCTTTTGCTTTTAATGTCATTAATGCTATAGCACTGTGATGTGTGTCGCCTACACGTATTCACATGCACACATTCACGCTGTTCCCCCTCTTAAATGTTAAACGTTTCTAAAGATGCAGAGTCTTTGTAGATAAACATGAATTTTGGCTCACCATTAAATTTGAATAGGTTTAATATTGCATCCAAACAAACTCCAACAGTGACCCATGTTGTGATCTGGCACGCGTTTCTTCTCCTTAAAGGTTTACAAGTTCACCCTCCTCCTAATATCTTTGTGCTTTTCTGCACTTTTTCTGCTAGGATGGGTGGATGTGAATTGAAATGTGGTCACGCTGTTCCCCTCTGCCTACATTAAATCACTGTGATAGGCTTTAACAATGACTGTAGACCGTCATTACTTATGTTCTTATCTGGCCAAATGTCCACAGTCTTAATTTAAATGAACATTCCATTAAATTCATCATCCGGTCACATGAGTAATCTCCTTCATCAATGAGCACGTGCAGGCAGGTGTGTGTGTGTGTGTGTGTGTGTGTGTGTGTGTGTGTGTGTGTGTGTGTGTGTGTGTGTGTGTGTGTGTGTGTGTGTGTGTGTGTGTGTGTGTGTGTGTGTGTGTGTGTGTGTGGGGGACAGTTATGTATCTCATAACATCTGCATGCCACGCTGAAAGTTTGTCATATTTAAGGCCTGCAGTGTGCTTCATCCAACACGCCTGGTGGAGAGATGGGAGGTAGAGATATAAGTCAATTTAGTGTGTGTGGGGGGGCGGGGCGGGGTCTGGGTAAAAATGTAACTTTCCAACTCTGCTGCAATCCATAGAGTGAAGTGAAACTGAAAGTGTGCGCTGTTATTCCCATTTATATCATCCTTTTATAATGTTGACTCAGAATTCAACCAGAAACAACCTTCTCATACAAACACCCCCCACACACCTGCCCCTCCCCTCTGTATGATGACGGGCTTTTCACTCCACCTTCCGTTGTGGGCGAAAAGGTATAAACGCGCCACCCTGTGGATTTGAGTTAAACAAGCTTGCGTGGAATGAAGCACACTGCGACCTTTACGAGTTCCGCTCCTGGCCTCCCTTCACCATTCTAATCATATAATAATCTTGTCCCGGTTCTATATGAATACGCTCTTCTCTGTGTCCTTTTACTGGGATTCAGTATGAAACATTCCCACAGCAGTGCCAGTCTGAGCAGCAGCCATGAGCCTTTCATATTGCTTTGGGTTTCTCAAACGGAGCCAAAACTAGCACCGTCTGGCCTTTCTGACCGCCCGTCTTCACAGCTCTGTCTTCACACAATGTCCACTAAGAAGAAAAGCAAGCAACATTCCGTTTTGTTATAATTTCCATTCTTTTTTCGAGGAGGGGAACATATCTTTTTTGTTTTACATATCTGAGCCCCGAGCTTATTGCTTCAGTCCAGGCCAGGCCCTTTAGAGCTGCCTGTTTATTTAGGTGGCCTGGTTGGACTCTGCATGATTCATAACTGCATGCACTGCCTACCTGTCTGTCCCGTTTGTCCCCCGCCACATATCTGCACAATGGATAGAGCACTGAAGGACATTAGTACTTCCACTGTATGCAAAAATGTCTCCCTGACTTCATTTAATGTTTTGGGTTTTATTTTTCGTTATCCGTGTTTGTCAGATTTGCTTTTACTGATGGACTCATCCAACCTGAATGTTTCACAAAAAAACAGAAAAAAATATCTAGCACTTGTAACACAAAGGATAGATTTGACTGTATTTATGTAGAAATGTGTTTGTTTTAAAGGGGCAGGTACAGTTTGTGTGCAGTGACATCAGAATAGAGCCACTGTTTTTATACCGGCGAGGGATTGGTGGACGTTTGCTTTGTCATGATCTGGACTGATCCATCCAGAGCGCCCGCTGCGTGTGTGTGTGTGTCACTGTTGTGGTCGTCCATTCCACTAATGAAGCCAGTTTTCTCTTTATGACCACTGTGGTTCACAAACAAAACACTTCTAGGTTTACATCTGTATAAAATGCATATTCTTTTTGTTATTGAATTGTTCATTGTTACAGAAATAGTACATTTTTCTTGGGAACCTTTGCTCTAATATGTTGTCTTTGACATCTGCAATATAAAGTATTGTTTTGGAAAAATGGATGTGGTTTTCTAATGCTGGGGAGGGTTTAGTGTCGGTTGCCATTGCATGATAGAAAGGAAACACACACACACACACACACACACACACACACACACACACACACACACACACACACACACTGATACAAACAATAACAAGAGCACATTTTCTCCCATCCTCTATTTTTCAGCATCTTGTCAGTGCTCGTCTTTGCTGCTTCAGTCCAGTAGGAGGCAGCGTTGCAGGCATTGCAGGCATTGCAGCAAGGACCCAACAGTAGCTTAGACCAGGATTAACCAGGCATTTAGAAAGGTCAAAGGTTGGCGCTGGTGTCCAAATAAACAAAAGCGAATCTCTTGTGGCAGTAGAAGAAATGCTTGGACAACATTTCAAATGCAAACAGCCCCGCGGCTGCTGTAGATCCCCTTTAAACAAACGGAACCTCCTCCTCTACTGTCAAAAGTCTGATTTTCAGGAGACGGCGCAAATAACAGCGCCGCCTTTGTGAGCTGGACAGAATGTTCATAAATCTAGGGAGGTTTGTGTGAACGGCAGCTTGAATAGGCCGGGCGTCTCTGGCTCCATGTGAGTGTAAACGCACACATGAGGGACAATATTTACCGTCGCACTGATGGTGACAAAGCCTCACAGATTCAATAAGGTGACATAAAGAGGAGGAATGTGCCCGGCGGCTCGGGTTCGGCTGTAACGACCGCGCCGATGGCATGCTGGGCTCTTCGTCACCTTTAAGGCTCATCGTTGCCATCCACATCTGCGTCCTGCCTTCTCTGCAGGGACGTGTGACCTCTGACCTCTCAGTGAGGTCAAAGCAGAGGAAAGGTGGAGCCCCGCTAGTTGAACTTTTCCCCCCTTCTGTAGTCCAGCCCACAAGACGGGTCGTCCCGTTCCCACAATAAAGGCCTGTAAATGTGGGTCGGAATTGAAATCTGGGAAACCCCCCTCTTCCATCACGCAGCTCGTTCCCCCCCGCAGTGACGCTCTGGTCTGTGGCGGCTCCTTTTCCTCGCTCATCTTCTCGCCGCCTCCTCCGTTCCTCGGTTCTCTCTGTCATTATCAAGCCGACCGAATTCGAGGGCTCATCCTCTCGGCTTTTGCTCTTCCACAGTGTTTTTTAATTACAGGCTTGGCGCTAAATAGCTATAAGGGTTTGCGCAGCTGCATAGATGATGAGCAATACTAATTACAGATCAGACTTATTAGAATCTCTGTTGATTTACGCCAAACACATTTACGCCAGCGCTCGGTCCCCCTTTGAAATGCTTCTTCTCCTTGCCTCTGTTTAACATCAACATGAGCAATTAGACTGAATTTGACGCATCAGGGCTGAACGTGTGTCTCAACTTATTAGGAGCTAGATGATGTTGCCATGTCCCAAACACTGCAGTTAGAATTGGAAAAGCTTTGGTTCATCCCTGACACGATTCTGGACCAATTCAGCATTTCCACCTCCACTTTTCCTCAATTTATTTCAATCCGAGCATGGATTCAGAAACAATGGAAGTATACATGAGCGGTCTGCTGTCCATTCCCTGTTCTTTCCGTCGGGTGTTGTGCCAGTCTGGTTGGGACTCGTGATCCGGAGTGTGTTTGAAAAGCTGCGTAGCGTTTGCTTGTCTTGCTTGTCGTGTTTAGTCTGGTGTTGAGGCTGCGCTGACACTGACGGGGTGAAGTCCTCACAGTGGGGTGGACGGAGACGTGAGGCTGTGGGGGAGTTAAACATAACACTCCAGCGGTGTCGCTGTCAGCTTGGGTGTTCACAGGACAAACAACAAAGCAAAGGTCAATCTGTCGGTTTGCTCACATGCATGTTAACGGCTCAATTGGTATAAATCGACATTAACAAACGGTAATAGACCAAGATTACACTGAATCCATGTTGGCATGTAAATCCATTTCCTTTTAAGTAGGCTTTACGCACATTTCCTCAATTGCCGACTTTCCTGTTGTGAGCTCATTAAAGTGACTACACCGATTTTACACACTGAATTCAGTTTTATTGCTCTTGGGGCGCAACAGCTGTATAAGACAATTGAAAACAAGTTTCCTGGCTTGTGATGGCACCGTGTCAAGTCTGGAAAAATGACCTACATGATGTCCTGGAGGTCTGTCAAAGGAATGTGTAGGGAAGGAGAATAACTCGGCCTCATGCTTAGATACACACACAGACACACACACGTGTCTCAGTACAGACAGACCTCCATTTCCACCTTTCAACCTGCAGTATGTTACTTTTTGTAGATTTTGTTGAAATTCTGATGCAAATCGATGCCTTTAGGCACCTATGAAAACTATCCAGTCTCTGTCATGCCTCCCACTGATTGAGTCATGAGTGGAGGCAATCTTACAAACTCATAGATTTGTAGAATGTTGAGTATTAATTCCATTTTTGTGCATTTCTTGTTCCAATTTCTTCTAAATTGTTAATATAAATCTCTGCATTGCATGTTACTGACTCACTATCCAACACTCCTACAAAAGCAGGATCTGATCCGTATCATCATCATAGTAACTGTTTGTATGTGAACATAATAGTTGACTTTGCTCGTGTTTTCCACATGAATTCCCCACAATCTCTTCAAACAGGCACCAGAAAACAAACCGTGGAGCAGGAAATGAAGCCACAATTTATTCCTGTTGCGTTAGACTGAATTATAATGGCGACCTATCACCTCTGTGAGAGGCCAGATCCAAAGTAGAGGCAGCAGAGAGGAATACCAGAGGATTTACCACCTCCATCCCCCCGCGGCCCCGTTATGCTGGTAAATATTCAATGTTTTGTTCTGTATGGTGAATCATAAGGAAAACATTAGGACGTCAGGAAGAATGAACAAAAGCAACATGAACAAGTGAAGCAGGTCTTAGTTTAGTTAACTTCCATTTATCGACTCCATCTAAAAATCTAAGAAATTGTTCTGCTGGTTGTTGACTTTTGCTGCATTTTGTGATTAAATGAACCCTGACTGTCTGACTGTAGCACAAGAATGAGCCACGACTGAAGTGAAAGATAAATTTGAAATGTTTATGTAAGGGAGCAAAGCTGAACATGAGATTTTTTTCTTTGCTGTTTTTGAAAGCGTATGTTTGCTTTTTTTATGTTTAAATGTAACAAACAGTTGCAGAAAACATGAGGCTGCAGTGTTGTTGTGTCAGAGTCTGGCCACTAGGGGGTCCCCATAACTGTCTGCAAGCCTGAAAGTAGAAGCTTGTGTCACTACATGGAGAGAATAACTGAAGATAAGTGGTGTTAAGCTTTGAAACCGAATGAAAAAATATAAATATTACTGCAGTAAATGTTTGAAGTAAATGTTTTAAATCAGATTTGAGTGGTATCCAGGTGAGATCACAGCAGCTCCCTCCCCTTGGACCCACGCTCATACCCGATCCCCCTCCTGAGCCTGGGCCACACAGAACCCATGATGGGAGTGAAAACAAAGATGAGTGTGTGAGAAAGTCATCTCCCGACGATGACGTGACCCGCCGACCTCTACTGACCTCTGTGGTCATCGCCGCTGCTAATGAAGAGCAAAAGGGGGGAACGAGGAGATGTGTGTGATCTGTGTGTGTGTGTGTCGCCCCACACACATACCCACATGCCCCTTTGCCTGGAGACGAGTCAGGTTTCACAGGCCACAGTGAGGAAGATGTTGCAATGCTTGGACGGAGGTGAGACCTCAAACCCATGTTTCATCATCACCTTTATACAAAAGTTAATACAAAAGTTACATATTTGTGATGTTTACATCCACTTTACTGTCATTAACCTACACTTTGCTGTCCACTTACACTCCAGAGTCCTGCAGAAAACCTGATGGAGGAGTGATGATGGTGAAGATGGCGACGTCAACAACAATAACATGACACATCGATCTTACAAAAAGGAGAGCTGAGGAAAAATCGCATCTTGATCCGGATGAGCAGGAAGGTACGTGTGAATATGATGACGGGAGCAAACACGACCTATGAACTTGTCACCGAAGTTGTGAGACTCATGATAGTGATTTGGGGGGTACCCTGGTGAGGCCTCCGTGGTCCTGTCCCAAAGTTTGAGCACCATGATACTGTGAGTTCACCTCCTGATGTGACACAGACTGAGAGTTCTGTTTTCTCTGTGACTGAAGGCCGCAGATCAGCCAAGTAAATTACTAATGTTTCCTCCCCCCAACAAGAGTGAGAGGCTTAGCCGGAGCGTGCGGCTCCTCTCTGGAGACACAGAGGCTTAGGAACCAAACAGCAGCAGCAGCCCTGAGGCCGGGTGAGGAGGCAGCAGGGCTCTTCTGTGTGGGATCAAAATCTTAGGAACCCTGATTAAGTGATGGAATGAAGGAGAGGCAAAGAAAAGGGACAGAATCTTCTTATCCACAGTTCAGCCTCGGCCAGATTTTACAGATTTGTGTACATTGTACGCTCCCACTTGTCACTTGTGTCACAACACGTGCGTCAAGATTTATTGTGTAGTCATTTTGGGTTCCTGGTGTCTGTGCATGTATTAGACAAATTCATTTATAAATTATTTTCTATGTTAAGGAGGGAAGAAGTCTTATTCTTTCTGTGCATTTCTGGAGGCTCCACTCACCATTATAGATCATTCAGCACCTGTTTGTCTATGAAAAATAGATATACAGATATAAACATGTTTGTAGGCTTCAGCAAAGAGGACAATGTGATTGTGACTGCAGTTTGATTTATTTATTTATTTTCAAAGGAACAAAATTCCAGGAATTTTCTGAATCGTGGGTGATGTCCAAAACTGTCCGTGTCTAAAACACGAGGCCAAGCTCATTGTTGCTGTTTGATAAATGTGTGAGCTGAGTGCCGTGCTGAGGAGATGATTGGATTTCATGGGCGTTTTCATTTTGTGCTGGAAACAAACTGTTAAAATGTGGTCAGATCCTTCCGGTAAAAGTGAGTAATTTGCACATGACTGAGCTGAAAAATATCCATAACTCTTTTCCCAACGAGGACGGTGAATATTGTTGCGTCTGTTTGTCGAGTTCAACCTGCGTTTGATCACGTGGAGAGAGAGAAAGAACCATCCCTGAAGTCTGAATAATGCTTTAATAGAGGTGCTGCTTTATGTGGTGGCAGCTGGACACACACACACACACACACACACACACACACACACACACACACACACACACACACACACACACACACACACACACCAGAAAAGATCAAACCGACATCAACCTCCAAAGTGTTCTGGTCCAAACCTTTTGGGGTTTTGAGTGAAGCACACGTATCCCTGAATACTGTTTGAGCTGCACAGAGCGTAAACGTTCGCTTTATTCCCTTTTTTTACTGCAAATTAAATTTTTGTAGCTTTTTCCGTCTTGATTTTTTACGGGAAACATCTGGATCTCTCGCACCGCTGGAGCAGTGGCCCCCGGGTGATTCTGCTCTCTGCTCAGCTGTGAGGGCCTGGGATAATGAGCGGGTATCAAACAGGGCCCCTATGGATCTGCCGGGCTGCCCAACACCAGCAGAGACCACCGTGCCAACATGCAGGCCTGTGGACCTCTGAGCCGGTCTGAGGCTCCTTTAGTCAAAAACAACCAAAATCTGACTTAGTGAATGAGAAAGTAATCTACTGACACTATCACATTAATTGGAGTGTTTGTGTTATAGGATGACGTCACTCTCTGATGTGACTGTGAGCCCCCCAACAGCTATAAATATAATATCAAACTATTCTTTTATACTAATGTATTCTTTATTGTATACTACGATCGAGTATAACTTTGGCTGATAGCTGAAAATGTTTCAAAAAAAATATTGGAAAATTATATTTTTATACAAACTCTTGAATGTGAAGTAAACTCTTAATTTTAATACATTTTTGTCTTTTATTTATTTTTTATTTTGTCTTTGTCAATTGATTGAGTCCCTATATTGATAAAAAAAATGCAGGATTCACTGCAATAATCCAACGTTCGTCATACGTCATCGCACAGCAGCAGCAGGATCACACGGCTTCTCACAGGTGTTTAGCCGGACGCTCATGCGCATGCGCAGATCCCGCAGCCTGGAGGTGGACTCGTCACGTTGTGTTGTGTTTACGGGCTCTGATGTGTGTTTAGCGGCGCAGTTTTCCACCTTTTAACTCGTTCTAAAAACGTGATCGCAGCCCACATTCTCCCCCAGCGCGCCGTGACGCTTTAGTATAGTCGTTAAAAAAAGAAAAACAATCATTATAGAGCTTTTTAAGAGCGCGTTTATTTACAGTAATAGCTTTAAAAGCAGCCATATAGAACCAGCCTGTGTAACAATGAGCTCCTTTCAGTGTTTAGATCGCATCTCGGCCGGGATGAATGTTTTTTATGTTTGGTCCCAATCTTTGCTATTTGCCGTTTCCAGGCTCAACAGGCGACACGATTACAGCACCAAACACTTTCACATGTGTGCGAGTTTGAAACCGGCTTGGATTTGTTGTTGCTCCTAATGAAGCTGCGTGTTTTATGGTCCGTGTTCAGAGTGGAAAAAAGGGGGATTCGAACCCAGCAGAGGAACAAAAACATCCGTTAATGACTGAGATGGTTGATCTGCACATCTAAACGTGAAAGACAAATGAGGAAGAATCGAACATTTCCTTCAAAAATATGTGTTTTAATAAATAAGCAAAAATGTACATTGGACGGAGACTTATAAGGAAAGTCTGTGAAATCAATCAAAGCAGCCAATGACTGTCAGATTGCATTGGTCCCTTTATAGGAGGCAGATATGTACAATATGCATCTATAGATCAACTTATACTTTGGCTTAAAGTCTTTGAAAAACAAACAAAGATATCTCATTGTAAGGCGGATTTAAGGCCGAGAACTGCCTCACACCAGCTCACACACACATACACACACACACACACACCAGCTCCAGAGGAAAAGCGTCCCAAACACTCCCGAGAGTTTGTAGTCGTTGTCACATTACTTGTCTCTGAGGCTCTGAGGTCGATGGGTCTTCAAAACTCTTCATCAGGTCTTCAGAAGTAAACAGTCTGCAGAGGAAGAAAACAGCGTCAGGCATCACACTGAGCATCAACATCACTATCAATCATAATGAGTTAAATCTATGGAGGAACTTTACATTTAGATGCTCACAAGCAAATAACTTTAATAATTACAGATTTAAATACAATTTAACTAAGAAATATTAATCTCAAAGTTATTACAGAAATGTATAGGGAAGATTTACAATTATTTTTCAAGAATTGATACATTTTAATAACATTGACATTTCAGTTCAATCCGTGTGTGTGTGTGTGTGTGTGTGTGTGTGTGTGTGTGTGTGAAAATCTAGAGTTTCTCAGGTCTTTATAATTGTGTAACTGGTGTTTTAGAGGTTTTTGTTCTTCTCCTTTACATTTCTGGCCGGTCAATCAAACAGAGAGTTAAAGTGGCAGCGTGACTGTTTGGTGGTTTGGCTTCAGAGGAACAAGAAAACCTTCAAATCGGCTCAAATCACTATAATGAAGCTTGTTTATAAGACAACAGAGAAACAAACAAACCCTGCATGCAATCACTCTAAACTAAAGGATCAGTGTTGTTTATGTGTGTGTGTGTGTGTGTGTGTGTGTGTGTGTGTGTGTGTGTGTGTGTGTGTGTGTGCTCCTGCGGGGTTCACAGGTCACCGTGAAGATCAAACACCCCCTCACACACACAGACACGCACACACACTTCCTCCAATAACTCACTGGCCAGTAAAATACGTAAAGAGGAGCAACTCCAGGCGACAAACTATCTTTAAATCATTCATTACAGCTATTTATTAGTCATATTTACTGTAATTTCATATTCTTGATGGCCTCCAAGTTTAATATCTACTGTGTTCTATGTGCTCCAATCTCTCTCTCACACACACACACACACACTGTCATCCCAGTCTGTCCACATTTTATCCATCCACTAGTCAATCTGTCCTTATACTGCCTGAACAGCTGTTTGGATCCGCGACTAGAAACGAGTCCTGAGCAGGTTACAGGTTCTGATCCAGACCTCCTCCTGCTCATACCGACCCAAACCCGTGATATGGTGACTGTTGTGTTCTGGTGTAAGAACTCACACTTTAAAGCAAACAGCAGGGAGGCCGAAGCCGGTGTGTATCCAGTGTAGAGACATTTAACTCTTAACGCAAAAACATAGCCGCTCAGCCTGAAGGTGTGAGTATGTGTGTGTGTAGATGGATGAAGAAGCTCCAAGGTGCCACAGGTGACATTGTGTGTCACATGCCATGTTTGTGTAGTTTGTGTACTCAGTTAGTATATGTGAATATCTTACTCCAACACACACACACACACACACACACACACACACACACACACACACACACACACACACACACACACACACTGTTCATATGTGTGGGACAGACATCTACATACATTTAGTATTATTGAGTTTGTTCTGCTTTGGTTTGGTTTCTTCCCATGTTTTCTTTATTTCTGCTGCTAATGTCTGTCTTAGTCCTCTCTTATCTCTCTCAGTCCTCCCTGTATCTCCGTCTGTCCTCTCTGTGTCTCTGTCTTAATGTCTGTCTCAGTTCTCCCTTTATCTGTCTCAGTCCTCTCTGTCTCTCTATCTTACTCCCCTCTGTCTCTCTGTCTCAGCTCCTCTTTATGTCTCTCTGTCTCAGTCCCTCTTAATGTCTCCTAGTGTCTCTGTTACCCACCGCTTTGGCTTTGCCCTGGTCCCCCTCCTCCTCCTCCTCTGGGCGCTAGTGGGTCGCGGACATGGACCAGGCTCCCTCCATCCTCCACACGGAGAACGCGTAACTGAGTCTTTCGTGCGCTACGTAGCTGCAGCTGGACATCTTGGAGTCCATCTCGTCGCTCTGCAGCACCTGGCAGAGGAAGTCTATGTACCGGGACGCGAGCTTCAGCGTCTGGATCTTGCTGAGTTTGTCAGACGGCAGCGTGGGGATGATCTTCCTCAGGGACGAGAAGGCCTCGTTGAGGGACTGAGTCCTCTGTCTCTCCCGCACGTTGGCCAGGACTCGCTGGTTCTGCAGTTCCTCGTAGGACTGATTGCTGCTCGGACTTGGCTTCTTACCCCGTTTGCCCGTGCCGTCACCCGGGCTGCTGCTGCTGCTGTCTCCGCAGGACTTCTTGCTGTGCCTCCTCTTCCTCGGGAAACGCTTCGGCTGCCGGTCCAGCTCCTCGTCGCTGCTCGCCAGACTCTCGGCGGGGGAGAGCGGAGAGTCGGAGCCCTCTTCCTCCATCTCGGCCTTAAACAACCGCAGCGACACGGAGGAAAACACGGAGTCCACCTGAGAAGCCGTGATTACAAAATGAATAATATCCGTCCAGATGATGGAGCGATGTGAGGAAGACTCAGCCTCGGGTGAAGAGGAGGCTGCTGCTTCTTCTGCTTCTCCTTCTCTGTCTGAAGCTTGGCAACGCTTCTCTTCTCCTCGCAGGAAGTTTTTCCTTAAATTTTTTGGAAACTTTATCCCAGTTTCAGATGCTAAATAGTTCACAGAGCGGAGGGGGAGTCGGTCCGCGGCCCGGATTGGCCCGCTCAGCAGAGGCGGGAGGGACCAGGATAAGGTTACACACACATACACACACACACACACACACACACACACACACACGACTGAAACAGGGAACTTTTTTTCGTCTTCAATGAAGCAAAGTCACTTTTTGTTCCATTGTTTTCTTTTCCATTGAGTTTTTCCGATTTGCGTAAGTTTTATTTCCATCATCAAACTTTACGTGTATTTGAAAAAGAAAAAAGTTTTGAAATTATGAGGAATTCATTGGGATATTATCTCATGAATAAAATTAATTAATCTAACTGATTACAGTTCCCTGTAGATTTTGCCTAAAACTTTTGGTGGATTTGTGTGTGTGTGTGTGTGTGTTCGTTCCTTCTCTCTTGCAGGCTGATCGGGCTACAGAGGAGAGAAATCAAACCGGCTTGATCTCTAATCGAGTCACAGGTCTGAACGCTCTCACAGCTCCTCTAATGTGGAAGTCAAACAACATCTAACCGAGGAACCCTTATATGTCCGTGCGCCCTCCTCTTCATCATCACTCGCCCTCCTCTTCACCAGTCGTGTCGTTTTTGCACTGAGCGGAGCGGCGCAGGTGGAGCAGATTATAGAGCAGCGCGATGGACGCACAGAGCGACTCACAAACAGTCTGAGTTCATGTGTGTCCGATGTTTTAGCTCCATCTTCTTCAGAGTTAATTTGATGAGTTAAAATCTAAAATATCTCACCAAGAAAGAGGCTGTGGTGTGTTATTTCTTATTTAAAAAAAATACAAAATTAACTCTTAACGATGTGGAACCACTCAATTTAACGTTTCTCATAATTTTTAAACTAAAATCTTAGGTGATTTATTTTTTTTGTATGACAAAGTCCAATATATAAATATTTCTGGAGACTTTTTGAGTTATTGCATCTTATGAAGACGTAATTTGATTCATTTAAATAATTAAACACACCACTGCAGCCTGATCTCATAAGAATCAAACCTCTTTGAATGTGTTTGCTCATGTTGATGTCGGTGAGATGGAACCGAGCCCCATGTGAGTGTTCTCTCTCTCTGCTGGTACCGGGACCTTCTGGTTTCTGCCTTTTCCCCTCTCAGAGCTGCTGGCTGCCTGCTGGCCGGTGGTGAACCCGGCCTGCTCTGTGTTTGGGGGTTCCAGTGGTAATGGCGACTGTCACACTACTTTCACTCGGTGCCAGGACTCTTTCATTCCGAGCCTGGCATCCCTCAGAGCGGGTCAGAGTGCTGTTACTGTTCCTCTGCTGCATGGATCCCACTCACTACAAGGTAATGTTTCACACGTGCAGCCCATAGAGAGGCATGTTCAAATAGGTGTATGCCGGAGTACATAAGTAGTGTGCATCTCTCTCGCTCACTCTCTCACACACACTCTTACACACACACTTTCCCTGATTATGCCCCTTGACCTTGTGCTCCGTGTCTCAGCTGCAGGAGGCCGGTGTGTGTGCCCAAGGGAAGGCGGCTCTGACTTGTGATGGTGCACAGCGCCTGATGTGAGGACGGCTGGACACACACACACACACACACACACACACACACACACACAGGAGGGGCCCCTGCTCAGGTCTCTTTCCATTCACTCTACAAGCTTTAGGCAACGATAACCAAGCATTTTCAGACGGAGGAATTTCTGATCATATTTCACTTTAACCAAATGTAGATGCTGGACGATCCACCTGTGCATGTGAATGTCCAAGTCTCCACATTTGTATTCAATTGCACTGAACCAAACTCAAACTACAACAAATCTGTGGCCGTCAAAGGTCAATCTAATCTCCTGACCCGTGTGATGTCGGGAGGAGTTTTCTGCAAATCTCATCCAACACTGAGAGTGAAATGTAGTGAGAGAGAGAGAGAAGCACAGAAATCCAGACAGGGAGAGAGAGAAGGGAAGGGGGGGGGTTCTGCCTGCCTGCCTGTCAGATCAAAGATGAGCTCGGCCCATAATTCAGCGGGGCAGGATGACGTACCTCTGTCTTGTCTGACACCTTCAAACCAGCTCCACATGGGGGCCATAATAAGCTCGCATCCTCTCTGCAGAGACGCGCCGTCACATCAAGAGGAGCACATCCTGTCGCATGCGAGGGCCCGCCGCCCTCAACGCCGGCCTCAGAAATACAGTGTATCGAAAGGACGGGTCCAGAGAGAGAGAGAGAGAGAGAGAGAGAGGGAGGGAGGGGGAGGCGGGGTGTTGAATGATAGAAAACAGGTCGAACGAGAAGAAAAAGAGAATAGAAGGACGATGAAAAAGAGAGGAGAGGGGATCTGAAAATATATGGACTTGGGTTTGATGATGTGCTTTGATCTGACACTCAGGGTTATGGACGTGTTAGGAGAACTTATAGAGGAGATGATTTGTTAGCAGTAGTGATGAGTGGAATTTTACTGTCCATGTGCCTGCCAGCATCGCTTACCTTTCACTCCCCCCTCCCTCCTTCCCCCCCGCCCGCCCCAGACACTTGTGAGGCTCACCCCAAATGATCTTGGCAAGAGGATCTAAAAGCCTGCGTGCATCCCAACTCGTGTACGTTATCACCTGATCATTGTGTACGTCTGCTGTTCCTTGCCTGCTCTTGCACATGTGTGTGACTGACCGTGTGTGTGTGTGTGTGTGTGCGGCCCAGCTGCTTCTCATTGCACAGGATGCATTGTCTATTACCATCCCATGAAGCTACTAGTGGCCCCACAGTTTCCATTAGAGCATTAACGTATGTGTGAGGCTACCAGGAGGATTACTTACTGAGCTCTGTTATGATACAAAGGAAGTCTTTGAAAAACGTGTAAAAAAAAAAACTGGATATATTAATATTGGACTAGATGAGGAAAATATAAAGGCTGAAAGTGTCAAATTTGTGAAAGTTATTTAAGAGTTGAATGCGATTTTGAAGTGAAAATGCTTAATATGTCGGAAGAAATATGAAAGATATTAACACCAAAGATCTTGGCAGTTATGTCCTGAATATTCTGAACATTTTGATGTTTGAATGGTTTCTGTAGGTTGAAGTATGCAGAACTAGTTGAGTGCCAAATAATCCTACAGAAGAACAAAACTGATTCTAGGAAGCAATCAACAATGTTTGTGTACTTCTATGCAGAATCTTATTATAAAATACTGTAATCTTAACTTATCTTAAACTTCAATACATTTGAGTAAAATTGTTATTTAATTCTGTACATTTATTCTCTTTATTCTGTGCTGATATCATATGATATGTACCTGAATTGAAAGGTTCTCCTCAGTCAAAGCTTTATCTTGGCTGAAATATGACTTTGGCGCTGGAAAGCAACAATAGGAGAAAAACAAGAGCTCTGTCTGTTTTATTGCACAATTCTTTTCCAGTAAGCTGTCAGGGTGACTCAGAAGGTTGTTCGTTCTGAACCTCAAACTTGCTCCGTGGTGACGTGGATACAAGACGAGCATGAGTCACGGCGATGTCATTATTCAGAAGGAAACAGTTCACCGCATCATTTCAAAGGTTCAAAACGTTTCTCCCCATGTTCCCCGCAGGTTGTGTTTTGTTGAGTCGCGGCCCTTAGTTCTGTTTGGGTCGTTACCCTGCGGCCCGAGGCGTCGGAGCGAGCGTCTCCATTTAGTACGAGCGAATGAAACAACAGGCATTATGACTACATATTGGGCAATAAAACCATAGGAACCCACACTCAAAGACTCATTCTTCACAAACCTCAGTCATACTCCGACCTCATTCATTCATATTTCCACACTTCTACACTCTGCTGCCCCCAGGCTGATGACAAGGTGTTTCTGAAATCGCATTAGGGGCCCTTTCATAAAGGTTTCATTGGCGAGTGTGTAACAGCTTGAAGCATTTAGTCTTTGTTTAATACGATGCAGACTCGCTGCTTTGTCTCCTGTGTGGACAGGGGCCCGGGGTGCCTGAGACCCCCACTGTCTTGAATGTGCTTTGATATTTGGAGGTAGACGAGGAAAAGGGGGCAGAATACCCCACGTGCACACACACACACACACACACACACACACACACACACACACACACACACACACACACGCGCACACACACGCACACCCTTCAGAAAACCTGTACGCTCCATACCCCAGTCTGCCCTGTAGAGTTATGGCCGAGCTTTGAAGTGCAGCTCGTCGGGGCTTTACACCCTATGGGAGACGTGCGTGGAGAATAGAAATGGTGATATACTGTGGTCTGTTTCAGGCACATACTGTATCTATTAGGTAAGCTGGTCTGACCAACTCTCCCCAACATTCATCCTTGGTCAACAAGATGCTGAAAACATCCCTTTCTTTATTTATAGAAAATACAACATCTTTATGTATATACTTTCAGGGTTTAGCAGTAATGGATTGGGTATGTTGTTTGTTTCACTGGGTTTGGGGCTCTAAAGCACAAAGAAAGAACTCAAATTCAACCCAAACTCAACTCAAATCCACTTCATTGACTTGACAGTTACAAAAAACAGTGTTGCCAGAGCAATTATGTTGGCTATAACACAATTATATTCATTATGCATGTAGTACTTCCAGAATCTGAACTTTCACCAGGCCAAACAGGAGTGGGGGAGTGAGTGGATGGGGGGGAGGCTGGGGTTCTTGTTGATGGGGGTCAGAGCAAATTTGCCGAACAAATGACAGAGGGACGATGCACTTGGGTGCTGATGGGGGCGGCCTCCTGCACAAATAATGTGGCGTAATTAGCGGTGCACTTGTGACCCCGGTGCCAAGGTTAGCACGACGGCGGGCTCAGGTTCACAGGGCGACGTGCGATCCAGGTGGCCCCATCGGCCCCGGCCGGGGGAGAGGGGGGGCGTTGGCCAGGGAGGGCCAAGCAAACGCTGTCGCTGTTTATTTTACTGATTGGGCCGAGACGAAGTGGGAGGGGGGGTGTCACCGGATGTCAACATGGTGGTGTTTACAGGCCACTGTCACTCCCTGCATGTCACCTGTGTCACTAACATCCTCAGCTCCTGTAAAGACTGGAGTGTTTGTCATGTAGCTGCAGATAACCTCCGTCCATTACATTCTGAGGAAAATTGATCAAACACTCAAATAAATCAAATGGATTCATTCCAAATCAATGATATATATGCAGAATATCTACATTATTATTATTATGTAGGAATGTCAGAATCCTCCTGCAATCAAGCATGAACAAGATCTATAGTAAGAGGCAACGGAAATTAAATATAACTGAGGTTCTTTATTTCTTAATTTGAATTTTTTGTCTTATTTCAGATCAGATCCTTCATCTAGAGGTTAAATGTAGGTGAAAATGTTCGTATTCATTGAATTAACCTAACTCATCTATAGCATGTGCCAGACTTCTTGGTTCTGTTTGAACAGTAGTGATTTTAAGTGGATTTATATGTCGTTTGCTTGACTTCATATGGCCATATTTATTATCATTAGACTAATATTTCTGTATTCACTTCTGCCTCCCAGTGTTACTTGGATGAGGGAGCGTTGTGAAAATAAGGATCAACTTTCAGTGCCTTATGAAGCAGATGGTGCAGGTGTAAAGTGGGTAGAGGGCGATGATGCAAAACATTTACTTTCTTACATATGAACATTTATTATAATGTCAAGATCATTGTGAGGGGCAGAAAATACATTATATGGTTTATTCTAAGTCTCTTCTCAGACCATTTGAAACCTCATCAGTCACTACATCCACATGCATTGTTTGTCTGTGCTGCGACTGAGGCAAAGTTTAACCCTTTGTGCCTTGCTGTGACCCTTCCTGCTCGCTGAGTTCACACTGCCGTCACCTCTGAAAGCCTTCAGACTGACACTGTTTATCTCTCTCTGTTTGCTCTGGCCACCAGGAGGGCTGCGGTTCTAATCCCCGGGAGGAAATCATCCAACGTTCCAGTGCTCTTCGGAGGAGGTTTCAAATATGTGGCCCCTGCGGTTCGGCGGCCCTTGAGCCGAGGCCCCCGGGACGCATTATGAAGACGACACCACATTTTCCTTCCACACGCTCTGATCTGAGTTATTAGCTCTGAGGCTAAAGCGTGGTCCCGTGAAGAGGAGCCGTAATGAGAAAAGCAGGTGAGCTATTTAACTGGAGTTTCACAGCTATTAAAGTGCCAACACACTGGGTTGCCATGGTGACGAGTGCTGGGTGGAGGTCTGTTGGGGAATCAGCAGTTTTTGTTTTTGGAGAGGGGCGGGTGGTGCTTCTGAAATTCCTTCAACATTCTGCCTTTGTTCAAAATAACTTTAAGATGCTCTGAGTTTACGAAATGGCAACTTTGATCCTTTTATATTGGCTCACTTCCAAGAATTCTACATATACATACCTCCACCAAGGCTGTTGAAGCCTTATGCAGTCTTGATGGAATGATACTCTGCTCCACATTAGAGGATGCTGAAAGTTCTGCATGTTCATTTCCTTTGAAGAAATTGACAAAAACAAGTTTTTCTTTTTTAAAAGCCCTGTGTCGCAATGTTAATAAATCATTTTTGATATTCCAGAATCTGCCCCAGGGTCTGGACCGGCATCAAAAATGTAAGTACTTTGGAACACATTTTGGGGGGGTTTTCCAGCAAGTTTTGCCAAAAAATGTCAACAAATCAGCAGACACAGGTGAAATATAACAGCAGGGTAATGATGACACCTTTTTGAAATGTCAATCAAACTATATTCCCCGCTGGAATCAGTGCAAAAGCTTCAACAACCAAAGACGACGCACAGTATTTAAACAAACTTGTTTATTCCACCTTTGATTAACTATTTGACCGTTTCAGTCTTATATAAAATGATTTTCTTAGTAAGCGTCAAAGCAAAACAAAGTGTTTTCTTGGCAGTGACTTGGCTTCATGCTACACCCAATGGGAACAAATCTGATGTTCTAGCTACTTCACATTGGGGAAAAAAAGAAACCACTTGAGATCATTTTATTTATTTTAGGAAGGCTGTGGTCAGGGGGAAGTACACACTGCCACAATATGATGTTAATAAATATGTTGCACATGCTATTTGTGGGATTTATACATGAAAATCATTTTGTCGCCGCATAAACAAGTTACCACCAGAGAGAAAATCGCAAACAATGATTAGCGGCGGCAGCAGCAGCAGCAGCGGGCCGCAACTCAGTCACAGGCAGTGCGGGGGTGTTTAGTTCTGCACCGGACTGGCAGCGCGAGCACAGAGACCCAACATGTGTGCGCCGCTCTCTGTGAGCGTAATATGAAGAGACGTTTAGAGGAAAGCACAACAAAACCTCCATCTGTGCAGGCTGATGAGATGATGGCTTCCCATACTTTCCATGTGAGCTTTAGGGGCTTTTGGGGGGGTTTGAATGTTGGCCATCAGTGGACCCTGAATCAGAATCTACTGAGGCAGAGTAACTGCAGAGTAATCAAGTCCCTTAGAGAGGCGCGACCACAGATCACTTTCAGACCCACTGGTCCATCTACATGCTGTATGAATGTGTCTAGTGTATGAAGTGTGGAGTAACTCACTGTAAATGTAACAAACAAGTCAAATATTCAATTGGATCCGCAGTTCCGTTTACATCTTCTAACCTCTTGGCATCTTCTCTGCCCAGTGCCTCTATATTGTTTCAACAGGATGTGATGCACTAATTATATTTACAAGTGGAAGGTCCAGACTCCCCATAAACACACCTGCCGGCCCGTAGCAGAGCAGCCAAGCAGGCCTGCAGCTCTCACACTGTTTGTCAGTTCCAGTCTCGCCGGATGTTAAATCAATAAACTACCTCATGCAGGCCGGAGGAATCGCACTCACTCTGCCCACCCCACTCTGCCTCTGAGCCAATTAATCTCTCATTCAGATGGAATTTAGAGCTGCGAGAAAACACTGACGAGGGAAACTGAAAAGTCAAAGTGTTCAATAATAACTCAAAGAAACTTTAGACCTATTTTGTACTTTATTTGGTATCTCCAAAGTGTGCAGATTAAATGCTGGATGGCTTTGATGTTCCCTTTACTTCAGCATATGTGTTCCATGTGTGACTTTAATTTATACCACAAAACAAAACATATCTTTCCCCAACCAATCAGGTCCTAAAAGCTACAGATTGAAGGAGGAAATCCCTTCATCACTGTGTCCAATGAATACCACCAGGGGGACTCAGGGGTTCCTGAGTATCCAGCGTGTCCCTTTGATCCTCCCCAGTGTATACCAACATGCTTTAAATTTCATTTTATATATAATTTAGGAGCCAAAATCTCTGGTGCACATCTACATTGAACAGGTGCATTAACATCTCCAGTCTCTCTCTCTAAGAGGCTTCTCTGGCCTTCTATTATTATTTTGATTCATTGTAAGGCAACAGAATCTATAGTGTGTATATATCTATGTATGTACATTATATATGTAGGGAGAGAAAAAGTAATCAAACTATAATGTTCTGGGCTGGATCTCTTGTGATCAAAGTCCTTCCAAAGCAGAGCGACATCACCTACAGGCTTCACCTAAACGTAGACGTGGGTTCCTGTATAATTGTTTCCTGTCGGCTCCATTAGCGGCACTAAAGCTCCACGTGCAAAAGAGGAATGGGTTTGTTGTCGACTCCCCTGCCGTCTGTTTTACACATTTGACAACACCTGGTGTGGCGTGTGAAGGCTCTGAGAGTAAAAACACGCCAACAAAACCGCACAGTCATTGATGCTATAGTGTCAGTCTGCTGTGTGGCTGTATGACTGTGATCTGAAGAGGCAGATGAATGTGAGGCAAATTATGGAACTAAAAAGAGGACAACAAACCGTGAACTAAAAGCCTGATGGAGAATCTCTGACTGGGACTGAATGTTACAGCTGGTGAATTCAGTGTCACATATGCTCAAACCCTCAGAGTCCTTACATACATACGGTTCCATCCAGCTGTGCGTCTCCTACATATACAACCTCTCACAACTAAACAGGTGGATTGCAGTTAAATGTTGTAGACAAGTGAGACTTCATTGATCAATGTCAGAATTCAGATAGAAGATTTTTCCTTTGTTTACATAGAATACACACGCACACCAGTCTGCATGGTGTCTGTGTGTATGATCCACTATCGGCATATGAGCACTCTAGATTTTTGGGTGAAGAAATGTGTCACTAATACCAACACACACAACACACAATGACTCCTAATACACAGCAGATCACAATAAAACAATTCAATTTATTTCCCAGAACAATAAATATTCATATTACACATGCATTGATGTCCCAAAAAAAGTAGTAATCAGTTTGACATAAATAGACAATCATTAAAAAATAAATAAATAAATAATCCAACAGATAATTAAGGTTGTAAACTAATGTGGACTCTACAAACCACACTATCATTCTAAACAGCAGCTAACATGCTGAAGCACGTTGCGGCGTTCTGCCTCTCGTGCACATTGTCTCATTTACATCATTAAGACTCTTTTTAACACGTTGACTCGTCGGGGCTCCTAATGAGCGACAGTGCTGTAAACACTCCAGCGCTCCGTGCAGAAGTATGAGCCTATGGAGGGCCCCATTCAGTGTGTGTATGCCCACGTTCCCCGTGTCTCTACCCCCCCATGACAAGTGCCATCCATTTAGGTAAACAATGATACGTCTCCCCCCTGATCCTCTCTGCCCAGGCTCAGAAACAATGGCTCTCAATTACCAGTCAACAATAAATTAGAATATTAAAAGCAGCGGAGGCCGGAGGAGTGGATGAGGTGGAGAAAGCCTGAGGTGGGCGACCCGGTGAGAAGTCTACAGATGTCGTTCCGTCGGCTCTATCATGACAGCCGGCTGCCAGCCATTGAGATGTGGAGAGAGTGGAAGAAACCACTAACACTCCACACACACACACACACACACACACACACACACACACACACACACACACACACACACACTCGGGGTGCCCCATGTTCCCCACTTAATCCCACTTTATCCAAGAGAGGCGGGCTGTCAGATCTGGATAAGGGTGGGAAGAGGGATTATGGGGGCAGAAGGAGACAAAAGCAGGGCAAACACATAAGTTTTGATACATTTTAATGACTGTTTAACAAGTCACAGGTCTGCGCCTAAGAATGGGGGCACACTTACTCCTGAAAGGCCTCATAAAGAGGCTTCAGAGCGGATTCCCACAGAATGAGCTGAGGACACATTCAGGGGCAGAAAGAATACTTCATGTTTTAGTCAAACTGGGCTCTTTTGAGTGGAAACGCCTGATGGAAAGACACCTGGGAATCAAAGTGAGCAGGAAACACACGGCGAGCAGCTTCAAAACTGCATTTGTTTCACTTAAATGCAGAGTGAATAAAGACACTTAACTTTCTGTCCACTCCATAAACTGATTTGATTTTAATTTGGTCCTCAAACGCCTCTTGGGTCTTACAGTAAACATGCAGGCGTGTTGCTATAATGCCTGAGTAAAAAACAAGATCAAATTATCCTAATAAGGTATTTTTAGCAATTCAACAGAAACGTAACAAATATGTTCACTGTCTGTTAATTTATGTTTTTGCTTTTAAAAGATATTTAAATGAAGTTTTAATCAAATGTGAATCTTTTCCTCCGAAACGAACGTATTTTAACACTGATGCAGTTTACAAAATAAGTAATTCATTGTATAATTCGCTGTAATCGAAATGTTTATAACTATAGGTTCATCTTAAATGTATCGATCACTATGCTCTTATCAGCGTGACGTCAGATGGAAACTCTGCCGTGACTTAATCTCTATAATGGCTTTAATTGCGGTGTAATGAGGCTGATCAGCTCACCGCTTGTGTTCCAAATGGCGTTGGTTTGGTTCTTGTAGCCGTTCTTCATGCACTCATCCACGTAGGACTTTGGGTCGCAGCCCGACATGAGGATCTCCCTCAGCAAAGCGATGTAGGCGATGGCGAGTCTCAGGGTATCGATCTTGGACAGCCTCTTCTCGTAGGGGAACGTCGGGACGTGGCACCGCAGCTCCTCAAAGGCGGAATTGATGCTCAACATCCGCTTCCTCTCCCGGATGTTGGCGGCGTGTCGCTGCACCTTGTAGGGCTGATGGGTCGCCATCCTCCGCGCCCGGCGCGTCGACACGTCCATGGTCTCATCACCCGAGGAACTGTCCGCGTCTGCGCAGGCCCCGGGCCCCGGAGACTGCGAGTCCAGGTCGGTGAAGGTCAACTGCGCGTCCGGGAACACGGACTGACACCCGAACGAGGACCAGGGGGAGAGCTGCCCCCCTGCGGCGGTGCAGTCCAGCAGGAGGGTGTCCAGCTGGGTCTGGAACTGGAAGTTTTGGTCCATTTGCCCCCAAAATGCAAAATCTGTGGTGCCATCCTGGTCGAAGTCGAAAAATAAATCCTCCATATTTTAATTTTAAATCAATATGAAGCAAAATGACGTATTTTCTTTTGGCACCTGTGCTGCAGTGATGATGATGCAGCTGAGCTCAGGCTGCTGTTTCCCTCCTAGTCTGTCTGCTGTCTACCTGCCTGCCCTCTAATCTGCGCTGTGTGACACAAACACGGGCACATCTCCTGGATTTAATACTTCCAGGGCCTCCATGTCTCCTCTCTAAAAGCCTGAAAGGGAGCTCATTAAGGACTCTTTAGCCCTCCTTGTGGATCGTCCAGTGCTTTAAAAATCGATGTACAAAGGAATCGGTTGATCTGCAAATTTACCAAAAGCGGGGAAACACGTGTCCAATTAGAATCTCCCTCTTCCTCCCCTACCCCCCCACACACAAGTATTCCGCTAATATTGACACAAAACCCTGAGCTGTGCGCGGGGAGTGGAGGGGCTTGTGCCGGGCGCGATGGGGCAGCAGGCCGGGGCCTCTTTGGCAAAGCCGGCGGCCTCTGAATGGGACTGAAGCTCAGCTGACAACAAACAATGCTGTCAGAAACACATGAGCGCACTCTTAATCACAGAGCCGAACGATGACGTCATGCTGAGTGGAGATGGGTACTTTTACTTCATTATAGTCAAAACTGGTGTATCTTTACGCAATGATATAAAAATAAATCCCCCCAAAAAATCGAAATACTCCAATGTACTCCAACAAACAGCTAGTTCGCTCGATCGGTTGCTACAGTAACCAGATGCGGGATTTGACTTCCATCCACTCGATCTTTTTTCAAACCGGATTAACCGAAGTGATCCACTAAACTAACGCGGGCAGCTGGGTGACGCTTATTGTGACTGGCAGTTGGTGACAAACCGGCATTTTAGCTTGAAGATTGAACGGATCGGTATTTAAATTAATACTAAAGTACATTAGAAACCTCTGTAGGCTGTTAAATACATTTCTGAAATCCAGATGTGACTTTAGTTCCAGTTTAATCACCTTAACTTGATGCTCAGACTGATTGTTCGCTTCTATATTTTGCATTTCTTGATTTTCACCTGTTGCTGTTTTTCTTTCACGGGTTTCATTTCCCCGCAGAGACGTTTTTTATTATTTGTATCAGGAAACAAATCAATGTTACTCGTTGTTTTCCTAAGGTTTTGTGTTACAATCGCTAATGACGCCGCAGCTCCAGTGTTTCTCTTAAGACTCGACCATGTCAGAGTTTAATGAATCACCGACTCACACACACAGGAGGGATTTGAAAGCACAACATGCTGATGGATGGATGTGATCCTCTGTTGCCTGGAGTGGAAATGACGCGACAAGTCTTCCGATTTAGGACAAATTTGAACTCTGTAATACCTAATGTGCGATGATTTAAATGGAATTTTAATTAAATTAGAGTGAGTATAAAAGGTAAAACAGTACATTTGGCAGAACTATTTCAACCTTATTTTTCGGAGACTGATTTCTAAGTTTAGGCTTTAAAGTGTGTAGTGCAATGATGTCATCCCTCTTCAAACACAAGACGCAGTTTTTTTTGGGATGCGAGATGCTTTATAAGGTCACAGCACCGCGATTTAAGCAATTCATTTGTTTGCTTGGCTTTCTAATTAACGTAGAGGAGGAAGAGGAGGAGGAGGGGGAGTGAAGGGGCCTGTCAGCACCTTCTGCCGGCCTGCCAGCAGCATCTCCCCGCCAGCTGACGGCCTCAGTCGGGTCGGTCTGGTTCGCCTGTCAGCTTCAGATCCGCTCCTTTGTTCGGCTCTTGGTTTTTCATTCTTTATATATAAAAGCATCAACATCCAAATAAACCCGATCAGACTCGAGTAACATCAAGCGTAAATGAAAAAGTGTTGTCTTTTATACTTATACTGTTTAGACTTTGAACAGTTCAAGTTTTTATTCGCATGTTCATTATAGACGCGCTGTCAAATCCCGGTCCCGATCCTGGTCCTGGTCCAGAGGAGGATCGGACAGCCTGGAAAAGTCAAGTGCGCCGCTTTGGCCTCCGTGCAAAACTCCACATGATCCCAATTACCGCCCGAGGCCGTTGGTCCACCTGGGAGTCCGAACTGAGGGAATACACAGCATAGCATACACGTCAGGATCCACACACACACACACACACACACACACACACACGGAGACACACACACACAGAGACAGACAGATAGACAGACAGACGCCTGCTCTTTCATCTCCTATATTCTGTTATGATTGTTAATCTGTGACGTATTTGTTGTGAGGATGTGTTTGTGTGTGTGTGTCAGCTTGTCAGATGTGGAGCCAAATGACGCTGGGATCAAACTGCTGCTTTGTCTAAACATCATCACAGCTCTGTTTTCTCTGTATTTATGGCTCAGTATCATTCCTCCTTCCTCCTCAGGTTTGTGTCTCCCTCTCTTCATCTCTCTGTTGGTATTCCCTTTTTGTAGTTGTACTCATTTTAGTTCTTACTCTTATTTCATCTCATCATTTCTTACGTTGTCTCTCTTACTCCCATCATCTCTTAAGGTCTCTCTCTCTCCCTCTCTGTCTGTGTGTCTCTCTCTCTTTATCTCTGTCCACCATTTGTTTCTCAGGCCGCCGCCATCCACTCGCCGTCGGTGCACGAGTAAAGAGAAAGGAAACACTGGAAGGTTGTGCACGGTGACTCAGAGCTTGTTTGTTTGTGTGGCTGGGGTGAAGGCTGATAATCATCTTCCTCCTGCAGGCCTCTGGGGTCTCTTGGCTGCGAAGGAGAGCGGCACAGCAGCCAAGTGTAATCTTCAGCGTCACCCACAAACAGCACTTTGATCCGGGCAGAGAGCGAGACCATTACATTGACACGGTACATTGAAGCGATAGCTCAGAGGAGAAGTTACCCTTGACCGCAGATTAGGGCTCAGATTGCCTGAGGCCTTTACCTTTAGAGGTACAATCAGCACCAAAGTGCAGGTCGGTCACCAGAAGGCAGGAAATGCCTGAATTGATTGCATGGAAATCATTCTTGCATGTTATTTTAGAGGATTTAGGAGCATCTTCTCCCTATATAAAAATCTTCCTCCACAGCTCTTTGGGCCAGCAGCGCATTCAAGGCTTTAGGTCAAATTCTGTACCACAGTGTGTAGTTTGTGTGATGTGTGAGCAGTTTGTCCATTAGCTGTGTCTACTACACTTTCCAAATAAAGTGAATCTGATTCTGATTTCTACGTTTAGGAAGCAGGTTATGGCTCCGTGCCCATTCCTGTCTGCACTTCAGGCCTGGTTCCAGTCTGGAAAAAGCATCATGGTCGTAAAGCGGGCCTTAAGCAAACACCCCTTCAGGGGGCACCACCCCTCTCCCTGGACCTGCAAGAGCCAGAAGCTGGATCTTGGCCCCTTAGCCTGATAGAAACACAGCAGTTTAGCAGCATGGGTGTGTTTCCACGGCTTGGCAGCAGGTGTTATTTAGATACAGCCACTTTATAAGCGCGCACGTGTGTTCAGCACTTAATATGCTCGCGTCTCTCTCCACAATTAAACTTTAACTAATCCCAAACTGTACCGCTGTTATGAGACTTTTGGTGTGGGGTCTCTGCAGCTCTTGTGTGTGTGTGAAAGGCCACAGAGATATGAGACATGTGGGATCGGTCCTGTCAAAGGGAAGGTGCAGTCTGCATAGCAATCATCAATAATGACACCTGCTGAGCGCCAGATGTCAATACGGTTCCCCAGCTGCCTGAAAAATCACCTTAATGCAAAGACCAAGTTTAGTGTCAAATAATGCCAGTTTTCCTTGTTGTCTCTGCATCTGCGTTTGAAATTACCTGATATTATTTTACCATATTTAAAGAGCCCAAGGGCAATGAAACTAACTCAACCCATAAAAACGGCATTTAAACTTTCGGCTCCAATAAGAAAAAAGCTGAAGCGGAGAGATTGTGGTCACAATATTGGAGAGGCTTGACAGGTGATAGACAGATAAACTTGATTGGACTTGACTGTCCATCTCTAAGGGGCTTCAGCCTGCTGTCGTATGCATGTACAGTGTATCCTTTATTATAAATGATAAAGGAAATACACTGAAAGCTGTAGAAACGTCAGCACCAAAGTTGAACCACTTCTTCTCTGGGCCATGACTCAGCATTTAGCCTTCCACATATTGTCATCAAAATCAGTTCAGACCTAACCAATCAGCCAATAGACATTGATAAATAGACGACTTCTATGGCAGAGGTACTCACATCTTTGTGACTAGGATCAACGATTGAACCAACAACCTGCAGTGGCTCTTGTTTCTTTGGATCCGTCCCATTATAGACCTAAACCATTATGTTATAGACTTACACGGTTTGTTGCCACAGAGAAAAGAGAAAATTGGATTATCAGAGATTCACCTAGTTAAGGACAGACTGGTGTTAGAGATCTCCCCCTGTTTGCATTCTTTACTTTGTCTCCCAGGTCTCCAAGCATTCAGCAGCATATTCACCCTCTGTGGCCATTGCGCTCCTTGGCCCTAGTCTTTCACTACCCCTCTTTGTAATGATAGGTGGAGTGGTGGATAGGATAAGGTGTCCAGAGGATCGTCCTCACAAGTGGCAGCAGTTCTTTTCAGCTTTAGATCACTGCAGAAACCCAGATGACCACTGATCCCTGAGCTGAAAAGACTGAACCTGAACACGGCCTTTTACGTTCAATTACTTCCCCTTAATCGAGAGCCAACACCTTCCTAACCCAAACAACAGGAGCGGGACAAAGAGATAAAACTGCCATCCAACAAAACTAGCAGCTGGTCTTTAGGGGGGTGATGTGTCCACTGGCATGTCTCTGCGGTGACCTAAGACGCCCTCGTGGCTGTTTAGACCATCTCCTGAGTATCACGGGGGTGTGTGTGCATGTTTCTGTGTGTGCATTGTGTTCCAAGGAAGTGGAGTCAGTGGAGGATAAAGTAATAATGTTCACATCTGGTTTCATGAAGTGTCCCCATACGTGATGATACCTACAGACGGCACATCAAAACTGTTGCCATTAAAAATCAATCAATATGCCAGCTGTTCCCCAGTCAGAGGAAAGGCAACACATTTAGACACATAACTCTCCAATGAACTGTGATCAAATGAAAGTAACAACATGGTCAGCGTTTGGTTGAATCCGCAGAGACTAGATTTTGAAAGAATTAAAGACATCCAAGTGCAGTTAACCAGTGAGTTGATTGCCCAAAGCTGATGTGATGACTTGACACATTCAGTGTGTTTGCATGTGGTTATTGAGTGTATTCACCTCTGATGAGCCTCTTTGATTTTGCCTACATGACCATTTTAATCATTGTGAGATCAAGCAAAGCACCTTTAATTAAAACAGTCTCAAAAATGTGATTTTATATTTCCAGTTAACCTCTAGTTCTTCTTTCTAGCATTTGTAGAGACACAGAAATCGGAAATCTTTATTATAAGCTTTGCAAAAAACTGTATAAAATGTTTATAATGGCTATTTTTTTTTCTTTTGAGGCGTATATAGTTCCCATATTGCACACATTTCTGCAAATAGGATTAACTGGTATAGTATAGCTGAAGAAAACCATATGAAGAGTTAAAGAGGCAGTGAGTAACAAGTAAGTGGACGTGACATCTCGACCCGGAGGAAGTTCCTGCTTATGCCAGAGATATAGAGAGAGAGAGCCTGGGCACTTTAAAAACCTTCTGTCAGGCTGTTAGACATATAGAGCTTTTTCAAACAGGTCCCATCTGAAAATATCATGACTGTGTTATTTTCCCCTTGAGTTACTGGCACAATCAGGCCAAACCTGCATAACAGAGAGGAATGGCTACTGCACAGAGATGCTCTGGAGGATAACCATGGTCAGTCATTGTTGAGTGTTTATCAAAGTTTGGAACATTAGAAAGTCTTAGCTTCAAGCCCAAAGGTTAAACCAGAAAACAGTTGAGGAAACTATCAAGAAATGGCTGACGTTCTGAATCATCCACCAAATGCTTGAGGGACACAAACCTGCTGATAGAATTTCATATCATAGCAGAAAATGAGACTGATGTCAAAATAATTTCCACTCAGTCTCACATAATTGATTCTGCAGTGTGAAATGTTGTGGTAACGGTGTTGAGCAGACAAGACAAGCAACACAATGTAATGGTGAATTTTAATGCAGCAAGTCTTATAAACACCATAATCCGACCCAAATCATCATACATCAACGTTGAGGAGCTAATGTTGATTGTAAACATACAGAAAATGCATGTGGAGGCGTCACTTTGCAATCACATATTCCAGGTTATTCTGCGAGAGCACATCAACATTTTATGTCTCAAGAGAACCAATTTGACTGAAAAGTATATTTGCAGTTTGAAAGAAACATGTTGAGTACACAAAAATAGCTGTTGGAGTTGTTAAATGTTTGTAGCTTTGTCAATTTAATCCGCCTGTGATTCCAGTATTTATTTCTATTGTAGGTTTTAATCAGCAATAACACATATTAATCAACTAACTGATTTTAATGTATGGATGATAGTTCAGTTTTGTCATTTTTAACATTTAAAGGAATTTCTGTTTGATCTGATTTAATCCTCCAAACTATCCCATCAGCTCCTCACAACTCAGACTCCAGCTCAGCATCTGCTCCAGATGTTTGCCAAACAGTGTTTAAAGGGTTTATTTTATAGAATATAAACACCACATTGGTGTTTGCAATACAAGAACACAGAATCTTTTGAAAGTCCATCATGCATACTTTGCTGTGATTGACAGCTTCCCATACAAACCCAACACACCTGCCATTGTTTGCAGATAAAAAACAATCACCAGGACACTTTTATTCTCTTAGCTTTGACTGTTTGACCCCCGAGCCTGATGTGCCCCCATGTTCACTCAGAGCTCAAGCCTGCGAGGCACGCAGCATTTTTAATCAACAGCGCAGAATTAATTCAACCTCAGAACAGAGCAAAGTCACACATTGCGGCTCACACCAAAGCTTCAGCATCTGAGAACAATTAAAGGTCTGGTTTCCACGAAAGGCCCATTTGCCCGCTGACAGTTCCAGTGGGGGGGGAGCGAGCAAACCCCACAGACTGCCTCGCTGCCTGCACCGAATCATACCATCAGACAGCACGCATTAGCAGCCGAGCCCGACGGATTTTAAATGTCTGAAAACAAAAGCAACAACACTGTGCATGTTGCAAAACATGTGCAACCGTGTTAATCGCATTCTTTGCTGCTACATATGCTCCTTTGCTCCTTCCTCTGTGGCGGCCTCAGAGATTACATGCTCGCACTGCCTGGCCCTGAACATTTGGCGCTAGTCATTTAATTTTGTTGCTCATATTTAAGTGTGCAGTTACCTCTTAAGCAATAATATCAAAAAGGGCTGTCACCAGAAATTGATTATAATTGAATCCTGGATTAATAACAAAAATATGGCGAACGCATTCTTCTTAACAGTAACAAAACAGAGTCGGGCAGGAAAGATCTCGGAACTTGCTCTAACACATCAGATCCATCCAGGGTCTGCTGAGCAAGGCACTTCATCTCACAATTCCCTACTGTAGCAGTTCAGTAGCAGTATCACACTGTGGTTATACTGGGCAGTTCTCAGGTGTCTGTCTGTAACTGAATCAATGTGTTGAAAAGCAGCACATGTGCTCCACAAACCTTCCCTAGATCAAGCACAGAAACTGTTGTATCGAGGTCTTCCTCCAGTGAAGAACTAAACAAAAGTCCACCATGATAGAGGTCATGTGACCATAATTGCAGAATGCAGGATCTCCCAGAGCCCTCTGAGGAAAGGTCAGGGCGCTTGTGGTGATGCTCTAATTTTACACTGTGAGAGAGGAGAGCCAAACCAACATGAGTCAAAGATGCTTCTCGTCATATCTGGACTCGGCCCAACCGTCATCAAATCCAATTTATTTTTAAAGTGCTTTTACCCACCAGATTCCCACTTTAATGTTGTTACACTAAGGTTAAGGGTTACATGGTACAATCTAGGAAATACAAAAACAACTTCCCTGTCTATCCCTGGGCAATGTGCTTTTTCCATTTCATGCAAACCCCACCTCCAACACACACGCACACACACATGGATAGACTGGCTCAGGCTGTAGGTGTTGCTGTTCCCTATCTGTTTAAACTGCTGCCAAGAACTAAACCCCTCTTATCCTTGACTAGGCGTAATCTTGGAACATTTCATACAGGCAAACTTGAGAGAAAGAGGGAAAAAAGAGAGAGAGACAGGGTGATGAGGCGGAGGAGAGCAGCAATAAAGGCCTGGAAAACGAAAAGATTATAAGAAACAGACTGCTAAACATAAACACCAATCAGTTGACGGGAGCAGAAACAGGAAATTAGATTCCCAGGAGCTGGAAAATAACATCCATGAGAGAAATGAAGTATCAATGAATCATTGTGTTTTGCCTGCCTGGTTTGGTAGAGGAAAGGCAGAAAAAGAGACAGAAATATAGAGGAGGAAGCGAAATGAGAGACAGGTAGGCAGAGAGGAATAAAAGTGGAAATAAAGAAAGAGATTCACGACACTCCAAGGCCTCTTTCCTGGTGTGTCAGAAACCAGGAAAAGAACATTAATGGGGGGGATCCATCTGTCTGACCCCCTCATCTCCTCTCTTCATCTGATACTTGATAGTCTTGACCTGACGATCTTGCCCTCCTATGTTGCAGGTGCAAGGTACACAAGGTGCACCTCCGCCTCTTCTTGTGCGCTTATCAGCCACCAGCCATCCCTTATAGCTGGGAATTATCATAAAGCCACTCCAAGGAAAGCATCTCTTATTTGGCTCCAGCAGTGAACTGAGGTTTCATAGGTTAAGTTCTTTGGTCTGGCTCTACCTTTGATGTTCTTCTGGATTTTAAACCAATTTCAACCTAGTTAACCTCCACATAAAACAGAAGGAGCTACGGGTGTGAGTGGGCGTCCTCAAGACTTAACATCAATCCAGTTGCCTTGGACTACTGTGGCTGGATATTCACTGACCTGCTTGACTGAGAAGCTTCATTTTTTGTGGACGCTGCAAGGAGCCAGAAATTCACAGCGCAGAGGCCCAGTTTTCCACTCCAAGGACCAGGAGTCTCCATCGCAGAGCCAAACTGTGAATTTAAGATGATGAGGAGCTCTGCTTGCCCCGAGATGCTTTGATTTAATTTGTAATGATGCTTCTCTTTGCTTCTGCTTTTCCCTCGTTGGCCTTCACAGAGATTTCCTCTCGTACCAAGAAATATGTTCGAGTCTCTAGAGAGAAAGTTGAGTATTGCACAGCCATGACCATCAACAGTTTCAGTAGATTTCCTGCTGAGTCACCTGACACGCTGGAGCCGTCAAGCCAATTTGCTGAGTCGTCGCATTCTCAAACCCAAAGTCATGCCGTGACACACCGGGAATTGTATTTTGATACCCAAACCTCCCAATTACTGGACCTGCATCAAGAGGAGAATAAGTCACTAAAGCAGAAATGGACAAACCCAAACACAAATGAAGTGTTTCTGGGCCTCATAAATGAAACCACAACAAAAAGAAAATGTATTTTGCCAATGGAGATTATGTTGACTGACATATTTTTGGTGAGACTTCCCAGACTCAGCAGCTGAAACAGAAAGTTTAACAGCACAACATGAAACCCTTTTCAACAATAAAACCGCTGTGTCCCCAGCTTGAATTGGAAAAAGCTAAGATCAAGCTTGAAAAGTGATCGTGCGATGACCCTATGAAGGCTTATTGGAAGCTCCTACTGTTGGAGAGAATTTGTGCTGCTACGCTTCAGACTATGGTGGTCGAAGGATCAAATCCCAGCTAGGTGACCCCTGTTTGTAAGGGCCTGACCCCACAACTGCCACCAGGCGGGTACGAAGGAACCTGCAGCCTGAGGGCTAGTACGAGGAGGACCGGGCCAACCTGGCAGGAGTCGTGGTGTTTTGGGGGCAATGAAAAATAATTTCCTCCTGAAGATGGGCCCCTAAGGATACGGCTTGGCCCCGAGCAGAGGAGTGGGAGCCATGCCGGTGGAATTCCAAGTGGAGGTGACTGGAAATGTTAAAGACAGACAGTGGCGTTGGGCTGCTGTGCTCTGGACCTGTTTACTCAAAGCCTGATTAAACGGCACCATGAAGGAATTCTGCATTCGCATGCACTGGAGCAGAGGAGAATGCGAGTCAAACGCCAGGCATCAAGTCTGCAAAGATCAGGGCAGAAATGTGGGACAGGACCAAGTTTATGGATGATATTATATAATATGCTTATTTTCTTTATCCCACAGTATTATTGGGAGAATTGAATGTTTTACAGGGCATTAAGTCAGCAATGTTCTTATGTCATATTTCCAATATGACCAGTACAAACTGTTCAATAGTTAAAGTGCAACAAAGCAGTTTTGTATTGCTGCAATTTGCAATCACCAACCATCTCTCATTTGTTGTGTTAATGTTAATATCCACATTTATCTTAATCCTAATTCATACTTTCACCTCAATACTAATAATAATCATCATAACATAAGACATAACATAAGAGCTTTTGTCCATATTTGTCATTTCTGGTATGGCAGACTTTTTTCTCTTGACCAACATACATATTATCACAGTGACATCACCTGTTCTTTGGGCTGGATAGCGATCTGCCGCTCTGTTGCTGAAATTGTGTTTTTTCTTCTTCTTCTTTGTGTTCTTTTCTTCTTGGGTTCTGCACATTCCACTGGGTCATATGTCACAGAACTGAAGAACGACAATCCAAATAATGAAATTATACTTCGGCTTTTTTTTCACTATGGCAGCAGAATGCCACAATTACACTTTGGCAGATTCCATCTTCTCAGTACTGATGTGTTGTTCCACTACTTGTCTCTTGTTAAATCAGATGGACAACTGAAGCTCGGAAAAAGACCATCATCCCCCCACCTCCACTTTCCCCTCAAGCTGAGCGTCCAACCCTTTGTTTCACAAGGAGAAGATGGTGGGTATTCAAAAATGTTTTGTCCTATTTAAAGTCAGTGATTTTATCTAAAGGCCTTTTTATTATGGAAATAATGAGTAAAACTGACCAAGACAATATTTACAATTTTTCTAATTTCTATTTTCCCCAATATATTGTGTATATATAGATATAGACATACATGTAATATGTTTCATGTAGACAGTGACACCTTCCTTACTGACACATGTATTATTCAAACCAACATTGGCATCTTAGTTTTTTTAAAAACAACAAAATATGCACAAAAAAATTCTGAAGGTTAAATTTAAATTAAATCCAGATTTCATTCAAGATCTAATCAACCCTTTGTTTGACCTCCAGTCCCATCTATTGACAAAATCTAACCTGAATCCATTCATTACTTGTGAAGACATCATGTCGACAAACAGAAACAAAGATGAGAGCACATCCTTATTTGAGGTAAAAAGGCCACCGCCTGCTTCAATTTGCAGATCATTCGCTTGAGTCACGACCTGGATCAACTCTATGTACACGATCCACTCAAGTGACTCTTATTCTGACGGAGAGAGATGAGACACGGCGAGGTTGTGACCTTTACAGAAGCTGGCGCTCTGCTCTGCTAGTCTATAAAGTGCTCCGGCTTTCCCAGGCTCTCGTTTTAAAGCCCAGACTTCAAAGAGCACTTGAAAAGGTAGAGATATCTGCCCGAACCCCACACCCACTCCCCATTTACACAGGGGGGAAAGTGGAGCAATGTGGTTCTTATTATTTGATAAGCATCCCATGTTTTCAGAGGTATTTTAATGACCTGCGGCTCGTGCTTTCAAGGTCCCAGTGCTAACGCTCCAATGACACTTTGGGAGCCAACACACGGCCGGGTTCTTGACTCAAAAGGGCGACGTCTGTACTCCACAGTGACCCCCGTCGCTTCAACATTTCTGCATGAAGGAGAAGATCAGTTTTCCTTTCTCCCAGACCACTGGTATTCATTATGTATCTTCTTTTTCCAGTTTATTTTTCGCTGTCTGGAGATGTCAGGGCAAGCATGTGTTCTTCCCTGCCGTGACTGTACGAGTGTGTACTAATGGCTGTCAGGAGGGACAGATTGTGTATTGTTTTAGGCTGTGCGGCGTGCCAGCTGTCATGGATGGCCTTGACCGAGGTTTTGTTCAGGCCCCTGAGTTTCACTGATGTTTCACGTGCAGTCTGTGAGGTCTTTGGCAGAGCCGTCTAACCGTACACTGATAAGACCATAAACAGCGGTCACACCCAGCAGGTTATTGCACAGCACCGTACACATTCAGACGAACCCTGACGTTTGCCACCCAAGCTGAGCAGTCCATTCCAACAATCCAAAGAGGAGATACTTGCAAGCGTGCACATCACAGCTTGGCGGACATTGAATAGCTTCAGACACTAATTACGGAAAAAATGTGTTAATCCTAATTTGCTGAATTTATGCAGAAACTGATTGGAACTTGCATGGTCGTGTTGCCAAAAATGAAGGAGCTATGAAGGAGAAAAGACGGGTTTAAAGAATCACTTAATTCATACTTAAGTAGCACATACAGAGTCTTTTGTTAAAGATTGTGTACTTTGTTTATTTACACAGGCGGAAAAGCATCTTAAGACGTATCCAAGTGATCTAATATAACATCTTGCAGCTTTAGAGGCCATCCAAACTGTTGTCATCACCATCTAGTTACACACAAGTGATTGCACAAATACCCAGCAGCATAAATGGGATATGACCTCTACGATTCACCGCAAAGCAAATATCTGCCGTCCGTGGAGGGCTGGGAAATTTCACGCCAATATTGTTCGCTTTGGACGTAACTTCTCGCCAACTTCCCGTTTCCTTTTCCGTCCTCTCATCGGCATACAGCTGCATTGTTTGCCTTCATCAAGCAAGACCACAAAAGCAACGCCTCACCCTTCAGGGGTTGGTGTTCGCCTCATTTACTAACATCAGAGTTTGTTTGCGTGGATGAGTTATGGACTTACTCTGCTGGTATGTTCTTTTGTGAGGATAACAAAGGCCAGTACAGTGACTGGAAAGTTTGCACTAAACTGTCACACAGCCACTTCTTTGTTGTTGTTGTGAGACTTTCAGGAGGCGGCTCTTTACACAGCAAACACCCCCAACCTCCCAACAAACACCCCACACTTGTAAACCTGCCAATCCTTCCGGACCCCCTTGCTTTACAAAATCAAACAAGAAACCCTAAATCCAAACATTGTGAGGATTTTATTGACTGATCCAGATTATGTATTTCTGACTCTAGACCTGTTTGTGGGTAGAGGATTTGTTTTTTTGGAATAATTCTTCTGAGAATCCACATCTTCCTTTGCACGAGGGAGCCGGCAGTTTGGAGGAGCCGGGGGAAGATGCTCGTCGTTTTGTGGTTTTTCATGCAAAATCCTGATTTCCTTTGATGTGTTGCGAAACGGACTGAGGAGTCCAAGTGACGGTGCCCGGCCTCAGCTGCTGTACGCTGGTTTGGTTTCATCCCATGTCTGGCCATAATTTCCTTTCGTCTTTGGTGTCTGAGAAAATGTGTTGTGGATTCCCAGGCTCAACATACTGTAAATTGAGTGTAAAATGACAGAACCACGTGAATTATAAGGATCAATGCATCATGATCTAAATATGCAGTTCGTGCAGAGTGCGGATTTGGCTTTTTTTCTCTTTTTGATCCAGAATGCTCTGTCTCAGCCTGAGCGCAGGAAAAGCCTAAACTTATTTACAACAACCTTTGAGCTTTTACTCGCACATTTTCTCATATCAAAATGATTGAAACTGATTGAAAATATTCTGTAAATGAGTCCCGCATTGATTCTGGTGCAGGATTCATGCAAAACAACGTCTTGATGTCTGTGATTGATTTGCACAGCAGAAATCCCTCTGTCTTTAATTTGTATTTGCCTCCCATTAAAGCAGTCAGTAATTGTTTTCATTGATGGCCTGCAGAGATGCAAGGGATGAAATAAATATCAATAAAAATGAAAGACATAGTGGACTTCAGTGCCAGATGTGATGTGTTTCACAAGAAAGAACAGAACAGGTGCCACAACACAAGTCAAAGAACTTAAACCAAATCTTGTATACAGAAAATTACAGAAGTTTAATGAAATAAAATGGTCTTATCAAGATCAAGAGGAGATAAAAAAACATATATAGTTGAGTTTTTTCCCCCAACATATTTTTGTATTTAGCATACATCATTTCCATCAGTTTTAGTTGTGTTTAGGTCAGTTTAAAATTGACAGCAAGCAACACAACCATCCAAAAGCATCTTAATAAAGCACTGGCTACTGCATTATGAGGGGAGATACAATTGTGTATAGTTACTACAGTAAAGTCCAAGATAGACTTGAGAGACGTTGAGGCAGAAGAGGCCTGGACTCAAACTTTAACCTTAAGGGACACCCCAAGTGAAAGGGGCTGAAGAAGAGATGAAGACAGACATGAACAAAAAGTTCTATTGTGATGATTAAGAGACAAACATTTCAAGGTTGTTTTCTGGACATTAATTCTCAAAGCATGCATTATTTCATTATCACAGATGTGGAAAGCAGCACTAAGGTCTATAGCACTAAAAGTGATTGGATTGGAGAGCTGCTGGGTCTAAGTCTGTATATGCAAATATGAGGATACAAAAATTAATTCATTAGAAATACACACATTACTGGACTGTAATAATTGTAGCATTTTACATGCACACTAAAAAGCTAGATAGTGTAAATTTACATGCATGTAATGTACATCCAGCACCATGACTAAATTGGGCTGAATCACATTGTTTTTCAACACCATGAAATAGGAATGCCAGTAAACCGATGAATGCGGCATTAAAGAGCAGTTTGACAAGTCAGAGTTGTGAATAAGTCTTGACATGTCTTTTTGATCATACACACAGAGAAAGCAGTGGGCGTCGTCGACATACAAGATGACGTGGAGAGAGAGAGAGAGAGACGGTGAAGCTGCATCAGAGTTGCATCAATCACACAGCTGCATGCGCTGCTGATGACCCTTTCCACGAGATACTGAGGTCAGGATGTGCCTTTCTTCCCCTCCCCTCCTCTCAGTTCTTCTTTCCTTTTATCCCTCTATTCTCATTCTATGCATTTATCTGCCTCTCTTCTATTTATCGTTCTTGGTTTTATCCAAACGCCGCCATGCCCAGAAGGAATAGATTTGCAGGCTTGCTTTGATCCTGTCGTTATGATTCTTTTATTTGTCTTAGCCACATCCTTCTCTCCGCTGCACTCACCCCACAAGATGCTTTGAATTAGGCTGGAGGATGGGATGGGAGGGGGAGGTAGAGGAGGAGAGATGGAGGGGAGGGGGCGAGAGATGCTGACATGGTGGCCACACTGTTTTTTTTAAAGTCGAATCCAGGAAATGAATCAAATCAAATGACTGAAAGTCTCAAGATTCAATCAAATATACAAGGACATTTGTTAATAAAAGCTCAATTTAAGAAAGTTGAATATCATATAAAATGTGTGTATTTTTGGTCAATTGGAGTCCAGAGATCTTTTTAAAAGTTTCAGGGTAGACTTTGGTTGGTAGGGGTTGCTGGGTCAGATCAGGCCTTAGTTTGCAGAAAATGTATATATACAGTAGTTAGTATTTAAAAGTATTAAAAGTTAAAATGTGATAAAAATAAATACAGACATTACATGGGCGGAAGCCATTTGTTGCACTTTCATCTCATGGTCAGACCACCAACCACTGCACAACAAACACATTTATTTTTCCCATTTCCTTTCGAAACCTTTCTCCATCATACATAATCATAACACTATTTATTTTCTCTTAACCATCTGATCACTGTGGCTTTTGACCAGTGAATTCGCCCACGATTGGTTTGTTTTGCTGGCAAAAAAACAAAACAGATGCATGATGGGATTTGTGCTGGAGGTTTGACTCGGTAAAGTAAACGTATCATTGTGGTGCGTGATGTTCTCTCTTTTTGTGTTCAGTTCACTGATGTGTTCACGACACTTGATGACTAACACTGCAGTGACGTACATGTGTGTTTGGGACTGTTTGTGTACAGCGTAAGATGTAATTTGCATATCCTTGCTTCAATGCAGTTCATGGCCGATTATGCTTATGTTAGTATGGAGTGTGTGGGCGAGTTGTGTTAGTCAGTGTTTACACGTGTGTGTCTGTGTGTGTGTGTGTGTGTTTGTGTGTGTGTGTGTGTGTGTATGCATGTCATTATGGTTCTAATTACATATAGCTGAAGGCATTTGTGTGCTGTGTTTGGGTGCATGTGTGCATGTGCAAAGTGTCGTAATGTACATATGAATTGTTGTGTATATCATTTTCTGGTTGTAAATACCTGTGTGAGTAAGTCATTCTGTCTCTCTCCCTCTCTTTCTCTCTCTCTCACTCACATGTCAATTTGATGTGTCATAGTTTTTAACAACTACAATTTATGTTTAGACTGTGAATAAGGATAATGTTTATGATGAGCATGATGTTTGCAGTAAGGATAGATGGGGAAGGAGTGTGGTCAACTGAGTGACGTCATGCTGACCAAAGGGTATGCGTTTACAAAGGTCGGCCCGACTACAGAACAAAGAAAAGAACCGAATGAGAATGTGTCATGGCTTGGCTCAAGGTTCAAGTACGATCAAATCAAAAGAATGCAGCCTAAAGATTTGTCACACTGATTAACTTCAGTCAACCCCACCATAAGCTTTGTAAGGAGGGTTTATAATCACTTTCTTCATTCAAGCCAAATCAAATAATAAATAATGGCCTGAAGCCTCAGTTCAGAGGCTAGTCGACAAATATTTCCTCCTCACTTTGAAGCTTTGATCCTGGAATGCGAATATGATCCTCTACAGAATCAATGTCACCAACATCATCTTCCTTTTCAAATTTCTTCAAGTGCAGAGGAACCAAAGGATCACATGTAAAGAATTCTCAACTTCCAATAAAGTATAGTAAGTATACATTTTTAGTTTATTTTAGCGCATTACAGTTTGGTGGAGTATGAATATTTCTGCAGACAGAAATGTGAGACACACAAGATTCTTTCTTTTTATACTGATGAAAACTGTAGTGAGCTTTGCAGACGATACAGAATGTCTGTGAGAAGGCTTTGGGATGTTGACATATAACTGCCCATTACGGGACGGTGCACCACCTTCCAAACTCACCTGCTGCGCACTCAGCTTTTCATGAAGTTTTGCTTTATGACATTGTCAAGACCACTGAACCATTCTGTGTCTGCGTCCAGCAAGAATGATTTAGTTGGACTTTGGGTCGGTGTGTGTCTGCTTCACTCTGTTAAAAAGATGAAATCTACGAGCCTTTGACAGATCATCATGTGACCTCTGCAGCTCTAAGATATATAATGTAAACCATTTGGAATTGTCTAGAGCTGCTGTATGGAAGAAGTCTCTGTAGTTGTGCTTTAGCCAGTACATTAGGTGGAAAGGTGATACCTTTGTTCCTACTTCAAAGTCTAAGATTTTAATTTTAGCATTCAGACTCATCTTGTTCCTTGCTCCCATTAACATTTTCCAACCTTTTAACAGTGTCATGGATGCATAGTCAACGGTTGTGTTTTTTTATTTGGCATCACATTATGTGAGATTGGTGTAAGAGTTGGAATGTAAAATGTTAAGATTGAGATTTGAGTCCGTCCAAATTGTAGAACTCCTATTTTTGTGAAACTGTGATGCCACAAAATACCATTCAGGAGAGAGAATTCAGTAATTTTGCTTCTCCTGGAGAATATGTTAAAGATAATACAGATCCAAAGGCCAATGCCCAAAAGTAAGCAGAAATCTCTCTTCTTGTGTTCATTATAAGAAGAAAATGTACTGAGGTTGGAGAAGAAAACTACTGTTCTCAAGTTTTCTTTTACTCTACATTTCAAGTTTCCAAAAGACCAACTGGATGTTCTACAACACAACACTTGTGGGACAATGTTCTGTGGACTGATTTGACAAATGTTGATCTTTGGATGGAAAAAGGCTCTGAACAGCAACACAAAACCTCAACCAGCTGGTGGAGGAACATCATGACGTGGAATTGGACCTGGACACTTATTGAGAGAAAAACAAATTCAACTTTGTATTCAGACATTTGTACAGTTGAAGGAAAAGCAGAGGACCCAGTATACCACCTTGTGCAACTCCAATATTGTATACAGACAGAGATTTATTTGATCTTTTTTAACCAACAATAAGACCTCTGGTCAGCATAATCAGAGCAGAAGAGAAGCAGGAATGACGAGAATCCACTGACCTTATTGTATCAAAAGCCTTACAGGCACCTTCCATTTGCATGTCACAAATGCAAACCATTTGGAACCTCAAAAGGTTCTATAAAAAGAATTTGGCAAATTTTACAAGTTTGTTGGTGGCAGGCATGAATGGAGAGAAGAGGAAGTGTGTATAGGCTCAGACCTGCAACCACATGTGGGACACATTTGACAGAGTAAACACACAAATGTGCAAGTACACGTGCGTGCGCTCTTACACAAACACACACACACACACATACAGTACACATTCTTTAGTAGAACTCCTGTCCATCAGGAGTTCTACATTTCAATGTTTAATGAATCCCTAGAGAAAGGCACACTTCCGCCCACATTGCGTTAAGCTTCAATAGCTCTCCTACTTATAAACGACAAAGACCCCACCGCCTGTGGCTCCTATAGCCCTCTATCCCTATTAAATGCTGATGTTAAGATCTTAGCCAAAACGATTGCTCTTCGCTTGGGAAGACTCTTGCCCACTAGTGTCTCGAATGAGCAAAATGGCTTCATTAAAGGTTGACAACTATGTTTTAATACTTGCACCCTTCTAAAATTGTCTACTCCTCTCACTCTGTAATTTCACCAGAGATTGTAATCTCCCTGGATGCTGAAAAGGCCTTCGACAGGGTAGAATGGGAATATTTATTTGCAGTACTGAAGCAATTTGGCTTCAGAAACAAATATAGCAGCTGGATTAGATTATTATACTCATCACCACAGGCCAGTGTCCTTACAAACGAAATTCGTTCAGAATACTTCACACTACAACGGGGGACCTGCCAGGTTTGCCCCCTATCCCCACTCCTCTTTGCCCTGGCCATCGAACCATTGGCCATCTCATTACAGTCTTCCACTTTCTTTTAAGGCGTTATCTGTAATGGTGTCGAACACCGACTATCACTATATGTGAAGGATTTGTTGCCCTACCTAACTGACCCCCCAGCTGTCTTGTCCATCCTTGATATATTCAGCAGTTTTTCTGGCTACAAAACCTAACTATCTACCCCATTAATGCTTTCAGTTTCTAATCTAATTCTAAAACAGTGGCCGCCAGGGAGACTGAGCTTTAACTCCATCTAGATATAGACTGGTGGGACGAAGTCATACGCATCTACATTCTGTCTGTCCTGTGCTCGTCTCGCTCTCATCCAGTTTAAGGTCGTACACTGGGTCCATTTTTCTAAATCCAGATTGGCCGAAATGTACATAGTGGTAGAGGACAAATGTAATAGATGTTCGAAGCCTCAATGTAACCTAAGCCACATGTTTTTTGTCTGCCCCAGGTTCCACAACTACTGGTCCGGTTACTTCAACACATTGTCTACCATATTGGGAATGCAAGTTCAACCCTCCCCTCATATTGCCATCTTCGGCACCCCATCTGACTCACGCCAATTTAACACCTCACAAAAGGAAATGGTCATGTTCACCTCTCTGCTTGCTAGACGCTGCCTGCTTCTGCTTTGGAAATCCCTTACCCCTCCCTCTATTTTCGCAATGGCTGAAGGATACCATGTATTTTCTTAAACTCGAGAAAATCAAGTACACTATGAGGGACCACACTGATAAGTTCTATCAGAGATGGCAACCATCTCTCTCTTACTTTACATATATATATACATATATATATATATATATATATACTATGCCAGACCAGTGACTGGAAACCTGAACACCGAACAGTTCCTTATTATTTTTTCATTTTATTTTACATCTTAGGCGGGCCAGGACGAGGTTGTATGGATGCGGGGTTGGTTGGGTCTCTGGGTGGGATGTCCTCTCTTTGTTTTTTTTGTTTCTCTCATCTCTCCTCCTCTTTACCACAGCATATGATGCAATTTGTAGTAGCCTTAATTGCTGTTTGACATCATCCTGTAAAAACTGTATTTACCCTATGAGATCATCGCATCAACATCACTGATGCCATCCTGGACTCTGCGCCCACTGTGCCATGTTCTCACAACCTGCAGCGGCCTTGGCTTCCAGCTGTTTCAATTTCAATCGACTTGAACCTTATATTGCCTAGTTTACCTGAGGGTCTACTTATAAAGTTTAACAACAACAATAGTAATAATAATACAACCTTCCTTCTTTCCCTCTATCTTTCTCTCCCCTTTTCCCCCTCCTTCTGTATAAAAAATTGTCTCCAAAATATCCTATAATTGTATGCGCAATGTCATGTAAAATGATGATAAAAAAACTGTCCAAGTACAGAGAACAAAACAGCTTCCATGCAACAAACTTGTATGCGACCCCCCCGCCCTCCCCCACAAACACACACACACGTGCATGCACACACGCAGCCATACAAACACTGTATAGATGCACATACACACACCAGCTCCAGAGTACACACATGTGCTCATTCATTCACAGCAACCTATCAACAAACTCCCTGGCACATACACACACGCATGCACTTTTATCCCACAAATGGCGCCCATTACCATGGGATGTGGATGTGCGCTGTGATAAATAAAAAGGCATCAGGATTTGAAATGTTTATGTGGTCCGTTAAAAGAGGAACTGGAGCTCGACTGTTTCCGACCTCTCACTTCCAACGAAGACCAAATAAAACACACAAACACAGGCAAACTCAGCATTACCTTACATACACGCAAACACACCTGGCTGTGCCCAACCCCAACTTGTTGACAACTTCAACATTGGCTTTAATATTTCTCAATATATATTCTTCCAGAGACTTTCCTCTGACATCTTTGATTTCGGGATGTGTTTGACTGTTTGGTCTCTTTAGTTAAAACGAACAAAAATAATAAGAAATAAAATCAGAATATATAATGAAGAATAAAAGGTTTATTTTTCCTCTATTGTAGAAAATAGCCAAAGTGCTCTGGACAAATATTGCCTCATGAAATTAATTGTACTCTACCCATTTCTATGTGTCTGATTTAAAATTCCCTTTGAATACATTTTTGCAGCACATCAGTTATGGGTTGTTTTGAAATGTGTTATTCTTCAAGTCAAACAGCTGCTGTTGTTTCTTGGATTGCATTAAAAATCATGACCCTGTTTGGTCCCAGCAGCATTCTCCTCAGAAATAGCCACTGATATCATCAGACAACGTGGAGCAGTCCAGACTTATTCTGTGGCAGTTTACTCAGAGAATCACTTTTTTACTTATTATTCTCTCTCATGCTCTTCATTTCATCCATCCATGTGATTCTCTGTCTTTCCTTCTACAGCCCTACTTCTTTTTGGGTGCCTTTCTCTTCTTAAGCTTTCATGTGTGTCTCATTCCCTTTCTCCTCTCTGCTATGAATGCATAATCTCCAGAACGGACTTTATCGTTCAGGCTGCAATCTGGAAAAGCGGGATAAGGAATTTCCGTCAGTGCTCCCTGGTTGATCTCTTGACTTGTTGAAAGGTTGAACTGTGTGGCAGAAATGCACAATGCGTTTATATGGATGGAAAAAGGCACTGGCACCAAAACCTCATATCATATACATGAATGAATGTCGTGAGGATCTCCTGCTTTCCGTTTGTGCCACCACAGTGCCACCTGTCCACCTGTCACCATGGGTTCCAGCAAACCTCAGAACTCTCCCACAGTGGGTGTGCCAGTGGGTGAGAAAATAAGAGAGGAGCCATACTGCGGTAAACAGAGCGTCCTTCAGAACCTCCTCCAGCGGGTCGATTAAAGAGACAGCTTGTGCTAATGGCTGCCTAGCTCCAGGACCACAGGGGAGGACACATGACAGATAAAGCAGCCCAGAACGGAGAGAAGCCTCCCGTCTTAAACATAGCTTTAAGACTTGTTTTGGATTTGTTGTTTGCAGGATCACATATAGCTGCAAATCAGCGGGGTGACAATTCACTTCTGGAGCTCTGCACTCACTCAAATCTCAGCATTGTAATTCATTCAGCACTATACACTCACTATATTTGTATGGACAGGATACTCAGATCAGAGTGATATACATGTCTGAATGAATCATGCATGTAAACATGCTGAAATAGTTTGTCTGGTTGCTGATCACTGCCTCCAACAAGGTGGAACAATCTGGCCTGCACTGGTGGTTGCGTCCATCACGAAGTTCCCGCCTGTTTCATCAAACGCTGATCCTCACATGTTGGAATTTATCATAAATATTTTCTCCGTCTACCCCTGCCCTGCAAAATCCATATGTTGATGCAGACTCATCTCAAGCACGGAAAAATTAAACAGCTTCCCGTGTATGAGTACAGCCATGGTTTATATCCTCTCACTTTATTCTCAGTGGATGGTCACAGTGCAAGAGATGACTTCTGAAAACATAAATCAAACACCCCTCCCCCCCTTCCTCCCACTCTTCATCACTGGGACTCTCGAAAAAGCATCAGAAACCAAAGGAGCCGCACACTCCTCCATGGAATTCACTGAGGACAGGATGTTGGCTTCACGGTCACGCAATGCTGCACTCATCCCAGCCAACACTCGCTATTCCCATTCCGCATGATATCATCATCCCAACCTGAACAATGCCAGAATGGATCGCTGCAATCTGCGTGATGAATTAAGATAATATGTCATAACGCAGCCACGGCCAGTTCAAGGGGATTCTAATTTGTTACAGATTACTGATTATATGATTAAAATATTATCAGGACTGTAATGTGCTTTCGTTTACACAACTCGGTAACACAATCTGCCTGTTTTTAAAGGTGTACAAACCACACAAAGCGACAGCAACAACCTTATTTTTTTAAGTTATATGACTCAAATGAAATTAAACATTTAGATGTGTGGAAATATTAATAAATCAGCAGGAAACAAAGAAAAATCAAAAAACAAAAATTTATTTTGCTTTCCATGTAAAATCAATCAGACCGATGTTTAAAATACAAATGATATGAAAAAATAAATTAACAAAACACAAGTAACACACTGTGTACACACTTTTGTTATGACTTGGGCTTCACAAAACAAAAAAGGTATACATATTTTGATGTATAAAAAAATGTGAATTCTAGGATAATAAAATTTAAAGGTTAAAGGTTTTCCTCAATGCTTTGCTGAGAAATTGAGCTAAATACACAAACACACACAAATAGTAGAATAAAAAAATATTCCAATAGTATCCTTTCAGCAGTAAAAACAATCTTACATTCAGAAATGGAATCGGTCTAACAAACATTCTGCTGACGTTCTTTCACTTCACTCGTTTAGATTCTCAGTTGTTCTGGCAGAGATGGTTGTAAAGTCACAGTCTTTACATGTGGTGAATGTTTTCATGATGCATTTAAAGACAGGAGAAGAACTTTGGAGCGGGGAATGCACTGCAAAAAATTCTAACTCAACAGCCTGTTTATCATTATTAACCTAAACTTTGTCTTTCTTAAAGTAGTTCAAAAGCCATGTAAGGATGTGTAAAATCTACAAATCTCCTTCATCTTTTATAAGTAAAACAATAGTTCCAGTATGGAGTAAATAACGTTTTATCGTGTGGTGATACAAAAGTGTTGCTGCTCCGTGAACGTCTCTGTCAGTATTTGATGCTTTTCTTCTGGCAGATCTGGGAATCTGTTTATCAGGGGAGGAAATGGTCGATTCGATGTGGTTTTTCCACTGAGGCCCTGAGTTGAGCTCGCACAGTCACACTTGATTGTAGACTTATTGGTACCTGAGAAAGAAACGTCTCTGCATTTCTTCATCTTCTGAGTAAATCTTCATGCTCTTTTACAAAACAAAAGGGTTGAATAATAAAAATCTGCTTTGTTCCAAAGCACAGATATTGTAAACCTTCCTTAGTGAACTGTTGCTTTGAAATAAAATGAAACCACTGTCTAATTTGCTCAAAGATTTGGTGTACAGCAGTACAGTTAATATTGCGGTTTTGTGACCCTATAGCTTGTTTCTGTTCCTTTCAAGGGGAGATATTGTCATTTTTGCGTCTCTATTTTGATCTGATCTCTGATACATTTTTGCACTTAAAACCCGAGATAAGATAAGAAACACTAATAGATTGAATGATGCTTTATCTAGCACCAGTTTGGGACACTGGTGCTGCTTGGCCAGAGAGTTGACGTGAGATTGTCTGTGGTGCATCAAGTTTACAAGCTTGGTTTTCCACCATAGCTGATGCTAGGGCAGAATTAGTTTTTTACTTTCTCAGCTTTAGTTGTGTGTTGGGATCATGGTTAAGGCTCAGAGTTAGGGTTAGGGTTTGGGGTTTAAGCTGGAGGTCGGGGATTTAGTTCAGAGCCGTTTTGGGGGCTCCTGTACCCTTTGGAATCAGTTTGGAGTTTGCATCTGAATCCCTTATGGAGGCCCACATAGACACAATCTTGTGTGATTTTGAGTGTTTTCTTTTATAAAAAAGAAAGAAAGAAAGGCATTTAGGAGCATGTTTAAGACCATTTGGAGTTGACTGGTATAGCTTTTACAGGAATTGTTGTAAAAAAAGTTATATGATGGATATGAAAAGTTGACATGGTGGTGGTGCTATAATTTTGCCAACTTCTGAACCTGCCACTCACAGAACTTGTGGCACTAGCCTCTGTCTGAGTGCATTTCTATCTTTGCATATAATGCTTCCATCCCCTTCCTACCACCACCACCACTATCTTGTGTGTGTTTGCAGAGTAGAGAAAGTGCGTCACTGCCAGCTCCCCCACTACGAGATCAACTGATGTTGTTCTCCAACTGACATCTCCTCTCTCGGGAGAAGCAGGCCTCCTTTTCCATGCCTGCAGGTTCCAGCTCTGGTTTGGGATTCCCAAGGCCTCAGGAAAGCACAGTTTATAACATTCCCACAGTGGTGGCCACCGAATGACTCTCTTCCTCCTCTCCATTTCTCTTTTCTGGGGTCTCTGCTTGCCCATGTTGCTGTCAAGAAGCGGTTTGGGAAGTTGCCCAATGGTTCCTGGTGCATTTTGTGAGGAGGATGATGAGGAGGAGGAGGGGGAGGGAACCCCACTCCGACCCCCCTCTCCAACCCACAGTCCCTCCAGCCCACTGTCCACAACAGCTCCGCAGCTTTGTTCCCCATCCAAGATACCCACCCCACTCCCAAATACGGGATCTTTTCAGTGGCGGAAAATCCTTCCCATGAGCAACCAAGCTCTGCGGAAGTAATTAAACATGGGTAGTTTGATGTAATGGACATTGTCATAGTGCCATTAACTGATCCCCTGGCTCTACAGGCCAGATACACAGCATTATGTGGTATTGACAAACGTCCAAGAAAGTTTGTTGCTAAACTTTCATTTTGACAAAGCGATAAAAAGAAAGTATGAAAGTTTGCATTTGATGGATTTTCAATAGAACACAGTAGCACAGCAGTCAGAATCAGTCAGGTAAAAAGGAAAGGAGCAGCTTGTGGAGCAGAATACAAAATCCATTTTGAGAGCAGCTCATTGTTTGCACAATATGTTCAATGTCATATTCAGTCTCTAATCTACTTATAATGAGCTTGTAGATGCATAAATTACTCATGTACACAATCAAAACAAGACAGAACATTTTCCAGCCAATTATACTCGATTGATTTTCCACACTGCTCATGTGTGAACGTGACACACACATTTGGCTTAATGCAAATGACATTTTGTATAAAATCATTTTTGTTTCTACAGTTTCATTACTTTTGAAAGGCAGACCATACCAACCAACCACACACACACACACACACACACACACACACACACACACACACACACACATCATTAACTAGACATGACACAAATGAGAGGGAACTAATGAAGTATAAGAGCTAAGTTACAGACTGTGACAATAATTACAGAAGCAATCACATCACATCCTTCCTGCTTTTGCCAGATTTCACGACTACCGGATCCTTTTGGAAAACGGTCAAATTAACTTGACTCATTAAGCCCCTTTGAGGTTTTCAATTAAAACAGAGTTTATAAGTGACATTCTTACAATATTTCCAACCATCTACTTCTTAATTATGTCAATAAAGCTCAAGAGTGTCCCCGTGTTTGTTGCACTGATTGAGGAGTTCATAGAGCAAGACGGCCTTAATGGAGGAAAAGTGCTTCCGGATGTGTGGTTGAGCTCCACATGTGCCGTGTAACAGTATGACTCAAAAATGAAAATGATCAGTATTTACATAATCGCTCGTCCACACCCAGGCTTTCCTGCTCAACTGATCTGATGAGTAGAAAATATTGTGATTCTTGGAGAGGTGAAGGATGTTGATCATGGGTGAGTCACCATCCACTTCTTCATGTGGGATTAACTCGACTCATCTGTCTTGCGTGTCAACAGAAGCAGCACCAACGACGAAGCTTAAAATGCACGGGGTTAGAGGAAGAATACCTGTGTGTGAATGTGCGTGTGTGCGTCAGCTGTAAACACAGAGTTATGCGGTCATTGGAGGAAACTAAGAGTTCCGGAACGCCTGAGGAATGAGATCATTCCAATTAAAGTGCGTGGCAATTACCAAATGGTAATACAAGTGTGAGAGCGCAGGCGGTGTGATAAAGAGCGAGACACAAAGTGATTGTGGTGGAACTGCTTAACAACTTACAGGTGACTTTTGCTCTAAACAACCTTGGATTTTATTCACACAAACGAGGCCCATATTTGTAAAGCCAACACCACTGAGACATTCACGTCACACACACACACGTGTACGCCTCGAACATGAAAACACCAGAACTGTGGAAACAACCTTTAATCCGCGTCTTAAATTCTGTGGTTGCCTCACTGAGAGAGCAGCCTCCTGAAACGCCTCCTGCTCCCCTAAAGATGTGGAAAACTGCGGTGATATTAGCAGAGACCATTGAGACTTTGATTGTAGTCTGCGGTGAAAATCAAACCCCAGGAATGAACAACACCATTCAGCTTTTCCAGGCTCCCAGTAATCATCCAGCGGCGTAAACCACTCGCCATCTCTGTGCATGTTTGTGTCGTTGAGGCAAAACCAAAGTAAAGCTGTTATAGTGTTTAAATGCGACAAATACTAATAACCATCCATTTCCGGAGCTTTATCTGCATTAGACAGTGAAACAGCCTGAGAATACGCAATACATTTCCGTCACGTGCTGAAAATTGATCAAAAATTTACTTCCATGCTTCCAAACTACGTCCAGGAATTATGGTGAAGATCCCAAAATTCCCAAACAGGTAAAAGTGTCACGATAAATCAAAATGTATTTTTCTCTGGAGATTGAATCTTTGACCACTTGTAAGCTTCATGAACGATTCTCTTCGTCCCACAAAGTAATTCACAGTGAACAAATAAACACACAGGGAAATAAACTGTAACATGAAATCAGAGCTATACGTTTGACTTGAAAGAGAAGCGTCCCGTAATGGAAACTCCCCACAGGAAGAGAGCGGTTTACCAACTGTGCAATCGCTGCTTCACCCTCCGCTGGTGCAAAGGGGCTTATTCTGTGTGTGTGTGTGTGTGTGTGTGTGTGTGTGTGTGTGTGTGTGTGTGTGTGTGTGTGTGTGTTTGTCTGTGGCTTCTGTTAATGAAAGACTTGCTTTAATGAGTTCTGAAGGGATGAGGCTCTTGAGGACAGACAGCTGAGGGCCACAGCTGAATTCTGTGTGCCAAACCGAGTAGGGAAGACTGAAAGAAAGAAAGAAAGAAAGAAAAGAAGGAAGGGAGGGAGGGAGGACAGAGTGAGAGAAAGAGAGACAAAGGAGAGATGGGACAGAGAGAATGAGGGAGGGGGGAGAGGACGTCTGCCATGCTCCATAGCAAGACAGTGCCATCTAGAGACCTCGGGGTGCCATCAGTGCACAAAGACATCCACAGGTTTGTCACTTTGTCAGTCTGTAATACAACACAGCAACACAAAACCCACAACAATGTCGGAAGAATGTCTGAGGTATGAAGTCTTCAATTCCCACCAACTCGATAGTTCTTATTGCGTCCCCCGTGGGGACAATTCAGATCCTGGGCCTCCAGCTCGTCCCCGCTGGTTCCTCTCAGGCTCCCAGGCTCTACATGTTCCATGGGGCACATATGTCTTCTCAACCATCGGGACTTTCTGCCCAGTTAGTTAAATTCACGATAAATAATAACGAACCCCCGTGCAGACCTCTGTCAACCCCGTGTTGAAGTTTATTCATTCCCAGGGAAGGTGATTGAATGTTACAGGGCAGCTGGGAGCGGAAATGAGAAAGGAGCGAGACAGTGAGACGGAGGCTTCAGTGATTCATGGACTCTACTGGAACCCCCCAAAATCTAATATTAGTATCGTCTCAATTTTACCACTGATCACTTACTATATGCTTAAGTTTTACGTGATGTTTCTTCAGTCTGTAGAGAATCTTGGTAATCATGGACTTTGTTAATTTCATACTTTAAAAACAGCTAACACACAAGCAAATCTAATTGTTTTCCAATATTTACAACCAATTTCCATTTTCCATTTGTGTTTTATTTAGTGAGTAAGAGAAAGTAGAGAACGCTGTGGTGAGATTCAATCCTGGGCCACTGAGGGTCAACATGTGGTTCCAGTGGCAGAGAGCTTCAATCACTCCATGTTCTCCGGGTATCTCCACGCCTGCAGTGAACCCATGTAAAGGATCCAAAACACACAATGATATATCGCGAATATACGAGCGCAATCCCTCCTCCGAGAATTGATTAGCTCAAAGTTTTGCCGAAGCTTATGCTGGTGATTTTCCCCTCACTGGATTTTGCACTAAATCAGATCTTGGAAGCGGTTGTAAGAAAGAGGGATTCTCTCATGTTGACTCCATGAGACAGCGAGCAGACACAGGAAGCATGGAAAGTGATCTTACATGTGAAGAATCTGGGCTCTGTGGTGGCGTTGTGCCCCTCCCATCTACTGTCAGATCATCAATACAGAAAAAGGACCAAACAGACTGATTGGATTGTTGCACGTTTACTGTATGCAGATAATAATAATAATGTGGCACTCAACGCAAAATGCATGCACATTTCAACACAGAACTGTATATTACAAACATACATGTCAAAAAAGAGCTTTCTGGATAATAAATACAAAGTTAAGTCATATATAGATTTTAAGATTGTCAGCAATTTAATAATCGGCTTAACTTTGTCTCTACAAAGTCTCCACCTTCTTTGATGTAAACATTTCTCTTGCTACTCTTGTTTCAGTCCAGATCCAGAACTTTAAACAGCGCATTGATGTTTTTCTTCATTTCCCTTCTTACCAATAGCTGAAATTACACATGTTGGTAGTTTGAATCCTGCTGGGATGTTTGTTGTGTAATTTCTCATTAAACTGCTGTGAGGTTGTTGAAAACCCTCTTCGTCTCTCTGATGACCCCCTGTCGCTGCTTTTGCTGACCTCCATGTTTATTTTTTAGCAGGCTGTGAGGTGCTGACACTGAATGATGACATCAGCAATCTGAGCCTGACAGAGGAGTGAGATGTTGGAAAGACAAACAAACACTGCTTTTTCACTGCTAAGACCTAAGATCACAAATGAAAGTGGATCAAATCTGATATCAAAGAACTGATTTGCTTTGTTCTGATCAGTAAAACAAATCATATTTTCCCTCTGAACTCAAAGTTGAAGGATGTGGCAGTAAAAGAGGCAGAGGCCAAGAATGTTACTAGTTGGTCAGCCATCAAAATATAGCTGGTACGGTATTCCATGTATTCCTCCCTTTAAATGTAGTTGTGTGCTAAATGCCTAAAATTTTGATGGACATAAAGAAAAACGTATCAATGAGAAGATGAAGTTGCTGGATCTGTGGGTATTAAGATGAAAAGTGCTATCAGAAGTAGTGACCATAAAACCTCCCAGTGATCTGTTAACAGTTCTCCCAACCAACCAAACAAATACAAGGATGTTACATTTGACCTGGAAATATTTTGGAAAGTAAGGAAATTAGGAAATGTAAAGCAATTAGCAAGCTGGGTTTGCAAAATAATCGATGGAGGGCTTTGGTGAGGAGACGGACAGCAGGGAGCGTCAGGGTGGAGCGTCAGGAGGATCTTGGGTGGCTGTCAGTTTTGCTGGAGCAGGAAGTTCTTGATGGGTTGTGGTAGGGGTAATGAGGGTATGTGGATAAGGCGACTTTTGCCCATTGCCCTGCGGATCCTGATCCGACACACGTGTGTCAGCCTACGAGGGTATCCTAAGAAAGAGAACAAGGGCACATCACAGAAGAAGACAACACGGAAAAACTGCTCTGTTTGAACTCTTTCTTGCATCATAACTGGTTGATACTAACACAGTATCACCTGTCATCATCTAACATTTCTCCTCTCACTGTGTTTCATTCAGCTTTACTCACTCCTGGCCTCCAGGAAAACGCTGAGTGCCTCTGGATCCATCTTCCTCCGGTTCGCAGGCTCCAGTTCGGACTCGTCCCAGGGCACGAGGGCCGGGTTAGCCCCGTGGTCCAGCAGCAGGTGTACAAAGGCCACCTCACAGCCGTGTCTCAGCACTGCATCCAGCATGCAGGAGGCCAGGCCACGGGTCAGAGCGTCGTGGCAAACGGGGCCCGAGTAGTTAAAGTCGGGCTGAGCGCCGGCCTGGAGCAGCAGGCGAAAACAAGGGAGGTGGTGGTAGGCGGCACTGATGTAAAGAGGACACACCACCAGAGTGTTGAGGGTGCGAGCACTTAAGAGGAGCCTGGGACCAAGCTGATGGTCCATGTCAACATCGGCTTTAGACCTGGAAAGAGGAAACCGTTAACCTTTTTGACCTTGAAGCCAAAATTTAACTGTTGGCGAGCTGAATGTGAAATAGAGTTTGACATCTCAAAACATGTGCGACTCGGGTCAGGTCCCTCTGTGTCCACAACCCTCCTGGCCTAACCTCACCTGATGAGTTCCTCCAGTATGTCCAGCCTGCCCACCCGTGCAGCGTGGTACAGCGGGGTACTGCGGTGGTGTCGGCTTCCATTCGGGTCGGCTCCGGCTTCCAGGAGAATCCGAACGCAATCCAGGTGACCGTTCACCACGGCGACGTAGAGAGCTGTTTGACCTTTGACATCCACTAGATCTACATCAGCTCCCTGGGCGATCAGAAAGGCCACACAGGCAGCGTGTCCAGCTGTGGATGCGATCCGCAAAGGGGTGCAGGGGAGGCAGCCACAACACCAGACCGACTTCTCGTTGATACGCCTGGCACCCAAGGGAGACAGGTGAGTGGTTGTGTTAATTGAAAAAAAACAAAACAATACTTGAGGTATGAATAAGAAATAACAAATACTTTACACACAGATTAACATTAACATTTGAGTACCATTTAGGTAAAATAGAGGACTTGTTCACTCACAGTGCTGTGGGGCAAATGGATCAACACAGAGCATATGGTGTATGTTATATAGCATGAGAATGGTTTGTGGTGGGGACATATTCTATACAGTGTGTGTGTGTGTTTCGAGCTGTCACTCAACAAAACTGCTAACCAAAACCACAAACCACTTAATGCCACACATGAACATCCCTCTTAAGGTGAATACCATCTAAACAAAGGATGACAGTTCTGCAGCACAGTGGCCTGCTGCAGCTAAAGACTAAGAATCAGACTAATATACGTCCTTAACAAGTGCGAGAGAGAAATCATGTGTGTGTTGGTAATAATGGAGCTAAATTACTCATAACACTATTTTGGGCTGATTCATAAATGCCAGTTCCCATCCTGGGTCGCATCATAGCAGAGAGGCCTAAACGAATGATGTAATCACTCAGCGTGCGTCTTACTGTCTGAAGCTGTCTTCCTGCAGCAGGTTCCTCAGAGTGTCCAGATCTCCCACGTAGGCGGCGTTATGGAGTCGCATGTCGTCTTGCTCTAGAGGCTTATCACAGAACTGCTCCTGGAGCCATTCCTTCAGGTTACGGCCTAGTGTGGACACAAACATTAAGAGGATGTTGAACCACCAAAGACAGTCAGACATTGTGCTTTGTTGATGTCATCAGTAAATCTTCAGTCATAGCTTTTACAGGACACTGAAATGAAGGATTAGGCCCCTGATTGTTAAAGGTCTAGATACTAAGTTGTGTAACTGTATGTGAGGACGAACATTGATTATACAGGAAGTGGACATGATGAGTGTCTTGGGTTTCTATGGGCAACCATAGATCCTGGGGACACCTTGAGGAACAAAAATGCCCAGAAATGTTAGTTACTAAGCAGCAGACTATATTTACCCCTGTCACTCTTGCCATAACTAACGAGCATCATGACAAATCACTTTTAGTGCTGCATCCCTGAGACTGATCCTGAGGCTGATCATATGATCTCCTTTGCACAGCTGTGTAGCCTGAACATCCATCTGATTTACGATTCCCTTCACTCCCAGTTTAATGTGATGTTGATAAAGTATCAGTAGTGCTGGACCCAAATATTAAGCAAACAGGCAGCTGCTTGAGCTTCCTTCTGTAGTTTTGTCAGTTAAAAACAGATTCTATACTGACTCATGTAAACACTCAACTTGTTTTTGTATCAATAAAACTAGAATTTGTTGCAAGATAGTGATTTTGCAATTATCATCATCATCTTAACACAATCTAAACAAAGCTAAACCTGTTAAGACTCATATAGAAGCTTTACCATGATGTGATGATCCACAAATGTAATATTTTAACCAGAATAAATCCAGATCTCTTCACTGAATGAACGAACTGCGCCTTGTTACAGAGGATCAACAACACTTGTCGATGTTGTTGTGGTGGATGTTTGGATCTTGACGGTGTTGTCATCTTATCATGCTTACTGATCCGTATCTGTGCGTCACCGTGCACGCCAATGAATCATCACTCTGATTAATGCCAGCCATTGTTACCTGCAGCAGTCGGACCGGGCAGATCGGACACGGTGATGAGCGGAGGGAAGTGGATATTGGGCGGATCGTCACCCTCCGCCTCCGGACCGTCTGCCATGATCCTCTGAGGTCAAAGCGTCGCTATTACAGCCGCGTTTAGGGGGCGGATGAGGTCGAACGCGGTTCAGCCTAAATCAATGAGACCCAGTAATGTGACGGCGTTCGAGCCACGCAAACATCAAAATAAACAAACGTAACTGTCTGATGACGTATGTGCGTTCATTGCGCGACTTCCGGACTGCGCCCAGCTGGACGGATTTAAAGGAGAAACGTCAATAAATGTGGAGAGTGACGCCAGGATAACTGCCGTCATCGCCGCTGATGTGCTTCAAGAATCTGCCACTTAAACGTTTTGTTCTCTTCTTTTTCCTTTTTTCTATTTTTTCTTGTTCTCTTTTCTCCCATTCTGTAAAATACTCTCAAGAATTGTCCCATATCTGGATGTAAATTGTAATGCCAGAAGCTTTCTTCAATAAAAGTATTCAGCAAATTGAGTTCAGTCAATTGATTGATCGATTGATCGATTGGATGGTTGATTGATTGATTTATTGGCCGATTGGTTGGTTGATGGATTGATTGATTGAAAAGGAAAGTCCTATTAATAACAGGGAATCTTAACCGATGATACATTTCAAATTAAAATCGTTTTTTTGTTCTTTGTTTCAACCAACATCAACTTTCTCTATTCTGGTTCACAAATCTAATTTTGAACCATTCCAAACGTTTCCACCAAGCATAAATGAGCTCAGAAACAGAAAAGTCGGTTTCCAGCACCAGAAGGGAACAATAACATCATCAGGTGTGTGTTATTGTGCCTGGACACTAAGTTTGGGTTAGTGGAAAATAAGAGAGCAAAGATAAAACAAGATCAATTAAAAAAAATCTGTTGCTCATTCCAATCCATTTGAAAAAAGGCTTATTTAGCAATTTATGTTTTTGCTCTTCCTCTGTGGTGGTTAACTTAAGGCGGGGCAGCAAACCATAGACACTGCAGCTCTGGTGGTACTCTAAAAATAAACACACAGGTCAACAGTGTCATGTGTCCCCTTAACTGGGCCTTCGCAGACCTCTAGCTCTGTAAATGATACAGCTGAAAGAGGAAACACACTGATCGGATGCCTTGCTACCTTGTATGCATTGACACAGTGGATCAGTTCATAACAATGCAAACTAGAAATGCATTTCCTGAAGAAAATGTGCTGTGATTGCAACTGTTGAAGGGTTTTGCTGAATGCTGAAGTGGGAAGTGTGAGGGCTTGACAAATGTTTGAATGGTTTCTGTACCTGAAAGTATGTAGAAGTTAGAAGGACCTGAAATTATGAAAAGCCTGAAGGAAATATTAAGGTTTTTTAAGAGGGAATGGCTGAATACTTTCAAATTGGAAGCATTTTAGACTGGTGCTATCTAAAACCCATGAAAAATGCTGAAAACACCCTGAAAGACTGTTTGAATGGTTTCTGTATGAAGGAAGAAATAACAAGTAGTTTGAGTGACAGCTACAGCTCAAATCCTTTGGGGCTGCCATTTGTTAATCAGTTGTGCAGGTGCAGTCAATTAAGCAGAATCACAGAGTTGAGTCAGTCTGAAGGCAGAAGATGTGACCACAGAATGAAACATCTTTGTGGACAGGTTGGACACGATCTAGGGAAGAAACCATTAAAAGTTGGTACCAGTCAGCCTGTTATTACCACTTTTTCCTTATCCTTTTGAATCATAAATCATACAATCAACATTTTAAAACATGATTGTCCTGTCAAAAATTAAATTTCATCAAGGACCCCAAAAAGTCAGTGTTGTTATTAAAGCTAAAGAACCTACAAAGTGACCATCTATAATAAGAATGCCTTAATAATGATTATCAAGTCTAAAAAGTCACATTTCCTCAATTATATAGTTGCGTCTGTGCTTCAAGGACCAACGTGAGAGAGGATACTTCACCACTCCAATGTCGCCCCGTGTGTTTTACCCCAGCAGAGTGGAGTGAGTGAGGCCCTCAGCCTGGCATAATGTAAGGATTAGTGGGTAACTGCAGACCACAGTCGTGAAGAGGAAAAGGTGTAGACACTCATTAGCAGTGCAAACCACTATGAAATTCAAAGGCCAAAATCAACTGAGGCTGCTGAAGAGGCAGTCGTGGCTTAAGTCACTGTGTGTTTATTCTGGACACCATCGAGAGGTTAGGGAAGTTTGCATTTTCTTTCAGGAACCCCACAGTGAAAAGGTAAACACAGATGGACAATGGTGCTGTCGTTCCACCGCTGAGCCTGGGGCCAGCAGCTTTGCTTAAAGCAGGTGTCCGTGCCTTCTGCGAGGGGGCTTTCGGCTAAATCTGACTTGCATCACAAATGCTCTGCCCAAATCTGGCTCAATAGCCATTTAAAGGGCTTCCTAATACGTTTTGTGTGCATTGCAGCTGTTTCATAGTGCTCCAGAGAAAAGTTGGTCCTTAAAGAGAGTTAAATGTCCAGCATGTGTTGTGTCAGGCAAGGCTCAGAAGAGAAGTGTGTCTCCTTGAAAGTGATTTGGTCAAACAGCACAAGGGCTTGACATAAGGTTGTCAAAATCACAAGTACAGTCATCAGGGTTTGCACTTTTCCAGGATTTTAAAGCATTAAAAACACCTTAACCCATGGTAAATTAAATATTTATCTACAGTACATGTATCAAAATGATTATTTCACACTAGGTCAGATGTTATTGAGCTATCAACAACCAAAATTATGTTTAATGAGAGTGTTCATACAATGTGACAAACAAGTGACAAATAAAAGGAAACAAAGGAGGCAAATAATGAGACAACTTCAATCAAATCCTTCTTGAAAATGTGCAAAATTCAAGAACAGTATAAAATGTATACCATATATTGTGCAAATCAAAACAAATCAACTTGAGTGGATGTAGTAGGTGCCTTTCATCCTCTTCATTCTCTATTGGTCTTTTTCATTAATGTGCTGTCTGCTGGACTGGCTTGGATGTGGCTGCGCTCACTGTTGGCACTAATCTTTTATTTTATTTATGGGCTATATTATTTATTTATGTTGACATTTAATCTAAAAGGATCATTATGAATTTTGTTGAAATTTTCCAAAAACATACCAGCGTAACCATGGACACAATTCTTTTCAATTTGAAAAGCTAGAATATCAGTCCCAGCATCTAGATGGTGTTAGGATCCCTCGGTATAAGTTTAAGTTTGCAGCAAAAATAACCACACAACAGTTATCATCATTTACTGAAACGTATTCCTTTATTTCACTCCACTACAAAATAATAATTATGTCAACTATGATACAGACTCCAGATATACATAATGTACAGTTTTAGAGGACATGATACAAAAATGTAAATAGTTCTTATACAAAATATGTGGATACTTGGAAAGCAGATTATTGTCATCGTTACTTTGATGTCTCTTTATAGATATATTACTGTTCATATTTACATTTGGTGAACTTTAATACTGACGTGAAAATGGAGGATATCTATTGTACATACAGTTTGTTATGACATCAGTTCAATGACAAGATTACATTGCTTTTAGATTTACCACGGAATAATTCAATATGCTTATTGATAAAATGTGGCAATTGTAACTTTAAAGGTGTGATAACATTATTTATTACAGTATTTAAACTTTGTTGGTCCTTTTTTTGTTGATTAACTTCTCTATCGTAATTATTGCTTCATACTACCACATTAGCAACATATATGAAGAACCCCCTCGCAAGTAAACAAGGTGCTTTAAAGAGGTGAAAGAAGACAGAATTTAAAGATCAGACACGTATAGTTCAGCTGTTTGGCAACTCCTGCACTGTGCCTAGCAGAGGAAGAGGATAGACAACTATTCAAGCATAGAGACTGGATAGCAGATATTAAAATAAACTAATTTAAGGGCTAAGATATGTGATCTAATGTTCCCAAAAAGCTTTTTCCAACGCACTCCAATCTACCATCATCATTCACAGTCATGGAAAGTGCAGTGGTGCTTTTAAAGAGGACAAATGGCTCTGATCAATTAAAGTCATCATCAATCATCAGCTAGGGAAATATTTAAGCGTTAAGCGTTAAGTTGGCTACCTGTTGCGGCTGCATAGATTGGAGCCAAATTCATTAGCACAAGTTTGTCTGGGGTTGTAAATTAGAATTGTATGTGTTTGGGATCTTTAACAGTATCAGAAATCACTTGACCTCCAGGAGTGAGAACAGGCTACACCACTGCTTAGACGCTCTGCTGAGGTTTATGGAAGTACAGCGCCTACCTGTGGCAGCAGTGCAAACTACAGACAAGCGCACAAACTCACCTCTCTAATTACAGGAAGAGGATTTGTTTTTTTTTTCAAGCATTTTGGCCTTTATTGCTGATTGGACAGTGGAGAGAAAGACAGAAAATACGGGAAGAGAAAAGTGGGAGAATGATGCCCCCAGACTATTACGACTATCTCTTTGCCACTGAGACGAATGCCACCAAAAGTGCAATTTGTGAACCCCTCCAACAAAAACTGATCTTGATTTTAGTACAGACAAAAAAATTCAGTGCAGTTTTTTCCCCCCAAAATAGTGGATTTCCTTTCTTAGACCTGGTTTGTGTCTTTAGTTTCTGGAAGAGAAGCTGATGCCGGTCAGCATCTTCTGGATCTTCCCGTCATTTTTCAGTATGTTGGCCTTCACAGCACAAATCACGTCCTGCTGGTCCTTTATCTGCTGCTCCAGCTGCTCCAGCTCTGCCTTAAGAGGCTCCAACACCAGGTCTGTCTCTCTGTACCACACACACACATGCAAACACTAGGTGATTGTGGACTTTATCATCTGAATGCAGGGTCAGAAAACTGCCCACAGTAATTACTTCAACACATTTTTGATGGAAATCAGAGCAAGGGTTCCTCAGTCATTTATAAAATTCAACTCTTTCTATCCATAAGGAACCCTTAATTGTTAGGCACCTGGGTCCAAATACTTTCACTTTGAGATAATTAATGACTTTGTGTCGACTCCCACAACAATACCTTTGTTCTTGCAGCAAAGCCTGTGCGAGCTCGCCGTTCTCTTTTCGCCACTTCTGCAGTTCGGCCTGCATAGCGTCCATGTCCTCCTGGATGTAGTCCATGAGTTTACCCAGAGGCATGGCGCTGCGGCAAACCGTCTGGATGGACGTCCGGAGTTGCTCGATGTCTCGTGACACCAGGTCTCGCTCTTTCTTCTGCGCCGCTTCAGACACCAACTTCTGGATGTGGCAGAAGCGGCAGGTTAGGCGTGTGTAGACAAACAACATTGTTAGTTCAGTTTTCCCGCTTTGTCACGGAAAAGCATGTAACTCATTTCATTAGCAGCATTGGAAATAAAAAAAGATTTCTTGAAGTTGAACAGTATTACGTTAAGGGGTTACCTGTGTGACTTAACGCTGTTATAAGAAAACACACACAAGCGCACACACACAAAATCACTTGTGTCCCCCTAGACCAAATCATAATAAACCCTCTTTAGGAATTCTACCCTTGCCAGCAAAGTCTCATATGCCCAGAGCAGAGCTGCATTTAGTGGTTTTGGATTCCAAGGCTAAAAATGTTAGGCAGGAATTCTACCAACCTAACTGTATATATAAAGATCAAACGTATGGCTGAATTGTGTTGGCTAATGTAGGGGGACTGGTTGACTGGCTGGTGAAGGCCTCCAGTGTTTGGTGTGTGCGGTTGGGGGGAGGGGGGAAGGGGGAGGAGGGGTTCACGATTTCCCAATTACACTCAGTTCCTTGATGGGGAGGAGGGGAAGGTATCAGGGAAGGACCTCCCTTGGCAAAGGCCTGACCCAAGGATGTTTGCTCAGCTGCACTTTGCAAGGCCTCCGTGAGTGTGTGTCTGTGTCTGTGTGTGTGTATAAATGTGTAATGATAAAGCACTAACCATGCCAACCCTAAAGTCTCACACACACACACACATACAGGCAGACATAAATACAACCGCACACATGCATGTAAACACACACTCAGAGGTGTAGGTGCATACACATATGGGAAGGGGACTCTCACACACACGCGCGCGCACACACACAGCCTGCACTTTTGGTCTTAAAGTCATGTTTATTTTAGTAACAAGCTGTGGCAGTGAGGTTATTTTACTACAGTATTGAGTAACAACTACAACACTTATGTCTCCTTTCAAGTTCAACTCCTGGTCCAATTTGTGCCGTTGGGCTCCTCAGATGGGAGCACCTGCCTTCACCAGACAGCCCAAATCAAACTTTGCACCAGTGTGTAAACTAAATGACAGCTTCCTCTTCCAAAAACACGCCGTCTGCCACACAGCCCGCTGAGGTTAGCGGACCTCGGCATGCTTCGGCGCAGCTTAGCTACGCGTAGGCTTGGAACGTTCGCCTTATCAAGTCATCTCTTAAAACAAACCGCCCGTCTGAGTAATTAGGACTTTGAGAGGCAACCTGACAAGACAGGACCCCACTGCATAAACGGACATCAAACGTCGTCTTTTTCACCACTAAGTTCTTTTCAGGAAGCGTGCGCAAATTTTCTGACAACCTCGCTCTCTTTTTCATTTTTTGACCCGTTTGCGGTGGCTCAGGAGTGTTGAGGGTTGAATCGCGTTGGGGCCGAGTGTTCCCCCAACAAGGTGGGTGGCTTTCCACTGGGAGCTGTGAACCCTGCAGCTAGACAAACACTCTATGGCTCATTCTGTCTGCATGGCTGCGGTCTGGCCTGCGTAGCCCAGACTGGACCCGCGGCTTAATTCTATTTGCCGTCCCTTTGCTACCTCAGGCCCCCTTCTCCCTTCTCAGTTGGAAAATAAAAAAAAATCCTAGCGTGAAAAAAAACCCGACCCCCAGTTTGTGTGCACTTTGTCCAGAAGGATATAAATCACAGCTTTACAGCGTCCTGAGTCAGGCTCTATAACACCGGTATGCTCGTACTTTTCCCTTTTTCTCACCCCGATCCCTGAAAAATATTTGTTTATATATGATGACCGCTGAGGAGAGGGAGGTGGGAAGAGGCGGGGGGGCAGAGTTCCCATGATCTCAGCCTGTGATGAAACCTCAGACCGGGTTGGAAGGTTGCTCTGGTGAGAGCAGGTGGTTTGATGTAATCAGTATTAAGCGTGTTTAGACAAGTAAGTCAAGTACTGTGTAATACCATAATCTATGGTGTCGCCATCTTGTTAAGTCAGATCCTGTAAATAAGAGTTTGTTGTAATTTTTCATTGAGTTTTTTAAAGCTAAATCTTTAACTAGTGTTGTTTTCATGAGAATGGCTTTAATCTTTAGCTTCTTAACTTTACGCCTTTGAGGAAGACGGAAACACTAAAACCACAAGGAAATCTGACATAATGAATTATTATATAAGGTACAACAATCCAAATTATACTACAGTATGGAATTCATCAGGTCACCACATGCCTAAACAGCTACAGGAGGAAATGCATCAAAACCATATGATTAACGCTGCGCTTATAGGGAGCTGCTGAGAGGAGGGGAAGAAAACATTCATCAAAGCGATCTGACAGGAAAAATGCCATGCTCGCCTGAAGAGTGTCTGAGGCGAAGCAATCTCTAGGGTGTCATTAGTTTGGAAGAATTAATTAAGGACAGATAAGTTCATTAAACCATCAGTAGAAAAATGTAAGGTTAGCTGTTGTATATGCAGAGCATCGTCAAATGGCAGTTTTACAGTTGTAGTGGGAGGTCAAGGGCTTTTTCTGACATTTGATGAAGAACAGCAGTGTTTAGGAACTACTCTCTACTGACTACTATGAAAAAAAAGCATATATATGATTGATCAAAGCACGTATTAGATAACCAAACGTCAGTTGGGAATAGAAAAGACCTCAAAGCTTGTGGGAAACAGTTCAGCTTCTGGCCCCGTTAGGAGACGCAGATTTGAGGTTATTACACATTTGTGGACGGTAATACAGGACGGTAAAACTAACTCTCTGGTTTGTTTACGGCTTCCTCGTTCATTATTCATAAAAAGGCCATTCAGAGGTCCAACTACATCATAAAAATAGCTGGGAGTCAGTGAGGTGAGGAGAAAGGCTTGGGGCCTCGTAGGTTACAGGAAGTTGTTATAAGGTCGCTGTAGCCCCTCAGGGACACAGCTGAGATCAACACCCTGGGCTCTGGGTTGAACTGAGGGGAACCTCCAAGGGGACCCCTCGCTAGCTCACTGAAGTAACTGACAACGGAAAAAATCACCTAAAGAAAACACGGGAGCGGAGACAAAGCAACTCTGAGGGCTTTAAAGGCAAACGGCTTCTAATCACAAGCAAATTACGCTGTCAATGCTTAAAGTCTAGCTTGATATCAGATCGTGCCGACTCGTGGTATTCCTTGAAAACCTGCCTCAATTTCTCCGATATGTCAACATGACCTCTACAAAAGCAATACGGCGAGCGGAATGCCACAGGGTCATTTCCTTATGTTTCCACAAAAAACGCTGGATGTTTATGAAGACACAGGGGCCTGCAGAGAGGAGTATTTATTTTCCTGACGATTCTGCAGAGAAGTATTCTGGCCCTTCTCCTCCGTGACTCTCACTCAACAGCCGTCCATTTGTGTGCCACAGGGTTTATTTATACATTACAGACCTTCATCAAGGCTAATTTGATGGGGGTAAAGAAAAGGGAAACGGAGTACACAAAAAATTCTTATGAAAACGCAGCTGCTGCAAGGGGCAGATTTTGTCTAAATAAAAAGAGAAGTATCTTAGAATAATATACAATGCTGCCGAGGGGTCACGAGGAAAGGTCGTCCCCATAAATATACAGCAAATTCTTTGGTGGTACACAGGGTGGAGGGACGTGGTAAGAAACAATTGCTTTGACTGTTTGAGAATTCCCTTTATTTACACCGGTGCGTCAGTGGAGCAGGTACGCACGGAGAGAATCCAACGAGTGAGAGAAGAGTTCCATTAAAGGCACAAAATGGTCCATAGATTGGGAAAGAACCTGGAGATCAATCCTAACTCAAAGGGTTTCACATCAGTGTTAAAAAGAACAGATCGCATCATCTGAAATTTCAAACCCCGACTGCCCAGAGAATGAGGAAGCTCAATATTTACATTTTGTACCCTCCGTGTTTTACTGTGATTAAGAGCAAAAACAACTCCATTAAGCTGACCTCTCCACCCTTTCATGTCAGGAAGACAGTCATTATAGTTCTTTATACAGCTGACTAGGCGAGGCCAATAATGGAGGGGAGGGTTGAACCATATGCAGACATACCTGCTGCAAACTGCCCCAGCAGACCATACGAGTCACCCTGAAATGAGGCCTTGGATCTCCTGAAAACTGAGGAGGCTGCATTAAGTAAATTAGGATAACCTCTACAAGGCTACGCTCCGGTTACACCAGAGGGCTTCATCATTTTGGATGTGTTGTATTTGTAGTGTGTGTGTGTGTGTGTGTGTGTGGGGTTGGAATCTCAAAGTTTCTTGAAGAAGGAAATGAACTGTAGCATTGAACTGAACTCACGCCAGCCAGTTCGAGCTTTTCTGTGTTAAGCTTGCATGTGCTCCTTGTGTCTGCATGCAGGCGACAAGCAAGTAGTAGATATGCCATATGGTCATTAGTATAACCCTAACCCTAACCTGACCCTAACCCTAACCCTAACCTGACCTACAGTATATGAACTTGTTGTACATCTCATCCCAAAACCAAGGACAAGAGTATGCCCCTACAGTACAACCTAAAATACTGCCAAGTTTGTCTATGGAGAGTGTGTGGCTAGGTGCTTAACATTATCCACCTGTTACCAATGGGTATGGCTCAAACACCTGAACTAAACAATCACAAGGGGTGTCCACGTACTTCTGCTATGGAGGTTTGATGCTTATAGACAGAAATAGAAACTGGAAAATTGATCTGACTCAATGTGCTCCTATTAATGTGTTTGACTTCATCAGTTGGCCGAGCTGAGACAGTGTACAGGTATGAGTTATGGGGAGATGGTGGCTGAGGTCACCATCGGGAGGGGAGAGACAGGGAGCCTTTCTGCATGAGTGACAGTCCAAAACAGTGCATTCATCACAGTCAGGGTGGTCAGCTCAGAAGGGAAGAGTATGCTTCAGTGCAGAGGACCACCCAAAGCAGACAGCCTACACCAGCCCGAGCTTACAGTCCAGACCAAACTGTAAGCTTCAGCCTGATTTACTCAAATACCAATGATGACAGAGTATAAATACACTGGCAGAAGGGACGGATGGGGATGTCATAGAAAGGAACAGAAGTTGAAAACGTTCAGATGAAGATGACATTCAGTGGTTCGGAGATACTAGTGAAATTCCTGACCAACTCCCATCCATAAATTCCCTCCATAAATCAAGACTGCTCAGTGACAAAGTGTAGCGGGAATGAAAACCTTTTTTCCCTTTCTGGGAATAAGACAAAAATGCGATGAAGCCATAAACATGGGCAGAATTAATGAGATTCCACTGTTCTGTCAGTATAAATGACTTGTTGTGTGATTGTAGTATGAGGAAAGTTCTTCCATTGAGGGAATGCAAGTGGAGGCGGCTTACGCTGACATTTACACGCCTGAATAAATCAATTTGCAATCACTTTATCTAGGTGTGTTACTCAGAGACAACACACTTTGATTTGTGCCCTCTGTGATTTCAACTCCATTATGTTGTTTACATGTTTGAAACAGATTGATTTATTGCTTAATCGTAGTCTGACGAGTGGAGTTATATGGATGTAAAAATACAGTTGTACACAATCTTTCCCCCCCGCAAATACCTAATGCTGTCATAATACAGGTGGTGAGGGAGTGTGTACCGTTTGAAAGAGCGCTCTAAAACACCACTGCCCCAAAGCCGACTGAGACTGAAACATGCAACAGTGAAACCCATTACCTAAAGAATTTCAAGCAAACTTTAAGTCATTGAGCAATTCTATCTGTTCCAGAGAAAACAAGCATGTTTCTGCTCCAGACATCTTGATTATGTGTTATCAGTTGTGTGTGGTCTGATGAAGGGTGTATTTGCTTGTCTGGTTATTAGCCCTTAGGCGTCACTGGAGGGGAACATTTTTGTGGGTTCCTAAGCATTGCAGTTTTGGCTCTCTACACCGGTTGTTAATATCTTGCTTTTGATAATAACCTGTGTTGCACAGGGCTTTCTAACGTGCTAAATGTTTGCCTTAGGGAGCTGATTTTCCAGTAAGAATAGATGGAGAACTAATGGAGAGGCTAAACACAGGCCCTGAGTCACAGACAAGGAAAGAGGCCGCGAGATGTAAGCTGAGAGTGCCTTCTAGTGGAGAACTACTAGAACTATTCACTTTTACATACCTTTGGGGAGGAAGGAGAGGATTCATAATCTTTCTTGGTCTCTAGGATCTTATTTACAAGGCCACCTATGGCGAGAGAAAGGTGAACAGATTAGCACAAAGGGAAATCAGGAGACACTTTGTTGACGCCTTGTTAAAATTTAGAGAAAGGAGAAATCAGACAGTGTACCATGTTTCTCGTCCCCATCGACGGTTTTTGTAGGATCCTGTAATAGATAAGGTCATGTGAGATACCTGTCATCTTTCTTTACCCAATAGTGTTTGAACAACTTGCTATTAAAGGCCACTTTACCACCCTCATCTCATTTATGTCTATGGGCGGAGCCATAGCCTCCTGCACGAGAAACTGTTCGTCTTCATCCTCCTCGTCTGACAGCTTCTTCCCATCCATGATGACTGCGGAGGGCTTGACACTAGACAGCCTGAAACACATCTCTCGGTTAACTGCTAATCTAAATAAAATGACAACTAATTTTAATACCGCAACATACATTCCTTTTGGTTTTATTCATAGCAATAAACAAAAACTAAACGTGTGGAGAGGGACTTTTAGTGCTTGATATAAGTGATATAAATGAGTGTGTGCAGGGACTTCACCTCTCTGCTGTGATCACATCTGCGTTACTCTCCTGTCTCTTGACTCTGGGAGGTGCTGGGCGAGCGCTGCTGGGGCGTGGTATCTGCCTGTTGCTGTGGATTGGGACAACAACTCATAAATCGCTGGAACAAGCTGTTCCTTAGTGCAAACTGATATTACTTGCAATAAGACAAGGTTGTTAGTTCATCAGATATGTCCTTTCACCTCCAGGTTGCTCACATGACAAGTTCTTTGCTCTGTTTGCCAAAATGTCACCATTCAAAGGGCAGACTAGGAATGTTGACACACTGCCTCTAAAGTGAAATGTACTTTTTTTTGGAGATAACCTCTGTTTATTCCAAAGCTATCACATAACGTCAGAGAGTACTGGGTTTTCCAAGTAACTGAGAAATTGTTGGACTGCAGCCTGAGGGTGTGTGCAGTGTTTTGCTCACCTCGTGGGTCTGTCAGGCAGTGCTGAAGAACCTGCAGCTTCTCCATTTTCTTGAGAGACTTGCTTCTGCGCTGAATGAGCATCTCCATCTACAAACAGAGAAAAGTGATTAGTAACTAACTCACCGCCCAGACGCTTCAGTTAAGACTATCTTTGCTCAGAGGAACATCTTTGCACTCTATCACCCACTCGCTGACCCAAAAGTGGGGCTTTTTTGTGTGTTACTGTCCATTATGTGCACTGTAACGCCACTGCAAAGAGATTCCTCCTTGAACCAAGGAAAAAAATCACAATATGTCTGTTTTCAGTGACTTACCTCCGTCACTGTCTGATTCGTCTGGGGACATAATAAATATAAAAGGCGTTGTTAGTTTGCCCTCTAAAAGTACTGTAAAAACCATTCAAAACAAATTTAATGCACAAAAGTACAACATATCACATTTCTATTGACTGTGGAACTAAAGAAAGTAAAAGAAGACAGGGCAGATTTCTTACCTTGGCCTCCCATTTTAGGCCTCCGCCTCTGTCCTTTGGCAGATGAAGGCCGTGGTATTCTAGCTGGACTGCCAGACTGCGACCGGAGAGATGGAAAGGAAAAAAAAAAAAAAAAAAAACTTTGAGACAATATTTTATGGAAGAGAACACATGACACAGTAATTGTCAGGATTGTTTGGAAAAGACTTCCTGTGTGTGGCTAAATAGTGTGTGTGCGTGCGGGCGAATGCATGAGATGTCTAGTTGTTACCTGGTTCTCAACGCCCTCTGCTGGCTACACAGGCAGAGAACACAGCGTTGGGCCAAGAACTGCATTGCAGAACAAGCATTGACCTTGGTTCATAATTCAGCTAAGATGCCATTGGGTGGATAGATTACATCATACCTGACCGCCACCAGAATATTAAGAGGAATATTAAGAGGGAGGTTATAAAAGGAGCAGTTTACCGCTGGCACAGGTTTGGCTGTTTTGCTGGGTTCTTCAGGGGAGGATTTCTGAGGTGGTTCCTCTGATACTCTGGACTGAACACAAACACACACAAAGAATGTAAATAAGCATCTGCCGCTAACATTCCCGGCGGTGTGACGGTCAGCTAGGACAGTGACATACTTTACTGTTAGTGTTCTCCACAGGTTTGCTTTTCTCTTCTCCCTCTTTATGTCGGTCTTTCTCCCTTTCTCGCTCCTTGTCTCTTCTTCTCTCCTTGCCTCTTTCCCGGTCCCTGTGAGAGTCTCTATCTCGTGTCTTTTCATGGTCTTTGTCCCTCTCTCTATCCCTCTCCCTGTCCTTGTCCTTCACGCGCCCCTTGTCTTTATCCTTGTCTCGCTCCAGATCGCGGCTCTTGTCTTTATCGCGGTCTTTGCCGTGGTCCCTGTCACCATGGTGGTGCTTGTCACCGCGCTCCTTGTCGCGTTGGTGTTCTCTCTCTCCCTCTTTGCGCCGGCTCTCCTGCTCTTTGTGTCGAGCTGCATCCTTGCGGTCCCTGCTTCCACTGTGCTCCTTGATCTCTTTCTTCTCCTGGAATAAATCACACCCAAACAAACACCGGAGATTCAGTGGCCGGCATTATCTAAGTCACACAGGTTTGTGTAACATACTGTACCACGTTCATGCTTTAAACGTGCCGCTCACCTCTCCCTCACGGTGACGCTCAGGTCCTTCCCTGTTCTCCTTGTCCTGGGACCTGGAGGTGCTGGCCTTGGTCTTTATGTCCACCTTTTCACCTGTAATCAGTCGCTTTACTGCATCCTCACTGGACATCTGCAGACCGAAAACAGGAGAGCTCATATCAGCACGTTTTCATGAAATTGTACTTTAAGTTCTTGTGCTTCCCGAGCTGTGTGTGAACTGAGAAATTTAAAGCATTCATTTAAAGGTTAAACATGGTTGAGAGTTTTGTTTAGAACACTAAATCTTTCCTCTTGCTTGCCATCTTAACATCACACATTAGCTTAAGGCTGTAAAGGAAAAACTGCCTCCAGAGACACCAAATCATCTGTTGGTGCTCCGTCTCCTGGGTTCAATTAAAACATTGAAGCCAGCAAACTTTCCCAAGAGTGTAACAGTTGGATGTGGAAAAAATTATAAACATTGGCTTTTCATATATGTAGTTCCATAACACAGGCGGTGTGTAGTGAAGTGTAGTGTGTAGCTTCATTCAAAAGGCAATGTTTATAAAGCTGTGTTTGCGTGTGTGTGATTTCTCAGGAAGACAGACCTTGTTGAGGCAGCACTTGGCAATGGCCTGCAGCAGCTCATTGGTTTTCTCAGGTTCATGTCCGGCCACAATGCGCGCTGGCTTTGCTGCCAGGGGCTCCCCGCTCACCAGTGTCACCACATCGATTGCTTTCTGGAGGAAAGCTATTTTCGAGTCCTTTTCCTGGAAAAAGAGAGGAGGAAGGACAAGGACGAAAAGGCAAAAGATAGGGATGTGGTTTGTGAATAAACATACAAATATCATATTTGTCCAGTTGTCCAACATGCAAGACATTATCCCAGGCAAGCACTTTGACCAGTGGACCATGTAAGCTGTGCTTCTAACGTTAACAGCATGAAGGATCGGAGAAGTCAGCCAAATGTGTAACCTGAGGGCTTCTCCCCAGTGTAACCACCTGGTCCCTTGCCAGCCTGCCCTTTGCACTGTTGATCCCTTTATCTATGACATTTGTATCCAATAACATTTACTTTGTGAGGAACTAATCTGTGTCTAATGTGACTTTCAGATGATAAACACAAGAATCTTTGTCTAAGACTAGTTTACCTGGGTTATACACAGACTGAATGAATTATGCAGTGTTAGGAGAGGCACAGTGGTGGTGCTATGATAATGTCATCTGATCTTCATAGATACATCAAAATGTCTTTGTATTGCTTGTAAGTGAATTTCTAGCTGTGTGTGGGCTAACTAAATGAGTAAATCTGTCTGATTCTGGCCTGTACCTTCGAGAGAAATTATGGAAATGAGTTCATATGTGGTGCTGCAGTATCAGTGGGAGTGTGTGAAGGGCGCTGCTGTCTGCCACACACAGAGGGATCATGTGTGAGAGCTTTGCAAGGTGCTTGACCTCATTTTATCCTCTCTAAAACATTCTCTCTCTCATCTTACACGTCAAGATATCACCTCAGACAGACTGCCAGTACTTCACGCTCAACCTACTTTACTATCTTTACATCGTGACAAAGGAACTATGATGCCCCAATTATTTTACTTGGCTTAAATGTGTTTTAAAGCTGAATTAAGTTTGTGTCCCTTTGTTCCACCTTCTTTTAAAGACCCTTCTCTTTTTCTCTCTGTAGCAGAATCCGATGTCTTTCCTGTTATGTGAAGGAGTGTTTCACATTACAGGAAATGTTAAACATGAAGCAGGGGCAGCATTTACAGTAAGATGGTGGAATGGTTACACAACAGAACTCAAGCTGTTCCGTACAATTAACAAAACAATTGATTGATTCTGCAACATTATAAAAGTACTACACAATCTATTTTTGAAGATGCTGATTTTATGGGTTGACATTTTCTTTTGTTTATACAATCCACTGGCTCACACTCCTCTGTGACTTTGTAGCTTTCATCTCCTGCAGATTGACAGATTAACATTGTATGCTGACAAGTTACATTTTAAATGGCACGGTTTAAATTGCAAGGTATTGACATTCTCTAACGTCAGTCGGAGTCAACCTTCTCTCTTGACATGACATCTTCTTATTCAGTATTGATTATGGGGTCAGACCTCAGTCAGTGGATCTGAGTTCTGACACCTTTACAAACCCTCATGCCCAGCCAGAACCTTTGTGTGTCGCACAAGCAGTGTGTAATGTTACTGTCAGCTTGACGTACGTGCGCACACACACACACACACACCCTCACACACACTCACAGACTGTGTCATGTCACACACAGGTGTTTTCAGACACGAGGATCCAGTTGGTCAGAAGACATATTCTGTATGCGTGCATGTGGAGGTTTTGTAATTGGTGAATGCCATCAGCTAAAGAATCGTTAGAACAATTTGTTTAAACAGTAGGAACATTAGTAGTTAAACAGTTTGTGTGGTCATCTTACCTTGACATTATCGGACTTCATTTCATTCTCTCCATACAGCCCTTTCATGAAACCAGTTGTCCTGATTACCTGAAAATAGAATGAAATATTGACCCAACACCCAGTTGTCATTTAAGTTGCACTTAGTTGTTTGGCATTGAAGTTAAAATAAAAATACTTTAATACCAAAGTACAGGTTTGATTGTTCTTGTTGAGGTGCAGTATCACAATTGATGAAACCCAGCAAAAGCAAATACATATGTAGTTAGTTTACTGAGGCTATAAATGATCATTTAGATTCCTAGACTAGTCTACACACTTCTACTGGCACTGTGAAAATTCAGCTGTGTTCATAGCCGAATCCTGCAGTGACACACATGTGGCTATTCAGAGGAAAATGTTGGTGGCTTTGCGTTATCAAATATAGATGAATCTACACTGAAACATGAGACTATCCCACAGGTGGAGGGGGTGAGGATGACACCTCACTGCTGGTTGGGGAAGCAAAACAGATTTCACAAAGCTAAGTTGACACACAAATGGCAAAGGAACACAGGGAGATAAGGTGGCGTAGCTTTGTTTGATTGTGACTGAGTTAAGCAAAAAGAGAGCTGAAGGAAAGTCGATGCAATTCAGCTTTGTGTAGTTTAGATTTCATTTACAGTGACTGACATCTTTCCTGACATTTCTCCCTCCCTCCCGTGTATTAGAGAGTGTTTTTATATTCTATTACAGCTGTTATTTGCTCACTCCTAAGGCTCACTTGACAGTAACAGCTGATATGAGTTGCCAAGCTGATCATAACTGCCAAGAAATCAGACCAAGATAATCATTAGGCCTCGATAATGCCAACGGGTGGGTGTGTGTGTTTTAATCCATCTCCTCCACATCATGTGTCCTGCCAGCCATTCTACTTTTTATTCATGTTGACTCTACGAAAATCAACCGGCAGAGATTTAGAAACTTGAGTTACATATGGATCACAGTGAGCATCGTGCCTGTGTTTATGTTGGGCCCTCATCTTTGTCAATAACAATATAATGACATTATAACAGAATCTAACAACGATATTCTATCACACAGCTCAGTCGTGTTGGCCACGTGTGTGACACTTTAGACAAAACTATTACCAATCGTCTTACTTCACTCATTCTACCTGGTTTGTTGATGGTTTTGCAGACTCCAAACACACCTCTAGCAACGAGACGTACACAACCTGAGGATATTATCTTGACAGTCTGACTAACAATTGACAGTTTGTTAAATGAACATTGTTTTTGTCTGGTTGATTTTCATGGATCTTGGTGGCCACTTGAGATTTGATTTGAAAAGCCGCCATGGCAACGCAGCTAGCTTGTTAGCTTAAGATAGCGGAAGCTTGGTTAGCTACGTCGTTGGTTTGTACTTATAAATGAAGTTAAGCTCATGGTTAAGTCACATATAAGGGTATCATTTGCTCCGGGAGAGTACGACAGAGTTTAAGGACATTAGCAGATTATTCTTACCTCGCTGATGATGTCGTGTAGGTATCGAAACGGCGGTTTGCTTAGGAGTTTCTCCGTGAGAGGCGGTTTCTTTATCACCTTCCCCAGTGTCTCCTGAGTCTTCTTCGCTATCGCCCCGTTCATGGCGGAGGCACGACTTTACAAAGCAACGCTTAGAAGTATCACGGAGAGAAAGCAACAAGTGCAACGGGGTGAAAACCCTCACGACTCCCGCTCGCTTGTTGCTAATGTCAATACTCTGCAATCCCAGAGTGCATCATTAACTCCTACTGCGCACGCGCAATGGCTTTACGGTTGCTAAGCGGCTGTGACTATAGCAACCCCTAACAATAGATAGATAGATAGATAGATAGATAGATAGATAGATAGATAGATAGATAGATAGATAGATAGATAGATAGATGTATTATGTAATGTTCTGATAACATAAATTAGGGAGTGTGTGTGTGTGTGTGTGTGTGTGTGTGTGTGTGTGTGTGTCTGTGTGTGTGTCTGTGTGTGTGTGTGTGTGTGTGTGTGTGGACCATCTGCTCGTCCTCCTTTCTGCTGCTCATTACACATTACATCGCTTTATGTGGCTGTGGTTGGCTGTAGTTTGAACAGGCTTTATTGGCACTATCAGTCTCTGTGTGTGTATCAGGCCTCCATCGGTGTGACGTAGTTTGATATACCTGTTTGGTGAGTCCAGTTAAATGACTATGATTGAGCAAAGAGGAGGAAGTGCAGATGCTGGTTGCTTGATGTCGCACAAGGTAAGAGACAGAAATATACCTGAATTATGAATTTATTTACTGATAAAAGATTATTTGATGGCTTCCAGAGAGTTGAATGGTTATTACTGCACATGTTGTGAAAGATTTAGAGTTTGTGAATACTCAGCTGAAAGTGTTATCAACTTATTTGAATATGGCACAATACTCTAAACCTCTGTATCAAGGTTGAGCCTGTATAATGCAATATATCACAGCAGCTGTAGCTATACAGCAGCTGTAACTATGCTGAGTACAGATTTTAAATTCAGTCCAGGTGTAGGAGAACTTGCTTCACTGCTTGATTCTCTCGCTTGTTTCCCGGAATAATTCCCTGTCAAGCTTGTTTGGTGAGTTGGTTGAAACAAAGGGAAAGCATTCCAACCACTCGCAGAAGAAGAAGAACAGTCGTTCATGCACGCCAGAATCCAAAACACAGATCTCAGTCGAGTTCCCTCTGATCCCGCTGTTGACTGACCTTGCAGTTCTACTCTGAAACCACTGGAAATGATGTCTTGCTGGCCCTTGTTCCTTTTGCTCCTCGTTGTCTGGCCCAGTGGTGCAACAGAGAAGAAAAAGACGAAAGCAAAGGCCAAAGACATTTCAGGAGGTAAGATTCTTTTTTTAGCCCAGCAGACGCAGGACATACTGTAGGTTCCTTTCGAAGAATCATTGATGATGCAAACTGCCCATTCCACCTGTGGATGAAAGAAATCATCTTTTAAGGAGATTTCACCACTTGCTCTTTCAGGATGGGGGAATAATATCACCTGGATGGCGTCGTATGAGGCCGGCCTGTCAAAGATGTCTAAGAGGTGAGATCCTCTTCATAGCTGAACCTTGATATCCACTTAAATTGCTCTTTTTATGGATGGACGGATGGGTGGATTTAGGGTACCACAGCAGAATGTAAATAGAAAAGTGATTAAACAGGAATATATTAAATAGAAATATATCTTTGAAAGTTTAGTCTGCATTGAACATTTGGAAATAAAACATGTTACATTATATTGTTGGGGATATGGGGGTAATTCTGTACAACAGAGATGATCTATTCTATGATATTGTATTTCTGCACACTTCTCTGACAGAAAACAGCTCCATTATTGTCCCTTGAAAGACAAAAAGTGAAATTTTCCATTTGTCATTGGTCATCAATAATCCTGCAGTGGGACGGTGTCAAGCTGTGTTCACACCCCATGAATTCTTTGTGCGTTTCCTGTACTTATTCTGCAGAAGAATGTGCTCAGTTTCTTCTCTGCGGGTTTTGTTTTCACAGTAACAAGCCCTTGATGGTCATATTTCATACAGAAGACTGCCCGTATAGTCAAGGTACCGCAATAGAACTTACTTTGACTTAAGAGAACTTAACTTTCTTTTCCTGCTGTGACCACAAGGATGCAGATATTTCACAATCTCCTCGAATGCATACAATATGTACAAGATGAACAGACTGAAATCTATTATTACTCTGTTTGAACAGTTTGAGTTTTATACATTTATAAGCAGACAAAAGACGTGGCAACAGACTTGTGCCACGTCTGTGTTTAATTACAGGTCCCACTTGAAAAACCTGCTTCTAGCTCAATCTGTGTTTCACACTGAGAGAATCACTTATTGTTAACTTTCCCTTTCTCAGTTTGTCTATGACCCCTGTATTTGTCTAGCATTTAATAGTATAGTATAGTATAGTATTTGTTTCTGAACTCCATTCCAACAGTGAAACTGTATTGTGTCATGTGAACAGAGCTGAAGAAAGCCTTTGTGGCTCACAAAACCATCCAGAAAATGGCCCAACAGAATTTCGTCATGCTCAACCTGGAGGTAATGAACCTTTGTCACATATAAGGAAGCTTAAAACAGTGTGCAGTGTAGAAACTATGGAAATATAACTCTAGACTATATGATACACACTGGCAAGGAAATTAAATAGAATGTTGAATCGTTGGAAACTGCATCATTTTGTTTCAGTTTAAGCAAAGAATTGGATCGTTCTGTTTATGTGTTGCTGTTTAACATTGTGTGAACCAACAAAGCCGAAACGTCAAAAGATGAATTGTGAATAAAATGATTAGAGATTAGAATCATGCACAAATGGGTGCAGATTATTTTCCTGTTTGACCGCTTTTTAATAAACCACCTGCACTGGAATCATTATTGTAACCATCATCATCATCATCATCATTATCATCATCATCATCATCATCATCATCGTCATTTTGTTTCTCTCAGACTGAGGTGATTGACGAGAATATGGCACCTGATGGCCACTATGTTCCCAGAATCCTCTTTGTCGGTAAATATTTACATGGTTCATCATAATTTGGATAAAATTGTTTGTAGTTTTGACACTTGGTTAACTTGGTTGTCAGATCTGATTGGCCTGTGATATTCACAAGGAAGGAGTGCAGGTGGAGAGAATGGAGGGAATGGAGACGGACAGACTCATTAGAGATGCATATTTAATGATGGTGCAGGGAAGTGCTGGGGATTCTGGGACTTTTTGACTCCATAATATAAGACTTAACCAGACGTCCTCCCATTGTAAGTGACATCTGTCATCTGTCATCTGTCTCTGTCTCTGTCTCTCTGTCTCTCTCTCTCTCTCTCTCTCTCTCTCTCTCTCTCTCTCTCTCTCTCTCTCTCTCTCTCTCTCTCTCTGTCAGTTTGTCTCATTTGTCTTGATGAGGGTTAGGAAATGAGGAAGAGTACAGCAACACTGACAGTCACTTTCAGTTGATTTTGCAGATAAGCAAATTCATCCTCGCACTCTTCATGTGTCATGTGTTCCCGCAGATCCATCTCTGACTGTGCGTGCAGACATCACCGGGAAGTACGACAACCGTCTCTACACCTATAAGCCCAAAGATTTGCTTTTACGTGAGTGACTGCCTACTCCTTGTAATGACAGCTTGGAAACTTTTTGTGCGATGGCTCTGACAAAACAGAACTCTGGGTATGGATTTCCGCGGGGGAGGTTTCAGATTTCTGCAGGAGTTTAAGTTGAGAAGGCAGGCGAGTTTAACCTTCATAGGGCAATTTTTGGAGCTTAAATGGAAGCAAACTCTCTGTTACACAGAGTTACAACACCAATACAGCAAACATGGAACTTTGACAAATGTATGCTCTTTTATTTCAACAGTGGCCACAAACATGAAGAGAGCCAAACTCACTCTGCATTCTGAACTGTAACGTGGCTGCACTGTGACGTCCTCACGCCGCCCCAGTCACCAGCACTGGAATGTTTGCAGCTCAATAACAGCTAAATAAAAGGATAAAAATGTACTGAAAGTCTCTTTGGTTGTTTGTTGGATGGATTAATTCATTAATGTTTATTTATTATGATCACGATGAGCCTGTTTAATGGCATCATCGTTGGGTTTAAGTAAGAGATTTTGGATGTACAATGTGAGTGAATATATGACTGATAATTACAGGGAAGAGTGTCTGAATGGATGTTAGGACTGATAGTGGCTCCCAGATAGGGATGGGATATCGTTCAACCACTAGGTAGCAGTATAACACAAATCCTCAAGGTCTTCTCTGGTGTGTGATTCTTCCTGCTGATATTCCCTCTGTGCCTTTAACTGGGATGCCCTTTACATTAAAATACATTATATAATCTTAATCTTCAGGTGATATTTGGTCTACCCAGTGAGGGACCAATGGTAACTATGACAACACCACCATTTCCTAAAATCATGGCACTTACAACATAAGAGTGGCATCAAATTAGAAATGATTTTCTATTCAATACCCAGAGTGATGGGTATTGAACACTGCATATGGTGGCTAACTACCATGAAAACTAATATACAATTGATTTATATCCTTGTATATTATTATCGTGGAGTTCTTGGTGTGTTGCTTCTAATGTATTTCTTAATTGCTTTGCACAACAAATGAGTGAGTTTGGTTTTTCGCTGTATTTGTGCTTCTCTTGTAAAATTCCTTGACAACTGCAAAACACGGCTCGCAACCCGGGCTGAGACAGAATGGGACCGTGCTGCATTGCCACAAATAGCCCACATGCAGTTTTCTGCTGTCATAGCAAGGACTAATGAGCTGATTTTAATTGGCACAGTTGTTGTTGTGCCTTTGCTTTCTGGAGGAAATCAAGATGGTAGTTTAGTGTAATACTGTGCATCAGGAGAAATCAATATTCTCAGCTTGGAACAGTGTCAACATACGCTAAAAGCTCCTACCAAACTGCTGTAATTTATACCAGCAAATCCTTTATTTTAGCTCCCATTCAACTCACCCAAATATAGAAAACAGAGACATTGTAAGTGTGGGAAACGGGTCAGGGAGCTTCACTCTTCAATATTGCTGTTTCTTTACATCTGAAAGAATTGATTAGTGAGAAGGTTTTAAATTATTCAATTTCCCCTTTAGTCTGTGCAGACATCTGATGTCTGAATGTGCTTGTTTTTCTCTGAAATCTTTTGAGTTTTCTATCTTTGACAAAGGCTGGGATGGAGCCGGGACAATTCACTGAAGTTTGCGACCGCTTCCCCGACATCCCGGGCTCCATAACAAAATCATAACAAAAGCTTCCTAGACCCCGGGCCTGAAACGTCCCTGTCTGTCTCTGCTCTGTGTTAGAAATGTTGCTCTCCAACTGTTCAAGCCTCCACAATACAGCCACATTACCTTAAGAATATGAGGCATTGTTGTGCTGCTGCCACATACTCAGGTATCACTGGTAAAATAGAAGGAGACTTATTGGATGAAATTGGAAAAAAGGTAGTCTCAGTTAGAGATAATAACCAAGACAACCTTCCCAGGTAAGAGTTAGCTGCACAACATTACCAGTAGAATACCAAAGCATTAATTCCATGCACCTTTTTCAGGCACGTTGACTCATACCCACACTTGTACCCTTACGCCAAGCCACAGACATGCACAACTAGCTGAACAACAAACACACATTTTATCTTACTTACCCAAGGCTGATCAACACACACTGTAAGCCTGAGGGTCTCATTCTCCTATGAAATACAATGTCCTGCCTTAGGTTCTAAACCTTGGGCGAATGAGTCCGGGCATTTTGAGAAAGCGTTTCTCACCTACACTCTCACACACTCTCTGAAGGACAGTGTGAGTGTGTGACAGGAAGATTAATCCTCTCAAGGCTGGATGGATATGCAAATGTTGGCTGTGTTAATTACAGAAAGACTTCTACTCATTTACACAAAAAAAATACAAACAGCTGTAGAATCTAATGCAATGTAAATGTAATGGATACAAGTTGATCAGCTTTGTCCAGAAGTACACAGTAGCGGTACTTTATTGTTCTACTTATACTACTTATCTACATATTTACAACTAAACGAGTGCCTTTGAATTTACATGTTCATAGTGAACTTTCAAACAAACACACACACACACTCTGGATGACTTTGGCAGTTGGGCCACCTGTGACAAGGGCAACGCGCTATTAGTCCTCGTTTGCACACTGCAATCGACAATTTAGCTATTCAAATACAGCCCGCTTACAGGAAAACAGTTCCTTAATGAAGAGATGGCTTGGTAATATGCCATAAATCTCCTCTTTTCTTCTTTCACTTATACACACACACACACGCGCACACACACACACACACACACACACACACACACACACACACACACACACACACACACACACACACAGCTTTTCTGCATACAAAGCCAAACCATTATGTATGCAAACATAAACACAGACTTAAATGCACAAAACCACACATGCACGCACATATACAAGGACAGAATGATATTCTAATGTGTCCTGGAGGAAATTGGAAGCATTTTCCCCAACACAAATCAAAAAGGTCAAAATGCAAATGTCAGCTTTTCCTTCCTGCCTTTTAATTATCCTGTCAGGTTCAAAGAGTCTGACGAAGGAAGGCCTGAGCTCACAGATAAGACCAATCTGCTTCTCCTCTTGACACTTTCTCCTCTGCACTTAGCCTTTCGCTCACAAACTGACACTTTGCATCACCTCAGAGTAAATGACAAGATATCGCTTTGCACTATGCACAGGGAGCCAAAGAGCAATTACTATTTGACTGTGGATGATGACTCAATTCATTGTCTTAATGCTCAGTGTCAATACAGGAGCTGTTCAAGAAAATCACATTCGCCCTTCTGACAAAGTTCAACTTTGCTGGTTTCAAATAGAAAGGCCTGCACCTCATTATGGATCTAAAGCTGCCATTGATATTTGCTTTTGTGTTACTTTATATTCTTGAACCACATGAGTTTGCCAAAATATATTTTCAAGAACCCTGCACAGCAGCTCATGTACTCCCTTTTTTTTGTGAAATACTCGACTTCCGCTGCTTCTCTAATGCTGAAGACCCTCTAACTTTACCTTACACGCTTCCATCGATGCTACCCGTAGTTTCCTGGGTTTTCATTGCATTTCCCTATTTCCCTCGTTTTTCCTCTTTTTCCTTTCTGTCAGACAGGAGCTTATAATTTGCTGAGCTACAGCCGATACAAATCTGTCTGGTAGCAACGTTGTGGATTCCTGTACCTGTCAGAGAATTGTTTGCAGGTTCTCGTTCAGCTCTGAAACACTTTCTGCAAAGGAACTGGGGAAAATGGTCCTGCACATCATTTTGTTGCAACATTTTGGCCTGATGACTGTTTGCAAAGGGTCATTCAGATTCCTTCATTCTTCATTCTCTACATACTTTTTTTTACTTCTGAAGGGCTGTTGTTTGATGTCGTGATAAACTCACTTCTGTCTGAAGGTTCTCTTCACTTTCAGGTCCTTACCTTGCCTTCAGTGACAATGGATATGATGCTTTCACTATAAAACACGTGCACGCACACTCCCTCACACACAAGGTCACAGAGGTAGCGTAGCCAGTGAATAACAGGGGGCTGGAGCTGGCCGAGGTGCAGACTGGTCTTGCCATGCGATTCGCCACATACATCAACTCTGCTGAGCAGAAAATTGAAATGGAAATGTGGACCTTGAAAGAGTGTAGCTACCATTTACCAGGACCACCGCTAATGATTTGTCATTTCTCTTAGGGGCAATAGCTGCTGCCCTCACACTCACACAGCACAACAAACTCAATGATTGCTAGGCTATATGTATTTATGTATCTTTCATTTTCAGATGTTACTGTTTCAGATTACTTATTTTACTATTTAACTAACACTTTACCTTTCATATTTCTAATTTTCTGTCCTTCCACATATCACTGTCACAATATCGCTTCACATTCCCTGTAATTCAGGGAATTCCCTGTAGTTCCCATCTCATCTGTGCTTCACATGCATTCAGTCTGTTCTGATGTTAGTGAGATGACAGAGAGTGTGGTAGTGTTTTCACGAGGAATTAAAATTCTTGCAGTGAAGCACGTTCTCTGTCCTACAGTTTTGGAGTGTTTTCTTCAGAGTGTTTTCCTGTTTGGAAGAACACACACTGGATTGAGAGCCTGTGTGGAGCTTCTTTTTTCTTTCAACTGAACTGTTAGATGCACAGTTCTCATGTCTGTGAAGGTTTTTTGTGGACCCTGCTCGACATGACAGCTTAATTCTGCAAATTCTGCCCTTATGTTGTCACAATTGTTAAAATGCATCCAAATGCTGCTTTTTCCCCCAGCTGTCACTCATCTTTTCGCGCACTGCAGACCGAGACCATCCTATCATTCTGTCTTGTAATCAGTTTCAGAAAAATGAAAACAGCTCTCGGACGGGAGCCGGCTCCCATCGTTCACCTAAAAGAGCTAAAAGAGATGATATGGGAACTAAGGGGAACTCTTCGAGCCGGTGCATTCGCTAACGACACATGACGCGCTGCACAGACGCGTGAGCACCGACAACGAGACACGCACATACTTGCCATTCACATTTGCAATTTGTTGCCTTTTGTCTGGGCTGTAACATCCTGCCTTTGCGGCAGTCATCGGCAAATCCGGCGCGCTATACCAAGATACAATGTCTTGTCAAATATACGTATTCTTTGAACCTTTCGGTGAGCGACTCGGAAAGGCTTTGTGAGCGACTGGTAGCTCCCCAGCGGCGTGTTGGTGACACCTGGTATACATGGCAAATTGGAACAAAAATTTAATTTGCCCCAAATTTACAGGAAATAATCCTCGTGTCCTGTAGATGCTGTCTTTTTAAATTTTAGAGCTGTAAATCTTAAATTTGCCGAGATATGGGCTTTTTAGAAAAACCAACAATTTGGTCCATGTATACACTGTCGTCGTTTTTGGCATATTGGACCAAAAATAAAATTTGACCCAAACTTACGGGAAATAATCCTCGTGTCCTGTAGATGCTGTCTTTTTAAAATTTAGAGCTCTAAACTGTAAATTCGGCGAGATATGGGCTTTTTTAGAAAAACCAACAATTTGGTCCATGTATACACTGTCGTCGTTTTTTGGCATATTGGACAAAAAATAAAATTTGCCCCAAACTTACAGGAAATAATCCTCGTGTCCTGTAGATGCTGTCTTTTTAAAATTTAGAGCTCTAAACCTTAAATTCGCCGAGATATGGGCTTTTTAGAAAAACCAACAATTTGGTCCATGTATACACTGTCGTCGTTCTTGGCAAATTGGACCAAAAACAAAATTTGCCCCAAACTTACAGAAAATAATCCTCGTGTCCTGTAGATGCTGTCTTTTTAAATTTTACAGCTCTAAATCTTAAATTCGCTGAGATATGGGTTTTTTAGAAAAACCAACAATTTGGTCCATGAAAACACTGTCGTCGTTTTTGGCATATTGGACCAAAAATAAAATTTGCCCCAAATTTACAGGAAATAATCCTCATGTCCTGTAGATGCTGTCTTTTTAAAATTAAGAGCTCTAAACCTTAAATTCGCCAATATATGGGCTTTTTAGAAAAACCAACAATTTGGTCCATGTATAGACTGTCGTCGTTTTTGGCAAATTGGACCAAAAATAAAATTTGCCCAAACTTACAGGAAATAATCCTCGTGTCTTGTAGATGCTATCTTTTTAAATTTTAGAGCTCTAATCTTAAATTCGCCGAGATATGGGCTTTATAGAAAAACCAACAATTTGGTCCATGTATACACTGTCGTCGTTTTTGGCGTATTGGACCAAAAATAAAATTTGCCCCAAATTTACAGGAAATAATCCTCGTGTCCTATAGATGCTGTCTTTTCAAATTTTAGAGCTCTAAATCTGAAATTCGCCGAGATATGGGCTTTTTAGAAAAAACAACAATTTGGTCCATGTATACACTGTCGTCGTTTTTGGCATATTGGACCAAAAATAAAATTTGCCCCAAATTTACAGGAAATAATCCTCGTGTCCTGTAGATGCTGTCTTTCTAAAATTTAGAGCTCTAAACCTTAAATTCGCCGAGATATGGGCTTTTCAGAAAAAACCAACAATTTGGTCCATGTATACACTGTCGTCGTTTTTGGCATATTGGACCAGAAACAAAATTTGCCCCAAACTTACAGGAAATAATCGTCGTGTCCTGTAGATGCTGTCTTTTTAAAATTTTAGAGCTCTAAGTCTGAAATTCGCCGAGATATGGGCTTTTTAGAAAAAACAACAATTCGGTCCATGTATACACTGTCGTCGTTTTTGGCAAATTGGACCGAAAATAGAATTTGCCCCAAATTTACAGGAAATAATCCTCGTGTCCTGTAGATGCTGTCTTTTTAAAATTTAGAGCTCTTAACCTTACATTCGCCGAGATATGGGCTTTTCAGAAAAACCAACAATTTGGTCCATGTATACACTGTCGTCGTTTATGGCAAATTGGACCAAAAATAAAATTTGCCCCAAACTTACAGGAAATAATCCTCGTGTCCTGTAGATGCTGTCTTTTTAAAATTTAGAGCTCGAAATCTTAAATTCGCCGAGATATGGGCTTTTTAGAAAAACCAACAATTTGGTCCATGTATACACTGTCGTCGTTTTTGGCATATTGGACCAAAAATAAAATTTGCCCCAAATTTCCAGGAAATAATCCTCGTGTCCTGTAGATGCTGTCTTTTTAAAATTTGGAGCTCTAAACCTTAAATTCGCCAATATATGGGCTTTTTAGAAAAAACAACAATTTGGTCCATGTATACACTGTCGTCGTTTTTGGCAAATTGGACCCAAAATAGAATTTGCCCCAAACTTACAGGAAATAATGCTCGTGTCCTGTAGATGCTGTCTTTTTAAAATTTAGAGCTCTTAACCTTACATTCGCCGAGATATGGGCTTTTCAGAAAAACCAACAATTTGGTCCATGTATACACTGTCGTCGTTTATGGCAAATTGGACCAAAAATAAAATTTGCCCCAAACTTACAGGAAATAATCCTCGTGTCCTGTAGATGCTGTGTTTTTAAAATTTAGAGCTCTAAATCTTAAATTCGCCGAGATATGGGCTTTTCAGAAAAAACAACAATTTGGTCCATGTATACACTGTCGTCGTTTTTGGCATATTGGACCAAAAATAAAATTTGCCCCAAACTTGCAGGAAATAATCCTCGTGTCCTGTAGATGCTGTCTTTTTAAAATTTAGAGCTCGAAATCTTAAATTCGCCGAGATATGGGCTTGTCAGAGAAACCAACAATTTGGTCAATGTATACACTGTCGTCGTTTATGGCAAATTGGACCAGAAATAAAATTTGCCCCAAATTTACAGGAAATAGTCCTCGTGTCCTGTAGATGCTGTCTTTTTAAAATTTAGAGCTCTAACTCTGAAATTTCGCTGACGTATGGGCTTTTTAGAAAAACCAACAATTTGGTCCATGTATACACTGTCGTCGTTTTTCGCATATTGGACCAAAAATAAAATTTGCCCCAAACTTACAGGAAATAATCCTCAGGTGCTGTAGATGCTGTCTTTTTAAAATTTATAGCTCTAAACCTTAAATTCGCCAATATATGGGCTTTTTAGAAAAACCAACAATTTGGTCCATGTATACACTGTCGTCGTTTTTGGCGTATTGGACCAAAAATAAAATTTGCCCCAAATTTACAGGAAATAATCCTCGTGTCCTATAGATGCTGTCTTTTCAAATTTTAGAGCTCTAAATCTGAAATTCGCCGAGATATGGGCTTTTTAGAAAAAACAACAATTTGGTCCATGTATACACTGTCGTCGTTTTTGGCATATTGGACCAAAAATAAAATTTGCCCCAAATTTACAGGAAATAATCCTCGTGTCCTGTAGATGCTGTCTTTCTAAAATTTAGAGCTCTAAACCTTACATTCGCCGAGATATGGGCTTTTCAGAGAAACCAACAATTTGGTCCATGTATACACTGTCGTCGTTTATGGCGAATTGGACCAAAAATAAAATTTGCCCCAAACTTACAGGAAATAATCCTCGTGTCCTGTAGATGCTGTCTTTTTAAAATTTAGAGCTCTAAACCTTAAATTCGCCGAGATATGGGCTTTTCAGAAAAAACCAACAATTTGGTCCATGTATACACTGTCGTCGTTTTTGGCATATTGGACCAGAAACAAAATTTGCCCCAAACTTACAGGAAATAATCGTCGTGTCCTGTAGATGCTGTCTTTTTAAAATTTTAGAGCTCTAAGTCTGAAATTCGCCGAGATATGGGCTTTTTAGAAAAAACAACAATTCGGTCCATGTATACACTGTCGTCGTTTTTGGCAAATTGGACCGAAAATAGAATTTGCCCCAAATTTACAGGAAATAATCCTCGTGTCCTGTAGATGCTGTCTTTTTAAAATTTAGAGCTCTTAACCTTACATTCGCCGAGATATGGGCTTTTCAGAAAAACCAACAATTTGGTCCATGTATACACTGTCGTCGTTTATGGCAAATTGGACCAAAAATAAAATTTGCCCCAAACTTACAGGAAATAATCCTCGTGTCCTGTAGATGCTGTGTTTTTAAAATTTAGAGCTCTAAATCTTAAATTTGCCGAGATATGGGCTTTTCAGAAAAAACAACAATTTGGTCCATGTATACACTGTCGTCGTTTTTGGCATATTGGACCAAAAATAAAATTTGCCCCAAACTTGCAGGAAATAATCCTCGTGTCCTGTAGATGCTGTCTTTTTAAAATTTAGAGCTCGAAATCTTAAATTCGCCGAGATATGGGCTTTTTAGAAAAACCAACAATTTGGTCCATGTATACACTGTCGTCGTTTTTGGCATATTGGACCAAAAATAAAATTTGCCCCAAATTTCCAGGAAATAATCCTCGTGTCCTGTAGATGCTGTCTTTTTAAAATTTGGAGCTCTAAACCTTAAATTCGCCAATATATGGGCTTTTTAGAAAAAACAACAATTTGGTCCATGTATACACTGTCGTCGTTTTTGGCAAATTGGACCCAAAATAGAATTTGCCCCAAACTTACAGGAAATAATGCTCGTGTCCTGTAGATGCTGTCTTTTTAAATTTTAGAACTCTAACTCTGAAATTTCGCTGAGATATGGGCTTTTTAGAAAAACCAACAATTTGGTCCATGTATACACTGTCGTCGTTTTTGGCATATTGGACCAAAAATAAAATTTGCCCCAAATTTACAGAAAATAATCCTCGTGTCCTGTAGATGCTGTCTTTTTAAAATTTGGAGCTCTAAACCTTAAATTCGCCAATATATGGGCTTTTTAGGAAAACCAACAATTTGGTCCATGTATACACTGTCGTCGTTTTTGGCATATTGGACCAAAAATAAAATTTGCCCCAAAATTACAGGAAATAATCGTCGTGTACTGTAGATGCTGTCTTTTTAAAATTTTAGAGCTCTAAGTCTGAAATTCGCCGAGATATGGGCTTTTTAGAAAAAACAACAATTCGGTCCATGTATACACTGTCGTCGTTTTTGGCAAATTGGACCGAAAATAGAATTTGCCCCAAATTTACAGGAAATAATCCTCGTGTCCTGTAGATGCTGTCTTTTTAAAATTTAGAGCTCTTAACCTTACATTCGCCGAGATATGGGCTTTTCAGAAAAACCAACAATTTGGTCCATGTATACACTGTCGTCGTTTATGGCAAATTGGACCAAAAATAAAATTTGCCCCAAACTTACAGGAAATAATCCTCGTGTCCTGTAGATGCTGTGTTTTTAAAATTTAGAGCTCTAAATCTTAAATTCGCCGAGATATGGGCTTTTCAGAAAAAACAACAATTTGGTCCATGTATACACTGTCGTCGTTTTTGGCATATTGGACCAAAAATAAAATTTGCCCCAAACTTGCAGGAAATAATCCTCGTGTCCTGTAGATGCTGTCTTTTTAAAATTTAGAGCTCGAAATCTTAAATTCGCCGAGATATGGGCTTGTCAGAGAAACCAACAATTTGGTCAATGTATACACTGTCGTTTATGGCAAATTGGACCAGAAATAAAATTTGCCCCAAATTTACAGGAAATAGTCCTCGTGTCCTGTAGATGCTGTCTTTTTAAAATTTAGAGCTCTAACTCTGAAATTTCGCTGACGTATGGGCTTTTTAGAAAAACCAACAATTTGGTCCATGTATACACTGTCGTCGTTTTTCGCATATTGGACCAAAAATAAAATTTGCCCCAAACTTACAGGAAATAATCCTCAGGTGCTGTAGATGCTGTCTTTTTAAAATTTATAGCTCTAAACCTTAAATTCGCCAATATATGGGCTTTTTAGAAAAACCAACAATTTGGTCCATGTATACACTGTCGTCGTTTTTGGCGTATTGGACCAAAAATAAAATTTGCCCCAAACTTGCAGGAAATAATCCTCGTGTCCTGTAGATGCTGTCTTTTTAAATTTTAGAGCTCTAAATCTTAAATTCGCCGAGATATGGGCTTTTTAGGAAAAACAACAATTTGGTCCATGTATACACTGTCGTCGTTTTTGGCAAATTGGACCGAAAATAGAATTTGCCCCAAATTTACAGGAAATAATCCTCGTGTCCTGTAGATGCTGTCTTTTTAAAATTTAGAGCTCTAAATGTTAAATTCGCCGAGATATGGGCTTTTTAGAAAAACCAACAATTTGGTCCATGTATACACTGTCTTCGTTTTTGGCATATTGGACCAAAAATAAAATTTGCCCCAAATTTACAGGAAATAATCCTCGTGTCCTGTAGATGCTGTCTTTTTAAAATTTAGAGCTCTAACTCTGAAATTTCGCTGACGTATGGGCTTTTTAGAAAAACCAACAATTTGGTCCATGTATACACTGTCGTCGTTTTTGGCATATTGGACCAAAAATAAAATTTGCCCCAAATTTACAGGAAATAATCCTCGTGTCCTGTAGATGCTGTCTTTCTAAAATTTAGAGCTCTAAACCTTACATTCGCCGAGATATGGGCTTTTCAGAGAAACCAACAATTTGGTCCATGTATACACTGTCGTCGTTTATGGCGAATTGGACCAAAAATAAAATTTGCCCCAAACTTACAGGAAATAATCCTCGTGTCCTGTAGATGCTGTCTTTTTAAAATTTAGAGCTCTAAACCTTAAATTCGCCGAGATATGGGCTTTTCAGAAAAAAACAACAATTTGGTCCATGTATACACTGTCGTCGTTTTTGGCATATTGGACCAGAAACAAAATTTGCCCCAAACTTACAGGAAATAATCGTCGTGTCCTGTAGATGCTGTCTTTTTAAAATTTTAGAGCTCTAAGTCTGAAATTCGCCGAGATATGGGCTTTTTAGAAAAAACAACAATTCGGTCCATGTATACACTGTCGTCGTTTTTGGCAAATTGGACCGAAAATAGAATTTGCCCCAAATTTACAGGAAATAATCCTCGTGTCCTGTAGATGCTGTCTTTTTAAAATTTAGAGCTCTTAACCTTACATTCGCCGAGATATGGGCTTTTCAGAAAAACCAACAATTTGGTCCATGTATACACTGTCGTCGTTTATGGCAAATTGGACCAAAAATAAAATTTGCCCCAAACTTACAGGAAATAATCCTCGTGTCCTGTAGATGCTGTGTTTTTAAAATTTAGAGCTCTAAATCTTAAATTCGCCGAGATATGGGCTTGTCAGAGAAACCAACAATTTGGTCAATGTATACACTGTCGTCGTTTATGGCAAATTGGACCAGAAATAAAATTTGCCCCAAATTTACAGGAAATAGTCCTCGTGTCCTGTAGATGCTGTCTTTTTAAAATTTAGAGCTCTAACTCTGAAATTTCGCTGACGTATGGGCTTTTTAGAAAAACCAACAATTTGGTCCATGTATACACTGTCGTCGTTTTTGGCATATTGGACCAAAAATAAAATTTGCCCCAAATTTACAGGAAATAATCCTCGTGTCCTGTAGATGCTGTCTTTCTAAAATTTAGAGCTCTAAACCTTACATTCGCCGAGATATGGGCTTTTCAGAGAAACCAACAATTTGGTCCATGTATACACTGTCGTCGTTTATGGCGAATTGGACCAAAAATAAAATTTGCCCCAAACTTACAGGAAATAATCCTCGTGTCCTGTAGATGCTGTCTTTTTAAAATTTAGAGCTCTAAACCTTAAATTCGCCGAGATATGGGCTTTTCAGAAAAAAACAACAATTTGGTCCATGTATACACTGTCGTCGTTTTTGGCATATTGGACCAGAAACAAAATTTGCCCCAAACTTACAGGAAATAATCGTCGTGTCCTGTAGATGCTGTCTTTTTAAAATTTTAGAGCTCTAAGTCTGAAATTCGCCGAGATATGGGCTTTTTAGAAAAAACAACAATTCGGTCCATGTATACACTGTCGTCGTTTTTGGCAAATTGGACCGAAAATAGAATTTGCCCCAAATTTACAGGAAATAATCCTCGTGTCCTGTAGATGCTGTCTTTTTAAAATTTAGAGCTCTTAACCTTACATTCGCCGAGATATGGGCTTTTCAGAAAAACCAACAATTTGGTCCATGTATACACTGTCGTCGTTTATGGCAAATTGGACCAAAAATAAAATTTGCCCCAAACTTACAGGAAATAATCCTCGTGTCCTGTAGATGCTGTGTTTTTAAAATTTAGAGCTCTAAATCTTAAATTCGCCGAGATATGGGCTTTTCAGAAAAAACAACAATTTGGTCCATGTATACACTGTCGTCGTTTTTGGCATATTGGACCAAAAATAAAATTTGCCCCAAACTTGCAGGAAATAATCCTCGTGTCCTGTAGATGCTGTCTTTTTAAAATTTAGAGCTCGAAATCTTAAATTCGCCGAGATATGGGCTTGTCAGAGAAACCAACAATTTGGTCAATGTATACACTGTCGTCGTTTATGGCAAATTGGACCAGAAATAAAATTTGCCCCAAATTTACAGGAAATAGTCCTCGTGTCCTGTAGATGCTGTCTTTTTAAAATTTAGAGCTCTAACTCTGAAATTTCGCTGACGTATGGGCTTTTTAGAAAAACCAACAATTTGGTCCATGTATACACTGTCGTCGTTTTTCGCATATTGGACCAAAAATAAAATTTGCCCCAAACTTACAGGAAATAATCCTCAGGTGCTGTAGATGCTGTCTTTTTAAAATTTATAGCTCTAAACCTTAAATTCGCCAATATATGGGCTTTTTAGAAAAACCAACAATTTGGTCCATGTATACACTGTCGTCGTTTTTGGCGTATTGGACCAAAAATAAAATTTGCCCCAAACTTGCAGGAAATAATCCTCGTGTCCTGTAGATGCTGTCTTTTTAAATTTTAGAGCTCTAAATCTTAAATTCGCCGAGATATGGGCTTTTTAGGAAAAACAACAATTTGGTCCATGTATACACTGTCGTCGTTTTTGGCAAATTGGACCGAAAATAGAATTTGCCCCAAATTTACAGGAAATAATCCTCGTGTCCTGTAGATGCTGTCTTTTTAAAATTTAGAGCTCTAAATGTTAAATTCGCCGAGATATGGGCTTTTTAGAAAAACCAACAATTTGGTCCATGTATACACTGTCTTCGTTTTTGGCATATTGGACCAAAAATAAAATTTGCCCCAAATTTACAGGAAATAATCCTCGTGTCCTGTAGATGCTGTCTTTTTAAAATTTAGAGCTCTAACTCTGAAATTTCGCTGACGTATGGGCTTTTTAGAAAAACCAACAATTTGGTCCATGTATACACTGTCGTCGTTTTTGGCATATTGGACCAAAAATAAAATTTGCCCCAAATTTACAGGAAATAATCCTCGTGTCCTGTAGATGCTGTCTTTCTAAAATTTAGAGCTCTAAACCTTACATTCGCCGAGATATGGGCTTTTCAGAGAAACCAACAATTTGGTCCATGTATACACTGTCGTCGTTTATGGCGAATTGGACCAAAAATAAAATTTGCCCCAAACTTACAGGAAATAATCCTCGTGTCCTGTAGATGCTGTCTTTTTAAAATTTAGAGCTCTAAACCTTAAATTCGCCGAGATATGGGCTTTTCAGAAAAAAACAACAATTTGGTCCATGTATACACTGTCGTCGTTTTTGGCATATTGGACCAAAAATAAAATTTGCCCCAAACTTACAGGAAATAATCGTCGTGTCCTGTAGATGCTGTCTTTTTAAAATTTTAGAGCTCTAAGTCTGAAATTCGCCGAGATATGGGCTTTTTAGAAAAAACAACAATTCGGTCCATGTATACACTGTCGTCGTTTTTGGCAAATTGGACCGAAAATAGAATTTGCCCCAAATTTACAGGAAATAATCCTCGTGTCCTGTAGATGCTGTCTTTTTAAAATTTAGAGCTCTTAACCTTACATTCGCCGAGATATGGGCTTTTCAGAAAAACCAACAATTTGGTCCATGTATACACTGTCGTCGTTTATGGCAAATTGGACCAAAAATAAAATTTGCCCCAAACTTACAGGAAATAATCCTCGTGTCCTGTAGATGCTGTCTTTTTAAAATTTAGAGCTCGAAATCTTAAATTCGCCGAGATATGGGCTTTTTAGAAAAACCAACAATTTGGTCCATGTATACACTGTCGTCGTTTTTGGCATATTGGACCAAAAATAAAATTTGCCCCAAATTTCCAGGAAATAATCCTCGTGTCCTGTAGATGCTGTCTTTTTAAAATTTGGAGCTCTAAACCTTAAATTCGCCAATATATGGGCTTTTTAGAAAACACAACAATTTGGTCCATGTATACACTGTCTTCGTTTTTGGCAAATTGGACCCAAAATAGAATTTGCCCCAAACTTACAGGAAATAATGCTCGTGTCCTGTAGATGCTGTCTTTTTAAATTTTAGAACTCTAACTCTGAAATTTCGCTGAGATATGGGCTTTTTAGAAAAACCAACAATTTGGTCCATGTATACACTGTCGTCGTTTTTGGCATATTGGACCAGAAACAAAATTTGCCCCAAACTTACAGGAAATAATCGTCGTGTCCTGTAGATGCTGTCTTTTTAAAATTTTAGAGCTCTAAGTCTGAAATTCGCCGAGATATGGGCTTTTTAGAAAAAACAACAATTCGGTCCATGTATACACTGTCGTCGTTTTTGGCAAATTGGACCGAAAATAGAATTTGCCCCAAATTTACAGGAAATAATCCTCGTGTCCTGTAGATGCTGTCTTTTTAAAATTTAGAGCTCTTAACCTTACATTCGCCGAGATATGGGCTTTTCAGAAAAACCAACAATTTGGTCCATGTATACACTGTCGTCGTTTATGGCAAATTGGACCAAAAATAAAATTTGCCCCAAACTTACAGGAAATAATCCTCGTGTCCTGTAGATGCTGTGTTTTTAAAATTTAGAGCTCTAAATCTTAAATTCGCCGAGATATGGGCTTTTCAGAAAAAACAACAATTTGGTCCATGTATACACTGTCGTCGTTTTTGGCATATTGGACCAAAAATAAAATTTGCCCCAAACTTGCAGGAAATAATCCTCGTGTCCTGTAGATGCTGTCTTTTTAAAATTTAGAGCTCGAAATCTTAAATTCGCCGAGATATGGGCTTGTCAGAGAAACCAACAATTTGGTCAATGTATACACTGTCGTCGTTTATGGCAAATTGGACCAGAAATAAAATTTGCCCCAAATTTACAGGAAATAGTCCTCGTGTCCTGTAGATGCTGTCTTTTTAAAATTTAGAGCTCTAACTCTGAAATTTCGCTGACGTATGGGCTTTTTAGAAAAACCAACAATTTGGTCCATGTATACACTGTCGTCGTTTTTCGCATATTGGACCAAAAATAAAATTTGCCCCAAACTTACAGGAAATAATCCTCAGGTGCTGTAGATGCTGTCTTTTTAAAATTTATAGCTCTAAACCTTAAATTCGCCAATATATGGGCTTTTTAGAAAAACCAACAATTTGGTCCATGTATACACTGTCGTCGTTTTTGGCGTATTGGACCAAAAATAAAATTTGCCCCAAACTTGCAGGAAATAATCCTCGTGTCCTGTAGATGCTGTCTTTTTAAATTTTAGAGCTCTAAATCTTAAATTCGCCGAGATATGGGCTTTTTAGGAAAAACAACAATTTGGTCCATGTATACACTGTCGTCGTTTTTGGCAAATTGGACCGAAAATAGAATTTGCCCCAAATTTACAGGAAATAATCCTCGTGTCCTGTAGATGCTGTCTTTTTAAAATTTAGAGCTCTAAATGTTAAATTCGCCGAGATATGGGCTTTTTAGAAAAACCAACAATTTGGTCCATGTATACACTGTCTTCGTTTTTGGCATATTGGACCAAAAATAAAATTTGCCCCAAATTTACAGGAAATAATCCTCGTGTCCTGTAGATGCTGTCTTTTTAAAATTTAGAGCTCTAACTCTGAAATTTCGCTGACGTATGGGCTTTTTAGAAAAACCAACAATTTGGTCCATGTATACACTGTCGTCGTTTTTGGCATATTGGACCAAAAATAAAATTTGCCCCAAATTTACAGGAAATAATCCTCGTGTCCTGTAGATGCTGTCTTTCTAAAATTTAGAGCTCTAAACCTTACATTCGCCGAGATATGGGCTTTTCAGAGAAACCAACAATTTGGTCCATGTATACACTGTCGTCGTTTATGGCGAATTGGACCAAAAATAAAATTTGCCCCAAACTTACAGGAAATAATCCTCGTGTCCTGTAGATGCTGTCTTTTTAAAATTTAGAGCTCTAAACCTTAAATTCGCTGAGATATGGGCTTTTCAGAAAAAAACAACAATTTGGTCCATGTATACACTGTCGTCGTTTTTGGCATATTGGACCAGAAACAAAATTTGCCCCAAACTTACAGGAAATAATCGTCGTGTCCTGTAGATGCTGTCTTTTTAAAATTTTAGAGCTCTAAGTCTGAAATTCGCCGAGATATGGGCTTTTTAGAAAAAACAACAATTCGGTCCATGTATACACTGTCGTCGTTTTTGGCAAATTGGACCGAAAATAGAATTTGCCCCAAATTTACAGGAAATAATCCTCGTGTCCTGTAGATGCTGTCTTTTTAAAATTTAGAGCTCTTAACCTTACATTCGCCGAGATATGGGCTTTTCAGAAAAACCAACAATTTGGTCCATGTATACACTGTCGTCCTTTTTGGCATATTGGACCAAAAATAAAATTTGCCCCAAATTTCCAGGAAATAATCCTCGTGTCCTGTAGATGCTGTCTTTTTAAAATTTGGAGCTCTAAACCTTAAATTCGCCAATATATGGGCTTTTTAGAAAAAACAACAATTTGGTCCATGTATACACTGTCTTCGTTTTTGGCAAATTGGACCCAAAATAGAATTTGCCCCAAACTTACAGGAAATAATGCTCGTGTCCTGTAGATGCTGTCTTTTTAAATTTTAGAACTCTAACTCTGAAATTTCGCTGAGATATGGGCTTTTTAGAAAAACCAACAATTTGGTCCATGTATACACTGTCGTCGTTTTTGGCATATTGGACCAGAAACAAAATTTGCCCCAAACTTACAGGAAATAATCGTCGTGTCCTGTAGATGCTGTCTTTTTAAAATTTTAGAGCTCTAAGTCTGAAATTCGCCGAGATATGGGCTTTTTAGAAAAAACAACAATTCGGTCCATGTATACACTGTCGTCGTTTTTGGCAAATTGGACCGAAAATAGAATTTGCCCCAAATTTACAGGAAATAATCCTCGTGTCCTGTAGATGCTGTCTTTTTAAAATTTAGAGCTCTTAACCTTACATTCGCCGAGATATGGGCTTTTCAGAAAAACCAACAATTTGGTCCATGTATACACTGTCGTCGTTTATGGCAAATTGGACCAAAAATAAAATTTGCCCCAAACTTACAGGAAATAATCCTCGTGTCCTGTAGATGCTGTGTTTTTAAAATTTAGAGCTCTAAATCTTAAATTTGCCGAGATATGGGCTTTTCAGAAAAAACAACAATTTGGTCCATGTATACACTGTCGTCGTTTTTGGCATATTGGACCAAAAATAAAATTTGCCCCAAACTTGCAGGAAATAATCCTCGTGTCCTGTAGATGCTGTCTTTTTAAAATTTAGAGCTCGAAATCTTAAATTCGCCGAGATATGGGCTTTTTAGAAAAACCAACAATTTGGTCCATGTATACACTGTCGTCGTTTTTGGCATATTGGACCAAAAATAAAATTTGCCCCAAATTTCCAGGAAATAATCCTCGTGTCCTGTAGATGCTGTCTTTTTAAAATTTGGAGCTCTAAACCTTAAATTCGCCAATATATGGGCTTTTTAGAAAAAATAACAATTTGGTCCATGTATACACTGTCGTCGTTTTTGGCAAATTGGACCCAAAATAGAATTTGCCCCAAACTTACAGGAAATAATGCTCGTGTCCTGTAGATGCTGTCTTTTTAAATTTTAGAACTCTAACTCTGAAATTTCGCTGAGATATGGGCTTTTTAGAAAAACCAACAATTTGGTCCATGTATACACTGTCGTCGTTTTTGGCATATTGGACCAAAAATAAAATTTGCCCCAAATTTACAGAAAATAATCCTCGTGTCCTGTAGATGCTGTCTTTTTAAAATTTGGAGCTCTAAACCTTAAATTCGCCAATATATGGGCTTTTTAGGAAAACCAACAATTTGGTCCATGTATACACTGTCGTCGTTTTTGGCATATTGGACCAAAAATAAAATTTGCCCCAAAATTACAGGAAATAATCGTCGTGTACTGTAGATGCTGTCTTTTTAAAATTTTAGAGCTCTAAGTCTGAAATTCGCCGAGATATGGGCTTTTTAGAAAAACCAACAATTCGGTCCATGTATACACTGTCGTCGTTTTTGGCAAATTGGACCGAAAATAGAATTTGCCCCAAATTTACAGGAAATAATCCTCGTGTCCTGTAGATGCTGTCTTTTTAAAATTTAGAGCTCTTAACCTTACATTCGCCGAGATATGGGCTTTTCAGAAAAACCAACAATTTGGTCCATGTATACACTGTCGTCGTTTATGGCAAATTGGACCAAAAATAAAATTTGCCCCAAACTTACAGGAAATAATCCTCGTGTCCTGTAGATGCTGTGTTTTTAAAATTTAGAGCTCTAAATCTTAAATTCGCCGAGATATGGGCTTTTCAGAAAAAACAACAATTTGGTCCATGTATACACTGTCGTCGTTTTTGGCATATTGGACCAAAAATAAAATTTGCCCCAAACTTGCAGGAAATAATCCTCGTGTCCTGTAGATGCTGTCTTTTTAAAATTTAGAGCTCGAAATCTTAAATTCGCCGAGTTATGGGCTTGTCAGAGAAACCAACAATTTGGTCAATGTATACACTGTCGTCGTTTATGGCAAATTGGACCAGAAATAAAATTTGCCCCAAATTTACAGGAAATAGTCCTCGTGTCCTGTAGATGCTGTCTTTTTAAAATTTAGAGCTCTAACTCTGAAATTTCGCTGACGTATGGGCTTTTTAGAAAAACCAACAATTTGGTCCATGTATACACTGTCGTCGTTTTTCGCATATTGGACCAAAAATAAAATTTGCCCCAAACTTACAGGAAATAATCCTCAGGTGCTGTAGATGCTGTCTTTTTAAAATTTATAGCTCTAAACCTTAAATTCGCCAATATATGGGCTTTTTAGAAAAACCAACAATTTGGTCCATGTATACACTGTCGTCGTTTTTGGCGTATTGGACCAAAAATAAAATTTGCCCCAAACTTGCAGGAAATAATCCTCGTGTCCTGTAGATGCTGTCTTTTTAAATTTTAGAGCTCTAAATCTTAAATTCGCCGAGATATGGTCTTTTTAGGAAAAACAACAATTTGGTCCATGTATACACTGTCGTCGTTTTTGGCAAATTGGACCGAAAATAGAATTTGCCCCAAATTTACAGGAAATAATCCTCGTGTCCTGTAGATGCTGTCTTTTTAAAATTTAGAGCTCTAAATGTTAAATTCGCCGAGATATGGGCTTTTTAGAAAAACCAACAATTTGGTCCATGTATACACTGTCTTCGTTTTTGGCATATTGGACCAAAAATAAAATTTGCCCCAAATTTACAGGAAATAATCCTCGTGTCCTGTAGATGCTGTCTTTTTAAAATTTAGAGCTCTAACTCTGAAATTTCGCTGACGTATGGGCTTTTTAAAAAAACCAACAATTTGGTCCATGTATACACTGTCGTCGTTTTTGGCATATTGGACCAAAAATAAAATTTGCCCCAAACTTACAGGAAATAATCCTCATGTGCTGTAGATGCTGTCTTTTTAAAATTTATAGCTCTAAACCTTAAATTCGCCGAGATATGGGCTTTTTAGAAAAACCAACAATTTGGTCCATGTATACACTGTCGTCGTTTTTGGCATATTGGACCAGAAACAAAATTTGCCCCAAACTTACAGGGAATAATCCTCGTGTCCTGTAGATGCTGTCTTTTTAAAATTTTAGAGCTCTAAGTCTGAAATTCGCCGAGATATGGGCTTTTTAGAAAAAACAACAATTTGGTCCATGTATACACTGTCGTCGTTTTTGGCAAATTGGGCCAAAAACAAAATTTGCCCCAAATTTACAGGAAATAATCCTCGTGTCCTGTAGATGCTGTCTTTTCAAATTTTAGAGCTCTAAATCTGAAATTCGCCGAGATATGGGCTTTTTAGAAAAACCAACAATTTGGTCCATGTATACACTGTCGTCGTTTTTGGCGTATTGGACCAAAAATAAAATTGGCCCCAAACTTGCAGGAAATAGTCCTCGTGTCCTGTAGATGCTGTCTTTTTAAATTTTAGAGCTCTAAATCTTAAATTCGCCGAGATATGGGCTTTTTAGGAAAACAACAATTTGGTCCATGTATACACTGTCGTCGTTTTTGGCAAATTGGACCGAAAATAGAATTTGCCCCAAACTTACAGGAAATAATCCTCGTGTCCTGTAGATGCTGTCTTTTTAAAATTTAGAGCTCTAAACCTTACATTCGCCGAGTTATGGGCTTTTCAGAAAAACCAACAATTTGGTCCATGTATACACTGTCGTCGTTTTTCGCATATTGGACCAAAAATAAAATTTGCCCCAAACTTACAGGAAATAATCCTCGTGTCCTGTAGATGCTGTCTTTTTAAAATTTAGAGCTCTAAACCTTAAATTCGCCAATATATGGGCTTTTTAGAAAAACCAACAATTTGGTCCATGTATACACTGTCGTCGTTTTTGGCATATTGGACCAAAAATAAAATTTGCCCCAAATTTACAGGAAATAATCCTCGTGTCCTGTAGATGCTGTCTTTTTAAATTTTAGAGCTCGAAATCTTAAATTCGCCGAGATATGGGCTTTTTAGAAAAACCAACAATTTGGTCCATGTATACACTGTCGTCGTTTTTGGCATATTGGACCAAAAATACAATTTGCCCCAAACTTACAGGAAATAATCCTCGTGTCCTGTAGATGCTGTCTTTTCAAATTTTACAGCTCTAAATCTTAAAATCGCCGAGATATGGGCTTTTCAGAAAAAACAACAATTTGGTCCATGTATACACTGTCGTCGTTTTTGGCATATTGGACCAAAAATAAAATTTGCCCCAAATTTCCAGGAAATAATCCTCGTGTCCTGTAGATGCTGTCTTTTTAAAATTTGGAGCTCTAAACCTTAAATTCGCCAATATATGGGCTTTTTAGAAAAAACAACAATTTGGTCCATGTATACACTGTCGTCGTTTTTGGCATATTGGACCAAAAATAAAATTTGCCCCAAACTTACAGGAAATAATCCTCATGTCCTGTAGATGCTGTCTTTTCAAAATTTAGAGCTCTAAACCTTACATTCGCCGAGATATGGGCTTTTTAGAAAAACCAACAATTTGGTCCATGTGTACACTGTCGTCGTTTTTGGCATATTGGACCAAAAATAAAATTTGCCCCAAACTTACAGAAAATAATCCTCGTGTCCTGTAGATGCTGTCTTTTTAAAATTTGGAGCTCTAAATCTTAAATTCGCCGAGATATGGGCTTTTTAGAAAAACCAACAATTTGGTCCATGTATACACTGTCGTCGTTTTTGGCATATTGGACCAGAAACAAAATTTGCCCCAAACTTACAGGAAATAATCCTCGTGTCCTGTAGATGCTGTCTTTTTAAAATTTTAGAGCTCTAAGTCTGAAATTCGCCGAGATATGGGCTTTTTAGAAAAAACAACAATTTGGTCCATGTATACACTGTCGTCGTTTTTGGCGTATTGGACCAAAAATAAAATTGGCCCCAAACTTGCAGGAAATAGTCCTCGTGTCCTGTAGATGCTGTCTTTTTAAATTTTAGAGCTCTTAACCTTACATTCGCCGAGATATGGGCTTTTCAGAAAAACCAACAATTTGGTCCATGTATACACTGTCGTCGTTTTTGGCATATTGGACCAAAAATAAAATTTGCCCCAAATTTACAGGAAATAATCCTCGTGTCCTGTAGATGCTGTCTTTTTAAAATTTAGAGCTCTAAACCTTAAATTCGCCGAGATATGGGCTTTTCAGAAAAACCAACAATTTGGTCCATGTATACACTGTCGTCGTTTTTGGCATATTGGACCAAAAATAAAATTTGCCCCAAATTTACAGGAAATAATCCTCGTGTCCTGTAGATGCTGTCTTTTTAAATTTTAGAGCTCGAAATCTTAAATTCGCCGAGATATGGGCTTTTTAGAAAAACCAACAATTTGGTCCATGTATACACTGTCGTCGTTTTTGGCATATTGGACCAAAAATACAATTTGCCCCAAATTTACAGGAAATAATCCTCGTGTCCTGTAGATGCTGTCTTTTCAAATTTTACAGCTCTAAATCTTAAAATCGCCGAGATATGGGCTTTTTAGAAAAAACAACAATTTGGTCCATGTATACACTGTCGTCGTTTTTGGCATATTGGACCAAAAATAAAATTTGCCCCAAATTTCCAGGAAATAATCCTCGTGTCCTGTAGATGCTGTCTTTTTAAAATTTGGAGCTCTAAACCTTAAATTCGCCAATATATGGGCTTTTTAGAAAAACCAACAATTTGGTCCATGTATACACTGTCGTCGTTTTTGGCATATTGGACCAAAAATAAAATTTGCCCCAAACTTACAGGAAATAATCCTCATGTCCTGTAGATGCTGTCTTTTCAAAATTTAGAGCTCTAAACCTTACATTCGCCGAGATATGGGCTTTTTAGAAAAACCAACAATTTGGTCCATGTGTACACTGTCGTCGTTTTTGGCATATTGGACCAAAAATAAAATTTGCCCCAAACTTACAGGAAATAATCCTCGTGTCCTGTACATGCTGTCTTTTTAAATTTTGGAGCTCTAAATCTTAAATTCGCCGAGATATGGGGTTTGTAGAAAAACCAACAATTTGGTCCATGTATACACTGTCGTCGTTTTTGGCATATTGGACCAAAAATAAAATTTGCCCCAAACTTACAGGAAATAATCCTCATGTCCTGTAGATGCTGTCTTTTCAAAATTTAGAGCTCTAAACCTTACATTCGCCGAGATATGGGCTTTTTAGAAAAACCAACAATTTGGTCCATGTATACACTGTCGTTGTTTTTGGCATATTGGACCAAAAATAAAATTTACCCCAAACTTTCAGGAAATAATCCTCGTGTCCTGTAGATGCTGTCTTTTTAAAATTTGGAGCTCTAAACCTTAAATTCGCCAATATATGGGCTTTTTAGGAAAACCAACAATTTGGTCCATGTATACACTGTCGTCGTTTTTGGCATATTGGACCAAAAATAAAATTTGCCCCAAACTTACAGGAAATAATCCTCGTGTCCTGTACATGCTGTCTTTTTAAATTTTGGAGCTCTAAATCTTAAATTCGCCGAGATATGGGGTTTGTAGAAAAACCAACAATTTGGTCCATGTATACACTGTCGTCGTTTTTGGCATATTGGACCAAAAATAAAATTTGCCCCAAACTTACAGGAAATAATCCTCATGTCCTGTAGATGCTGTCTTTTTAAAATTTATAGCTCTAAACCTTAAATTCGCCGAGATATGGGCTTTTTAGAAAAACCAACAATTTGATCCATGTATACACTGTCGTCGTTTTTGGCATATTGGACCAAAAATAAAATTTGCCCCAAACTTACAGGAAATAATCCTCATGTGCTGTAGATGCTGTCTTTTTAAAATTTATAGCTCTAAACCTTAAATTCGCCGAGATATGGGCTTTTTAGAAAAACCAACAATTTGGTCCATGTATACACTGTCGTCGTTTTTGGCATATTGGACCAGAAACAAAATTTGCCCCAAACTTACAGGAAATAATCCTCGTGTCCTGTAGATGCTGTCTTTTTAAAATTTTAGAGCTCTAATTCTGAAATTCGCCGAGATATGGGCTTTTTAGAAAAACCAACAATTTGGTCCATGTATACACTGTCGTCGTTTTTGGCGTATTGGACCAAAAATAAAAATTTGCCCCAAACTTACAGGAAATAATCCTTGTGTCCTGTAGATGCTGTCTTTTTAAATTTTAGAGCTCGAAATCTTAAATTCGCCGAGATATGGGCTTTTTAGAAAAACCAACAATTTGGTCCATGTATACACTGTCGTCGTTTTTGGCATATTGGACCAAAAATAAAATTTGCCCCAAATTTCCAGGAAATAATCCTCGTGTCCTGTAGATGCTGTCTTTTTAAAATTTGGAGCTCTAAACCTTAAATTCGCCAATATATGGGCTTTTTAGAAAAACCAACAATTTGGTCCATGTATACACTGTCGTCGTTTTTGGCATATTGGACCAAAAATAAAATTTGCCCCAAACTTACAGGAAATAATCCTCGTGTCCTGTACATGCTGTCTTTTTAAATTTTGGAGCTGTAAATCTTAAATTCGCCGAGATATGGGGTTTTTAGAAAAACCAACAATTTGGTCCATGTATACACTGTCGTCGTTTTTGGCAAATTGGACCAAAAATAAAATTTGCCCCAAACTTACAGGAAATAATCCTCATGTCCTGTAGATGCTGTCTTTTTAAAATTTAGAGCTCTAAACCTTAAATTCGCCGAGATATGGGCTTTTCAGAAAAACCAACAATTTGGTCCATGTATACACTGTCGTCGTTTATGGCAAATTGGACCAAAAATAAAATTTGCCCCAAACTTACAGGAAATAATCCTCGTGTCCTGTAGATGCTGTCTTTTTGAAATTTAGAGCTCTAAACCTTAAATTCGCCGAGATATGGGCTTTTCAGAAAAACCAACAATTTGGTCCATGTATACACTGTCGTCGTTTTTGGCATATTGGACCAAAAATAAAATTTGCCCCAAATTTACAGGAAATAATCCTCGTGTCCTGTAGATGCTGTCTTTTTAAATTTTAGAGCTCGAAATCTTAAATTCGCCGAGATATGGGCTTTTTAGAAAAACCAACAATTTGGTCCATGTATACACTGTCGTCGTTTTTGGCGTATTGGACCAAAAATAAAAATTTGCCCCAAACTTACAGGAAATAATCCTTGTGTCCTGTAGATGCTGTCTTTTTAAATTTTAGAGCTCGAAATCTTAAATTCGCCGAGATATGGGCTTTTTAGAAAAACCAACAATTTGGTCCATGTATACACTGTCGTCGTTTTTGGCATATTGGACCAAAAATAAAATTTGCCCCAAATTTCCAGGAAATAATCCTCGTGTCCTGTAGATGCTGTCTTTTTAAAATTTGGAGCTCTAAACCTTAAATTCGCCAATATATGGGCTTTTTAGAAAAACCAACAATTTGGTCCATGTATACACTGTCGTCGTTTTTGGCATATTGGACCAAAAATAAAATTTGCCCCAAACTTACAGGAAATAATCCTCGTGTCCTGTACATGCTGTCTTTTTAAATTTTGGAGCTGTAAATCTTAAATTCGCCGAGATATGGGGTTTTTAGAAAAACCAACAATTTGGTCCATGTATACACTGTCGTCGTTTTTGGCAAATTGGACCAAAAATAAAATTTGCCCCAAACTTACAGGAAATAATCCTCATGTCCTGTAGATGCTGTCTTTTTAAAATTTAGAGCTCTAAACCTTAAATTCGCCGAGATATGGGCTTTTCAGAAAAACCAACAATTTGGTCCATGTATACACTGTCGTCGTTTATGGCAAATTGGACCAAAAATAAAATTTGCCCCAAACTTACAGGAAATAATCCTCGTGTCCTGTAGATGCTGTCTTTTTGAAATTTAGAGCTCTAAACCTTAAATTCGCCGAGATATGGGCTTTTCAGAAAAACCAACAATTTGGTCCATGTATACACTGTCGTCGTTTTTGGCATATTGGACCAAAAATAAAATTTGCCCCAAATTTACAGGAAATAATCCTCGTGTCCTGTAGATGCTGTCTTTTTAAATTTTAGAGCTCGAAATCTTAAATTCGCCGAGATATGGGCTTTTTAGAAAAACCAACAATTTGGTCCATGTATACACTGTCGTCGTTTTTGGCATATTGGACCAAAAATACAATTTGCCCCAAATTTACAGGAAATAATCCTCGTGTCCTGTAGATGCTGTCTTTTCAAATTTTACAGCTCTAAATCTTAAAATCGCCGAGATATGGGCTTTTTAGAAAAAACAACAATTTGGTCCATGTATACACTGTCGTCGTTTTTGGCATATTGGACCAAAAATAAAATTTGCCCCAAATTTCCAGGAAATAATCCTCGTGTCCTGTACATGCTGTCTTTTTAAATTTTGGAGCTCTAAATCTTAAATTCGCCGAGATATGGGGTTTGTAGAAAAACCAAGAATTTGGTCCATGTATACACTGTCGTCGTTTTTGGCATATTGGACCAAAAATAAAATTTGCCCCAAACTTACAGGAAATAATCCTCGTGTCCTGTAGATGCTGTCTTTTTAAAATTTGGAGCTCTAAACCTTAAATTCGCCAATATATGGGCTTTTTAGGAAAACCAACAATTTGGTCCATGTATACACTGTCGTCGTTTTTGGCATATTGGACCAAAAATAAAATTTGCCCCAAACTTACAGGAAATAATCCTCGTGTCCTGTAGATGCTGTCTTTTTAAAATTTGGAGCTCTAAACCTAAAATTCGCCAATATATGGGCTTTTTAGGAAAACCAACAATTTGGTCCATGTATACACTGTCGTTGTTTTTGGCATATTGGACCAAAAATAAAATTTACCCCAAACTTTCAGGAAATAATCCTCGTGTCCTGTAGATGCTGTCTTTTTAAAATTTGGAGCTCTAAACCTTAAATTCGCCAATATATGGGCTTTTTAGGAAAACCAACAATTTGGTCCATGTATACACTGTCGTCGTTTTTGGCATATTGGACCAAAAATAAAATTACCCCCAAACTTACAGGAAATAATCCTCGTGTCCTGTAGATGCTGTCTTTTTAAAATTTAGAGCTCGAAATCTTAAATTCGCCGAGATATGGGCTTTTTAGAAAAACCAACAATTTGGTCCATGTATACACTGTCGTCGTTTTTGGCATATTGGACCAAAAATGAAATTTGCCCCAAATTTCCAGGAAATAATCCTCGTGTCCTGTACATGCTGTCTTTTTAAATTTTAGAGCTCTAATTCTGAAATTCGCCGAGATATGGGCTTTTCAGAAAAACCAACAATTTGGTCCATGTATACACTGTCGTCGTTTTTGGCGTATTGGACCAAAAATAAAAATTTGCCCCAAACTTACAGGAAATAATCCTCGTGTCCTGTAGATGCTGTCTTTTTAAATTTTAGAGCTCGAAATCTTAAATTCGCCGAGATATGGGCTTTTTAGAAAAACCAACAATTTGGTCCATGTATACACTGTCGTCGTTTTTGGCATATTGGACCAAAAATAAAATTTGCCCCAAATTTCCAGGAAATAATCCTCGTGTCCTGTAGATGCTGTCTTTTTAAAATTTGGAGGTCTAAACCTTAAATTCGCCAATATATGGGCTTTTTAGAAAAACCAACAATTTGGTCCATGTATACACTGTCGTCGTTTTTGGCATATTGGACCAAAAATAAAATTTGCCCCAAACTTACAGGAAATAATCCTCGTGTCCTGTACATGCTGTCTTTTTAAATTTTGGAGCTCTAAATCTTAAATTCGCCGAGATATGGGGTTTGTAGAAAAACCAACAATTTGGTCCATGTATACACTGTCGTCGTTGTTGGCATATTGGACCAAAAATAAAATTTGCCCCAAACTTACAGGAAATAATCCTCATGTCCTGTAGATGCTGTCTTTTTAAAATTTATAGCTCTAAACCTTAAATTCGCCGAGATATGGGCTTTTTAGAAAAACCAACAATTTGATCCATGTATACACTGTCGTCGTTTTTGGCATATTGGACCAAAAATAAAATTTGCCCCAAACTTACAGGAAATAATCCTCATGTGCTGTAGATGCTGTCTTTTTAAAATTTATAGCTCTAAACCTTAAATTCGCCGAGATATGGGCTTTTTAGAAAAACCAACAATTTGGTCCATGTATACACTGTCGTCGTTTTTGGCATATTGGACCAGAAACAAAATTTGCCCCAAACTTACAGGAAATAATCCTCGTGTCCTGTAGATGCTGTCTTTTTAAAATTTTAGAGCTCTAATTCTGAAATTCGCCGAGATATGGGCTTTTTAGAAAAACCAACAATTTGGTCCATGTATACACTGTCGTCGTTTTTGGCGTATTGGACCAAAAATAAAAATTTGCCCCAAACTTACAGGAAATAATCCTTGTGTCCTGTAGATGCTGTCTTTTTAAATTTTAGAGCTCGAAATCTTTAATTCGCCGAGATATGGGCTTTTTAGAAAAACCAACAATTTGGTCCATGTATACACTGTCGTCGTTTTTGGCATATTGGACCAAAAATAAAATTTGCCCCAAATTTCCAGGAAATAATCCTCGTGTCCTGTAGATGCTGTCTTTTTAAAATTTGGAGGTCTAAACCTTAAATTCGCCAATATATGGGCTTTTTAGAAAAACCAACAATTTGGTCCATGTATACACTGTCATCGTTTTTGGCATATTGGACCAAAAATAAAATTTGCCCCAAACTTACAGTAAATAATCCTCATGTCCTGTAGATGCTGTCTTTTCAAAATTTAGAGCTCTAAACCTTACATTCGCCGAGATATGGGCTTTTTAGAAAAACCAACAATTTGGTCCATGTGTACACTGTCGTCGTTTTTGGCATATTGGACCAAAAATAAAATTTGCCCCAAATTTACAGGAAATAATCCTCGTGTCCTGTAGATGCTGTCTTTTTTAAATTTGGAGCTCTAAACCTAAAATTCGCCAATATATGGGCTTTTTAGGAAAACCAACAATTTGGTCCATGTATACACTGTCGTTGTTTTTGGCATATTGGACCAAAAATAAAATTTACCCCAAACTTTCAGGAAATAATCCTCGTGTCCTGTAGATGCTGTCTTTTTAAAATTTGGAGCTCTAAACCTTAAATTCGCCAATATATGGGCTTTTTAGGAAAACCAACAATTTGGTCCATGTATACACTGTCGTCGTTTTTGGCATATTGGACCAAAAATAAAATTACCCCCAAACTTACAGGAAATAATCCTTGTGTCCTGTAGATGCTGTCTTTTTAAATTTTGGAGCTCGAAATCTTAAATTCGCCGAGATATGGGTTTTTTAGAAAAACCAACAATTTGGTCCATGTATACACTGTCGTCGTTTTTGGCATATTGGACCAAAAATAAAATTACCCCCAAACTTACAGGAAATAATCCTCGTGTCCTGTAGATGCTGTCTTTTTAAAATTTAGAGCTCGAAATCTTAAATTCGCCGAGATATGGGCTTTTTAGAAAAACCAACAATTTGGTCCATGTATACACTGTCGTCGTTTTTGGCATATTGGACCAAAAATGAAATTTGCCCCAAATTTCCAGGAAATAATCCTCGTGTCCTGTACATGCTGTCTTTTTAAATTTTAGAGCTCTAATTCTGAAATTCGCCGAGATATGGGCTTTTCAGAAAAACCAACAATTTGGTCCATGTATACACTGTCGTCGTTTTTGGCGTATTGGACCAAAAATAAAAATTTGCCCCAAACTTACAGGAAATAATCCTCGTGTCCTGTAGATGCTGTCTTTTTAAATTTTAGAGCTCGAAATCTTAAATTCGCCGAGATATGGGCTTTTTAGAAAAACCAACAATTTGGTCCATGTATACACTGTCGTCGTTTTTGGCATATTGGACCAAAAATAAAATTTGCCCCAAATTTCCAGGAAATAATCCTCGTGTCCTGTAGATGCTGTCTTTTTAAAATTTGGAGGTCTAAACCTTAAATTCGCCAATATATGGGCTTTTTAGAAAAACCAACAATTTGGTCCATGTATACACTGTCGTCGTTTTTGGCATATTGGACCAAAAATAAAATTTGCCCCAAACTTACAGGAAATAATCCTCGTGTCCTGTACATGCTGTCTTTTTAAATTTTGGAGCTCTAAATCTTAAATTCGCCGAGATATGGGGTTTGTAGAAAAACCAACAATTTGGTCCATGTATACACTGTCGTCGTTTTTGGCATATTGGACCAGAAACAAAATTTGCCCCAAACTTACAGGAAATAATCCTCGTGTCCTGTAGATGCTGTCTTTTTAAAATTTTAGAGCTCTAATTCTGAAATTCGCCGAGATATGGGCTTTTTAGAAAAACCAACAATTTGGTCCATGTATACACTGTCGTCGTTTTTGGCGTATTGGACCAAAAATAAAAATTTGCCCCAAACTTACAGGAAATAATCCTTGTGTCCTGTAGATGCTGTCTTTTTAAATTTTAGAGCTCGAAATCTTAAATTCGCCGAGATATGGGCTTTTTAGAAAAACCAACAATTTGGTCCATGTATACACTGTCGTCGTTTTTGGCATATTGGACCAAAAATAAAATTTGCCCCAAATTTACAGGAAATAATCCTCGTGTCCTGTAGATGCTGTCTTTTTAAATTTTAGAGCTCGAAATCTTAAATTCGCCGAGATATGGGCTTTTTAGAAAAACCAACAATTTGGTCCATGTATACACTGTCGTCGTTTTTGGCATATTGGACCAAAAATACAATTTGCCCCAAACTTACAGGAAATAATCCTCGTGTCCTGTAGATGCTGTCTTTTCAAATTTTACAGCTCTAAATCTTAAAATCGCCGAGATATGGGCTTTTCAGAAAAAACAACAATTTGGTCCATGTATACACTGTCGTCGTTTTTGGCATATTGGACCAAAAATAAAATTTGCCCCAAATTTCCAGGAAATAATCCTCGTGTCCTGTAGATGCTGTCTTTTTAAAATTTGGAGCTCTAAACCTTAAATTCGCCAATATATGGGCTTTTTAGAAAAAACAACAATTTGGTCCATGTATACACTGTCGTCGTTTTTGGCATATTGGACCAAAAATAAAATTTGCCCCAAACTTACAGGAAATAATCCTCATGTCCTGTAGATGCTGTCTTTTCAAAATTTAGAGCTCTAAACCTTACATTCGCCGAGATATGGGCTTTTTAGAAAAACCAACAATTTGGTCCATGTGTACACTGTCGTCGTTTTTGGCATATTGGACCAAAAATAAAATTTGCCCCAAACTTACAGAAAATAATCCTCGTGTCCTGTAGATGCTGTCTTTTTAAAATTTGGAGCTCTAAATCTTAAATTCGCCGAGATATGGGCTTTTTAGAAAAACCAACAATTTGGTCCATGTATACACTGTCGTCGTTTTTGGCATATTGGACCAGAAACAAAATTTGCCCCAAACTTACAGGAAATAATCCTCGTGTCCTGTAGATGCTGTCTTTTTAAAATTTTAGAGCTCTAAGTCTGAAATTCGCCGAGATATGGGCTTTTTAGAAAAAACAACAATTTGGTCCATGTATACACTGTCGTCGTTTTTGGCGTATTGGACCAAAAATAAAATTGGCCCCAAACTTGCAGGAAATAGTCCTCGTGTCCTGTAGATGCTGTCTTTTTAAATTTTAGAGCTCTTAACCTTACATTCGCCGAGATATGGGCTTTTCAGAAAAACCAACAATTTGGTCCATGTATACACTGTCGTCGTTTTTGGCATATTGGACCAAAAATAAAATTTGCCCCAAATTTACAGGAAATAATCCTCGTGTCCTGTAGATGCTGTCTTTTTAAAATTTAGAGCTCTAAACCTTAAATTCGCCGAGATATGGGCTTTTCAGAAAAACCAACAATTTGGTCCATGTATACACTGTCGTCGTTTTTGGCATATTGGACCAAAAATAAAATTTGCCCCAAATTTACAGGAAATAATCCTCGTGTCCTGTAGATGCTGTCTTTTTAAATTTTAGAGCTCGAAATCTTAAATTCGCCGAGATATGGGCTTTTTAGAAAAACCAACAATTTGGTCCATGTATACACTGTCGTCGTTTTTGGCATATTGGACCAAAAATACAATTTGCCCCAAATTTACAGGAAATAATCCTCGTGTCCTGTAGATGCTGTCTTTTCAAATTTTACAGCTCTAAATCTTAAAATCGCCGAGATATGGGCTTTTTAGAAAAAACAACAATTTGGTCCATGTATACACTGTCGTCGTTTTTGGCATATTGGACCAAAAATAAAATTTGCCCCAAATTTCCAGGAAATAATCCTCGTGTCCTGTAGATGCTGTCTTTTTAAAATTTGGAGCTCTAAACCTTAAATTCGCCAATATATGGGCTTTTTAGAAAAACCAACAATTTGGTCCATGTATACACTGTCGTCGTTTTTGGCATATTGGACCAAAAATAAAATTTGCCCCAAACTTACAGGAAATAATCCTCATGTCCTGTAGATGCTGTCTTTTCAAAATTTAGAGCTCTAAACCTTACATTCGCCGAGATATGGGCTTTTTAGAAAAACCAACAATTTGGTCCATGTGTACACTGTCGTCGTTTTTGGCATATTGGACCAAAAATAAAATTTGCCCCAAACTTACAGGAAATAATCCTCGTGTCCTGTACATGCTGTCTTTTTAAATTTTGGAGCTCTAAATCTTAAATTCGCCGAGATATGGGGTTTGTAGAAAAACCAACAATTTGGTCCATGTATACACTGTCGTCGTTTTTGGCATATTGGACCAAAAATAAAATTTGCCCCAAACTTACAGGAAATAATCCTCATGTCCTGTAGATGCTGTCTTTTCAAAATTTAGAGCTCTAAACCTTACATTCGCCGAGATATGGGCTTTTTAGAAAAACCAACAATTTGGTCCATGTATACACTGTCGTTGTTTTTGGCATATTGGACCAAAAATAAAATTTACCCCAAACTTTCAGGAAATAATCCTCGTGTCCTGTAGATGCTGTCTTTTTAAAATTTGGAGCTCTAAACCTTAAATTCGCCAATATATGGGCTTTTTAGGAAAACCAACAATTTGGTCCATGTATACACTGTCGTCGTTTTTGGCATATTGGACCAAAAATAAAATTTGCCCCAAACTTACAGGAAATAATCCTCGTGTCCTGTACATGCTGTCTTTTTAAATTTTGGAGCTCTAAATCTTAAATTCGCCGAGATATGGGGTTTGTAGAAAAACCAACAATTTGGTCCATGTATACACTGTCGTCGTTTTTGGCATATTGGACCAAAAATAAAATTTGCCCCAAACTTACAGGAAATAATCCTCATGTCCTGTAGATGCTGTCTTTTTAAAATTTATAGCTCTAAACCTTAAATTCGCCGAGATATGGGCTTTTTAGAAAAACCAACAATTTGATCCATGTATACACTGTCGTCGTTTTTGGCATATTGGACCAAAAATAAAATTTGCCCCAAACTTACAGGAAATAATCCTCATGTGCTGTAGATGCTGTCTTTTTAAAATTTATAGCTCTAAACCTTAAATTCGCCGAGATATGGGCTTTTTAGAAAAACCAACAATTTGGTCCATGTATACACTGTCGTCGTTTTTGGCATATTGGACCAGAAACAAAATTTGCCCCAAACTTACAGGAAATAATCCTCGTGTCCTGTAGATGCTGTCTTTTTAAAATTTTAGAGCTCTAATTCTGAAATTCGCCGAGATATGGGCTTTTTAGAAAAACCAACAATTTGGTCCATGTATACACTGTCGTCGTTTTTGGCGTATTGGACCAAAAATAAAAATTTGCCCCAAACTTACAGGAAATAATCCTTGTGTCCTGTAGATGCTGTCTTTTTAAATTTTAGAGCTCGAAATCTTAAATTCGCCGAGATATGGGCTTTTTAGAAAAACCAACAATTTGGTCCATGTATACACTGTCGTCGTTTTTGGCATATTGGACCAAAAATAAAATTTGCCCCAAATTTCCAGGAAATAATCCTCGTGTCCTGTAGATGCTGTCTTTTTAAAATTTGGAGCTCTAAACCTTAAATTCGCCAATATATGGGCTTTTTAGAAAAACCAACAATTTGGTCCATGTATACACTGTCGTCGTTTTTGGCATATTGGACCAAAAATAAAATTTGCCCCAAACTTACAGGAAATAATCCTCGTGTCCTGTACATGCTGTCTTTTTAAATTTTGGAGCTGTAAATCTTAAATTCGCCGAGATATGGGGTTTTTAGAAAAACCAACAATTTGGTCCATGTATACACTGTCGTCGTTTTTGGCAAATTGGACCAAAAATAAAATTTGCCCCAAACTTACAGGAAATAATCCTCATGTCCTGTAGATGCTGTCTTTTTAAAATTTAGAGCTCTAAACCTTAAATTCGCCGAGATATGGGCTTTTCAGAAAAACCAACAATTTGGTCCATGTATACACTGTCGTCGTTTATGGCAAATTGGACCAAAAATAAAATTTGCCCCAAACTTACAGGAAATAATCCTCGTGTCCTGTAGATGCTGTCTTTTTAAATTTTAGAGCTCGAAATCTTAAATTCGCCGAGATATGGGCTTTTTAGAGAACCAACAATTTGGTCCATGTATACACTGTCGTCGTTTTTGGCATATTGGACCAAAAATACAATTTGCCCCAAATTTACAGGAAATAATCCTCGTGTCCTGTAGATGCTGTCTTTTCAAATTTTACAGCTCTAAATCTTAAAATCGCCGAGATATGGGCTTTTTAGAAAAAACAACAATTTGGTCCATGTATACACTGTCGTCGTTTTTGGCATATTGGACCAAAAATAAAATTTGCCCCAAATTTCCAGGAAATAATCCTCGTGTCCTGTACATGCTGTCTTTTTAAATTTTGGAGCTCTAAATCTTAAATTCGCCGAGATATGGGGTTTGTAGAAAAACCAAGAATTTGGTCCATGTATACACTGTCGTCGTTTTTGGCATATTGGACCAAAAATAAAATTTGCCCCAAACTTACAGGAAATAATCCTCGTGTCCTGTAGATGCTGTCTTTTTAAAATTTGGAGCTCTAAACCTTAAATTCGCCAATATATGGGCTTTTTAGGAAAACCAACAATTTGGTCCATGTATACACTGTCGTCGTTTTTGGCATATTGGACCAAAAATAAAATTTGCCCCAAACTTACAGGAAATAATCCTCGTGTCCTGTAGATGCTGTCTTTTTAAAATTTGGAGCTCTAAACCTAAAATTCGCCAATATATGGGCTTTTTAGGAAAACCAACAATTTGGTCCATGTATACACTGTCGTTGTTTTTGGCATATTGGACCAAAAATAAAATTTACCCCAAACTTTCAGGAAATAATCCTCGTGTCCTGTAGATGCTGTCTTTTTAAAATTTGGAGCTCTAAACCTTAAATTCGCCAATATATGGGCTTTTTAGGAAAACCAACAATTTGGTCCATGTATACACTGTCGTCGTTTTTGGCATATTGGACCAAAAATAAAATTACCCCCAAACTTACAGGAAATAATCCTCGTGTCCTGTAGATGCTGTCTTTTTAAAATTTAGAGCTCGAAATCTTAAATTCGCCGAGATATGGGCTTTTTAGAAAAACCAACAATTTGGTCCATGTATACACTGTCGTCGTTTTTGGCATATTGGACCAAAAATGAAATTTGCCCCAAATTTCCAGGAAATAATCCTCGTGTCCTGTACATGCTGTCTTTTTAAATTTTAGAGCTCTAATTCTGAAATTCGCCGAGATATGGGCTTTTCAGAAAAACCAACAATTTGGTCCATGTATACACTGTCGTCGTTTTTGGCGTATTGGACCAAAAATAAAAATTTGCCCCAAACTTACAGGAAATAATCCTCGTGTCCTGTAGATGCTGTCTTTTTAAATTTTAGAGCTCGAAATCTTAAATTCGCCGAGATATGGGCTTTTTAGAAAAACCAACAATTTGGTCCATGTATACACTGTCGTCGTTTTTGGCATATTGGACCAAAAATAAAATTTGCCCCAAATTTCCAGGAAATAATCCTCGTGTCCTGTAGATGCTGTCTTTTTAAAATTTGGAGGTCTAAACCTTAAATTCGCCAATATATGGGCTTTTTAGAAAAACCAACAATTTGGTCCATGTATACACTGTCGTCGTTTTTGGCATATTGGACCAAAAATAAAATTTGCCCCAAACTTACAGGAAATAATCCTCGTGTCCTGTACATGCTGTCTTTTTAAATTTTGGAGCTCTAAATCTTAAATTCGCCGAGATATGGGGTTTGTAGAAAAACCAACAATTTGGTCCATGTATACACTGTCGTCGTTGTTGGCATATTGGACCAAAAATAAAATTTGCCCCAAACTTACAGGAAATAATCCTCATGTCCTGTAGATGCTGTCTTTTTAAAATTTATAGCTCTAAACCTTAAATTCGCCGAGATATGGGCTTTTTAGAAAAACCAACAATTTGATCCATGTATACACTGTCGTCGTTTTTGGCATATTGGACCAAAAATAAAATTTGCCCCAAACTTACAGGAAATAATCCTCATGTGCTGTAGATGCTGTCTTTTTAAAATTTATAGCTCTAAACCTTAAATTCGCCGAGATATGGGCTTTTTAGAAAAACCAACAATTTGGTCCATGTATACACTGTCGTCGTTTTTGGCATATTGGACCAGAAACAAAATTTGCCCCAAACTTACAGGAAATAATCCTCGTGTCCTGTAGATGCTGTCTTTTTAAAATTTTAGAGCTCTAATTCTGAAATTCGCCGAGATATGGGCTTTTTAGAAAAACCAACAATTTGGTCCATGTATACACTGTCGTCGTTTTTGGCGTATTGGACCAAAAATAAAAATTTGCCCCAAACTTACAGGAAATAATCCTTGTGTCCTGTAGATGCTGTCTTTTTAAATTTTAGAGCTCGAAATCTTTAATTCGCCGAGATATGGGCTTTTTAGAAAAACCAACAATTTGGTCCATGTATACACTGTCGTCGTTTTTGGCATATTGGACCAAAAATAAAATTTGCCCCAAATTTCCAGGAAATAATCCTCGTGTCCTGTAGATGCTGTCTTTTTAAAATTTGGAGGTCTAAACCTTAAATTCGCCAATATATGGGCTTTTTAGAAAAACCAACAATTTGGTCCATGTATACACTGTCATCGTTTTTGGCATATTGGACCAAAAATAAAATTTGCCCCAAACTTACAGTAAATAATCCTCATGTCCTGTAGATGCTGTCTTTTCAAAATTTAGAGCTCTAAACCTTACATTCGCCGAGATATGGGCTTTTTAGAAAAACCAACAATTTGGTCCATGTGTACACTGTCGTCGTTTTTGGCATATTGGACCAAAAATAAAATTTGCCCCAAATTTACAGGAAATAATCCTCGTGTCCTGTAGATGCTGTCTTTTTTAAATTTGGAGCTCTAAACCTAAAATTCGCCAATATATGGGCTTTTTAGGAAAACCAACAATTTGGTCCATGTATACACTGTCGTTGTTTTTGGCATATTGGACCAAAAATAAAATTTACCCCAAACTTTCAGGAAATAATCCTCGTGTCCTGTAGATGCTGTCTTTTTAAAATTTGGAGCTCTAAACCTTAAATTCGCCAATATATGGGCTTTTTAGGAAAACCAACAATTTGGTCCATGTATACACTGTCGTCGTTTTTGGCATATTGGACCAAAAATAAAATTACCCCCAAACTTACAGGAAATAATCCTTGTGTCCTGTAGATGCTGTCTTTTTAAATTTTGGAGCTCGAAATCTTAAATTCGCCGAGATATGGGTTTTTTAGAAAAACCAACAATTTGGTCCATGTATACACTGTCGTCGTTTTTGGCATATTGGACCAAAAATAAAATTACCCCCAAACTTACAGGAAATAATCCTCGTGTCCTGTAGATGCTGTCTTTTTAAAATTTAGAGCTCGAAATCTTAAATTCGCCGAGATATGGGCTTTTTAGAAAAACCAACAATTTGGTCCATGTATACACTGTCGTCGTTTTTGGCATATTGGACCAAAAATGAAATTTGCCCCAAATTTCCAGGAAATAATCCTCGTGTCCTGTACATGCTGTCTTTTTAAATTTTAGAGCTCTAATTCTGAAATTCGCCGAGATATGGGCTTTTCAGAAAAACCAACAATTTGGTCCATGTATACACTGTCGTCGTTTTTGGCGTATTGGACCAAAAATAAAAATTTGCCCCAAACTTACAGGAAATAATCCTCGTGTCCTGTAGATGCTGTCTTTTTAAATTTTAGAGCTCGAAATCTTAAATTCGCCGAGATATGGGCTTTTTAGAAAAACCAACAATTTGGTCCATGTATACACTGTCGTCGTTTTTGGCATATTGGACCAAAAATAAAATTTGCCCCAAATTTCCAGGAAATAATCCTCGTGTCCTGTAGATGCTGTCTTTTTAAAATTTGGAGGTCTAAACCTTAAATTCGCCAATATATGGGCTTTTTAGAAAAACCAACAATTTGGTCCATGTATACACTGTCGTCGTTTTTGGCATATTGGACCAAAAATAAAATTTGCCCCAAACTTACAGGAAATAATCCTCGTGTCCTGTACATGCTGTCTTTTTAAATTTTGGAGCTCTAAATCTTAAATTTGCCGAGATATGGGGTTTGTAGAAAAACCAACAATTTGGTCCATGTATACACTGTCGTCGTTTTTGGCATATTGGACCAGAAACAAAATTTGCCCCAAACTTACAGGAAATAATCCTCGTGTCCTGTAGATGCTGTCTTTTTAAAATTTTAGAGCTCTAATTCTGAAATTCGCCGAGATATGGGCTTTTTAGAAAAACCAACAATTTGGTCCATGTATACACTGTCGTCGTTTTTGGCGTATTGGACCAAAAATAAAAATTTGCCCCAAACTTACAGGAAATAATCCTTGTGTCCTGTAGATGCTGTCTTTTTAAATTTTAGAGCTCGAAATCTTAAATTCGCCGAGATATGGGCTTTTTAGAAAAACCAACAATTTGGTCCATGTATACACTGTCGTCGTTTTTGGCATATTGGACCAAAAATAAAATTTGCCCCAAATTTCCAGGAAATAATCCTCGTGTCCTGTAGATGCTGTCTTTTTAAAATTTGGAGGTCTAAACCTTAAATTCGCCAATATATGGGCTTTTTAGAAAAACCAACAATTTGGTCCATGTATACACTGTCGTTGTTTTTGGCATATTGGACCAAAAATAAAATTTGCCCCAAACTTACAGGAAATAATGCTCATGTCCTGTAGATGCTGTCTTTTTAAATTTCAGAGCTCTAAATCTGAAATTCGCCGAGATATGGGCTTTTTAGGAAAACCAACAATTTGGTCCATGTATACACTGTCGTCGTTTTTGGCATATTGGACCAAAAATAAAATTGGCCCCAAACTTACAGGAAATAATCCTCGTGTCCTGTACATGCTGTCTTTTAAAATTTTGGAGCTCTAAGTCTTGAATTCGCCGAGATATGGGCTTTTTAGAAAAACCAACAATTTGGTCCATGTATACACAGTCGTCGTTTTTGGCATATTGGACCAAAAATAAAATTTGCCCCAAACTTACAGGAAATAATGCTCATGTCCTGTAGATGCTGTCTTTTTAAGTGTTAGAGCTCTAAATCTTAAATTCGCGGAGATATGGGCTTTATAGAAAAAACAACAATTTGGTCCACGTATACACTGTCGTCGTTTTTGGCATATTGGACCAAAAATAAAATTTGCCCCAAACTTACAGGAAATAATCCTCGTGTCCTGTACATGCTGTCTTTTTAAATTTTGGAGCTCTCAATCTTAAATTCGCCGAGATATGGGCTTCTTAGAAAAACCAACAATTTGGTCCATGTATACACTGTCGTCGTTTTTGGCGTATTGGACCAAAAATAAAAATTTGCCCCAAACTTACAGGAAATAATCCTTGTGTCCTGTAGATGCTGTCTTTTTAAATTTTAGAGCTCGAAATCTTAAATTCGCCGAGATATGGGCTTTTTAGAAAAACCAACAATTTGGTCCATGTATACACTGTCGTCGTTTTTGGCATATTGGACCAAAAATAAAATTTGCCCCAAATTTCCAGGAAATAATCCTCGTGTCCTGTAGATGCTGTCTTTTTAAAATTTGGAGCTCTAAACCTTAAATTCGCCAATATATGGGCTTTTTAGAAAAACCAACAATTTGGTCCATGTATACACTGTCGTCGTTTTTGGCATATTGGACCAAAAATAAAATTTGCCCCAAACTTACAGGAAATAATCCTCGTGTCCTGTACATGCTGTCTTTTTAAATTTTGGAGCTGTAAATCTTAAATTCGCCGAGATATGGGGTTTTTAGAAAAACCAACAATTTGGTCCATGTATACACTGTCGTCGTTTTTGGCAAATTGGACCAAAAATAAAATTTGCCCCAAACTTACAGGAAATAATCCTCATGTCCTGTAGATGCTGTCTTTTTAAAATTTAGAGCTCTAAACCTTAAATTCGCCGAGATATGGGCTTTTCAGAAAAACCAACAATTTGGTCCATGTATACACTGTCGTCGTTTATGGCAAATTGGACCAAAAATAAAATTTGCCCCAAACTTACAGGAAATAATCCTCGTGTCCTGTAGATGCTGTCTTTTTGAAATTTAGAGCTCTAAACCTTAAATTCGCCGAGATATGGGCTTTTCAGAAAAACCAACAATTTGGTCCATGTATACACTGTCGTCGTTTTTGGCATATTGGACCAAAAATAAAATTTGCCCCAAATTTACAGGAAATAATCCTCGTGTCCTGTAGATGCTGTCTTTTTAAATTTTAGAGCTCGAAATCTTAAATTCGCCGAGATATGGGCTTTTTAGAAAAACCAACAATTTGGTCCAGGTATACACTGTCGTCGTTTTTGGCATATTGGACCAAAAATACAATTTGCCCAGAATTTACAGGAAATAATCCTCGTGTCCTGTAGATGCTGTCTTTTCAAATTTTACAGCTCTAAATCTTAAAATCGCCGAGATATGGGCTTTTTAGAAAAAACAACAATTTGGTCCATGTATACACTGTCGTCGTTTTTGGCATATTGGACCAAAAATAAAATTTGCCCCAAATTTCCAGGAAATAATCCTCGTGTCCTGTACATGCTGTCTTTTTAAATTTTGGAGCTCTAAATCTTAAATTCGCCGAGATATGGGGTTTGTAGAAAAACCAAGAATTTGGTCCATGTATACACTGTCGTCGTTTTTGGCATATTGGACCAAAAATAAAATTTGCCCCAAACTTACAGGAAATAATCCTCGTGTCCTGTAGATGCTGTCTTTTTAAAATTTGGAGCTCTAAACCTTAAATTCGCCAATATATGGGCTTTTTAGGAAAACCAACAATTTGGTCCATGTATACACTGTCGTCGTTTTTGGCATATTGGACCAAAAATAAAATTTGCCCCAAACTTACAGGAAATAATCCTCGTGTCCTGTAGATGCTGTCTTTTTAAAATTTGGAGCTCTAAACCTAAAATTCGCCAATATATGGGCTTTTTAGGAAAACCAACAATTTGGTCCATGTATACACTGTCGTTGTTTTTGGCATATTGGACCAAAAATAAAATTTACCCCAAACTTTCAGGAAATAATCCTCGTGTCCTGTAGATGCTGTCTTTTTAAAATTTGGAGCTCTAAACCTTAAATTCGCCAATATATGGGCTTTTTAGGAAAACCAACAATTTGGTCCATGTATACACTGTCGTCGTTTTTGGCATATTGGACCAAAAATAAAATTACCCCCAAACTTACAGGAAATAATCCTCGTGTCCTGTACATGCTGTCTTTTTAAATTTTAGAGCTCTAATTCTGAAATTCGCCGAGATATGGGCTTTTCAGAAAAACCAACAATTTGGTCCATGTATACACTGTCGTCGTTTTTGGCGTATTGGACCAAAAATAAAAATTTGCCCCAAACTTACAGGAAATAATCCTCGTGTCCTGTAGATGCTGTCTTTTTAAATTTTAGAGCTCGAAATCTTAAATTCGCCGAGATATGGGCTTTTTAGAAAAACCAACAATTTGGTCCATGTATACACTGTCGTCGTTTTTGGCATATTGGACCAAAAATGAAATTTGCCCCAAATTTCCAGGAAATAATCCTCGTGTCCTGTACATGCTGTCTTTTTAAATTTTAGAGCTCTAATTCTGAAATTCGCCGAGATATGGGCTTTTCAGAAAAACCAACAATTTGGTCCATGTATACACTGTCGTCGTTTTTGGCGTATTGGACCAAAAATAAAAATTTGCCCCAAACTTACAGGAAATAATCCTCGTGTCCTGTAGATGCTGTCTTTTTAAATTTTAGAGCTCGAAATCTTAAATTCGCCGAGATATGGGCTTTTTAGAAAAACCAACAATTTGGTCCATGTATACACTGTCGTCGTTTTTGGCATATTGGACCAAAAATAAAATTTGCCCCAAATTTCCAGGAAATAATCCTCGTGTCCTGTAGATGCTGTCTTTTTAAAATTTGGAGGTCTAAACCTTAAATTCGCCAATATATGGGCTTTTTAGAAAAACCAACAATTTGGTCCATGTATACACTGTCGTCGTTTTTGGCATATTGGACCAAAAATAAAATTTGCCCCAAACTTACAGGAAATAATCCTCGTGTCCTGTACATGCTGTCTTTTTAAATTTTGGAGCTCTAAATCTTAAATTCGCCGAGATATGGGGTTTGTAGAAAAACCAACAATTTGGTCCATGTATACACTGTCGTCGTTGTTGGCATATTGGACCAAAAATAAAATTTGCCCCAAACTTACAGGAAATAATCCTCATGTCCTGTAGATGCTGTCTTTTTAAAATTTATAGCTCTAAACCTTAAATTCGCCGAGATATGGGCTTTTTAGAAAAACCAACAATTTGATCCATGTATACACTGTCGTCGTTTTTGGCATATTGGACCAAAAATAAAATTTGCCCCAAACTTACAGGAAATAATCCTCATGTGCTGTAGATGCTGTCTTTTTAAAATTTATAGCTCTAAACCTTAAATTCGCCGAGATATGGGCTTTTTAGAAAAACCAACAATTTGGTCCATGTATACACTGTCGTCGTTTTTGGCATATTGGACCAGAAACAAAATTTGCCCCAAACTTACAGGAAATAATCCTCGTGTCCTGTAGATGCTGTCTTTTTAAAATTTTAGAGCTCTAATTCTGAAATTCGCCGAGATATGGGCTTTTTAGAAAAACCAACAATTTGGTCCATGTATACACTGTCGTCGTTTTTGGCGTATTGGACCAAAAATAAAAATTTGCCCCAAACTTACAGGAAATAATCCTTGTGTCCTGTAGATGCTGTCTTTTTAAATTTTAGAGCTCGAAATCTTTAATTCGCCGAGATATGGGCTTTTTAGAAAAACCAACAATTTGGTCCATGTATACACTGTCGTCGTTTTTGGCATATTGGACCAAAAATAAAATTGGCCCCAAACTTACAGGAAATAATCCTCATGTCCTGTAGATGCTGTCTTTTTAAAATTTAGAGCTCGAAATCTTAAATTCGCCGAGATATGGGCTTTTTAGAAAAACCAACAATTTGGTCCATGTATACACTGTCGTCGTTTTTGGCATATTGGACCAAAAATGAAATTTGCCCCAAATTTCCAGGAAATAATCCTCGTGTCCTGTACATGCTGTCTTTGTAAATTTTAGAGCTCTAATTCTGAAATTCGCCGAGATATGGGCTTTTCAGAAAAACCAACAATTTGGTCCATGTATACACTGTCGTCGTTTTTGGCGTATTGGACCAAAAATAAAAATTTGCCCCAAACTTACAGGAAATAATCCTCGTGTCCTGTAGATGCTGTCTTTTTAAATTTTAGAGCTCGAAATCTTAAATTCGCCGAGATATGGGCTTTTTAGAAAAACCAACAATTTGGTCCATGTATACACTGTCGTCGTTTTTGGCATATTGGACCAAAAATAAAATTTGCCCCAAATTTCCAGGAAATAATCCTCGTGTCCTGTAGATGCTGTCTTTTTAAAATTTGGAGGTCTAAACCTTAAATTCGCCAATATATGGGCTTTTTAGAAAAACCAACAATTTGGTCCATGTATACACTGTCGTCGTTTTTGGCATATTGGACCAAAAATAAAATTTGCCCCAAACTTACAGGAAATAATCCTCATGTCCTGTAGATGCTGTCTTTTCAAAATTTAGAGCTCTAAACCTTACATTCGCCGAGATATGGGCTTTTTAGAAAAACCAACAATTTGGTCCATGTGTACACTGTCGTCGTTTTTGGCATATTGGACCAAAAATAAAATTTGCCCCAAACTTACAGAAAATAATCCTCGTGTCCTGTAGATGCTGTCTTTTTAAAATTTGGAGCTCTAAATCTTAAATTCGCCGAGATATGGGTTTTTTAGAAAAACCAACAATTTGGTCCATGTATACACTATCGTCGTTTTTGGCATATTGGACCAAAAATAAAATTACCCCCAAACTTACAGGAAATAATCCTCGTGTCCTGTAGATGCTGTCTTTTTAAAATTTAGAGCTCGAAATCTTAAATTCGCCGAGATATGGGCTTTTTAGAAAAACCAACAATTTGGTCCATGTATACACTGTCGTCGTTTTTGGCATATTGGACCAAAAATGAAATTTGCCCCAAATTTCCAGGAAATAATCCTCGTGTCCTGTACATGCTGTCTTTTTAAATTTTAGAGCTCTAATTCTGAAATTCGCCGAGATATGGGCTTTTCAGAAAAACCAACAATTTGGTCCATGTATACACTGTCGTCGTTTTTGGCGTATTGGACCAAAAATAAAAATTTGCCCCAAACTTACAGGAAATAATCCTCGTGTCCTGTAGATGCTGTCTTTTTAAATTTTAGAGCTCGAAATCTTAAATTCGCCGAGATATGGGCTTTTTAGAAAAACCAACAATTTGGTCCATGTATACACTGTCGTCGTTTTTGGCATATTGGACCAAAAATAAAATTGGCCCCAAATTTCCAGGAAATAATCCTCGTGTCCTGTAGATGCTGTCTTTTTAAAATTTGGAGGTCTAAACCTTACATTCGCCAATATATGGGCTTTTTAGAAAAACCAACAATTTGGTCCATGTATACACTGTCGTCGTTTTTGGCATATTGGACCAAAAATAAAATTTGCCCCAAACTTACAGGAAATAATCCTCGTGTCCTGTACATGCTGTCTTTTTAAATTTTGGAGCTCTAAATCTTAAATTCGCCGAGATATGGGGTTTGTAGAAAAACCAACAATTTGGTCCATGTATACACTGTCGTCGTTTTTGGCATATTGGACCAAAAATAAAATTTGCCCCAAACTTACAGGAAATAATCCTCATGTCCTGTAGATGCTGTCTTTTCAAAATTTAGAGCTCTAAACCTTACATTCGCCGAGATATGGGCTTTTTAGAAAAACCAACAATTTGGTCCATGTATACACTGTCGTTGTTTTTGGCATATTGGACCAAAAATAAAATTTGCCCCAAACTTTCAGGAAATAATCCTCGTGTCCTGTAGATGCTGTCTTTTTAAAATTTGGAGCTCTAAACCTTAAATTCGCCAATATATGGGCTTTTTAGGAAAACCAACAATTTGGTCCATGTATACACTGTCGTCGTTTTTGGCATATTGGACCAAAAATAAAATTTGCCCCAAACTTACAGGAAATAATCCTCGTGTCCTGTACATGCTGTCTTTTTAAATTTTGGAGCTGTAAATCTTAAATTCGCCGAGATATGGGGTTTTTAGAAAAACCAACAATTTGGTCCATGTATACACTGTCGTCGTTTTTGGCAAATTGGACCAAAAATAAAATTTGCCCCAAACTTACAGGAAATAATCCTCATGTCCTGTAGATGCTGTCTTTTTAAAATTTAGAGCTCTAAACCTTAAATTCGCCGAGATATGGGCTTTTCAGAAAAACCAACAATTTGGTCCATGTATACACTGTCGTCGTTTATGGCAAATTGGACCAAAAATAAAATTTGCCCCAAACTTACAGGAAATAATCCTCGTGTCCTGTAGATGCTGTCTTTTTGAAATTTAGAGCTCTAAACCTTAAATTCGCCGAGATATGGGCTTTTCAGAAAAACCAACAATTTGGTCCATGTATACACTGTCGTCGTTTTTGGCATATTGGACCAAAAATAAAATTTGCCCCAAATTTACAGGAAATAATCCTCGTGTCCTGTAGATGCTGTCTTTTTAAATTTTAGAGCTCGAAATCTTAAATTCGCCGAGATATGGGCTTTTTAGAAAAACCAACAATTTGGTCCATGTATACACTGTCGTCGTTTTTGGCATATTGGACCAAAAATACAATTTGCCCCAAATTTACAGGAAATAATCCTCGTGTCCTGTAGATGCTGTCTTTTCAAATTTTACAGCTCTAAATCTTAAAATCACCGAGATATGGGCTTTTTAGAAAAAACAACAATTTGGTCCATGTATACACTGTCGTCGTTTTTGGCATATTGGACCAAAAATAAAATTTGCCCCAAATTTCCAGGAAATAATCCTCGTGTCCTGTACATGCTGTCTTTTTAAATTTTGGAGCTCTAAATCTTAAATTCGCCGAGATATGGGGTTTGTAGAAAAACCAAGAATTTGGTCCATGTATACACTGTCGTCGTTTTTGGCATATTGGACCAAAAATAAAATTTGCCCCAAACTTACAGGAAATAATCCTCGTGTCCTGTAGATGCTGTCTTTTTAAAATTTGGAGCTCTAAACCTTAAATTCGCCAATATATGGGCTTTTTAGGAAAACCAACAATTTGGTCCATGTATACACTGTCGTCGTTTTTGGCATATTGGACCAAAAATAAAATTTGCCCCAAACTTACAGGAAATAATCCTCGTGTCCTGTAGATGCTGTCTTTTTAAAATTTGGAGCTCTAAACCTAAAATTCGCCAATATATGGGCTTTTTAGGAAAACCAACAATTTGGTCCATGTATACACTGTCGTTGTTTTTGGCATATTGGACCAAAAATAAAATTTACCCCAAACTTTCAGGAAATAATCCTCGTGTCCTGTAGATGCTGTCTTTTTAAAATTTGGAGCTCTAAACCTTAAATTCGCCAATATATGGGCTTTTTAGGAAAACCAACAATTTGGTCCATGTATACACTGTCGTCGTTTTTGGCATATTGGACCAAAAATAAAATTACCCCCAAACTTACAGGAAATAATCCTCGTGTCCTGTACATGCTGTCTTTTTAAATTTTAGAGCTCTAATTCTGAAATTCGCCGAGATATGGGCTTTTCAGAAAAACCAACAATTTGGTCCATGTATACACTGTCGTCGTTTTTGGCGTATTGGACCAAAAATAAAAATTTGCCCCAAACTTACAGGAAATAATCCTCGTGTCCTGTAGATGCTGTCTTTTTAAATTTTAGAGCTCGAAATCTTAAATTCGCCGAGATATGGGCTTTTTAGAAAAACCAACAATTTGGTCCATGTATACACTGTCGTCGTTTTTGGCATATTGGACCAAAAATGAAATTTGCCCCAAATTTCCAGGAAATAATCCTCGTGTCCTGTACATGCTGTCTTTTTAAATTTTAGAGCTCTAATTCTGAAATTCGCCGAGATATGGGCTTTTCAGAAAAACCAACAATTTGGTCCATGTATACACTGTCGTCGTTTTTGGCGTATTGGACCAAAAATAAAAATTTGCCCCAAACTTACAGGAAATAATCCTCGTGTCCTGTAGATGCTGTCTTTTTAAATTTTAGAGCTCGAAATCTTAAATTCGCCGAGATATGGGCTTTTTAGAAAAACCAACAATTTGGTCCATGTATACACTGTCGTCGTTTTTGGCATATTGGACCAAAAATAAAATTTGCCCCAAATTTCCAGGAAATAATCCTCGTGTCCTGTAGATGCTGTCTTTTTAAAATTTGGAGGTCTAAACCTTAAATTCGCCAATATATGGGCTTTTTAGAAAAACCAACAATTTGGTCCATGTATACACTGTCGTCGTTTTTGGCATATTGGACCAAAAATAAAATTTACCCCAAACTTTCAGGAAATAATCCTCGTGTCCTGTAGATGCTGTCTTTTTAAAATTTGGAGCTCTAAACCTTAAATTCGCCAATATATGGGCTTTTTAGGAAAACCAACAATTTGGTCCATGTATACACTGTCGTCGTTTTTGGCATATTGGACCAAAAATAAAATTTGCCCCAAACTTACAGGAAATAATCCTCGTGTCCTGTACATGCTGTCTTTTTAAATTTTGGAGCTCTAAATCTTAAATTCGCCGAGATATGGGGTTTGTAGAAAAACCAACAATTTGGTCCATGTATACACTGTCGTCGTTTTTGGCATATTGGACCAAAAATAAAATTTGCCCCAAACTTACAGGAAATAATCCTCATGTCCTGTAGATGCTGTCTTTTTAAAATTTATAGCTCTAAACCTTAAATTCGCCGAGATATGGGCTTTTTAGAAAAACCAACAATTTGATCCATGTATACACTGTCGTCGTTTTTGGCATATTGGACCAAAAATAAAATTTGCCCCAAACTTACAGGAAATAATCCTCATGTGCTGTAGATGCTGTCTTTTTAAAATTTATAGCTCTAAACCTTAAATTCGCCGAGATATGGGCTTTTTAGAAAAACCAACAATTTGGTCCATGTATACACTGTCGTCGTTTTTGGCATATTGGACCAGAAACAAAATTTGCCCCAAACTTACAGGAAATAATCCTCGTGTCCTGTAGATGCTGTCTTTTTAAAATTTTAGAGCTCTAATTCTGAAATTCGCCGAGATATGGGCTTTTTAGAAAAACCAACAATTTGGTCCATGTATACACTGTCGTCGTTTTTGGCGTATTGGACCAAAAATAAAAATTTGCCCCAAACTTACAGGAAATAATCCTTGTGTCCTGTAGATGCTGTCTTTTTAAATTTTAGAGCTCGAAATCTTAAATTCGCCGAGATATGGGCTTTTTAGAAAAACCAACAATTTGGTCCATGTATACACTGTCGTCGTTTTTGGCATATTGGACCAAAAATAAAATTTGCCCCAAATTTCCAGGAAATAATCCTCGTGTCCTGTAGATGCTGTCTTTTTAAAATTTGGAGCTCTAAACCTTAAATTCGCCGAGATATGGGCTTTTTAGAAAAACCAACAATTTGGTCCATGTATACACTGTCGTCGTTTTTGGCATATTGGACCAAAAATAAAATTTGCCCCAAACTTACAGGAAATAATCCTCGTGTCCTGTACATGCTGTCTTTTTAAATTTTGGAGCTGTAAATCTTAAATTCGCCGAGATATGGGGTTTTTAGAAAAACCAACAATTTGGTCCATGTATACACTGTCGTCGTTTTTGGCATATTGGACCAAAAATGAAATTTGCCCCAAATTTCCAGGAAATAATCCTCGTGTCCTGTACATGCTGTCTTTTTAAATTTTAGAGCTCTAATTCTGAAATTCGCCGAGATATGGGCTTTTCAGAAAAACCAACAATTTGGTCCATGTATACACTGTCGTCGTTTTTGGCGTATTGGACCAAAAATAAAAATTTGCCCCAAACTTACAGGAAATAATCCTCGTGTCCTGTAGATGCTGTCTTTTTAAATTTTAGAGCTCGAAATCTTAAATTCGCCGAGATATGGGCTTTTTAGAAAAACCAACAATTTGGTCCATGTATACACTGTCGTCGTTTTTGGCATATTGGACCAAAAATAAAATTTGCCCCAAATTTCCAGGAAATAATCCTCGTGTCCTGTAGATGCTGTCTTTTTAAAATTTGGAGGTCTAAACCTTAAATTCGCCAATATATGGGCTTTTTAGAAAAACCAACAATTTGGTCCATGTATACACTGTCGTCGTTTTTGGCATATTGGACCAAAAATAAAATTTGCCCCAAACTTACAGGAAATAATCCTCGTGTCCTGTACATGCTGTCTTTTTAAATTTTGGAGCTCTAAATCTTAAATTCGCCGAGATATGGGGTTTGTAGAAAAACCAACAATTTGGTCCATGTATACACTGTCGTCGTTGTTGGCATATTGGACCAAAAATAAAATTTGCCCCAAATTTCCAGGAAATAATCCTCGTGTCCTGTACATGCTGTCTTTTTAAATTTTGGAGCTCTAAATCTTAAATTCGCCGAGATATGGGGTTTGTAGAAAAACCAAGAATTTGGTCCATGTATACACTGTCGTCGTTTTTGGCATATTGGACCAAAAATAAAATTTGCCCCAAACTTACAGGAAATAATCCTCGTGTCCTGTAGATGCTGTCTTTTTAAAATTTGGAGCTCTAAACCTTAAATTCGCCAATATATGGGCTTTTTAGGAAAACCAACAATTTGGTCCATGTATACACTGTCGTCGTTTTTGGCATATTGGACCAAAAATAAAATTTGCCCCAAACTTACAGGAAATAATCCTCGTGTCCTGTAGATGCTGTCTTTTTAAAATTTGGAGCTCTAAACCTAAAATTCGCCAATATATGGGCTTTTTAGGAAAACCAACAATTTGGTCCATGTATACACTGTCGTTGTTTTTGGCATATTGGACCAAAAATAAAATTTACCCCAAACTTTCAGGAAATAATCCTCGTGTCCTGTAGATGCTGTCTTTTTAAAATTTGGAGCTCTAAACCTTAAATTCGCCAATATATGGGCTTTTTAGGAAAACCAACAATTTGGTCCATGTATACACTGTCGTCGTTTTTGGCATATTGGACCAAAAATAAAATTACCCCCAAACTTACAGGAAATAATCCTCGTGTCCTGTACATGCTGTCTTTTTAAATTTTAGAGCTCTAATTCTGAAATTCGCCGAGATATGGGCTTTTTAGAAAAACCAACAATTTGGTCCATGTATACACTGTCGTCGTTTTTGGCATATTGGACCAGAAACAAAATTTGCCCCAAACTTACAGGAAATAATCCTCGTGTCCTGTAGATGCTGTCTTTTTAAAATTTTAGAGCTCTAATTCTGAAATTCGCCGAGATATGGGCTTTTTAGAAAAACCAACAATTTGGTCCATGTATACACTGTCGTCGTTTTTGGCGTATTGGACCAAAAATAAAAATTTGCCCCAAACTTACAGGAAATAATCCTTGTGTCCTGTAGATGCTGTCTTTTTAAATTTTAGAGCTCTAAACCTTTAATTCGCCGAGATATGGGCTTTTTAGAAAAACCAACAATTTGGTCCATGTATACACTGTCGTCGTTTTTGGCATATTGGACCAAAAATAAAATTGGCCCCAAACTTACAGGAAATAATCCTCATGTCCTGTAGATGCTGTCTTTTTAAAATTTAGAGCTCGAAATCTTAAATTCGCCGAGATATGGGCTTTTTAGAAAAACCAACAATTTGGTCCATGTATACACTGTCGTCGTTTTTGGCATATTGGACCAAAAATAAAATTTGCCCCAAATTTCCAGGAAATAATCCTCGTGTCCTGTACATGCTGTCTTTGTAAATTTTAGAGCTCTAATTCTGAAATTCGCCGAGATATGGGCTTTTCAGAAAAACCAACAATTTGGTCCATGTATACACTGTCGTCGTTTTTGGCGTATTGGACCAAAAATAAAAATTTGCCCCAAACTTACAGGAAATAATCCTCGTGTCCTGTAGATGCTGTCTTTTTAAATTTTAGAGCTCGAAATCTTAAATTCGCCGAGATATGGGCTTTTTAGAAAAACCAACAATTTGGTCCATGTATACACTGTCGTCGTTTTTGGCATATTGGACCAAAAATAAAATTTGCCCCAAATTTCCAGGAAATAATCCTCGTGTCCTGTAGATGCTGTCTTTTTAAAATTTGGAGGTCTAAACCTTAAATTCGCCAATATATGGGCTTTTTAGAAAAACCAACAATTTGGTCCATGTATACACTGTCGTCGTTTTTGGCATATTGGACCAAAAATAAAATTTGCCCCAAACTTACAGGAAATAATCCTCGTGTCCTGTACATGCTGTCTTTTTAAATTTTGGAGCTCTAAATCTTAAATTCGCCGAGATATGGGGTTTGTAGAAAAACCAACAATTTGGTCCATGTATACACTGTCGTCGTTTTTGGCATATTGGACCAAAAATAAAATTTGCCCCAAACTTACAGGAAATAATCCTCATGTCCTGTAGATGCTGTCTTTTTAAAATGTATAGCTCTAAACCTTAAATTCGCCGAGATATGGGCTTTTTAGAAAAACCAACAATTTGATCCATGTATACACTGTCGTCGTTTTTGGCATATTGGACCAAAAATAAAATTTGCCCCAAACTTACAGGAAATAATCCTCATGTCCTGTAGATGCTGTCTTTTTAAAATTTGGAGCTCTAAACCTTAAATTCGCCAATATATGGGCTTTTTAGAAAAACCAACAATTTGGTCCATGTATACACTGTCGTCGTTTTTGGCATATTGGACCAAAAATAAAATTTGCCCCAAACTTACAGGAAATAATCCTCATGTCCTGTAGATGCTGTCTTTTCAAAATTTAGAGCTCTAAACCTTACATTCGCCGAGATATGGGCTTTTTAGAAAAACCAACAATTTGGTCCATGTGTACACTGTCGTCGTTTTTGGCATATTGGACCAAAAATAAAATTTGCCCCAAATTTACAGAAAATAATCCTCGTGTCCTGTAGATGCTGTCTTTTTAAAATTTGGAGCTCTAAACCTTAAATTCGCCGAGATATGGGCTTTTTAGAAAAACCAACAATTTGGTCCATGTATACACTGTCGTCGTTTTTGGCATATTGGACCAAAAATAAAATTTGCCCCAAACTTACAGGAAATAATCCTCGTGTCCTGTACATGCTGTCTTTTTAAATTTTGGAGCTGTAAATCTTAAATTCGCCGAGATATGGGGTTTTTAGAAAAACCAACAATTTGGTCCATGTATACACTGTCGTCGTTTTTGGCATATTGGACCAAAAATGAAATTTGCCCCAAATTTCCAGGAAATAATCCTCGTGTCCTGTACATGCTGTCTTTTTAAATTTTAGAGCTCTAATTCTGAAATTCGCCGAGATATGGGCTTTTCAGAAAAACCAACAATTTGGTCCATGTATACACTGTCGTCGTTTTTGGCGTATTGGACCAAAAATAAAAATTTGCCCCAAACTTACAGGAAATAATCCTCGTGTCCTGTAGATGCTGTCTTTTTAAATTTTAGAGCTCGAAATCTTAAATTCGCCGAGATATGGGCTTTTTAGAAAAACCAACAATTTGGTCCATGTATACACTGTCGTCGTTTTTGGCATATTGGACCAAAAATAAAATTTGCCCCAAATTTCCAGGAAATAATCCTCGTGTCCTGTAGATGCTGTCTTTTTAAAATTTGGAGGTCTAAACCTTAAATTCGCCAATATATGGGCTTTTTAGAAAAACCAACAATTTGGTCCATGTATACACTGTCGTCGTTTTTGGCATATTGGACCAAAAATAAAATTTGCCCCAAACTTACAGGAAATAATCCTCGTGTCCTGTACATGCTGTCTTTTTAAATTTTGGAGCTCTAAATCTTAAATTCGCCGAGATATGGGGTTTGTAGAAAAACCAACAATTTGGTCCATGTATACACTGTCGTCGTTGTTGGCATATTGGACCAAAAATAAAATTTGCCCCAAATTTCCAGGAAATAATCCTCGTGTCCTGTACATGCTGTCTTTTTAAATTTTGGAGCTCTAAATCTTAAATTCGCCGAGATATGGGGTTTGTAGAAAAACCAAGAATTTGGTCCATGTATACACTGTCGTCGTTTTTGGCATATTGGACCAAAAATAAAATTTGCCCCAAACTTACAGGAAATAATCCTCGTGTCCTGTAGATGCTGTCTTTTTAAAATTTGGAGCTCTAAACCTTAAATTCGCCAATATATGGGCTTTTTAGGAAAACCAACAATTTGGTCCATGTATACACTGTCGTCGTTTTTGGCATATTGGACCAAAAATAAAATTTGCCCCAAACTTACAGGAAATAATCCTCGTGTCCTGTAGATGCTGTCTTTTTAAAATTTGGAGCTCTAAACCTAAAATTCGCCAATATATGGGCTTTTTAGGAAAACCAACAATTTGGTCCATGTATACACTGTCGTTGTTTTTGGCATATTGGACCAAAAATAAAATTTACCCCAAACTTTCAGGAAATAATCCTCGTGTCCTGTAGATGCTGTCTTTTTAAAATTTGGAGCTCTAAACCTTAAATTCGCCAATATATGGGCTTTTTAGGAAAACCAACAATTTGGTCCATGTATACACTGTCGTCGTTTTTGGCATATTGGACCAAAAATAAAATTACCCCCAAACTTACAGGAAATAATCCTCGTGTCCTGTACATGCTGTCTTTTTAAATTTTAGAGCTCTAATTCTGAAATTCGCCGAGATATGGGCTTTTTAGAAAAACCAACAATTTGGTCCATGTATACACTGTCGTCGTTTTTGGCATATTGGACCAGAAACAAAATTTGCCCCAAACTTACAGGAAATAATCCTCGTGTCCTGTAGATGCTGTCTTTTTAAATTTTAGAGCTCTAAACCTTTAATTCGCCGAGATATGGGCTTTTTAGAAAAACCAACAATTTGGTCCATGTATACACTGTCGTCGTTTTTGGCATATTGGACCAAAAATAAAATTGGCCCCAAACTTACAGGAAATAATCCTCATGTCCTGTAGATGCTGTCTTTTTAAAATTTAGAGCTCGAAATCTTAAATTCGCCGAGATATGGGCTTTTTAGAAAAACCAACAATTTGGTCCATGTATACACTGTCGTCGTTTTTGGCATATTGGACCAAAAATAAAATTTGCCCCAAATTTCCAGGAAATAATCCTCGTGTCCTGTACATGCTGTCTTTGTAAATTTTAGAGCTCTAATTCTGAAATTCGCCGAGATATGGGCTTTTCAGAAAAACCAACAATTTGGTCCATGTATACACTGTCGTCGTTTTTGGCGTATTGGACCAAAAATAAAAATTTGCCCCAAACTTACAGGAAATAATCCTCGTGTCCTGTAGATGCTGTCTTTTTAAATTTTAGAGCTCGAAATCTTAAATTCGCCGAGATATGGGCTTTTTAGAAAAACCAACAATTTGGTCCATGTATACACTGTCGTCGTTTTTGGCATATTGGACCAAAAATAAAATTTGCCCCAAATTTCCAGGAAATAATCCTCGTGTCCTGTAGATGCTGTCTTTTTAAAATTTGGAGGTCTAAACCTTAAATTCGCCAATATATGGGCTTTTTAGAAAAACCAACAATTTGGTCCATGTATACACTGTCGTCGTTTTTGGCATATTGGACCAAAAATAAAATTTGCCCCAAACTTACAGGAAATAATCCTCGTGTCCTGTACATGCTGTCTTTTTAAATTTTGGAGCTCTAAATCTTAAATTCGCCGAGATATGGGGTTTGTAGAAAAACCAACAATTTGGTCCATGTATACACTGTCGTCGTTTTTGGCATATTGGACCAAAAATAAAATTTGCCCCAAACTTACAGGAAATAATCCTCATGTCCTGTAGATGCTGTCTTTTTAAAATGTATAGCTCTAAACCTTAAATTCGCCGAGATATGGGCTTTTTAGAAAAACCAACAATTTGATCCATGTATACACTGTCGTCGTTTTTGGCATATTGGACCAAAAATAAAATTTGCCCCAAACTTACAGGAAATAATCCTCATGTCCTGTAGATGCTGTCTTTTTAAAATTTGGAGCTCTAAACCTTAAATTCGCCAATATATGGGCTTTTTAGAAAAACCAACAATTTGGTCCATGTATACACTGTCGTCGTTTTTGGCATATTGGACCAAAAATAAAATTTGCCCCAAACTTACAGGAAATAATCCTCATGTCCTGTAGATGCTGTCTTTTCAAAATTTAGAGCTCTAAACCTTACATTCGCCGAGATATGGGCTTTTTAGAAAAACCAACAATTTGGTCCATGTGTACACTGTCGTCGTTTTTGGCATATTGGACCAAAAATAAAATTTGCCCCAAATTTACAGAAAATAATCCTCGTGTCCTGTAGATGCTGTCTTTTTAAAATTTGGAGCTCTAAATCTTAAATTCGCCGAGATATGGGTTTTTTAGAAAAACCAACAATTTGGTCCATGTATACACTATCGTCGTTTTTGGCATATTGGACCAAAAATAAAATTACCCCCAAACTTACAGGAAATAATCCTCGTGTCCTGTAGATGCTGTCTTTTTAAAATTTAGAGCTCGAAATCTTAAATTCGCCGAGATATGGGCTTTTTAGAAAAACCAACAATTTGGTCCATGTATACACTGTCGTCGTTTTTGGCATATTGGACCAAAAATGAAATTTGCCCCAAATTTCCAGGAAATAATCCTCGTGTCCTGTACATGCTGTCTTTTTAAATTTTAGAGCTCTAATTCTGAAATTCGCCGAGATATGGGCTTTTCAGAAAAACCAACAATTTGGTCCATGTATACACTGTCGTCGTTTTTGGCGTATTGGACCAAAAATAAAAATTTGCCCCAAACTTACAGGAAATAATCCTCGTGTCCTGTAGATGCTGTCTTTTTAAATTTTAGAGCTCGAAATCTTAAATTTGCCGAGATATGGGCTTTTTAGAAAAACCAACAATTTGGTCCATGTATACACTGTCGTTGTTTTTGGCATATTGGACCAAAAATAAAATTTACCCCAAACTTTCAGGAAATAATCCTCGTGTCCTGTAGATGCTGTCTTTTTAAAATTTGGAGCTCTAAACCTTAAATTCGCCAATATATGGGCTTTTTAGGAAAACCAACAATTTGGTCCATGTATACACTGTCGTCGTTTTTGGCATATTGGACCAAAAATAAAATTTGCCCCAAACTTACAGGAAATAATCCTCGTGTCCTGTACATGCTGTCTTTTTAAATTTTGGAGCTCTAAATCTTAAATTCGCCGAGATATGGGGTTTGTAGAAAAACCAACAATTTGGTCCATGTATACACTGTCGTCGTTTTTGGCATATTGGACCAAAAATAAAATTTGCCCCAAACTTACAGGAAATAATCCTCATGTCCTGTAGATGCTGTCTTTTTAAAATTTATAGCTCTAAACCTTAAATTCGCCGAGATATGGGCTTTTTAGAAAAACCAACAATTTGATCCATGTATACACTGTCGTCGTTTTTGGCATATTGGACCAAAAATAAAATTTGCCCCAAACTTACAGGAAATAATCCTCATGTGCTGTAGATGCTGTCTTTTTAAAATTTATAGCTCTAAACCTTAAATTCGCCGAGATATGGGCTTTTTAGAAAAACCAACAATTTGGTCCATGTATACACTGTCGTCGTTTTTGGCATATTGGACCAGAAACAAAATTTGCCCCAAACTTACAGGAAATAATCCTCGTGTCCTGTAGATGCTGTCTTTTTAAAATTTTAGAGCTCTAATTCTGAAATTCGCCGAGATATGGGCTTTTTAGAAAAACCAACAATTTGGTCCATGTATACACTGTCGTCGTTTTTGGCGTATTGGACCAAAAATAAAAATTTGCCCCAAACTTACAGGAAATAATCCTTGTGTCCTGTAGATGCTGTCTTTTTAAATTTTAGAGCTCGAAATCTTAAATTCGCCGAGATATGGGCTTTTTAGAAAAACCAACAATTTGGTCCATGTATACACTGTCGTCGTTTTTGGCATATTGGACCAAAAATAAAATTTGCCCCAAATTTCCAGGAAATAATCCTCGTGTCCTGTAGATGCTGTCTTTTTAAAATTTGGAGCTCTAAACCTTAAATTCGCCAATATATGGGCTTTTTAGAAAAACCAACAATTTGGTCCATGTATACACTGTCGTCGTTTTTGGCATATTGGACCAAAAATAAAATTTGCCCCAAACTTACAGGAAATAATCCTCGTGTCCTGTACATGCTGTCTTTTTAAATTTTGGAGCTGTAAATCTTAAATTCGCCGAGATATGGGGTTTTTAGAAAAACCAACAATTTGGTCCATGTATACACTGTCGTCGTTTTTGGCAAATTGGACCAAAAATAAAATTTGCCCCGAACTTACAGGAAATAATCCTCATGTCCCGTAGATGCTGTCTTTTTAAAATTTGGAGCTCTAAACCTTAAATTCGCCAATATATGGGCTTTTTAGGAAAACCAACAATTTGGTCCATGTATACACTGTCGTCGTTTTTGGCATATTGGACCAAAAATAAAATTTGCCCCAAACTTACAGGAAATAATCCTCGTGTCCTGTAGATGCTGTCTTTTTAAAATTTGGAGCTCTAAACCTTAAATTCGCCAATATATGGGCTTTTTAGGAAAACCAACAATTTGGTCCATGTATACACTGTCGTCGTTTTTGGCATATTGGACCAAAAATAAAATTTGCCCCAAACTTACAGGAAATAATCCTCGTGTCCTGTAGATGCTGTCTTTTTAAAATTTGGAGCTCTAAACCTAAAATTCGCCAATATATGGGCTTTTTAGGAAAACCAACAATTTGGTCCATGTATACACTGTCGTTGTTTTTGGCATATTGGACCAAAAATAAAATTTACCCCAAACTTTCAGGAAATAATCCTCGTGTCCTGTAGATGCTGTCTTTTTAAAATTTGGAGCTCTAAACCTTAAATTCGCCAATATATGGGCTTTTTAGGAAAACCAACAATTTGGTCCATGTATACACTGTCGTCGTTTTTGGCATATTGGACCAAAAATAAAATTACCCCCAAATTTACAGGAAATAATCCTCGTGTCCTGTACATGCTGTCTTTTTAAATTTTAGAGCTCTAATTCTGAAATTCGCCGAGATATGGGCTTTTCAGAAAAACCAACAATTTGGTCCATGTATACACTGTCGTCGTTTTTGGCGTATTGGACCAAAAATAAAAATTTGCCCCAAACTTACAGGAAATAATCCTCGTGTCCTGTAGATGCTGTCTTTTTAAATTTTAGAGCTCGAAATCTTAAATTCGCCGAGATATGGGCTTTTTAGAAAAACCAACAATTTGGTCCATGTATACACTGTCGTCGTTTTTGGCATATTGGACCAAAAATGAAATTTGCCCCAAATTTCCAGGAAATAATCCTCGTGTCCTGTACATGCTGTCTTTTTAAATTTTAGAGCTCTAATTCTGAAATTCGCCGAGATATGGGCTTTTCAGAAAAACCAACAATTTGGTCCATGTATACACTGTCGTCGTTTTTGGCGTATTGGACCAAAAATAAAAATTTGCCCCAAACTTACAGGAAATAATCCTCGTGTCCTGTAGATGCTGTCTTTTTAAAATTTAGAGCTCGAAATCTTAAATTCGCCGAGATATGGGCTTTTTAGAAAAACCAACAATTTGGTCCATGTATACACTGTCGTCGTTTTTGGCATATTGGACCAAAAATGAAATTTGCCCCAAATTTCCAGGAAATAATCCTCGTGTCCTGTACATGCTGTCTTTGTAAATTTTAGAGCTCTAATTCTGAAATTCGCCGAGATATGGGCTTTTCAGAAAAACCAACAATTTGGTCCATGTATACACTGTCGTCGTTTTTGGCGTATTGGACCAAAAATAAAAATTTGCCCCAAACTTACAGGAAATAATCCTCGTGTCCTGTAGATGCTGTCTTTTTAAATTTTAGAGCTCGAAATCTTAAATTCGCCGAGATATGGGCTTTTTAGAAAAACCAACAATTTGGTCCATGTATACACTGTCGTCGTTTTTGGCATATTGGACCAAAAATAAAATTGGCCCCAAACTTACAGGAAATAATCCTCATGTCCTGTAGATGCTGTCTTTTTAAAATTTAGAGCTCGAAATCTTAAATTCGCCGAGATATGGGCTTTTTAGAAAAACCAACAATTTGGTCCATGTATACACTGTCGTCGTTTTTGGCATATTGGACCAAAAATGAAATTTGCCCCAAATTTCCAGGAAATAATCCTCGTGTCCTGTACATGCTGTCTTTGTAAATTTTAGAGCTCTAATTCTGAAATTCGCCGAGATATGGGCTTTTCAGAAAAACCAACAATTTGGTCCATGTATACACTGTCGTCGTTTTTGGCGTATTGGACCAAAAATAAAAATTTGCCCCAAACTTACAGGAAATAATCCTCGTGTCCTGTAGATGCTGTCTTTTTAAATTTTAGAGCTCGAAATCTTAAATTCGCCGAGATATGGGCTTTTTAGAAAAACCAACAATTTGGTCCATGTATACACTGTCGTCGTTTTTGGCATATTGGACCAAAAATAAAATTTGCCCCAAATTTCCAGGAAATAATCCTCGTGTCCTGTAGATGCTGTCTTTTTAAAATTTGGAGCTCTAAACCTTAAATTCGCCAATATATGGGCTTTTTAGAAAAACCAACAATTTGGTCCATGTATACACTGTCGTCGTTTTTGGCATATTGGACCAAAAATAAAATTTGCCCCAAACTTACAGGAAATAATCCTCGTGTCCTGTACATGCTGTCTTTTTAAATTTTGGAGCTGTAAATCTTAAATTCGCCGAGATATGGGGTTTTTAGAAAAACCAACAATTTGGTCCATGTATACACTGTCGTCGTTTTTGGCAAATTGGACCAAAAATAAAATTTGCCCCAAACTTACAGGAAATAATCCTCATGTCCTGTAGATGCTGTCTTTTTAAAATTTAGAGCTCTAAACCTTAAATTCGCCGAGATATGGGCTTTTCAGAAAAACCAACAATTTGGTCCATGTATACACTGTCGTCGTTTATGGCAAATTGGACCAAAAATAAAATTTGCCCCAAACTTACAGGAAATAATCCTCGTGTCCTGTAGATGCTGTCTTTTTGAAATTTAGAGCTCTAAACCTTAAATTCGCCGAGATATGGGCTTTTCAGAAAAACCAACAATTTGGTCCATGTATACACTGTCGTCGTTTTTGGCATATTGGACCAAAAATAAAATTTGCCCCAAATTTACAGGAAATAATCCTCGTGTCCTGTAGATGCTGTCTTTTTAAATTTTAGAGCTCGAAATCTTAAATTCGCCGAGATATGGGCTTTTTAGAAAAACCAACAATTTGGTCCATGTATACACTGTCGTCGTTTTTGGCATATTGGACCAAAAATACAATTTGCCCCAAATTTACAGGAAATAATCCTCGTGTCCTGTAGATGCTGTCTTTTCAAATTTTACAGCTCTAAATCTTAAAATCGCCGAGATATGGGCTTTTTAGAAAAAACAACAATTTGGTCCATGTATACACTGTCGTCGTTTTTGGCATATTGGACCAAAAATAAAATTTGCCCCAAATTTCCAGGAAATAATCCTCGTGTCCTGTACATGCTGTCTTTTTAAATTTTGGAGCTCTAAATCTTAAATTCGCTGAGATATGGGGTTTGTAGAAAAACCAAGAATTTGGTCCATGTATACACTGTCGTCGTTTTTGGCATATTGGACCAAAAATAAAATTTGCCCCAAACTTACAGGAAATAATCCTCGTGTCCTGTAGATGCTGTCTTTTTAAAATTTGGAGCTCTAAACCTTAAATTCGCCAATATATGGGCTTTTTAGGAAAACCAACAATTTGGTCCATGTATACACTGTCGTCGTTTTTGGCATATTGGACCAAAAATAAAATTTGCCCCAAACTTACAGGAAATAATCCTCGTGTCCTGTAGATGCTGTCTTTTTAAAATTTGGAGCTCTAAACCTAAAATTCGCCAATATATGGGCTTTTTAGGAAAACCAACAATTTGGTCCATGTATACACTGTCGTTGTTTTTGGCATATTGGACCAAAAATAAAATTTACCCCAAACTTTCAGGAAATAATCCTCGTGTCCTGTAGATGCTGTCTTTTTAAAATTTGGAGCTCTAAACCTTAAATTCGCCAATATATGGGCTTTTTAGGAAAACCAACAATTTGGTCCATGTATACACTGTCGTCGTTTTTGGCATATTGGACCAAAAATAAAATTACCCCCAAACTTACAGGAAATAATCCTCGTGTCCTGTACATGCTGTCTTTTTAAATTTTAGAGCTCTAATTCTGAAATTCGCCGAGATATGGGCTTTTCAGAAAAACCAACAATTTGGTCCATGTATACACTGTCGTCGTTTTTGGCGTATTGGACCAAAAATAAAAATTTGCCCCAAACTTACAGGAAATAATCCTCGTGTCCTGTAGATGCTGTCTTTTTAAATTTTAGAGCTCGAAATCTTAAATTCGCCGAGATATGGGCTTTTTAGAAAAACCAACAATTTGGTCCATGTATACACTGTCGTCGTTTTTGGCATATTGGACCAAAAATGAAATTTGCCCCAAATTTCCAGGAAATAATCCTCGTGTCCTGTACATGCTGTCTTTTTAAATTTTAGAGCTCTAATTCTGAAATTCGCCGAGATATGGGCTTTTCAGAAAAACCAACAATTTGGTCCATGTATACACTGTCGTCGTTTTTGGCGTATTGGACCAAAAATAAAAATTTGCCCCAAACTTACAGGAAATAATCCTCGTGTCCTGTAGATGCTGTCTTTTTAAATTTTAGAGCTCGAAATCTTAAATTCGCCGAGATATGGGCTTTTTAGAAAAACCAACAATTTGGTCCATGTATACACTGTCGTCGTTTTTGGCATATTGGACCAAAAATAAAATTTGCCCCAAATTTCCAGGAAATAATCCTCGTGTCCTGTAGATGCTGTCTTTTTAAAATTTGGAGGTCTAAACCTTAAATTCGCCAATATATGGGCTTTTTAGAAAAACCAACAATTTGGTCCATGTATACACTGTCGTCGTTTTTGGCATATTGGACCAAAAATAAAATTTGCCCCAAACTTACAGGAAATAATCCTCGTGTCCTGTACATGCTGTCTTTTTAAATTTTGGAGCTCTAAATCTTAAATTCGCCGAGATATGGGGTTTGTAGAAAAACCAACAATTTGGTCCATGTATACACTGTCGTCGTTTTTGGCATATTGGACCAAAAATAAAATTTGCCCCAAACTTACAGGAAATAATCCTCATGTCCTGTAGATGCTGTCTTTTCAAAATTTAGAGCTCTAAACCTTACATTCGCCGAGATATGGGCTTTTTAGAAAAACCAACAATTTGGTCCATGTGTACACTGTCGTCGTTTTTGGCATATTGGACCAAAAATAAAATTTGCCCCAAACTTACAGAAAATAATCCTCGTGTCCTGTAGATGCTGTCTTTTTAAAATTTGGAGCTCTAAATCTTAAATTCGCCGAGATATGGGTTTTTTAGAAAAACCAACAATTTGGTCCATGTATACACTATCGTCGTTTTTGGCATATTGGACCAAAAATAAAATTACCCCCAAACTTACAGGAAATAATCCTCGTGTCCTGTAGATGCTGTCTTTTTAAAATTTAGAGCTCGAAATCTTAAATTCGCCGAGATATGGGCTTTTTAGAAAAACCAACAATTTGGTCCATGTATACACTGTCGTCGTTTTTGGCATATTGGACCAAAAATGAAATTTGCCCCAAATTTCCAGGAAATAATCCTCGTGTCCTGTACATGCTGTCTTTTTAAATTTTAGAGCTCTAATTCTGAAATTCGCCGAGATATGGGCTTTTCAGAAAAACCAACAATTTGGTCCATGTATACACTGTCGTCGTTTTTGGCGTATTGGACCAAAAATAAAAATTTGCCCCAAACTTACAGGAAATAATCCTCGTGTCCTGTAGATGCTGTCTTTTTAAATTTTAGAGCTCGAAATCTTAAATTCGCCGAGATATGGGCTTTTTAGAAAAACCAACAATTTGGTCCATGTATACACTGTCGTCGTTTTTGGCATATTGGACCAAAAATAAAATTTGCCCCAAATTTCCAGGAAATAATCCTCGTGTCCTGTAGATGCTGTCTTTTTAAAATTTGGAGGTCTAAACCTTACATTCGCCAATATATGGGCTTTTTAGAAAAACCAACAATTTGGTCCATGTATACACTGTCGTCGTTTTTGGCATATTGGACCAAAAATAAAATTTGCCCCAAACTTACAGGAAATAATCCTCGTGTCCTGTACATGCTGTCTTTTTAAATTTTGGAGCTCTAAATCTTAAATTCGCCGAGATATGGGGTTTGTAGAAAAACCAACAATTTGGTCCATGTATACACTGTCGTCGTTTTTGGCATATTGGACCAAAAATAAAATTTGCCCCAAACTTACAGGAAATAATCCTCATGTCCTGTAGATGCTGTCTTTTCAAAATTTAGAGCTCTAAACCTTACATTCGCCGAGATATGGGCTTTTTAGAAAACCCAACAATTTGGTCCATGTATACACTGTCGTTGTTTTTGGCATATTGGACCAAAAATAAAATTTACCCCAAACTTTCAGGAAATAATCCTCGTGTCCTGTAGATGCTGTCTTTTTAAAATTTGGAGCTCTAAACCTTAAATTCGCCAATATATGGGCTTTTTAGGAAAACCAACAATTTGGTCCATGTATACACTGTCGTCGTTTTTGGCATATTGGACCAAAAATAAAATTTGCCCCAAACTTACAGGAAATAATCCTCGTGTCCTGTACATGCTGTCTTTTTAAATTTTGGAGCTCTAAATCTTAAATTCGCCGAGATATGGGGTTTGTAGAAAAACCAACAATTTGGTCCATGTATACACTGTCGTCGTTTTTGGCATATTGGACCAAAAATAAAATTTGCCCCAAACTTACAGGAAATAATCCTCATGTCCTGTAGATGCTGTCTTTTTAAAATTTATAGCTCTAAACCTTAAATTCGCCGAGATATGGGCTTTTTAGAAAAACCAACAATTTGGTCCATGTATACACTGTCGTCGTTTTTGGCATATTGGACCAGAAACAAATTTTGCCCCAAACTTACAGGAAATAATCCTCGTGTCCTGTAGATGCTGTCTTTTTAAAATTTTAGAGCTCTAATTCTGAAATTCGCCGAGATATGGGCTTTTTAGAAAAACCAACAATTTGGTCCATGTATACACTGTCGTCGTTTTTGGCGTATTGGACCAAAAATAAAAATTTGCCCCAAACTTACAGGAAATAATCCTTGTGTCCTGTAGATGCTGTCTTTTTAAATTTTAGAGCTCGAAATCTTAAATTCGCCGAGATATGGGCTTTTTAGAAAAACCAACAATTTGGTCCATGTATACACTGTCGTCGTTTTTGGCATATTGGACCAAAAATAAAATTTGCCCCAAATTTCCAGGAAATAATCCTCGTGTCCTGTAGATGCTGTCTTTTTAAAATTTGGAGCTCTAAACCTTAAATTCGCCAATATATGGGCTTTTTAGAAAAACCAACAATTTGGTCCATGTATACACTGTCGTCGTTTTTGGCATATTGGACCAAAAATAAAATTTGCCCCAAACTTACAGGAAATAATCCTCGTGTCCTGTACATGCTGTCTTTTTAAATTTTGGAGCTGTAAATCTTAAATTCGCCGAGATATGGGGTTTTTAGAAAAACCAACAATTTGGTCCATGTATACACTGTCGTCGTTTTTGGCAAATTGGACCAAAAATAAAATTTGCCCCAAACTTACAGGAAATAATCCTCATGTCCTGTAGATGCTGTCTTTTTAAAATTTAGAGCTCTAAACCTTAAATTCGCCGAGATATGGGCTTTTCAGAAAAACCAACAATTTGGTCCATGTATACACTGTCGTCGTTTATGGCAAATTGGACCAAAAATAAAATTTGCCCCAAATTTACAGGAAATAATCCTCGTGTCCTGTAGATGCTGTCTTTTTAAATTTTAGAGCTCGAAATCTTAAATTCGCCGAGATATGGGCTTTTTAGAAAAACAAACAAATTGGTCCATGTATACACTGTCGTCGTTTTTGGCATATTGGACCAAAAATACAATTTGCCCCAAATTTACAGGAAATAATCCTCGTGTCCTGTAGATGCTGTCTTTTCAAATTTTACAGCTCTAAATCTTAAAATCGCCGAGATATGGGCTTTTTAGAAAAAACAACAATTTGGTCCATGTATACACTGTCGTCGTTTTTGGCATATTGGACCAAAAATAAAATTTGCCCCAAATTTCCAGGAAATAATCCTCGTGTCCTGTACATGCTGTCTTTTTAAATTTTGGAGCTCTAAATCTTAAATTCGCCGAGATATGGGGTTTGTAGAAAAACCAAGAATTTGGTCAATGTATACACTGTCGTCGTTTTTGGCATATTGGACCAAAAATAAAATTTGCCCCAAACTTACAGGAAATAATCCTCGTGTCCTGTAGATGCTGTCTTTTTAAAATTTGGAGCTCTAAACCTTAAATTCGCCAATATATGGGCTTTTTAGGAAAACCAACAATTTGGTCCATGTATACACTGTCGTCGTTTTTGGCATATTGGACCAAAAATAAAATTTGCCCCAAACTTACAGGAAATAATCCTCGTGTCCTGTAGATGCTGTCTTTTTAAAATTTGGAGCTCTAAACCTAAAATTCGCCAATATATGGGCTTTTTAGGAAAACCAACAATTTGGTCCATGTATACACTGTCGTTGTTTTTGGCATATTGGACCAAAAATAAAATTTACCCCAAACTTTCAGGAAATAATCCTCGTGTCCTGTAGATGCTGTCTTTTTAAAATTTGGAGCTCTAAACCTTAAATTCGCCAATATATGGGCTTTTTAGGAAAACCAACAATTTGGTCCATGTATACACTGTCGTCGTTTTTGGCATATTGGACCAAAAATAAAATTACCCCCAAACTTACAGGAAATAATCCTCGTGTCCTGTACATGCTGTCTTTTTAAATTTTAGAGCTCTAATTCTGAAATTCGCCGAGATATGGGCTTTTCAGAAAAACCAACAATTTGGTCCATGTATACACTGTCGTCGTTTTTGGCGTATTGGACCAAAAATAAAAATTTGCCCCAAACTTACAGGAAATAATCCTCGTGTCCTGTAGATGCTGTCTTTTTAAATTTTAGAGCTCTAAACCTTAAATTCGCCGAGATATGGGCTTTTTAGAAAAACCAACAATTTGGTCCATGTATACACTGTCGTCGTTTTTGGCATATTGGACCAGAAACAAAATTTGCCCCAAACTTACAGGAAATAATCCTCGTGTCCTGTAGATGCTGTCTTTTTAAAATTTGGAGGTCTAAACCTTACATTCGCCAATATATGGGCTTTTTAGAAAAACCAACAATTTGGTCCATGTATACACTGTCGTCGTTTTTGGCATATTGGACCAAAAATAAAATTTGCCCCAAACTTACAGGAAATAATCCTCGTGTCCTGTACATGCTGTCTTTTTAAATTTTGGAGCTCTAAATCTTAAATTCGCCGAGATATGGGGTTTGTAGAAAAACCAACAATTTGGTCCATGTATACACTGTCGTCGTTTTTGGCATATTGGACCAAAAATAAAATTTGCCCCAAACTTACAGGAAATAATCCTCATGTCCTGTAGATGCTGTCTTTTCAAAATTTAGAGCTCTAAACCTTACATTCGCCGAGATATGGGCTTTTTAGAAAACCCAACAATTTGGTCCATGTATACACTGTCGTTGTTTTTGGCATATTGGACCAAAAATAAAATTTACCCCAAACTTTCAGGAAATAATCCTCGTGTCCTGTAGATGCTGTCTTTTTAAAATTTGGAGCTCTAAACCTTAAATTCGCCAATATATGGGCTTTTTAGGAAAACCAACAATTTGGTCCATGTATACACTGTCGTCGTTTTTGGCATATTGGACCAAAAATAAAATTTGCCCCAAACTTACAGGAAATAATCCTCGTGTCCTGTACATGCTGTCTTTTTAAATTTTGGAGCTCTAAATCTTAAATTCGCCGAGATATGGGGTTTGTAGAAAAACCAACAATTTGGTCCATGTATACACTGTCGTCGTTTTTGGCATATTGGACCAAAAATAAAATTTGCCCCAAACTTACAGGAAATAATCCTCATGTCCTGTAGATGCTGTCTTTTTAAAATTTATAGCTCTAAACCTTAAATTCGCCGAGATATGGGCTTTTTAGAAAAACCAACAATTTGATCCATGTATACACTGTCGTCGTTTTTGGCATATTGGACCAAAAATAAAATTTGCCCCAAACTTACAGGAAATAATCCTCATGTGCTGTAGATGCTGTCTTTTTAAAATTTATAGCTCTAAACCTTAAATTCGCCGAGATATGGGCTTTTTAGAAAAACCAACAATTTGGTCCATGTATACACTGTCGTCGTTTTTGGCATATTGGACCAGAAACAAAATTTGCCCCAAACTTACAGGAAATAATCCTCGTGTCCTGTAGATGCTGTCTTTTTAAAATTTTAGAGCTCTAATTCTGAAATTCGCCGAGATATGGGCTTTTTAGAAAAACCAACAATTTGGTCCATGTATACACTGTCGTCGTTTTTGGCGTATTGGACCAAAAATAAAAATTTGCCCCAAACTTACAGGAAATAATCCTTGTGTCCTGTAGATGCTGTCTTTTTAAATTTTAGAGCTCGAAATCTTAAATTCGCCGAGATATGGGCTTTTTAGAAAAACCAACAATTTGGTCCATGTATACACTGTCGTCGTTTTTGGCATATTGGACCAAAAATAAAATTTGCCCCAAATTTCCAGGAAATAATCCTCGTGTCCTGTAGATGCTGTCTTTTTAAAATTTGGAGCTCTAAACCTTAAATTCGCCAATATATGGGCTTTTTAGAAAAACCAACAATTTGGTCCATGTATACACTGTCGTCGTTTTTGGCATATTGGACCAAAAATAAAATTTGCCCCAAACTTACAGGAAATAATCCTCGTGTCCTGTACATGCTGTCTTTTTAAATTTTGGAGCTGTAAATCTTAAATTCGCCGAGATATGGGGTTTTTAGAAAAACCAACAATTTGGTCCATGTATACACTGTCGTCGTTTTTGGCAAATTGGACCAAAAATAAAATTTGCCCCAAACTTACAGGAAATAATCCTCATGTCCTGTAGATGCTGTCTTTTTAAAATTTAGAGCTCTAAACCTTAAATTCGCCGAGATATGGGCTTTTCAGAAAAACCAACAATTTGGTCCATGTATACACTGTCGTCGTTTATGGCAAATTGGACCAAAAATAAAATTTGCCCCAAACTTACAGGAAATAATCCTCGTGTCCTGTAGATGCTGTCTTTTTGAAATTTAGAGCTCTAAACCTTAAATTCGCCGAGATATGGGCTTTTCAGAAAAACCAACAATTTGGTCCATGTATACACTGTCGTCGTTTTTGGCATATTGGACCAAAAATAAAATTTGCCCCAAATTTACAGGAAATAATCCTCGTGTCCTGTAGATGCTGTCTTTTTAAATTTTAGAGCTCGAAATCTTAAATTCGCCGAGATATGGGCTTTTTAGAAAAACAAACAAATTGGTCCATGTATACACTGTCGTCGTTTTTGGCATATTGGACCAAAAATACAATTTGCCCCAAATTTACAGGAAATAATCCTCGTGTCCTGTAGATGCTGTCTTTTCAAATTTTACAGCTCTAAATCTTAAAATCGCCGAGATATGGGCTTTTTAGAAAAAACAACAATTTGGTCCATGTATACACTGTCGTCGTTTTTGGCATATTGGACCAAAAATAAAATTTGCCCCAAATTTCCAGGAAATAATCCTCGTGTCCTGTACATGCTGTCTTTTTAAATTTTGGAGCTCTAAATCTTAAATTCGCCGAGATATGGGGTTTGTAGAAAAACCAAGAATTTGGTCCATGTATACACTGTCGTCGTTTTTGGCATATTGGACCAAAAATAAAATTTGCCCCAAACTTACAGGAAATAATCCTCGTGTCCTGTAGATGCTGTCTTTTTAAAATTTGGAGCTCTAAACCTTAAATTCGCCAATATATGGGCTTTTTAGGAAAACCAACAATTTGGTCCATGTATACACTGTCGTCGTTTTTGGCATATTGGACCAAAAATAAAATTTGCCCCAAACTTACAGGAAATAATCCTCGTGTCCTGTAGATGCTGTCTTTTTAAAATTTGGAGCTCTAAACCTAAAATTCGCCAATATATGGGCTTTTTAGGAAAACCAACAATTTGGTCCATGTATACACTGTCGTTGTTTTTGGCATATTGGACCAAAAATAAAATTTACCCCAAACTTTCAGGAAATAATCCTCGTGTCCTGTAGATGCTGTCTTTTTAAAATTTTGAGCTCTAAACCTTAAATTCGCCAATATATGGGCTTTTTAGGAAAACCAACAATTTGGTCCATGTATACACTGTCGTCGTTTTTGGCATATTGGACCAAAAATAAAATTACCCCCAAACTTACAGGAAATAATCCTCGTGTCCTGTACATGCTGTCTTTTTAAATTTTAGAGCTCTAATTCTGAAATTCGCCGAGATATGGGCTTTTCAGAAAAACCAACAATTTGGTCCATGTATACACTGTCGTCGTTTTTGGCGTATTGGACCAAAAATAAAAATTTGCCCCAAACTTACAGGAAATAATCCTCGTGTCCTGTAGATGCTGTCTTTTTAAATTTTAGAGCTCTAAACCTTAAATTCGCCGAGATATGGGCTTTTTAGAAAAACCAACAATTTGGTCCATGTATACACTGTCGTCGTTTTTGGCATATTGGACCAGAAACAAAATTTGCCCCAAACTTACAGGAAATAATCCTCGTGTCCTGTAGATGCTGTCTTTTTAAAATTTTAGAGCTCTAATTCTGAAATTCGCCGAGATATGGGCTTTTTAGAAAAACCAACAATTTGGTCCATGTATACACTGTCGTCGTTTTTGGCGTATTGGACCAAAAATAAAAATTTGCCCCAAACTTACAGGAAATAATCCTTGTGTCCTGTAGATGCTGTCTTTTTAAATTTTAGAGCTCGAAATCTTAAATTCGCCGAGATATGGGCTTTTTAGAAAAACCAACAATTTGGTCCATGTATACACTGTCGTCGTTTTTGGCATATTGGACCAAAAATAAAATTTGCCCCAAATTTCCAGGAAATAATCCTCGTGTCCTGTAGATGCTGTCTTTTTAAAATTTGGAGCTCTAAACCTTAAATTCGCCAATATATGGGCTTTTTAGAAAAACCAACAATTTGGTCCATGTATACACTGTCGTCGTTTTTGGCATATTGGACCAAAAATAAAATTTGCCCCAAACTTACAGGAAATAATCCTCGTGTCCTGTACATGCTGTCTTTTTAAATTTTGGAGCTGTAAATCTTAAATTCGCCGAGATATGGGGTTTTTAGAAAAACCAACAATTTGGTCCATGTATACACTGTCGTCGTTTTTGGCAAATTGGACCAAAAATAAAATTTGCCCCAAACTTACAGGAAATAATCCTCATGTCCTGTAGATGCTGTCTTTTTAAAATTTAGAGCTCTAAACCTTAAATTCGCCGAGATATGGGCTTTTCAGAAAAACCAACAATTTGGTCCATGTATACACTGTCGTCGTTTATGGCAAATTGGACCAAAAATAAAATTTGCCCCAAACTTACAGGAAATAATCCTCGTGTCCTGTAGATGCTGTCTTTTTGAAATTTAGAGCTCTAAACCTTAAATTCGCCGAGATATGGGCTTTTCAGAAAAACCAACAATTTGGTCCATGTATACACTGTCGTCGTTTTTGGCATATTGGACCAAAAATAAAATTTGCCCCAAATTTACAGGAAATAATCCTCGTGTCCTGTAGATGCTGTCTTTTTAAATTTTAGAGCTCGAAATCTTAAATTCGCCGAGATATGGGCTTTTTAGAAAAACCAACAATTTGGTCCATGTATACACTGTCGTCGTTTTTGGCATATTGGACCAAAAATACAATTTGCCCCAAATTTACAGGAAATAATCCTCGTGTCCTGTAGATGCTGTCTTTTCAAATTTTACAGCTCTAAATCTTAAAATCGCCGAGATATGGGCTTTTTAGAAAAAACAACAATTTGGTCCATGTATACACTGTCGTCGTTTTTGGCATATTGGACCAAAAATAAAATTTGCCCCAAATTTCCAGGAAATAATCCTCGTGTCCTGTACATGCTGTCTTTTTAAATTTTGGAGCTCTAAATCTTAAATTCGCCGAGATATGGGGTTTGTAGAAAAACCAAGAATTTGGTCCATGTATACACTGTCGTCGTTTTTGGCATATTGGACCAAAAATAAAATTTGCCCCAAACTTACAGGAAATAATCCTCGTGTCCTGTAGATGCTGTCTTTTTAAAATTTGGAGCTCTAAACCTTAAATTCGCCAATATATGGGCTTTTTAGGAAAACCAACAATTTGGTCCATGTATACACTGTCGTCGTTTTTGGCATATTGGACCAAAAATAAAATTTGCCCCAAACTTACAGGAAATAATCCTCGTGTCCTGTAGATGCTGTCTTTTTAAAATTTGGAGCTCTAAACCTAAAATTCGCCAATATATGGGCTTTTTAGGAAAACCAACAATTTGGTCCATGTATACACTGTCGTTGTTTTTGGCATATTGGACCAAAAATAAAATTTACCCCAAACTTTCAGGAAATAATCCTCGTGTCCTGTAGATGCTGTCTTTTTAAAATTTGGAGCTCTAAACCTTAAATTCGCCAATATATGGGCTTTTTAGGAAAACCAACAATTTGGTCCATGTATACACTGTCGTCGTTTTTGGCATATTGGACCAAAAATAAAATTACCCCCAAACTTACAGGAAATAATCCTCGTGTCCTGTACATGCTGTCTTTTTAAATTTTAGAGCTCTAATTCTGAAATTCGCCGAGATATGGGCTTTTCAGAAAAACCAACAATTTGGTCCATGTATACACTGTCGTCGTTTTTGGCGTATTGGACCAAAAATAAAAATTTGCCCCAAACTTACAGGAAATAATCCTCGTGTCCTGTAGATGCTGTCTTTTTAAATTTTAGAGCTCGAAATCTTAAATTCGCCGAGATATGGGCTTTTTAGAAAAACCAACAATTTGGTCCATGTATACACTGTCGTCGTTTTTGGCATATTGGACCAAAAATGAAATTTGCCCCAAATTTCCAGGAAATAATCCTCGTGTCCTGTACATGCTGTCTTTTTAAATTTTAGAGCTCTAATTCTGAAATTCGCCGAGATATGGGCTTTTCAGAAAAACCAACAATTTGGTCCATGTATACACTGTCGTCGTTTTTGGCGTATTGGACCAAAAATAAAAATTTGCCCCAAACTTACAGGAAATAATCCTCGTGTCCTGTAGATGCTGTCTTTTTAAATTTTAGAGCTCGAAATCTTAAATTCGCCGAGATATGGGCTTTTTAGAAAAACCAACAATTTGGTCCATGTATACACTGTCGTCGTTTTTGGCATATTGGACCAAAAATAAAATTTGCCCCAAATTTCCAGGAAATAATCCTCGTGTCCTGTAGATGCTGTCTTTTTAAAATTTGGAGGTCTAAACCTTAAATTCGCCAATATATGGGCTTTTTAGAAAAACCAACAATTTGGTCCATGTATACACTGTCGTCGTTTTTGGCATATTGGACCAAAAATAAAATTTGCCCCAAACTTACAGGAAATAATCCTCGTGTCCTGTACATGCTGTCTTTTTAAATTTTGGAGCTCTAAATCTTAAATTCGCCGAGATATGGGGTTTGTAGAAAAACCAACAATTTGGTCCATGTATACACTGTCGTCGTTGTTGGCATATTGGACCAAAAATAAAATTTGCCCCAAACTTACAGGAAATAATCCTCATGTCCTGTAGATGCTGTCTTTTTAAAATTTATAGCTCTAAACCTTAAATTCGCCGAGATATGGGCTTTTTAGAAAAACCAACAATTTGATCCATGTATACACTGTCGTCGTTTTTGGCATATTGGACCAAAAATAAAATTTGCCCCAAACTTACAGGAAATAATCCTCATGTGCTGTAGATGCTGTCTTTTTAAAATTTATAGCTCTAAACCTTAAATTCGCCGAGATATGGGCTTTTTAGAAAAACCAACAATTTGGTCCATGTATACACTGTCGTCGTTTTTGGCATATTGGACCAGAAACAAAATTTGCCCCAAACTTACAGGAAATAATCCTCGTGTCCTGTAGATGCTGTCTTTTTAAAATTTTAGAGCTCTAATTCTGAAATTCGCCGAGATATGGGCTTTTTAGAAAAACCAACAATTTGGTCCATGTATACACTGTCGTCGTTTTTGGCGTATTGGACCAAAAATAAAAATTTGCCCCAAACTTACAGGAAATAATCCTTGTGTCCTGTAGATGCTGTCTTTTTAAATTTTAGAGCTCGAAATCTTTAATTCGCCGAGATATGGGCTTTTTAGAAAAACCAACAATTTGGTCCATGTATACACTGTCGTCGTTTTTGGCATATTGGACCAAAAATAAAATTTGCCCCAAATTTCCAGGAAATAATCCTCGTGTCCTGTAGATGCTGTCTTTTTAAAATTTGGAGGTCTAAACCTTAAATTCGCCAATATATGGGCTTTTTAGAAAAACCAACAATTTGGTCCATGTATACACTGTCATCGTTTTTGGCATATTGGACCAAAAATAAAATTTGCCCCAAACTTACAGTAAATAATCCTCATGTCCTGTAGATGCTGTCTTTTCAAAATTTAGAGCTCTAAACCTTACATTCGCCGAGATATGGGCTTTTTAGAAAAACCAACAATTTGGTCCATGTGTACACTGTCGTCGTTTTTGGCATATTGGACCAAAAATAAAATTTGCCCCAAATTTACAGGAAATAATCCTCGTGTCCTGTAGATGCTGTCTTTTTTAAATTTGGAGCTCTAAACCTAAAATTCGCCAATATATGGGCTTTTTAGGAAAACCAACAATTTGGTCCATGTATACACTGTCGTCGTTTTTGGCATATTGGACCAAAAATAAAATTTACCCCAAACTTTCAGGAAATAATCCTCGTGTCCTGTAGATGCTGTCTTTTTAAAATTTGGAGCTCTAAACCTTAAATTCGCCAATATATGGGCTTTTTAGGAAAACCAACAATTTGGTCCATGTATACACTGTCGTCGTTTTTGGCATATTGGACCAAAAATAAAATTACCCCCAAACTTACAGGAAATAATCCTTGTGTCCTGTAGATGCTGTCTTTTTAAATTTTGGAGCTCGAAATCTTAAATTCGCCGAGATATGGGTTTTTTAGAAAAACCAACAATTTGGTCCATGTATACACTGTCGTCGTTTTTGGCATATTGGACCAAAAATAAAATTACCCCCAAACTTACAGGAAATAATCCTCGTGTCCTGTAGATGCTGTCTTTTTAAAATTTAGAGCTCGAAATCTTAAATTCGCCGAGATATGGGCTTTTTAGAAAAACCAACAATTTGGTCCATGTATACACTGTCGTCGTTTTTGGCATATTGGACCAAAAATGAAATTTGCCCCAAATTTCCAGGAAATAATCCTCGTGTCCTGTACATGCTGTCTTTTTAAATTTTAGAGCTCTAATTCTGAAATTCGCCGAGATATGGGCTTTTCAGAAAAACCAACAATTTGGTCCATGTATACACTGTCGTCGTTTTTGGCGTATTGGACCAAAAAAAAAAATTTGCCCCAAACTTACAGGAAATAATCCTCGTGTCCTGTAGATGCTGTCTTTTTAAATTTTAGAGCTCGAAATCTTAAATTCGCCGAGATATGGGCTTTTTAGAAAAACCAACAATTTGGTCCATGTATACACTGTCGTCGTTTTTGGCATATTGGACCAAAAATAAAATTTGCCCCAAATTTCCAGGAAATAATCCTCGTGTCCTGTAGATGCTGTCTTTTTAAAATTTGGAGGTCTAAACCTTAAATTCGCCAATATATGGGCTTTTTAGAAAAACCAACAATTTGGTCCATGTATACACTGTCGTCGTTTTTGGCATATTGGACCAAAAATAAAATTTGCCCCAAACTTACAGGAAATAATCCTCGTGTCCTGTACATGCTGTCTTTTTAAATTTTGGAGCTCTAAATCTTAAATTCGCCGAGATATGGGGTTTGTAGAAAAACCAACAATTTGGTCCATGTATACACTGTCGTCGTTTTTGGCATATTGGACCAAAAAATAAAATTTGCCCCAAACTTACAGGAAATAATCCTCATGTCCTGTAGATGCTGTCTTTTTAAAATTTATAGCTCTAAACCTTAAATTCGCCGAGATATGGGCTTTTTAGAAAAACCAACAATTTGATCCATGTATACACTGTCGTCGTTTTTGGCATATTGGACCAAAAATAAAATTTGCCCCAAACTTACAGGAAATAATCCTCATGTGCTGTAGATGCTGTCCTTTTAAAATTTATAGCTCTAAACCTTAAATTCGCCGAGATATGGGCTTTTTAGAAAAACCAACAATTTGGTCCATGTATACACTGTCGTCGTTTTTGGCGTATTGGACCAGAAACAAAATTTGCCCCAAACTTACAGGAAATAATCCTCGTGTCCTGTAGATGCTGTCTTTTTAAAATTTTAGAGCTCTAATTCTGAAATTCGCCGAGATATGGGCTTTTTAGAAAAACCAACAATTTGGTCCATGTATACACTGTCGTCGTTTTTGGCGTATTGGACCAAAAATAAAAATTTGCCCCAAACTTACAGGAAATAATCCTTGTGTCCTGTAGATGCTGTCTTTTTAAATTTTAGAGCTCGAAATCTTAAATTCGCCGAGATATGGGCTTTTTAGAAAAACCAACAATTTGGTCCATGTATACACTGTCGTCGTTTTTGGCATATTGGACCAAAAATAAAATTTGCCCCAAATTTCCAGGAAATAATCCTCGTGTCCTGTAGATGCTGTCTTTTTAAAATTTGGAGGTCTAAACCTTAAATTCGCCAATATATGGGCTTTTTAGAAAAACCAACAATTTGGTCCATGTATACACTGTCGTCGTTTTTGGCATATTGGACCAAAAATAAAATTTGCCCCAAACTTACAGGAAATAATCCTCGTGTCCTGTACATGCTGTCTTTTTAAATTTTGGAGCTGTAAATCTTAAATTCGCCGAGATATGGGGTTTTTAGAAAAACCAACAATTTGGTCCATGTATACACTGTCGTCGTTTTTGGCAAATTGGACCAAAAATAAAATTTGCCCCAAACTTACAGGAAATAATCCTCATGTCCTGTAGATGCTGTCTTTTTAAAATTTTGAGCTCTAAACCTTAAATTTGCCGAGATATGGGCTTTTTAGGAAAACCAACAATTTGGTCCATGTATACACTGTCGTCGTTTTTGGCGTATTGGACCAAAAATAAAATTTGCCCCAAACTTACAGGAAATAATCCTCATGTCCTGTAGATGCTGTCTTTTTAAAATTTTAGAGCTCTAATTCTGAAATTCGCCGAGATATGGGCTTTTTAGAAAAACCAAGAATTTGGTCCATGTATACACTGTCGTCGTTTTTGGCGTATTGGACCAAAAATAAAAATGTGCCCCAAACTTACAGGAAATAATCCTTGTGTCCTGTAGATGCTGTCTTTTTAAATTTTAGAGCTCGAAATCTTAAATTCGCCGAGATATGGGCTTTTTAGAAAAACCAACAATTTGGTCCATGTATACACTGTCGTCGTTTTTGGCATATTGGACCAAAAATAAAATTTGCCCCAAATTTCCAGGAAATAATCCTCGTGTCCTGTAGATGCTGTCTTTTTAAAATTTGGAGGTCTAAACCTTAAATTCGCCAATATATGGGCTTTTTAGAAAAACCAACAATTTGGTCCATGTATACACTGTCGTTGTTTTTGGCATATTGGACCAAAAATAAAATTTGCCCCAAACTTACAGGAAATAATGCTCATGTCCTGTAGATGCTGTCTTTTTAAATTTCAGAGCTCTAAATCTGAAATTCGCCGAGATATGGGCTTTTTAGGAAAACCAACAATTTGGTCCATGTATACACTGTCGTCGTTTTTGGCATATTGGACCAAAAATAAAATTGGCCCCAAACTTACAGGAAATAATCCTCGTGTCCTGTACATGCTGTCTTTTAAAATTTTGGAGCTCTAAGTCTTGAATTCGCCGAGATATGGGCTTTTTAGAAAAACCAACAATTTGGTCCATGTATACACAGTCGTCGTTTTTGGCATATTGGACCAAAAATAAAATTTGCCCCAAACTTACAGGAAATAATGCTCATGTCCTGTAGATGCTGTCTTTTTAAGTGTTAGAGCTCTAAATCTTAAATTCGCGGAGATATGGGCTTTATAGAAAAAACAACAATTTGGTCCATGTATACACTGTCGTCGTTTTTGGCATATTGGACCAAAAATAAAATTTGCCCCAAACTTACAGGAAATAGTCCTCGTGTCCTGTAGATGCTGTCTTTTCAAATTTTAGAGCTCTAAATCTGAAATTCGCCGAGATATGGGCTTTTTAGAAAACCAACAATTTGGTCCATGTATACACTGTCGTCGTTTTTGGCATATTGGACCAAAAATAAAATTTGCCCCAAACTTACAGGAAATAATCCTCGTGTCCTGTACATGCTGTCTTTTTAAATTTTGGAGCTCTCAATCTTAAATTCGCCGAGATATGGGCTTCTTAGAAAAACCAACAATTTGGTCCATGTATACACTGTCGTCGTTTTTGGCATATTGGACCAAAAATAAAATTTGCCCCAAACTTACAGGAAATAATCCTCATGTCCTGTAGATGCTGTCTTTTTAAATTTTAGAGCTCTAAATCTTAAATTCGCCGAGATATGGGCTTTTTAGAAAAAACAACAATTTGGTCCATGGATATACTGTCGTCGTTTTTGGCATATTGGACCAAAAATAAAATTTGCCCCAAACTTACAGGAAATAATGCTCATGTCCTGTAGATGCTGTCTTTTCAAATTTTAGAGCTCTAAATCTTAAATTCGCCGAGATATGGGCTTTTTAGAAAAAACAACAATTTGGTCCATGTATACACTGTCGTCGTTTTTGGCATATTGGACCAAAAATAAAATTGGCCCCAAACTTACAGGAAATAATCCTCGTGTCCTGTACATGCTGTCTTTTTAAATTTTGGAGCTCTAAATCTTAAATTCGCCGAGATATGGGCTTTTTAGAAAAACCAACAATTTGGTCCATGTATACACTGTCGTCGTTTTTGGCATATTGGACCAAAAATAAAATTTGCCCCAAACTTACAGGAAATAATCGTCGTGTCCTGTAGATGCTGTCTTTTTAAAATTTAGAGCTCTAAACCTTAAATTCGCCGAGATATGGGCTTTTTAGAAAAACCAACAATTTGGTCCATGTATACACTGTCGTCGTTTTTGGCATATTGGACCAAAAATAAAATTGGCCCCAAACTTACAGGAAATAATCCTCATGTCCTGTAGATGCTGTCTTTTTAAAATTTAGAGCTCGAAATCTTAAATTCGCCGAGATATGGGCTTTTTAGAAAAACCAACAATTTGGTCCATGTATACACTGTCGTCGTTTTTGGCATATTGGACCAAAAATGAAATTTGCCCCAAATTTCCAGGAAATAATCCTCGTGTCCTGTACATGCTGTCTTTGTAAATTTTAGAGCTCTAATTCTGAAATTCGCCGAGATATGGGCTTTTCAGAAAAACCAACAATTTGGTCCATGTATACACTGTCGTCGTTTTTGGCGTATTGGACCAAAAATAAAAATTTGCCCCAAACTTACAGGAAATAATCCTCGTGTCCTGTAGATGCTGTCTTTTTAAATTTTAGAGCTCGAAATCTTAAATTCGCCGAGATATGGGCTTTTTAGAAAAACCAACAATTTGGTCCATGTATACACTGTCGTCGTTTTTGGCATATTGGACCAAAAATAAAATTTGCCCCAAATTTCCAGGAAATAATCCTCGTGTCCTGTAGATGCTGTCTTTTTAAAATTTGGAGGTCTAAACCTTAAATTCGCCAATATATGGGCTTTTTAGAAAAACCAACAATTTGGTCCATGTATACACTGTCGTCGTTTTTGGCATATTGGACCAAAAATAAAATTTGCCCCAAACTTACAGGAAATAATCCTCGTGTCCTGTACATGCTGTCTTTTTAAATTTTGGAGCTCTAAATCTTAAATTCGCCGAGATATGGGGTTTGTAGAAAAAACAACAATTTGGTCCATGTATACACTGTCGTCGTTTTTGGCATATTGGACCAAAAATAAAATTTGCCCCAAACTTACAGGAAATAATCCTCATGTCCTGTAGATGCTGTCTTTTTAAAATGTATAGCTCTAAACCTTAAATTCGCCGAGATATGGGCTTTTTAGAAAAACCAACAATTTGATCCATGTATACACTGTCGTCGTTTTTGGCATATTGGACCAAAAATAAAATTTGCCCCAAACTTACAGGAAATAATCCTCATGTCCTGTAGATGCTGTCTTTTTAAAATTTATAGCTCTAAACCTTAAATTCGCCGAGATGTGGGCTTTTTAGAAAAACCAACAATTTGATCCATGTATACACTGTCGTCGTTTTTGGCATATTGGACCAAAAATAAAATTTGCCCCAAACTTACAGGAAATAATCCTCATGTGCTGTAGATGCTGTCTTTTTAAAATTTATAGCTCTAAACCTTAAATTCGCCGAGATATGGGCTTTTTAGAAAAACCAACAATTTGGTCCATGTATACACTGTCGTCGTTTTTGGCATATTGGACCAGAAACAAAATTTGCCCCAAACTTACAGGAAATAGTCCTCGTGTCCTGTAGATGCTGTCTTTTCAAATTTTAGAGCTCTAAATCTGATATTCACCGAGATATGGGCTTTTTAGAAAAACCAACAATTTGGTCCATGTATACACTGTTGTCGTTTTTGGCATATTGGACCAAAAATAAAATTTGCCCCAAACTTACAGGAAATAATCCTAATGTCCTGTAGATGCTGTCTTTTTAAATTTTAGAGCTCTAAATCTTAAATTCGCCGAGATATGGGCTTTTTAGAAAAAACAACAACTTGGTCCATGTATACACTGTCGTCGTTTATGGCAAATTGGACCAGAAATAAAATTTGCCCCAAACTTACAGGAAATAATCGTCGTGTCCTGTAGATGCTGTCTTTTTAAGTGTTAGAGCTCTAAATCTTAAATTCGCCGAGATATGGGCTTTATAGAAAAAACAACAATTTGGTCCATGTATACACTGTCGTCGTTTTTGGCATATTGGACCAAAAATAAAATTGGCCCCAAACTTACAGGAAATAATCCTCGTGTCCTGTACATGCTGTCTTTTTAAATTTTGGAGCTCTCAATCTTAAATTCGCCGAGATATGGGCTTTTTAGAAAAACCAACAATTTGGTCCATGTATACACTGTCGTCGTTTCTGGCATATTGGACCAAAAATAAAATTTGCCCCAAACTTACAGGAAATAATCCTCATGTCCTGTAGATGCTGTCTTTTTAAATTTTAGAGCTCTAAATCTTAAATTCGCCGAGATATGGGCTTTTTAGAAAAACCAACAATTTGGTCCATGTATATACTGTCGTCGTTATTGGCATATTAGACCAAAAATAAAATTTGCCCCAAACTTACAGGAAATAATGCTCATGTCCTGTAGATGCTGTCTTTTTAAATTTTTGAGCTCTAAATCTGAAATTCGCCGAGATATGGGCTTTTTAGGAAAACCAACAATTTGGTCCATGTATACACTGTCGTCGTTTTTGGCATATTGGACCAAAAATAAAATTTGCCCCAAACTTACAGGAAAAAATCCTTGTGTCCTGTAGATGCTGTCTTTTTAAATTTTAGGGCTCTAAATCTTAAATTCGCCGAGATATGGGCTTTTTCGAAAAACCCACATTTTGGTCCATGTATACACTGACGTCGTTTTTGGCAAATTGGACCAGAAATCAAATTTGCCCCAAATTTACAGGAAATAATCCTCGTGTCCTGTAGATGCTGTCTTTTTAAATTTTACAGCTCTAAATCTTAAATTCGCCGAGATTTGGGCGTTATTAGAAAAACCAACAATTTGGTCCATGTATACACTGTCGTCGTTTTTGGCATATTGGACCAAAAATAAAATTTACCCCAAACTTACAGGACATAATCCTCGTGTCCTGTAGATGCTGTCTTTTTGAAATTTAGAGCTCTAACTCTGAAATTTCGCTGACGTATGGGCTTTTTCGAAAAACCAACAATTTGGTCCATGTATACACTGTCGTTGTTTTTGGCATATTGGACCAAAAATAAAATTTGCCCCAAACCTACAGGAAATAATCCTTGTGTCCTGTAGATGCTGTCTTTTTAAAATTTAGAGCTCTAAACCTTAAATTCGCCAATATATGGGCTTTTTAGGAAAACCAACAATTTGGTCCATGTATACACTGTCGTCGTTTTTGGCATATTGGACCAAAAATAAAATTTGCCCCAAACTTACAGGAAATAATCCTCGTGTCCTGTAGATGCTGTCTTTTTAAATTTTAGGGCTCTGAATCTTAAATTCGCCGAGATATGGGCTTTTTCGAAAAACCCACATTTTGGTCCATGTATACACTGACGTCGTTTTTGGCAAATTGGACCAGAAATCAAATTTGCACCAAATTCACAGGAAATACTCCTCGTGTCCTGTAGATGCTGTCTTTTAAAATTTCACAGCTCTAAATCTTAAATTCGCCGAGATTTGGGCGTTATTAGAAAAACCAACAATTTGGTCAATGTATACACTGTCGTCGTTTTTGGCATATTGGACCAAAAATAAAATTTACCCCAAATTTACAGGAAATAATCCTCGTGTCCTGTAGATGCTGTCTTTTTAAATTTTAGAGCTCTAAATCTGAAATTCGCTGAGATATGGGCTTTTTAGAAAAACCAACAATTTGGTCCATGTATACACTGTCGTCGTTTTTGGCAAATAGGACCAAAAATAAAATTTGCCCCAAACTTTCAGAAAATAATCCTCGTGTCCTGTAGATGCTGTCTTTTTAAATTTTACAGCTCTAAATCTTAAATTCGCCAATATACGGGTTTTTTGGAAAAAACAACAATTTGGTCCATTTATACACTGTCGTCGTTTTCAGCAAATTGGACCAAAACTAAAATTTGCCCCAAACTTACAGAAATGGTCCTCGTGTCCTGTAGATGCTGTCTTTTTAAATTTTAGAGCTCTATATCTGAAATTCGCTGAGATATGGGCTTTTTAGAAAAACCAACAATTTGGTCCATGTATACACTGTCGTCGTTTTTGGCGAATTGGACCAAAAATAAAATTTGCCCCAAACTTACAGGAAATAATCCTCGTGTCCTGTAGATGCTGTCTTTCTAAAATTTAGAGCTCTAAACCTTAAATTCGCCAATATATGGGCTTTTTAGAAAAACCAACAATTTGCTTTTTTATGGCACTGGGATCCACTGGCCCATATCTTGGACAAGGAAGGAGGATGTTCACAGGTTTAGTTGGGTCATGCAATGTGCCTGCTCCAGTGGAGGTTCCTGGTCAAGCTGGAAGGCGTCCTTCAGTAAGGCGGCTACGGTGGTGGCGCTCATGACCTTGCGTATGACAATGATTCTTCTGTACAATGATTCTTCTGTTGTTGCATGGGCGTCAAAGGCCTCTTGCTTAGCAGCTTCAAAGGTATCCTGGTGCTTTTTCATGGCTTCCCGTTCAGCATGGACCTTGGCCGTAGCCTCATCTATCACCAACTTAATCATTGGTCCCCTCAAGGGTCTCCCTCGGCTATAATCTTGTTTTTCCTTCCACCCTGTTCCCGAACTTACACAATGGCCTCCAGGAAGGCTGATTCTGGAGATGGAGGAGACGGGGTCGCGCAGTACTCAGTGAAGTAAGTTTCAGTTCGAGCTTCTGACTTTTCTGGACTTTTTTTTCCAGGCTCATAGTGATTTCTACTATCACGTAATAATGCGGAAACTGTTCAGGAATCTTTTTTCAAGCAAAGTGTCGGAAAAACTGCAAATGTTGATAAACAGCAACTTAGGTGTAATTCTGCGGGAGACTCATCTAACGTCCCTCTCCAATGGTTGCTCAATATCGCCCCCGTTTTTCTATTCTATTCTTTTTCTTCAACTCTATTTTCTCACTTTTCTTATCTATCGTTCTTTTTCTTCACCTCCTTTTTCCGCTTCTCTATTCTATTGTTCTTTTTTTATTTCGTCTTCTGTCATTCTTCACCTTCTTAGATCGATTAAAGAAACCAGTTTCCCATATGTTTTGGCCTGGGCTTTTGCCTGTCTGGACTGCTATTTTATGGGGTTTCATCATTAGGTTCTGGAACCAGAGGTTCATGGTAAAAGCAAAGCGCTATGTATAATTTATTACTGTTCTTCTGATGGCAGCAGCCAGTGGAATGCTGAGCACATACTGACTTTATCCATAAAGATGGTTTGAAATACGAAAATGTAAAGATCATAGTTACCAGGGTTAGGGGTGATCTATATAAGGGAGGCCAGAAAGAAAAAGTTTGGGAACCACTGAGTTTACGGAAAGGTTCTGAAACAATGTTAATAAACTTGTGGATGGTGTGGGGGCGTGGCTCTGTCCATGCAATTTGGTCCAGATGTCCTGCCTGGACAGGGGTCACATTCCTGGAATTACCGCACAATTACACACAAGGCAGATTGCTCTTGACCAGTATATAATTAACAAAAGTCCGGCCTTGATAGAAGTATGATTTATGCATAGTGAATATACAGTATAAACACACTCATTAGTAGACATAAGGGCATATCCGTTGCTTCGTTTCCCACGTGTCACATTTGCTGGGTCTCATTAATACTTTTTCCCTATTTCATTCTTTTCTTCGCCTTTCTGTGTATAAAAATCTCCAAAATGTCTCATTACTGCCAAATGACCCCAATTCAATTAATATACTCAACAGAAAGAAAGGGGGAATCATCTCCTGTACATTTATAGACAGACACAACACCACATAAAGAATCGCAACCATGTGCAAAAGTAAACTAGGAACTCTTTTATTATTTTTTCTTCAATTTATATATAGATCTATTTTTACCTGTTTATTTTTTTTTCTACACGAGTCCTTTTAAAAGTTTGTTGTCATGCTAGGTGCAGCTTCAGTGTGGGTAGAACATGCAAGGTGGGCGGGGCTTGGTGGTGGAGGTTTTACACATTGGACGGCTGGAGAGTGGGAGAACGAGGAGCTGTGACTCTGAAACGCTGACCACCAAACAGAAAACCTTCTGCAGGGGCACACTGGCCATCAATGCAGTTCACAAAGGTTAAGCAGGAGGAGCCCTCCGGGTAATCGCCTTCCGATCCATGAGTGGGGAAAGTTCTTAATCATGACATCATCAGTTGACATCTTTAGTGCAGTCAAAACAAAAAACAAAACTGTACAAGCAGGCAGTCTTTAGAGGAGAAATATACAAAAAACATCAGACGGCTTTGTAGAGAGAAGGAAGTGGGAACCTTCGTCAAGAATCCCGTTTCTGAAGGGGCAACATTAAAGGAGACATCATGAGTATTGCTTGTTATGATTGTGGCACTGGATCCCACTGTCAAGGGAGAGGGGGAGGGGTCATTTTTATATTAAATTTCAAGGTCTTCACTTCAATCTTAATTCCCCTTTTCCTGCCTTTTTGTTATTTACAGGGTTGCTACATTTGTTTGCAGATGACATCACAAAGTAAATCAGGTTACTTTATGTCAACTGTTACTACTACTACAACTACTTGTACTACTACAAACTTGATGAATGTTCCAAAATCAGTGATCATGTGTAAATCAAATGAATCATCATGCTGGTCTTGTGGGTTTGCAGTGAGTAAAAGTTTTCCATTGGGATATTTCAGCATTTTCCCAAACATTGCCAAGCCTGAATTTTTTTTTAACGTTTTCCATGACTTTTCGAGGATTTTCACAACTCGTAGAAGCCCTGTGTTTAACACTCATAAAGCAGGAAATGGGATCACAACAGATTGCAAGATTGCAAACAGTCCACATGACATCACATCGCCTTCAGCCAAGAGCCTTTCAGTGCCACTAGTGCATAATTTTTTATCATGGTGATGGGAGAGGAGTCTGTAAGAGCCGGGGCAACGTCTTACACGACCTAACGAGTAACAAAGGATTACTATTGTAGGAACAGTCACACTCGGGGAAATGGATCTAGGACAGTTTTCAAGCAGGATGAGACAGACTGATTGTACAGGGAATAGAATTCTTTGCTTGTCATTTCTTATATACACAAATCTACTACAATGCATCCAGGTCACAACACGCAGGTGCATTAAAGAAGCTTGACAATTCCCTCTGATCAACAAATACAGTTTTTTTCTGTTTGTTTATACAAATCAAACGTACGCTGATCAGTGAATATACAAAAAGCAAAGAACAGTCGAAAGTTTGTGTCAGTTCCGAAAAAAAAAAATCTGTGGGGCAGAAATATACACAGACATCATCTTTGGTGAAGATTCCACAGAGCTGAAACACTCCTCAACACACACATATACACACACACACACAAGGGACACACACACTCCTTTTGCAGCTGGAAGTAGGAAATTGCTGCAGTTACGCGGACATGTGGCCTCGTTTATGAGTTGAAAATATGAGGATGCTTCTTCACTCAGATAACGTCGGGGTGTACAGGGTGTCGCTGAAATATAAACTGCAGGCGTAAGGAGGACAGAGGTACGCTGGGTTTTAGCTTATTGGAGGTCGTCGGGTGTTTGCATGTTACTCAACTGTTCTATGTAGAGGGATTACAACACAAATGAGTGGAGGACAACTCAATCACTTCAGAGCGCAATCTACTCTCATTTTACACCAGTGGTTCTCAAACTGTTTGTGACAACAGAGACAGAGGACAGGAGCGAGCAAAGTAAGGAATCCCCAGACTGTGACGTGCTAAGCGATAACATATCACGCTCACAGCTGATCGGGTTTGGATTCAAAGCATTATGTGTAGGTGTTGTTGTATGTGTTGTGTTGTTGCAGGTTTTGGTTGGGTTCATGTTGATTCAAGGTCCACTGCTGCTGTTCCCTTATTACCTTCACCAAGGAAGACATGTTTGTCCATCTGTGGGTCTGATTACTTGAAAAGTTATGAAGACAACCCTGGATTTGCACCAGTTAAATTAAAATTAACTGACAATAAATTTGACACTTGGCATGTCAGAACCAAGTTGGACAAAGGTTTCAGCTTCATTTATGTGTTTGCTAAAGTTGAATGCTTACATTCACTGTCATTTCATAATTACTGGGTGAGGATCTTCTGTTATTGGGCATGAACATTCATCCGACAGAGAATGTTTGAGAACCACTGACATAAGCATCAGCATAAGCATGCCAGCTTTCAATAATTCCATTGCAAACCTGGATAACTGCCTTAAGGGTCTGCTTAAAATGTCACTTTTTTAACTGCAGTATGATCCTCAAAAAACAAAACTGTCCCTGACCCCTCCCCCGAAAACTAACAAAGAAACAGAAGGCTCACAAGAAATCTACAAAAACGAGACAAAGATTGAAAGCTGCCTGTGGAGAAAGATGCTGGCATTCATTCAGAAATATTCACTCAGAGCTCAGACACGTGTTCCGCTCTGCAGGTCTCCCACTTCAGTTCCCATGCAAAGCCATGGCTTAGATCAAGGAAAAATACAACGTGCAGCACCTCCCCACAGCTTGACCCAAGACCCAGGCAACAGACAGGTTGGACCCCCGGCTATTCAAGTATGGAATGAAGAACGGCATAAAATAACTTATGGAAACATGAAAAACACAAAAACCAACGAAAATGTAATAAAAATGCTGTGACACCAGGCCTGAATATATTTTTCTGTTAAGAGTGAATAAAAAAGGGCCACAATATTTGTAACATTTTAAACTTTAATACAAGGGGCTAAAGGTCATCTCCTAAAGGACCAAATAACACACGATAAATGTTATAAGTATTTTCTCTTCTCTTTTCAATACTAGATTTACATCCTACAGACATTAATTAAGTTACTTTACGCTTTTAAGTCCATACACGTCGTTTTTTAGTCTCTAGACTACATTTCGCCTGGCTACACTCCTTTATCAAAAATCTGACACGTCTACAGCATAAAAATATGTTTTCTTGAGGAAATTAAAAGAAGTAACAAATGTAAAATGATGGATTCCAGTTTTAAAACAGAAGAGGAGCAGATGAAAGAACACGGTACATTAAAAAACACAACATAAAAGGACAAAAACAGACATGTAAGAAAGAAAGATATGAGGTCAAGGTCCTCTGAGGAATGAGAATGATGCGTGTTTAGTTCCACATGTACAAAGTGCACGTGCGTGCCAACACATGGGACGGAGGTAAGTGTCTCTGCGGGCCGGTTGCTAAAAGGAGGCCCTCATTCTTTCCCTCTCTCTTTAGGGCCTGGGTCAGGGGTGAAGTAGCGAGGGGTTTGGTAATGCCTTAGTCCCTCACCTCCCTCAGGAGCCGAGGGAGAACTGATCTTGCTCGATGGGCTTTTTGACCCAGGCCCCCAGGCCGGCCTTATGGAAGGCCTTGATGAGCGTCTGCTTGGCGGAGTGGTACTCTATAGCCGCCTGCTTGGCTTCGTGGTAGGAGCTGGGCTTGGAAACCTTGATTCGCAAGGAGGATGACAGCTGGAAAAGAAAGGAGACAAACAACACAGTCCAAAAACTTTCCATAAGTGTGGTTGGATGTGTCAGACTCAGATCAATGTCTGGATGGCTTTTTACTTTTAACATTTACAGCTCATAAAACTAAACTTTGTGTCTGTGCGAGTGTGTAGAAGACCAGTCGGACCAGTCGGATCTCTATTTGTGTTCTAGGAACCAATCATCCTGCTCCTGCTGGCATAGGTGTAATGTGGAATATATGAAACATGTGTTAAGGTTGACCTCTATGCTGGAACACAAGTCGCAGCTAATTACAAACTAACTACTAACTGTGGCAGTGTTGAATAACTTACTGGTGATAACATAATATTTAGGCCCAGCTACATTCTGAGATGGTTTCTGACAAAGTTCCCAGAAAAGTTTTCCAGACAAATCTAGAACAGGAAGCCTTCTGGGAACATTCACCTGAGGTTAGGTAAGGGTTTTGTTCCTTCAGGGAATGTTCCTAAAGTATAACCACAACTTTCAACATAACAGAAACCTTCTGGGAAACTTCTTCTAACAGAAAAGTAAAGTGGAACATTCCCAGAAAGTCAACTGACGAATTACATCTAAATCTGCAATTCTCTCATAACCATATTAACTTATAAACTTACAAATACAATGCAATAATGACCACAGTTTGACCTTTGCTCTCATGAAGGTGAGCACACACACAGAGGTGTGTGTGTTGGCTCTTTGTACCTTGCAGTGCAGGCGCACCCAGCGACTGTAGAGCGCGTGTTTGCAGAGGCGTGACGCACGGCCCATGTCGTCTTTGCCTGTTGTGGCGTTGATCACTTCCAGGGCCTGGTCGCCCACCGTCCAGTTCACGCTGAAGTTTGGCGCCTTGCCTGGCTGCCTGGCCTCAGCATTACTTATACCTGGAAACACAGCGGGACTGAATTTAGGTCTAAGTTTCACCTCAAGTGTATAGATGTTAAGATTTACAGTGATTTGTGTTTGTAAAGGGCAGTTTAATCTTGAAAGGAAAAGTACTCGAGGGTACTTAGCTCCCTGCTACCACCACTGTAAATGAATAACGGCCGCAGCGTTTAAAAAGGCATAAAAGCTGCAAGCAGTATGATCACCAAACATTAGCAGAATGGGTTAACACAAAAGATCCCATAAAACTTTTCCTCTGAGTAAATCAAATAATATGACGCAGGGAGTGGGGACACTAAGGGGCATCGGCCTCTACTGACTCGCACATAAATTGGAGATAAATGGACGCCATAAATCCCTGTATCCCCGTGTGTGCGGGTGTGTGTTTTAAGCTCCTTGGTTCCGCTTGGCAGCACTTGTGGCAGAAGATGATTTAAAGGAGTGAAATCGTCAGTGTTCTAACGCCACGGCACTTCACCGCTAGAAACTCTCTAAAGCGGAAAAGGTTAATAACCCTTCTTATCTTCTCCCTTACCGCCGTTTAGAGCACAATCAGAGAGGAGGAGTTCGAAAAAAAACTGAATCTCCCCGCCCCCCCCAGATAAAAAAAGATCTCTCAGGTTCTGAATAATTGAATGAGTGATTAATGTCACCCTTCTAATGTGTTGCATTATTCCGCTCATGGTTGGTGTTTAGTGTCCTCATTTTCCCTAAACGATTTAGGATTTTTGTTCTTTTCTTGTCTCTGTAAAAACATTGTCCTGTTTGGGTAAATGATGATGACAAATATCAAAACAAAGATGTTGGAGGTTAGTATTTAGTAGCAGAAGATTATGTCCTTTCTCCCGTGGAGCCGTCTGAGGGCAGCATGTCTTCTGAGTTTCCACACATGGTCCTCAAGTCAAATTCCACAAATATGAAGTAAATGAGTGCGACAAGGAACATTTCCCACTTCTTTTTTTGTTTACCCGGCGCTGTAAACGCCATCCTGTTTTGATTTTTTTGCGCCTGCTGCCTGACGTGAGTGCTGACACGACTTTTGCTTAAGACACCAGAAGGAACCGAATGGGAAATGCAACATACGTCGCTATTTCATCCACAATTTGAAGCAAAGGAAACAAACTAACACCTTTGGCAAGATGAAAACAATGAAACAACTGAATATTAATCAGTCAAACTGGTCAAAGTCAAATTGCTTACATGAGAAATAAAAAGTAAATGTGTTTTTTGTTATTTAGGAAAAACTAAAATGTCTTAACAGGGTCATTTTTGTCAATCACGACCTCTAAACAACAAAACAAAGAATACATTTAAAAATAGAAAATCAGTAGAAAAACAAATCTTTGTCCGTATGGGCTTTCAAAAGGTCGTGCAAATTTATACAAGATGATAATGCCATTCAAATTCCACAGAAGCTGGGTAAATGTCATCTCAGATTAAACATAAAACTGTCTACCCGCTGTTGTCAGTCCGGTCTGGTAGATATTTATGATTACCAATGATCCCTATTGATATTGACTTAGGTTGCTGGGGAGAAAAGGTGAGACTCCAACTTCAGGTCCTGTGCAGCTGTGGCTACAAAGCAAACCCCAACAGGTGTACCCACTTAATTATGCAAATGAGGAACATATGTGGAGGCAGTTGTTGGTGGCCCACATAACTCCTTGTTCACTTTCAGGCACACTTATGTAGCACAGCGATGGACAGACAGACCCAATTACAATTACATTTCTACAAATAGATCCGAGCCAACTGCAAATCGAGGTGCCACTGACCGCTGAGCAGAGGCCGGTTGAGGTTGAACTGCTGCGGCAGGTCCTCCACGTCTGCGATGCGCTGGTACATGGCCCTGGAGAGGTGGTCGGCGTGGTACAGGCTGCCAAGAATGATGCTGGAGAAGTAGATTGGCTCTGTGAAGTAGCTCATCAGGGATCCCTGGATACCCACCACGTTCCACCTGCACACACGTGGAAGAAGGCAGGAAGACTTTAAGCCTCATCGTTTGTTGGATGTATGCTTCGTAAGTGTATGCATGGTGATATTGGAGGAGATAGTGTTAATTGCTTTTGAAATGCGTATAGATTCACAATTACAGGTCTAAATCTTTTCCAAATCCACATGTACACCCGACAATCACGTTCCTCTTGCTAAGCAGAGACCGCAACACATTCAAGCAATCAAACTGCCTGTAACTTCTTCTTCAGGCATTCAGGCTTCATTCTCCCAGGTATTTTTCAGCATTTTCACATATTTCATTGGGGTTTTTAGATAGCTTCCCATTTTGGAGGTTTTCAGCCATTCCCTATTAAAATACATATTAAACACTACTTCAGGACATTCATACTTTCATGAAATTTAAAGTATGAAGGTCCTATGAATTCAAACATTTTTTAGGCCTTCACACTTCAATCTTTCAGGCAGTTGTTCAGCATTCGGCGAAACCTTTCAGCAATTTCAATCACAGTGCATTTTTTTCAGGAAATTGTTTCTTCTAGTTTACCTTTGACCTTTCACTGCTGCCGCCTACAGGAACCATTGGACCTAAGATGAGGAAATATCGCCACAACGTCCGAGCTCAGTTATCAGCAGTTCAAGAAATGTTGACATGACTCATTTGGTCTCAGTGAAACCAAATGTCACCATAAATCTGCTGATGGCCATTGGCTTTGTTCACTTACCCCATGTAATAGAAACACTGCTGTTCTTTGTCAAATGTTTTAAACACCGTCAACCGAAACATGGCTACACTGTGACAAGATGAAATTTCCCACAACGTCACTTCCTGCAGGGGGAAAAGTTTGTCCAGCCAGTGTGCTTCTATTTGGTGATACAAACAAATACATAACGCTATTACCGAGGTACATGCACAGGTGTACACACATACGGCGGCACAATCAAATACCACACTATATGAACAGCCAATCCAATCCACCACATGCACACAGTTGTGTACGCTCTGACGTATCCAATTTCATTTTCTCCAAACTTCGGTGTATTGCTATGCTGTGTCATTAGCCATCTCTCCCCAGTCATTTTCCCATTGACATGCTCTGTGAAGCATCACCAGCCTGCACCACACACAGCAGCCTGTCCAATGACAGAGAGCGAGAGAGGCATAAAAGAGAGCGAGAGAGATGGTGAACTAGAGTCAGGGGCGAGAGAATCAGAGAGAGGAGAAGGGGGGGCGTGTGTGAGAGATGATGGAGGGGGGGGGGGGATTAGGAACGTTACAAATTGACAGAAACAAGACATCAGCAAACAGTGCTGATGAGCACAGAATGTGAGAGTGTGTGACATTAACAACGCAAACTGCCCAGAACACGCAGGCGGAAGACCGGAGGCTACTCATTCTGTGAGGCCTGATTCAATATGATCAGTGTGTGTGAGAAAGAGGGAGAGAGAGAAAGAGAGAGAGAGAAGCAAGAGAGGGAGGGAGAGGGAGAGAGAGGGCAAACGAGCAGCGTCGAAATCGATTGCCTCAAAGCTAAAATCACCAAGACACACACACACACACACACACACACACACACACACACACACGCACACACACACACACACACCCACACACACACACCTTCACCCAAACCCACACACACGGATATTTCCAGAACCTCAAGGTAATCGACGGCTTAAGAAACAAGAAAAACAGAGAAACGGCCTCTAAACAGCTTCGCACCGCCCTCTTCCCAATCAAATACCTGGGAACAACGGACGGGACGGGAGCCAGAGAACTCCTTGTGCTTTCCCGAGCCGTGGGGCAGGGCATGTGATCAAAGGAAAATGAGGGGAGAGGAAACAGGGGGGAACATTAAGGGCACGGTCAAACTGTGCCAGCCAGCTTCTGTATTAAATAGCAGCCTTGCGGGTGGCGATCGCTCATACTGAGACAGAACCTGGTATGCAGCAGATTTCTCACCTGGCTAACAGTGGCGTCGTGAAAAGGCAGAGGAAAGCAGAGAGTGAAACCTACCGTTACGTTATTCTCACTGTGGGACAGAGATAAGAGCGATATTAACCCCTTCTGTGAACTGTGAAGGGTTCGTTTCTATTCCAGATACCGCTGGCGTCATGTTGAAAGCTACAGGGTTTTCAAATTAACTCCAGTAGGGAACTGATGAGAGATGGCACTGGGACATCGTTTTAGCCTAGTAATCCACGGAAATATAAACGTTTCAGGGTCAAACATGCATAGTAAAGCACTTTCTGAGGGGACGGTGACTATATTTATATCCAACTAAACCTCACGTAGAGCAGCTTTTAGAGACTTCTTCGTCACGTGTTCCATGGATTGTGGTTCCTATGGTTCTGTGTAACCACAGGACATTCAACCAGGTCATTCTACAGGCAGCCATCCATTCATCCCCCATCCTCTATACCTGCTTATCAGGGTCATGGGGAGGGGGGTTGTGTTGTAGGTAGGGGGAGCTGGAGCCTATCTCAGTGATTACTGGGCATGCAGCAGCTGGATACATCCTGAAAAGGTTGCCAGTCTGTCACAGGGCTTACACAGAGACCCGCAGAGTCAACCGCACTCCCAATCACACCTATGGATGATTCAGAGTTTCTCAATTTGTCCAAACTGCATGTTGTTGGAGGTAGGAGGAAACCGAGAGCAATCCAGTAGCAAACTGACACAGAAACATCGAGAACATGCATCACACATCAAGGCTGTGAACCCGGGACTGCTGAGAGAGCTAAGCACCAAGCCACAGAGCTGCCAAAAAAATCTTGATACATGAACTGGGAATCGCTCATAATGCAAATCAGTGCAGAAAAAGTGTTAAATATGAACAAACTTCTTTGTGTAAGTCTCTAAGTGGCACAATGCGGTGGATGCTATTCTGGGTCACCAATGAGCGACTGTTGGAGGTGTCAGATGTTTTGTGGAAATCATTCTGTGGAACCACACACTTCCTGCTCCAGATTGTTCTGGGTTAAGTTGTATCTAATTTAGTTGTGAATTCTCAGTCTGAAAGCATCTCATGGTTATGGCTCCTCTTCTACAGAGCCCTCTAACTGAAGAAAGTATCTGGTATCAGAAAGCAGTGAATGCAAGGCCTCAGCCACACAGCAGACTTTTCCCTCATCAAATACACTCTCAGTATTCAATCACTCTGTGTGTTCAGGTAGTGTATTACTCCTGGCAAGAAGCGGAGGAGGCCCAGGAGAAGAGTTATGGAGAGGCGTTATCGTTCATCACAAAGGAGGCACAGTGTTGCCTTGAACATGGACAGAGACTAAAGACGCTATGATCTGCCTGAAAAAATGCCACAAGGACTAAAGATCTATCAATTCAGTGTCCCTGACAATCTCCAAATGAAAAAAAAGAAAAACTAGATTTAAAATGGCCGAGCGCATGGACAAAGTAACAAATATGTAATACTTTGCACTGCATAACACTGCACTGCGTACAAGTAAAACAGAAACACAAACACGACAACCATCTCACACAATCTGCCATGAAAATGTTGTTTACATTCTGGAAATAGAATAGCAAAAGCTACTTGAATTTTTATTTGCAACTATACAGTAGTATATATATATATATATATATATACACAATATATATACATAAAGATGTATACATACATACATAAATGAAAACAAGAAAACTTTTGAATCATTGAGTTATGAATTAAACATGGACTGCGATTCAGTCTTTCTTTTAGGGAGCTTATTTGTGCCACTATGTACATAATTACCTTGCAATTTTGTCACTGCAGGACATGGTGAGTAGCCTCTCTCCCTGCAGGACCCCATCCCAGGTCTGGATGGTGTTGCTGGACCTCACAGGGATGGTGCCCTCCCCCGACTCGATTTTGGTCCTGAGCTGACCTCTCGCCTTCCGGTTGGGATGTCTGTCTCCTTGATCTGAACAGAGTGACGGGGGAAAGGAAAATAAAAGAGAATTGCATATCTGATAAAGGTGTAAGGTTGAAAAGCAAGACTACAGGGAGAACAGCCAATATTGTCACTAATAACACAGAGGGATATATTTGATTGAAATGGCTTTTAAACAAGAAAAATTACGCCTCGACTCCAAATGTTCAATCCATATCAACGTCTTTGGCAGTTGTCAATTACTACAACTTGTTGGATCTCTGGCATCTGGCCTATGTAATATATTTAACAACCCTCACATGACCTGTGGAGTCACCTGACCCAAAGGTGTGAACCACTCAACAACTGAAGAAGATACTTGGATGAGTTGTGAATCCACTTGCATTAAACTGCTGTTGCTAAATCATCTGCTTAATGCACAAATCTAGTTGATCTCCAAAGTGAGAAATAAGAGCTGGTAAAAAAAGGAAATGGCTTTTTACAGAAGCACAACCCATTATTTATCCTTGTGTTATCAATGCTTTCTGCTGTTCACTAGCAGGCGCATTTATTCAGGGACTAATTGAATGTGACTGTTTTCTATTGAGTCTGCCATGTGCAACGGAAAAGGCTTTGACATAGTGAGAGGGAGGTTAATCAGACAGACAGGGTGGGAGGGCTGGGACGATAGCGACAGACAGAGCGAAAAAAGCTCTAATTACCATAGCCTTGTTTGAATGTGTCTGTACTGCGCACGTGGATGTCAGAGTAAAATTCTAATTAAATTAAACCGAGCATAAGAGGAAAACAGACAAAGTTAATTGAATGCAATCAACAGTTGTTGATAGAGCATTCTTCACTGGTTGAGATTCAATTAAAAATATGTCAGATGGGCAAAGGAGAAGGGGTGGGCGGAGTGTGTGGATGGGGCTGTGATCGTTGTTTACCTTCCACTCCGGCCTCGTGCGGTGAGAAGATCCTGGCGTCTCCACAGGGTGAGGTGCTAATGTAGAGGTGGAACTGAACATTGTCCATTAACCTGTAACCGCCCTTATCGCACTGCGTAAATATCGACCTCTGGTGCTCCTCATTACTGTTGCTGTGGTGACAGAAAACAAACCAAACTGCTCATTTAAGGTCTTAGATATAAAATCATCCATACATCAAAAGGTCTGAGGTCAAAACCAAACCCTTGCAAGACAAATACTCACTCGATCACTAACCTGAGATAGAACTCCAGCTGGGTGTAGAGGTACCTGATGAGCGAGCGTCGGGCGATGATCTCGGCATGGCAGTCGTTGAGGGCCAGGCCGCGGTCGCTCATGTACTCACCGTTGATGCACTTGGTTCCCGTGGAGACGCAAATGACCTGTGCCTCCTTTACATCTGTCCCTGATGGGAGAGAGGACACAAAGACATATGCGTCTATGCTCTGACACGTACACTTGCGCCATTGCACATTTGTGTAATTTGAAAAGTAAGTACACTTAAATTCATTTTTAAAACTTTGATTAAGGCAAAAGTCTGTTTTTGTTTTCAAATGTCATGTGACAACTGGGAGAGTGATGGAGTGTTGCAAGTACATACAGACATTTTCACACCTACATCCTTTTCAATGGGTCGAGAGTTTGGTTCATCCTCGGTATGATTAGTTTGGCCAAGTGGGAATTCAGTAATCTTATTATTAGACAGAGCAAACTGTGACTACTGACAACATTTACACTGACACATTGTTTTCTATACTGATTTGGCAAACAGAATTTTCCCTTTGAACACACTTGAATATCAACTGTCACATTGTATTTTGTTTGTTTAAAAGCACAAAGCATCTTGTCACACAGTCTACCTGTTGTCATGACGACCCCAGCTAAGACTTTCCGTCGTGCATGGGGGGACGTGAAGTTGTCTGTGAGCTCGCTGAACTTATCTACCACCAGGCGAGAGACGGCATCAGCAAGGACCTAGAAGCACGCAAACACACACGCACACATGCAAGCCACACAAACACGCACACGCACACGCACACACACACACACAGCCTTGTGTCAGTTATGTCAGCTTACAAAGCTCCTCTGATGTTATCAGCTCCGAAAGCACCGGTTACCTGTCACACTGTTCACCCTCCGCTCCAAAGACGAGTCAGAACATTGAGAAGACAACAAGTAAAACTGGGTTGACCCTCTATGACATTTTTAGCTCTATGCTAAGCAATGTTCTTCAAATTTGGCAGAATGACAATTATGATTCACCATCTCCGCTCAGTAAATAAACACAGCCAAAACACAAATAAAGCAAGGAGATCGCTTGTAAACAAAGTGCTAATCTATGTGAGCCATAAATCACACAAGGTTTAAGACTAAAAATCCAAATTTAAGGCAAACTTAAAGTGAACTATACAGCTCTTAATCTCGGACAGCTGCTCCATCAAGCGCTGGCTCTTTATCCATTGCTAATGTGATGGAAAATGATAACAACCAAGAGAAGAGATGATGGCTGAATGACCACAAATTAACAACACATATCTCAAAAACACATTTTCTCAGAGGAATGAGAAACAAGTTTTAGGTCCACAAGGTGATTTTCATGGCTTATCAAATTCAACCAAATGGCACATTTTACCTCGATTCTGCATGATTTTCAGTATCTGCCGCACTATTTTCCATTTCTCTGCATACATTTCACAAAAAATGAAAATCGTGTGTGAGGAAGCAGAGAAATCCAAAAGTTAACATTTTTCATATTACATACCAGGAGAGTGAAGCAAACTGTGACTTCTGACATGTTAACACTGACACATTGTTTTTTCTCCTGGTTTGGCAAACGGAATTTCCCCCTTGAACACACTTGAATATCACTTGAATATATCAACAAACAAGCATTTGTTGTTTGTCATTTTCAAGACCGTTTAAATTCCTAAATTCTGATTAATTGGGTTACCACAGCAAAATCAGTAACTTTGATGGCACAAATCACTAAACAAATTGTGAAATTGTGGGATATAATATGATATGATATTCTGCAGCAGTGCTGTCCTACCATTCCCCCCATTAGTCCACTGCCAGATGTAAACAGTCTGCAGAAATTAAACTTCCAGTGACAGAGAATTAATAAAGCAATTAGTGGGGGTGCTATCATTAAAATTGTGGGCTTGTCAAATAAATCAGCTGACAAGGGGAGAGAGTGAGTAAAGAAAGAAAGGCAAAAGAAAGGCAAAAGAAAAGGCACTGGGGAGGGAAGTGTTGACAATGTGCTGTGCTGATTAGCTTTGCCGACTGTGTTATCTCTCTTCACACACTGGCGTGTCTCTGACAGTCACCTCAACCGTGCCAAGCAAGTTTAGGCCGAGTCCCCACAAACCTGACTTGCATACAGCTGTAATAAAATGGACTGTACTTATATACCGCTTTTTATCCAAAGTGCTTTACATGTACCTCACATTCATCCATTCATATACTAATGGCAGGGGCATACCATGCAGGGCACCAACCTGCACATCAGGAGTAGTTAGGGGTCCATCATCCAGGTCATTAGATACACATCACTGACCACACATTGTCACCCTCCGAACGTTAAATGTCAACACAATCACTTAATTTATTTGATCTTTAATAAGCTTACTTATTAGCAGAGGTACTTCAAGGCAGCTAGATTTGGCATCTTCAGTCCTGAGGCATTATGGGCAGTAAACCAGCATTTCTCCTTCACACCATGAGTTGAGCTGACTCATTGGGAGGACCCTGACGACATGTGAGTCAAGCGAGAATCTTTGGATGTGTTTTGTGAAAGGAGATTGAAACTGACAAGAATGGGGTAGAGATGGTCCAATATCCTTGGCTGCCTTGAACTACTACTGCCAGTAGGCTGCCTTCATTAAGGTAAAGGCTGTTACTTGGAAAAGGAGTCAAGAGCTTTATAAAACTACAGCAGGTACAATCAGCTACCTTTGGTACACTTTTTGGGTTTACCATGGTGTAAATCAGAAAACATGACATCTGCCTGATTCATGGTTCCTTTATTATTATATGCAAATTGGAGCAAGTTGGAGGTTAACACATCTGTTAGAACTCGAAAGTTGACATCATATCAATCCAGATTGAGATTGGATCATTTCTGCTCATTCTGGGTTCAACAATATAAGTTTGAGTTCAGCAGGCCATGTCGGAAAATGAGAGCATAATGCCGATTTGCATGTTCCAACATTGAGTGAGTTATTGTTAATAGATCAGAGTTCAGCAGCATTCGTGACTTCCTTCATTGGTCGTCCTTAATGTAAGAACTTATATATACTGGAGGACATCACTGAAGCTCAAAACTACATGGTGACCGTTGGTGAGCACTGTTGTTTTTCAACTTGACTAAAAGTTATGGGATGTTGAAGGCAGGTACTAATGGAAGGTGGATATGAATGCCTGTAATAGCAGTTATACTGATTGAATTGATGGCTAGATGTTTATACATATGATCCCTGAGATGTTGGAAGCTCCCTCGACTTTAACATCTTGTCTCATTCTTTGTGAGTTTGTGTTCTGTCAGTTTAAGTTCTCTTGTTTTCATTGGAGTGTTTGGTTTTATTTGTTCCCCGTTCATAGACAACAAAGTCATGCCAAATTTGGAAAACTAGCTTTATTTTGAAAGCGGAATAATTGGAAACCAGATCACCACCTGCTCTTACTGAATGTTCTAACAGTCAGAGATTAAAATTCTTTTCACTGGGAGTAACTCCTGGTGATAAAAACGTTCCTGTCTGCACTTTTTTATTGGCTACAAGGGCACTTGGATGTTTCCCATATTAAGTATGAAATTGTAACTACACATTTCTGGCTGAGGCACATTTAGACATTCATGAATTTTTAACACAAAACTAAATTAAATATTGCAGAGCACAACAACATGTGACAAAGCCTCGTACAAGTGCTTTGCGCATCCTAAATGCATAATGGAGGAGTCCTACTTAGCTGTCTTTCATGGTACCCTTGGGTGTAAGGGCATGGACCTGAAATGTTGTGGCTTTCGTCACTTTATGAGTTCTGATGCAAAACAAAGTATCGCTATGCCCATTTCTGCTGCTGATGAGTACATTTCAGAATGGTGCCTGAGGGGATGTTAACAGGATCATTCTTTTCACTAAGTGCAGACAGAAATGGATTATGAAGAGCTTACAGACACAAGGATGCTGGGTCCAATACACATCTCAGACATTAGATAAGACACTTCAATCATTTATCATGACAAGTGGTAAACCTAGACACCTGATGTGTTTAGTAATGACTTTTGACAATGATGTTCAGTATATGTGTGTTAATGTATAAACAGAGTAAATGTTTTACCTGGGGTAGGTGAAGCTGCAATCCCTCTCTAGGTATGGGTTGCCGGGATGGTGTCTGGTCTAGCTGCATGTTGAAGAGAGCTGAGAGGGCTGCCTGTGCTGCCCGGGCTTTAGCCAGCTTCTTGTTGCGCCCTGAGCCTTCAAACGTCTGGGCGTCCACCGTAACTGACATCACAAAATTCTTGGCATGACTCTCGCCACTTTCGGACACAAAGTCATACTTGAGGCCTGGCCTGAGCTCATTGAGAATCATGACAGGGTTCTTGCCACTGGAGGGTGAGCTGAAGGCAGATGGAGGGGGCAAAGGGGGCTGGACGAGGTTGCTGCCGGGTGGAGTGGGCAGTGGATATTCTCCTAGCGAGCTTAAAGAACTGCTACCATTGGAGCCTAGATAGAAGGAGTCCTCGGGTGCAGCTGGAGTCTCAAAGCCATTGAAGAGCATGTCGGGGAAGTCAGCCTGGTCAGATGTGAAGTCTGTGTTCACGGTCAGTGTTCGACCCATGGCCAGATGTGCCTCGGAGGCATTGGGGAACTGAACAAAGGAACGCAGAGCTTTCTCAGCTGCGTTCAGTTTAGCCTTCTTCTTAGTTGGGCCCATGCCCTCAAACATCTGTCCATTCACTTCTACAGTCATGACAAAAACTGGTGCATGGACGGGGCCAGTCTGAGACAGCAGCTTATACTGTAGACCTGGTTTGATTTCATTCAACTGCATGAGCGCATTCTTGGGAAGAACTGGTCCCGGTGTTTTCTTGCGCTTCTTGGCCCGGAACTTGGAGTGTGTGTGACCATTGTTGCCCTCCTCCAGGGGGCGCTTTCGACTGCCCCCGCTGCTTCCATTAGGGAGCTGTTCAGCCACCCCATCTTTGCAAGAGACGTTGTCCAGGTTTCGGTTTTCCTTAACGTCGGTGCAGCTCGAACCTGTAGTGCCCAGAAAGAGTAACTTACAACGCCTTCGTTGCAGGATCTTGTAAATGCAAAATTTATAGATTCCTTGATCACTCTTTGGAACTGAACAAATGATTTGTGTTCCTTTATCATAGCAAAAAAGAAGTTGAGATTTGATTGTGATTAAACATATTCAACTATATATATGATACAGATTATGCAGAATACAACAAACATTAAGAGGGATATTTGGGATAATTTGGGCTAGACTTCTTGTCATAGGCAAACTATTCTAAAATTAGAATTAAAAAAATCTTGATTATCTTTTGACAGGTTTGTTAATGTAACTGTGAAGGAAAATATGGGAATTTCCTTCACGATGTAACACACACACACACACACACACACACACACACAGCTGTGCTAATCTATTTTATCAAATTCCCATCAACATTCTCATCGATTTAAAAATAAAATTGCCTAAACTGCTCTCCTAGAATGTAAGCAGGGAACACATATCACCAGGTCCAGTTAGCAAAGCGGATGGAATATTGGCAAAAATTTTCATTTATAACATCCTTCAGCAAAGGCTTGATAGGTTACTCCTTGCGGTACTCAGGAGAAAGAGAGGCCGCAGTGTGCATGAGTGGGATTGTAGGTGGGATTGAGGGAGTGCAGGGGAGGAGTGCAGGGAGAGGAGCTGAGGACCAGGCAAACAGGAGAACACATCAAAGAGGCAGGAGAAGGAGACACTCCCCCTAGTGCAGGATCCTAAAGGCTTGACTGGTGACAGGGTGCAAAGGTTAAATGTCCGTTAACCCCCTGTACATGAGGTTTTGTACAGGACTCTCCCATTTAACAAGAGGAAAATTGGAATTTAAAAGCCTCTGAGATCCCCCATGGAGCTTAACAGAGAACACAATGTTTTAGCCCACGAAATGCACTGGCATGCCGTTACCATCTGCATACAAGTGTTGACATGTCCCGACGCAAGAAAAGGGCACAGTGTGATCAAGAGTATATATTGCACATCCTTCATCATTAAGAGCATCTCTGAAAACATGCAATAACATGCAATATTCTTTGAGCTTGCACTCTGAAAAAAAATGTCTGTTAAAGGTTTGGAGATGAGAGGGATGAAAGGCAGAGGAGGAAAAAGCTAAAACATGCACAAAACCAGCCAGCGAGGTGAAAAAGGGGACACAGACTCAGCCAAAGAGCTTGAAGAACCACAGATAACAAGTGGCCAAGAAATGAATGTTCCAAGAAGAAAAAGGTACAAAGTAAATGAGGACTTCTTATGACTTTCCATCTTCAACTTATTTTAAAATACCCTACATGCAGAAGTCAAGCTCATTGTGTTCCTGTTCAAATTGGGCTGAGCTTTTGAATTCTGCACATTTAGAGATTTCCTTTTTGGAACACAAATGCCATAAACTAGGTTTTAAACTGGTGAGTACTGTGTCTAATAATAATCATAACCATGTATTTTTCTCTTTTGATGATGGAGATCTCAAATCATTCTATGGACCAATTTGCTGACAGTAGGTTTAGAGAAAGGCCAACAATTATGCTGCTTCTTTCATGACTAAAATCCCATTTAGGGATGACACTCAGTATACAACACTTTAAAAGACAAATCTAAAATTCTTCTTTGCGAATTTGAGATTTTTCAGTTGATGACTTTAAAGCATTGGAAGAGCTTGTGACTTTGACCTATCTTTACATCATTATATTGACCTTATCTGTTGTAACTGTTTCTGAGGCTCTCTCAGAGTTGAAACAGAAATTTCTAATCAGTGCTACATGCAGGAGTGCAGATGATTTTCTAAAGAGGGAATTTTAAGTAGATGGAAACTGCAGGATTTGACCTGAAGCATCTCAGATAGAATGATGTGTTCTTTCTTAACAGCTTATGTAGTTGAGTGTGCTTGTGTCTTGGTTCAGGCGAGGACAAATGGAAGCTCCCTGCCATGGTAACAGCAGAAAGTAAGACATGAGGAAACATTTGCTTCGACATTTTTGGACAATGTTCTTTCCAAAGTTTATCCTAGTTTTGTCCATTAATATTGTTATTTGAAAATATGGCTAAATGCTATCCTAACAGTAGTGTCTGAGCAAGCAACAGTGATAAGAGAATGATGAGCAGATGGAAGCCGTGCAGGTAGACAGTAATAAGGGAGGTGACAAAAGGGAAAGCAGAGCCAACTCACTCATATTCTCCTCTTCATCCACGTCCATGACGACTGGTTTGCTCTGACCTGAAAGCAGCCTGGCCCCCACTGCACCTGTGGAGTAGAGGGCAGAGTGATTCACATGCACATAAACGCATCCAAGGACCTTCAGTCGCTGCACCGATGATAAATTTCCAACTTGATACACCACCACGCACACACACAACGATACGCGTATACTGCAGTGTGTATGTAGCCAATAATGTAGGTGTATAAATATTCAGGAGCTGTTAGGAATCAAGGTGAAAAAGGGGGCCAGGGCTGACAGGCCTTAATAGCCGGAGCAGTCTATTGTGACTTTAATATCCCTCCGATTAGACTTCATTTCCTACTGCCCGCTGAAAGATATACAGCGAGGAACATGGCCGAGTCACTCCACTGCCAGAACTACAGAACTTGTCCCAAGGTGGAGTGTGCAATTAAAGCTCCATTAAGCGATATTTTTGCATCAACCGTTCCAAACCCCCCGCATTGCGCAAGAGCAAATGCTGCTGATCATGATAAACATCAAAGCCAAACTGTCCAGTTCTTCACTCTTTAACGGCTTGGTTTTCTTTCTTTTTTTTGATTGCCAGCAATTACGGTTGGATCTGAACTGCTCATACAAGACCGGGTACAGCTGTTTCTTATCAATCCAGTGTGAAATGGTGAAAAGGACAACACACCCAGGAGTTGATGGACAAAAAACAGTGAAGAGATTCATATTCATCAGGAAGCATGAAATAAAACCACAATGGGATGGTCATGTTGCTCTGTGTCTGCTGAAGGTTAAAAAGGTAACTGTGCGCTAATCAATAAAGATAATGAGTTGGTAATATAATAATTGGTATAATAATATTTGGTTTGTGATGAGTTTTTGTCAGTCCTTTCAGCTTCCTTGATGTAGTCCAACTCCAATTCTTACACCAGCTGTAAGCATCCAAACTTTCACTCTTCAACTCCAGGATGCGTTAAGAACAAAAAGCCCAGTGAGGGTTGTTCTCTAAGTATTCATGTCATCATGATTTTAAATCAACACGTTTCTTTCGTGGGGAATCTACAACATTTCAAAGTCAAAGTTCCATAAACTGAATAAGACAAATCAAAATATGAATGGATAATAAAACAATCCTAATATTCACAACAAAAATTAAAATGGTATATAAGCTGTTGAAATTAATGAAGGGCTAAGGAGCAAACTAAGCTTTGTGATTTGTACTAACCTATTTAGCCTGTAAGAGATTTGGGAATCATAGTTGAAAAAGTTCTTACTTCTAACTACAGAAATAAAATTCTAAGAGAGTTTCAACTGCAACTCAACTCTATCAGAGTAAATTACATGGGGGAGAGAAAGAGGAGCGGTGAACGGCATAAAGAGACAGAAAGTGGAAAGATGGCATTATGATACGGAGCAGATTGTGCTGATTCTACTTCTCTGCCACTGCCCGCCTTCCATCAGTGCCCCCATTCCTCAGCCAGACACTTTCTTAAGCTAAAGTAAATGGGCTAATTAATCTAGGCTAATGGTGGGTGACAGCAAATATGCTAGCACAATTATCACCCTATTAAAGATTCATATTCCAACCCATAATTGAAAATGAAAAGGTGGGGTGGAGGGAGGAATGGTGGGAGCTGGTCCAAGAGAGTGGAAGATGAGACTAATTTTTCTCAGGTTACGCAAGCCAAACTTCAGCCATCACGTACAAGCCTCGAAACTAAACACTATATAACATTTTTCTCAAGACATTTTTCCATAGCTCCTGCTTCTCCTTGGAGAGATATGAGACCAGCAAATATCAGGATTTTTAAATAATAATCCTGATATTTTGATGCAAAAGGACGTATGAGTAACCGATTTTGGCATTAACCCTTTTTTTTAACACATATTTTTATTGAGTCAAACAAATCAACATGGAGGTCTGCGACTGTCTCCATCCACAAGCTTAAATGATACCGCATCATCAAGTGGCTCGGCTGCTCTGCTCCAGGTAAATCTGAGTGGACGCCAGGGGAGGTGGGGAATAAAGAAAGATGAGAAAGAAGATGAAAAACCTCAAATTCAATCTGCCACGGCAAGAGGGGCTGAGGGGAAATAAGGTGGTTTTGATTTGTCTCTCGTCCCTCGCTCGCGCTGTGACGGAGCGAAAGAGCGTCGCCAATGTTGGGGGAGCGGTGAGAGACGAGCGCGGGGGTGGGGGGGGAGTGAGGAATAGAAAGGTAGAGGTGAGGGAGTGATAGAGGACAGGAGAGATAGAAAATGCAATCCTATTCCAAGTAAAAAAAGAATCATTATCTCCTCTAAAACAGAAGGCGGGGGAAAGGTCTGCCCTTGGAAGAGTGACGGCTTCAAACTGTCCCAAAACAAAGTCAGGGTTTGAGAACAACAACACACCAGAGAGCCAAAAGTCAAGAGAGAAATACTGAAATGATATTTAAAAATCTAGAAAACTAAATGAGAAACAATACATGATAAACATACTAGGCAATATTTCACTCCAGACTAACCCTGACTGCTACATACTACCCTTAGAGTATATACAAGCAATTTTCTAGCCAAAATAAATCACATTAACAGATTGTCATTTTCCTAAAGCATTCTTAAAGCACCATTGTCTCGATATAAAGAGCAGTTTCATAAGAAGAAAAAAATAAATTTTCAGGTCCTGTACCAAGTTAAGACTTGGTCTCATCTAGCGGTTATGTACGTATTGACTTGAATCTCCTTTTCTTAACTTTGTCTATGTGAACCACTGCTGTCAGCAGTCCCCTTATACAAGAACCTTTAAATCACGGCCGGTTTCATTGCGAGTACGAATTAAACTTTGGCTACATGACAAGACCCTGACTAACTATCGCATTTCATTAGTTAAAAAGGGACACAGCATTATATTCATATGTCTGCCTTCATTTGGACTAAGACTGTTTAATTTCGTCCATACAAGAGACATACAACCCTGATAAGACCAGAGGACAGATGTGAGAGCTGTTTGCAATAGCTAAAACCAGTGATCTGCACACTTCTTTTCTCTCACACTCTCTGCCTGCAGTGTTGGCAGAGTATCTTTAACACCACACAATGCCTAACCCACTGAGGGAATCTCCTCATGTCATCCAGACTACATTAACTGCACATTAAAAGACAAAAGCCTCCTCCTTCAAATATTCAGCATCCTGTGTTGACAGGACCGAGGGGAGCTCTGAAAACAGACCCCCGCTTTGCTCGCCTGCCTGTCACTCGTCGACACAGACAGACAAATAAGCAAAGCAGGCATCGCTGCACAAGCGCAGCCGTGTTCATACTTTATCCACAGAATCTAAATGTTTTCCTCTGTACTGTTGAAGGAAATTCAGACAATACCATCGCTCATTTCCAGAGCCTCTATTGTAGCCTATAGAGGAATTTGTTGACATGAGTCATCAGTCAGCTTTGGCATCATTTACTTTCATGTGGTTATACTTGCTCTGCTGTATTTGTTTGCACGTTCTCTCCATTTGTGTTCTGATCACAACAAAGTAGTTAAATGTAGACTCTTACTATTGCCTTTTTGTCAATTTAAAGATGTGCAAATAAATGAAGCATATGACCCACATGGTCACATGCTTCACTATGGGTCTACTGTATAGGAGTAGTTCATGTTGATTTGATGCATGCGAGTTGGAGTTCGTTTTTCACTGGGAACACCAAATTCACTGAAATATGGCTGAATACTGTATCGCCTGGGCGCACAGTAATTGATGTGTCCATTCTTGAATAGTTTTCTTTCAAAGATATGATAAATGTGTTGCTCTCACACATAATACCACAGTAGTTCTGTAGCACTGCTATAACAAAATATTAAGCTTGCATTATCGCCAGGAATTTTGACTTTCTTTGCAAATTTGACACACAGCTTGAGTGAAAATTATGGAACTCCAAACCTGGATACCAAATGAACCAAGCGTTTTAAAAACAGGACTAGTCAGTGTGAGAATTGTATGATACAAAATTGGGCTAAAAACAATCACAGATGGACTTTGTAGCCATGTGTTTGTCCTACTGTGTGTTGTATGATGTCAATCCATATGTGTAGTCTAGCAATCAATGTTGAAGGTTGAACAAATTACTGGTACCAAATTCATTCTATTTGTCCTTTAAACCTGGATAACATCAGTCCAGAGCTCAAGGTTACAGGCTGCATGAGTAGAACAGATCCTTAGTCTAGTGTCCCTGTGTCAGCCTGGAGCACATGTCTTTTGTGTTGTGTTATGTATATTGTGTTTTCTGTCAGGACCAGATGCGGGAAGAGCTGTCAGTGTGAGGATCCATAGGTCCAGACTGTCCGACACAGTGTATTCCATTTCCCTGAGTTGGCTTGCGAGTCAGAGCCAGGTCTGCCTCAGCACGAGCAATGGCATAAGACGGTGCACGACGCTTCTATCGCACACATAGAATCAATGCATTATTCATCGCTCATTGTCTGGAATCTTGTACAGAAGAGAGATCATTTAGTGAAGTTGTGAAAGTTTCCACCCAGAAATCGAGATAAGCAGTCTAAAAAATTCAAGCCCCGAGTGTGTCACACTAACGTCTATGAGTGCAAGTGCTGCCACGCTGCTGGTTTCTTAGATTTAGTGTCCACTGAACTGATTGGACACAATGTGGATGTGTGGCAGTAACTTCTGCACTAACCAAGGCTAAGTTACACAATATTTATTACTTCTACATACTTTTCTGTTGACTGTAACTCAAGCAAGTTCGTCAGAGTTTTTGACTATAAATATCAGGGAAAATAAAGTCTTTCTCACAGCCTTAGCATCAAATCTTTGGTAATTTGCCACACACGACTTGCTTGGCCAACAGTCTGTTTAACTGACTGCCTCGGCCTGACGGGCTCTCTGGGGCGGCATCGTGTTTGGCAGTGGCACGCTGGTTCTCGCTGGTTAATGGACCAATACAGAGGTCCAGCTGGGAGACAGAGGGGAAAAATGAGCCCAGGCTTCATTCCCCGACTATCACAAGAGCTCCAACAGCACAGCCAATTCACTCGCATTGTTGCGATTCAGCTTTAGAGTGTTATTTACTTTGCAACAAATGCCAGAATACTGCCATAAAATGCAAATGCAACTCTTTGTTTCATTGGCATTAATTTGCAGTTTAATGTGTTCAGTAAATTATGATAAATGACGGAATGGATGTTGAGCAGCAGATCTGCACTCGGAGCATCTCACTATGGCTTACATTATCAGCATGATGTTTACACTGTGAATACAAATCTGTTGGACGTTCCAAACAAATGAAGAATTGGCAAAGGTAAGAAAACAGAAACATGGAAACAGGGAGGGAAGGAGAAAGGAGAGAATCTTTCTTTTTTTTGGTCCAGACTCTAATATCTGACAGTCGGTCGTTCATCATCATGGAGTGATGATGGTGAAAATAGAGGAAGGTGGAGAAAGGAGAGGCAGAGAGTATCAATATGAATTTTTTATTTGATGGGTTTTATGGGAGATTGCATTTCAGAGGGCTGGCAGAGTCAAGGTTCATGGGAGCGAGAGAGAGAGAGAGAGACAGAGAGAGAGGGAAGAAGAGAGAGGGGGGGGGCTAAGTAATAAAGGCAAGAGATATTGGTGTCCTAACACACACACACACTATTCAGTATTGTGTATGCAGCACCGCTGAATTTCACAATATTCAAATCAAACATTCTGTGACACACAGAACACCACAGGCTGATAATATTTTCAGCTAAATTACCCGTCATGTATTTTCCTTCTTTTTTTTTTACCACACACAGATTTTTCCTTTCCACACGCGCGCGTGCGCACGCGCACACATACGCACACTAACACACACACACACACGCTCTCTCTTTTTGCCCGATGTTACTCTCTCCCCTCACACAAACACATCGAGACACACACATTTTAGGCTGGCTTCAGGTGTGGCCATAAATCATCAGACTGAGTGGCTATGATTCCACACAGGCCCAGCAGAGCAGGGGGGTGGACTTGGCGTGAAGGCCAGGTGGGCCAGGGAGAAGGCTGCTGCTAAATGGCTGCACTCGTTTCCTGTTTCCATCACAGTCAGAACAACTGACTGACTAGCCTCCGAGGAGGCCTGTGAGCCGTCTGACATTAGTGCCACAAACACACACCAGTAACACACTTAGATAGACAGAAACACAGACCAACAAATACACAGGTGGCCAGACAGAAACAAATGAATCGACTGTATTGCTTCTGATTTTGTGATTGGTTGCATGGAGAGAAGATTTTTGCCCACTTGAATTGATTCAAGGAGGATTTAAAGTCTTGTGTGAAGGCTGTTGAACAGCCTGAAGATGGCTTGCTGAAGCAGCGTTGGTGTACTCTGCGATTATTTTTACATGATTAAGTCACTAAACAAAAGCCTCTTTACAGCAGAAAATCCACAAGAGTGTCCAAACCTAGAGTCTTTGCTCTGACAACAAAGGAATGAGTTGCTTTCCCATTTTTGATTCATATCGATTTCTGCCAATCCAATGCACCTGTGGCTATTTGTTGGCACACTAGCTCTGCTCTTGACACATATTTTCTAAGCAGCATTTTGTTTTTGGCATAAATCAGTGAATACGTTTGGATACTATCAATTACCGACTGACAATGAGGGACACAGAAAGAGGGGACACATTTCCAGCTGTGTGCTTCTAGGTGTACTGTTCGGCCCTCAGTGCTCACCACTACTCCCTTAAATCAACTACAGAACATGCTGTGATTGCAATTTGATTATAAAAGCAACAGAACTGAGCAGAATAATTTAAGAGAGTGATGGTCAAACATTCACAGGCATAGAAATACAATATTTAAAAATTAAAAAGGCATAAATCCTTCACTGACCAATTGGTATCCAAAAGATGTCATGAATTAATACAAGGAAAAACATAGCTATAAAACATCTTACAGTCCTTCATTCCTTGTTTTGCCACGGCTTGCAAGGGCTGTGAGGAAAAACAGAAGCGGCGGTGAGCACAGAGGAGAAACAGATCGATCAAGGCTTGGAGTCCAAAATGAGGAGTGGAAGATGAGAAGGAGAAGGAGGAAAAAGCGCAACTGGACAGAGACGAATGGCCGGGGGAAATGGCCAGTGCAGGAGATCCTGCCTATCAGAGAGCCTGAACACACACTCATCGGCCCACACAGCTACTACTCCACTGCGTTCCTTTCATCCTTTGTTGTCAAACTGACACTGACAGCCTACAGACCTAAGTTATCAGTACGCAGCATAAGAACAAAAAGTTGCTGTAGTTAATGGAACAATGGCGATCTGCAAAGCCTATTTGTGGTTTTATCATTTTGTTACAGGATTGAATGAGTTTAACAATTGAATGACTGACAACAATTGAATGGTAGACGCACTGACACAGCTGGGAGAATATCAGATTTCCTCCTGTAGACTGTCACACAGAAACAAGTTTGTTTTTCTTAATTCACAAACATCGAGAACACAAGACATGACTTGAAACACAGGGATCAGACCTTGCTTTATATTCTTTTCGATTTACTTCTTAAGCTTCTGTCTTTCGCTCGGCTGAATCCATTTGCTATTTCCATTTAACTCTTTCAAAGCTCAGCTGATACGTGCTCTGTATAAACCACATCCATTTAGGTCAGGTTACTATTTCCTTTGATAAACCCCCATTCAATGCAGAACAACAGCCAGATGTTCCAATGCCTCTGTGATGTCACAACAATAAGACAGAAGTACATGAAACTTCCCCAATGCAAGTTGGAACTTTTCATGACTTATATTATGAAGTAACTGATAGTATACTCTTCTGGGAATATAAAGTTGGGGAGCAAGAACAAGAGGAACAAAAAAAGACAGAGACAGATAGTGGAGGCAGGGACACGAGGATCCTTGTTAACTCTCCGTGTAGGTGGTTAGATAAGTGAGTGCTCCTGTCACCGTCCCACCATCTCATTACTTTCTCCCATAAAGCTTTGGCAGCCCGGTGATTACATCAAGAGAGTGGGCGAGAGGAAGAATTTTAATAAAAATGGGTTTTTTTTCCCCCTCTCAGGGACTGACCAGGTAATACACTGTAATGAAGCACACGTGTGGGCCGCTGGTGGCCTAACGCAGAGGGGTCCTGGTGGAAAAGGGGAGTGCCTGTCACGCTGCCTGATTGAAACTGATGGGCCACAGTGAGGGGCCATAGACTACGGCCGGCCAACATGGCCCTTGCTGTCTCGTCAAACACACACAGGCCCACACACTTAGCTTGGAGTCCATTATTCAATTTGGCCCTTCTAATGACCAGTGAATTAGGCTGCCACAAGCGATTTGCTGTCTGAGCCCTGCTGCAGGATGTACACACTTTCTAGCACTCTGCATATTAAGAGGCCATTTGGACGCTGACAGACAATGAGCCTCCTCCAATCAGCTCTGCGGCGAAAACTGGGTGGAGGAGCTCAATCTCTAGATGAAGGCTTCTGAGATAATGACCACTAAACAAGCTCCATGGTAAATGGTTGAGAACTATCCTGTGGCACGGCTTGGCTCGGCTGTAGCAGGCAATAATAATTCCTTCATGTTTCGCCGAAAATGAACATGGAGCTGGTAGATGTGTATAGTTAGAGGGAGAGCTTAAGTTTTGCATAGTTTTGGTCGTCATTTAACATCTATTCACAGTGTACCATAGGATCAGATTTAACGTGCTATTAAGGGAAATGTTAGTTCATTCATAGATGCCTGTTAACGACCTTTTTTAGAGTTTTCTCATTCCCTCATTAACAAATCAGCAAAGCATATTCACAAAGCAACCGCACATAAAAATTAAGACTTGTACCACTGTGGTAGTAAATTTGCACGCTATAAAATCAGGGTGATGTTTAAGCCATATTTGGCTTTTATCTTAGACATCTCAGTTGATTAATCTGTTTATTTACATGGGAAGTTTTAATTGGCTCTCGCAGGCATTCTACTGGAGCTCCTCCTTAAGACACTTATGAATGTCAGAGGGGCATTTTTGCTGTGTTGTTCCTGTGTTTTTACAAATCCCACTCACTGACTTGAGAAAACATATGCCCTGATGTCTCTTTTGTCACTTTTAGCTTTCTGATGGGATGTTATGATATTTGATGTTTGGCATCACCTCTTGTATGTGTGCATTTGTCAGCAACTACTGCCAGAAAACAAGTATGGAGCATACCAAAGGTGTAACAGCCTACAATCCAACATAAAATACTGAGTGTGGCAAACAGCTGTCAATCAAACAAACAACCTCGTCTACAATTAAACCAAAATATCCAGTAATAGCATAATAATTTGGAAAAACACTCCCTATAGCCTATCCCAGCATTCATCGGGCAAAGGTGAGGTACAGCCCAATCGGTGGCCAGTCTATCACATGACTGACACATTCATTCACATCTCCAGGCAATTGAAGAGTTTCCAATTCATGCTGACTCTACACTTAAAGGTCTCAGCTGGATAGCCTGGTACCTTTCACTACAATAACTCCTCCCATCATGCGTTTACATTTTGTTGACACCATGTCATTTATCTCTGTGGCCACAAATAATTATCCAGAGCTGAGAGTGTGACCCATATAATTGTCTCACTCACAATGAAGACATAATTAACGCCCAGACGAGGCAAGTGTGAGGGGGGGGGGGGGGGGGGGGGGGGGGCTACATCAGTCCAGCCAGGCACATTGTGAAGGCTGATCAACCTTATCCTCATTAATACTTAGCAATGTAACCTCACTACATTTGATATGGACTGTGACAAAAACACATTTGGTAGTTAACCATCACTAAGGACTACACTAAACAGATTGACTGTTAAACAGGTGCATGGATGGAGAGCAGCCAGCCATAACAAATACTGCACCAAAATCCTTCTGTTGTTATCCACTGAGCAGTGAAATACTGTGCCCCCTTTCTTTATAGATTCCCGAGGTCCAGGTAGCAGTTTTAATAATAATAAACTCCACTACCTTTGCTTTCTTCCATCTCTTCAAGGTTGTTGGGTGGCTGCCTCTCCCTCTTTTCACTAGGAGCTGTAAAATCTTTTTGACAGCTCTGATTTATGACACAGCATAGGCACCAAGTGCCTGTGGGGATAGGAGTGTGTCGAGAAGTGTGAGAATGTTTGTGTGTGTGTGCTTGTGCAGTGTGTGCAAGCTGAGTTCACGGAGCACCACCACTGGAGATACTGGTGCTTAATATTCAAACAGTCATCAGAGTGCACAAGTGAGGTAAATACACGGCAAACAAATGCACACACACAAACGCACACACCACCACAACAACAAACATATATTGTCTGCCAAATTTGCTTTTTTCAACTTAGTCATGCATCTACAATTTGGGTGAAAATGGGGCACCGATTCCTTTACGTGTGGGTATGGAGGGAGATGTACGAATTATCTCTCAATGTTTGCACTTGTGTTTTGAAGCACTTGAAAGCTCTGAAGTCATACATGTGCAGCACTTTTCTCCTTCCTGGATGCTGCGAATGCTCAGACTCAACACCGTTCAATACATTTAAGGCCAGGTTAGAATATGGTTAGAGGTTAAATCCTATGCTTAAAGGAACTTATATGTGTCAACAAGGACTTGAATTTCACACATCGTGCCACTGTTGTGTGTCGGGCAGAGGTGTGCTGTTGATGGACAGCTGGGAGAGGACGAGGTGGGAAACATTCACCGGAAGGAAAAAGGTCTTGACAGCTGACAGAGGATGGCAGAAAGCATTCACCCTGGGAGGAGAGATGGAAGAGGTGGGAGGCGAGACAATGGGGGAGGACAGATGTACTATGAAATCTGGGGGAGAGCAGAAGGACATGAGGGCTGAACTCGAATGAGCAAATAAATAAATAAAATCATCTTTCCACTGTGAAACACTGATAATGAAGAACTTCTCAGTTTCCTTTAGCCCAGAACTTGAGGCAATGGATTCAAATGCGGCACATTCAAGTCTTGTTAAGAAATCTGTCACATTTTTATCACCACATTACGAAAGAAATGAGTCTCAGCAGCTCCAGTGACTCATAGAAGCAGCGGAACAACCAGCCGTGTGGCGCTAAACATTACAATACCCACACGAATCTGAATCTACACTGACACATTATGAACACTAATGAACGTCATCCCTGCAGCGATCGAGGGAACAAGAAGCTGAAGCAAGTCCCAGTGCAAACCACCATCGGGCCCTGAAGTGTCTGTGCCAGAGAAACACACCTAAGCCGTTTGCGCAGCCCTTCGCTACAGTGGTTTCTCCCCTTTGTCAGTCCGTTACAGTCATTAGCAGCATGCTAATCGAGGCTAATTACACTGAGGCAGGCAGACACAACTCATTTCTTATCGTGACAGAGCGCCGTCGTGTTTGTGGTGCTGAAAACGCTCTGCCAATAAATGAGATGCTGCTCATAATCAACAGCTTTTGGTGTTGTTTAATAGATGAATGTTGCAGCATTCACCAATTGATTTCCTTTGTTGCAGCCGTTAGATGATGTGTATGTCAGACCGGCGTGGAAATCTGTTTCATGTTTAATTGCTGTATTTTGCAGCAGCTTAGATGATTGCCGAGTATAAGCAGGGAAAAGAAAATGATGGCAAAATTTCAAGTAAGTGAAGGATCAAGTCGATAAATGGTAATTGAACATTTCTGCATGTGAACAATTGCATTAATGGATGACTGGATTTACACACAAAGAAAGGGACAATGACAGGCAAGAAAGGAAGGAAAGGAGGGAGGAATGGACAGATGAAGAGAACACAGGAAGAAAGGAAGTATAAAAAGGATATAAGGTAAGGAAAGGAGAGGAAATGAGAAAACTTGCTGCAAGTCAAAGGTTCTTCCACAGTAACAACGTAGTGGAAGCAGCAGACGGTGCAGACCCTCCTCCTCCTCTCTGTACCCCCATTTCAAGTTACAAAAGCTCATTTTGGAGATTTTGCTGGCATGGCAGAAAAGGCCCCTGTTCCCATATTTCATATACGGCCCATTGGAAAAGCAAGAGTGTCGTGCGTTAGTGCATTTATGAGAGATGCATTGACGACATTTTCACTTAAAAGATATGCTCAACTTCAGCATTCTCAAAGTCGTTCTGTATGCTATTTCATTTATGAAAGTAAAGGTTGTCGGTTCTGACACAAATGAATACCTGCCCTACATACTGAGAAATAGTCCAGCAACCAAGCTTTCTAAATAATACTGCTAATACAATAACCTATTTACTTTAATTAATATGGGAGTTTTGAAAGTAAGAGGCCAATGTGTTTTCCAGAGGAGAATTAAATTCAAAGGCTTTGTAACTTTAGAGAAACTGAATTGAAAAATATGAAGAATTAAGACAATGCAGACAACTAATTTTCAATGATAGCATTGTGTTATATTGTAAATACAGAGCCTTAAACTGTAAGAAGCAAAAGGTTCATAGGGGCTGCAGCTGATGTAATGACAAGTGTTCTCTCTATCTGGATGATTCCAGAGTTGTGATCGACTGTCAGGAGCAGAGTCGTTAGGTGGTTCATGTTTCCTCTGTGGACCATCTTTAACATTTATTAAATAACTCGTAACTTTTTAGAGCGGGCTGTCATCATCCACATGCCAGGTGCAGGTTCGCATTTACAGCAAGTCACAACTCCTGATTGAAAACAAATTTATTGACAAGAGCGAGCGGGAGGACGAGGCAGGCTGACGTTTACAACTTGGGGATGGATTTTATCTCATCCCAGCTTATCCTCCCAGCTACAAATTGCATTTACACCTGAATAGTTGTGATCTGATAGCAACGCAAGCATAACTGCATACGCTATATAAGTGACATGGTAGATAAGAAAGTATTCTACAATGTAGTCTGCAAGCATTTACACGACGTATTAACCAGATATTGAGACTGCATGTTAATACAGGGTGTAAATAGCCAAAGAGACAGACAATCTCAGTCAGACCGCAAGCCATTTAGAGTTTCCAGTTCACATTACCTGCATGTTTTTGGACTGTGGATAGTGAAAGTTCATTGACACCGGGACCATGCAGACTCAGCACTTCACACAGGTCAGTGGATTCGAGCCAGGAACATTCTTGGCTGTGAGAAATTATGAATTTAAAGGAAAAACTTGGAATGTGAGGATCAAAATTGATTGATTTGAGGGGAAAATGTCTCCCAACACTCACTGAGCTCTGTATTTGCATCAGCTAAGGCAATAGGCAACTTATCAGGGGTCTTCCAGTGTGGCAGCATGAAAGGTCGCAAGCAGAAAGCGGGACATCATCAGCCCAAAGTCTCGCTTAGTCATCGCTTCCCTCAGTACAGTGAAAAAGTGCTACCTCCACTGCCATGGCGATAAGGAAGAGTGAGAATGTGGGACACCGACCTGTGTAATGCTGATGGACGAAGTCAGTCTCTCAGTGAGCTGGACTGGATCGAGAGTCGGGGACTAAAAATGCAACATCAGCAGCACGGGATTTACTCGGATGAATGAACTCGGCTCGATGAGTGGGGCGGAGGTGAGTGGGTGGGTGGGGGGGCCGTTTGAAGGGTGGCGGGTATAAAAGGAAGTGGCTGAGACATGGCTAATACTGCCAGTGAGCCGGGGCAATTCAAGTAATTACTACCTTTGCTGTTTGGCTAATCCCTAAGGCAGTGCAACAAACTCTAAGAGAAAAGCTCAGAGGCTCTGTGGGGCTGCCATCAGTCCACTTCAATTACACAGAGACAGAGACCTGTCTCACTCTGAGGGACAGCTAAAGAAAGGGCCGCTACATTTATGAACCAAAGGTTAGGAGTGTCTATGATGCAATAACACATTCTGAGTCTGTAAAGTACAATGTAGGATCTGAATGTTTGTCGAATGGTCAGCTTACCTCCAAAACATAACCATGTTAGGGCCGAACTCAGTGGGGAAAAACACGAGGGGCTGCATTTGTGGTTTGTGGTTTGAAGGTTTATTAAATATGAAAACACTCCACAGAAGTTTATTTGCCCCTTTCTGAGCCAGATTGCACAACTTTGAAAGCAGTAAACTTCCCTACGATAACCTTAAATCAATGCTGCAACCTACATAGTAAAGGCATTGTACACAGTAGATATGACTGGCCATTGTATTGTCAAATGACAATTCCAGCGGCTACAGAAACAATGAAACCAGGATTGCCTTTGTTCTGTGTTTCCTCGCCTGTTTTTACCGATACTCTTTTTGCCAGCGGAGTGGCGTCAATGAATGAAAACTCTGCCTTTCATACCCTAAGGGACCCTAACACAGTAGACAGGAACTACAACAAACAAATTATTAATGTGTTATTATTGTGTCAGTTAAAGGTGTGTTTGCCTCCGTTTAAATACAGCAGTAACTCAGAAGAAGACGGTTTGCTCAGTTATCTCTCAAACTTTGCAGAGTAAAATTAGAAACACTTTAGTTCCAGGTTTTGCTGACCAACTACGTGCCCCAGCCTTATTTGTTCAATAGTTGACTTAAAAGTTGCACTTTTTTATGATTTCATGGGACAAACTCCATAATTATCAATGTGAATTTGGCTCAAATTCACATGCTGGTTTCCAATGATCCAATTCAAAACATTGGACTGGAACTTGATATGACCCCCTAAATGACTAAAAGGTCTATTGATAGAAGTACCAACAAAAAACTACTTCATTTAATCAAAATGCATGATTTAATGATAATAATAATAATGATAATGCATTTTGATTGATTAGACCATTCATAAATATTAATACCTTTAAGTCCCATACTTTCAGTACGCCAGACTTTCTTATGAATATTGTTGGATTACCCACAAAGAGGTGATTTTGGCAGTTGATCATATTTGTCTTACTTGAAACCCTTTCTTACATTGGCTTACACTGTGTATGTCTATCTAGGAGAATCAAATGTGAGAAATTTTAGAGCATTTTCACAGTTAACCAGTTAACCAACAAAATATCTCCAGGAAAAAATAAACCTCAAATAGTATTCTCACAGATTAAAGGAAGATGGGAAAGTGCATAACATGTTCTCATATGCTGAACCCAATGCACATATTTCTTTTGCCCTGAAGCAAAGACTTAACTAACATAGTTTCTACTTTTGATAATAAAAACAAACTATGACTCATTTACTTATTTGAAACTCTTTATCAAATACATGAACAGTTTAAATCTACTTTCTCCCAAATACAACACAAATCTCTGCTGATATTACCTTCTTCACATATGACAGAAAGTCAAACTCCCTCTTCCTCCTCTAAATACTAAACCTCCTGACCACTGAACTGTGAGGGTTACCTTTGCGTTCCGAGCGTTTCTTGCGCCTCCTCTTGAACCTGCGTCGGATGAGGCAAAAATAGGAGCCCAGACCCTGTGCACCTTTGGTGAGAAGGGCCATGGTTTGGTCACCACTAACACCACTACTAAACAACTAAAACAGCTCTGTCACAGCGCTCCCCTAAGATGGACCAAACAAACTTGGGCTGCTGGGATCTCACTGTGGTCCGTCTGTCCTTTAAAGCTAAAGTCCACTTCTGTCACTTAGTCTGGTTTCAGGATTCAAGACTCACAAGCTAAACTCCACACACCTGCAGCTCTTCTCTGTTTGTCTTTCACTCCTTTCCTTGTAGCCGGACTATCTTTCCCTCCCTCCCTTTTCTCCGCCTCCTCTCACAGTTTCTCTCCTCTGTTGACTTCATGTCTGCCCTATCAGTAGTCGGAGAGGGGAGGTGATGGAGTGGAGTGTGAAAAAGAGGGAGGGGACTAGAGGAGGAGAGACTCTTGCTCTCAGACAGCTTTAAATTCTCATGGGGAGCAAATACCACACACACGTCCCCACTAACTATCTTAAAATTGATGCCCGACACTAAACCTAAACCCAAACCAAACTGTCTCGCTCTACTTCATGGATTATGACAAGTTACTGGCAATATTGTGTCTATAATTCTGTTATTTTGGGGTTAAACACACACAGGATACACCGGCCATATGTTCAAAAATATTCATAGTGACATGAATATATTAAAAGTTGTGTATCCATGTAAATGCATAACTTGTTTTCCACCTCCTACTGTCTAAATAAAAGGTTCCTGTTGTCCTTTGCTCAGATTCCTTGTTGCACCAGGAAAGACACAAAGGCAGAAATCCTCTGCTTCCCTCTAGTGATTACATTTAGCAACTACATATAGGATGACACCTCCACCAAATGTAGTTATGGTGGAAGGAAGCAAGTAAGGTAGTGTCACAAAGGACAGGAACAAAAAAAGCTTGACCACTCACCTACTTTGGCCTCGTTGTGAGATGTGTTTGATTGGAGAGACCTGTAGAAGAGAAGGGAGAAGTTTCAGGTAAGTAAAGGGTAGAATACGAGTAAGAGTGACAGGGAGGCAGTATGTACGTCCAAATGACTGTCGGCTGATGCAGGGATTAAGACAGTAAAAGAAAATGTTGTGTAATTTGCTGCGATTACTCAGTTACGTTTCAGCCTACAAACGCTTTGGGGGAAAGAAAGGTTGTGAGATCAGTTAAGGGCAAAACACTAAACTGCTGTGATGCGTCTCCTCATTTAAGCTGAAACATTTAAGCCTACTAATGCATATCAGACATAGTGATGCACACAGACAGGACTAACTGCATATTTTATGAAGCACAATATAGAGCAGACAGTATAGTCAACTTGAATGCCGCCATTCAGTTTGTGTGATTGCTGCGATTGCTCCCAGCAATTTTGCTGTTAAAGGTTTCTTCTGTTTTCTACCGTGTGTTTTTGGCAGTTAACTTCTTCTGCATACATAAACCTATAGACACCATTCAAACATTACAATGTTCAGAATATTTGGACATTAGTATTATTATTCTATTCATTTTTCAGCTGAAAATCCCCATTAAAAGCTTTTTATTATCTTCAGGCATTCCATGTTTTAGGCCCTGTAACTTCTTCATTCTTTCAGGCAGAGAAACCATTCAAACATTTTTCAGGCCTTCAGACTTCAGGGTTTCAGCCACCCATTCAGCATTTTCAAATATCTTTCAAAATATTTTCAGATATTGCAAGTTTAAAACACTTCAGATTTTAAAGCTTTTTCAGCCTTCCCCATGTGTGTGTATAGGAGTGGAGGCAACTTGAAGCTGATTGGATGATAACTAATTAATACAAATTCGCTCTTAATAACTTCCACAAATGTGAAACTTCACAAACACTACAGACATACACAGACTTTTATCTGTCATCTTTCAGAATATGTATTTTGTTAGTGTATTGCAATAGCGTAAGTGTTTTGTATTTGCATCGCATTGCATTCGGCAAAATCTGCAGCCTTTGCAAGCACAGCACATTTTCTCAAGGAAATCCATTTCTAAGTTCACTTGATTGCTCACAAAAAGAGCCAATTTCTCCAGCTAGAGCTCTTGAGATCATGTATTTTCTGAGATCTTTAGCTGTGCAACAACTACAAGACCTTAGAAGATGACGTACCATAACCTGAAACACTGAAGAAGTGAAGGTACAGTCAGCAGTGTGTGAGTATGGAAGCACAGACACTGATAAATTGCATGTGTCAACTGTTGACAGAGATGGGAAATCAGGCAGTGGCGTCTTCACCCTGCATGCTGCACCTCCTTGTCACCGGTGTGTGTGTGTGTGGATTTATATAGAAGAGCTATTTTTTTAGTATGTTAACAAGCCCAGTTTTAGAGAGTTCCATCTCACTCCTCACACACGACTCTGTCAAGCGCCACAGCAAGTGCCAGCCTCCTGCTCTTCAAAAGGTCAAGGGGGTCATCGGGCAGCCAATTAGTGAGCTAGGAAGAGTGTGGGAGACGGGCGCCTGAGCCTGCAAGCTTGACAGGTTTCTTGCATGAGAACGGTGGCAGGAGCAGGGCAACTATAATAGATTTTCCATATTTGGAAAATATAAGAGTGTTTTAAACATGGATAAGCAGAGGATATTTTGGGTGGAATCAAGGCTGCAGTATCTTTCAACCGATATAAACTTAATACCTTTACCTGTTGTCCAAATTCCTACAATGGAAGGTGGAGAAAATAACAAAAAGTGTGTTTGTGACTCTTTCTTTTATAATCTCAATGTGATTAATCATGTACAGGGGGAAAATAGCACAAAATTTAAGTTTCTGTTTCTTTTGGAGAGGGGAGAGATTGGTGACAGTAATTATGTCTTCTCTGTGTTGGATGAAACAAACTGGTAAAGTCCAGATGTAATCCTGGCAGGTTACAGTTATGTTACCACTATGAGATATGGTTGACTCGAATATTATCGGAAACACATTATTGTGCCACATGGACAAATATTTATATGCATAGTCTCTACGTAAATTGAGGAGTAAAAGGGTATGATCCTTTATCACTGAGAGCCAGATTAGTTCATGTAATACTCTGTAAATGATGCCCTGCAAACTGAAATCTGTTTTAAATTCAACAGGCAGCATGTGAAAAATGATTTGAAGCCCACAGAGAGCAGCAACAACCGTGAGCGTACAGGCACATGTATAAACACTTCTATTCCCAACCCCATCCAAAACTATAAAGCCCCAAAGCCTTTCCGAGGAGATAACTGGGAATAGAAATGATAGTAAAAGAATAAGAGAAGCAGCGGAATAGAAGGAACAGACGCACGGCAGCTTGAGAGGAGTAGAGGAAAATAAGAAGGGGAGAGATAAAGAAATGAGGCGAAGCCGGCTAGAGGCACAGGAGCGAGGAGTCAAATGAGGTGAGGAAGGTAAGGTGAGGTGAAGCGTTAGGAAAGGGGTGAAGTGTTCCGATGGATGAAATCTTGATCCGAAAGTATTATGTCAAACCTCTGGGCTGTCCTATAAAGTCATTAAAGGTGTCTTCACCATTGTCTGCTACCTGAGAGTGAGAATAAAACCTCAGAATAAAACATTCTCAGGAACCAAAGTTGAACTTCTTTGGGAAGTATACTTATACAGGTCAATGAAGTCCATAAAGTTTAAGTTGAAGGGAGAGAAAATGTTCCTACGAATAGAGAGAGACAGAAAAACACAAAGAGATCCAGCCGATGGATTTTCAGATCAGAGTTGTTGGGCAGCTGAGTTACAAGACACATGAGAAAGGAGCTGTGAACTTACTTCAAAACACTCCAGAGGCCAATTCATTCATGCTTGTGCACGCTAGCCAAACATAACTACGGCTGGCCAAGTCTCGCCACAACTGACTTGGATGCCTGACCCGTTTCTCTTATTTTGCTGTGTTTTCTGGAAGGAAACCCAGTCAGTGCACTTCCTCTAGGATTTGAATTTATAGATCCCAAAGCAGGCAGAGACACAAGAGAAAAGGTTTAGTTTGAGACCCACAGCATGACAAAGTGTTCCAGAAGCAGAGGTTTTTACCCACGACTGCATCCCCTGGAATTTTCTAAAAACACACAATGGACAAGAGGAAGGAGGCTGTGGTTGAGTAGCTGGGAGGCTGTGGTTAAGCAGCCTGAATTTAAAGACTTTCCAGACTCCAAATTACAACTGAACTCCTGGAGGCCTTTGCAATGGTTTGACAGAGGAACCGAGCCCCTGATGAAAAGAACCGCAGGCATGAAACTCGGGCTACTGTGGTGAGATCGCCTGCTAGTTCGTGGATATCCCTAAACTCACCTGCAATGGAAAACAGTAAATAATTAAAGCGGGGGCAGTTAGGAGTGTTTTAAGCCACTCTTGAAACTTACTTTAATGGAGTTAGGGTTAGGGTTAGGGTTAGGATTTCATGTTCAGGCTTCATCTGAAACACTTCCTTAAAACTATCATGAACTACCACGACACACAAGTAAGGAACAGGGAAGAATTCTATAATAGCAATGCCGCCAGTATCGCCCACCCGGACCACCTACCTTAAAAAACTCAAGTAAATTTAAGGGGGATCTATTTGGGGACTAGCCACTGTCCACTTCCCCATGATTTTGACCTTTGTGGTAATCCTTATTATCAGATCCACCTTAAAAGTGGCATAATGTTTGTGACTGTGTGTTTGTAATTTATGTATAAGTGTTATTTATCTTTTAAGTATTGTTTTCTTTTTGCAAAAAGGTCCAAAATATGCAGTGACAACACAAATCTTGAGTGTTTCCTGTCCATTGTACAGCCACTGTCAGCCATTGTAACGTGACCCCCATATTACTGGCCGCCAGCAAAATACAGTATTTCCTGCAAGCGCCACTGCAGTGCAGTACTGCTGAAGCACCAATAAGGGGCGATGTTGACTATTCTTTTTGGCTAACAGGAAGGGAACATTGACTACAGCATCAATAAATCTATATGCTGACATTGTGCTTGTTTGTAATTGCAGTGGAATGTTTGAGCATGTTTATTCAGCAGCACCAAAATCTCTTTAATAGCATTATTTTCACGTCTTTATCCAATGAACAGTGATAAAAAGCAGTTTTTCCTCACATTGTATTTCTCCGCACCAGTGGAGAAAAACAACAAACCTATAACAGTGATCCTTTGAACAGTAAAAATATAAATAAACAAGTGTGTTTTGGCTTCACGCTGAAGTCTGAAGTCAACATCTGTTAAAACTTGTGGATATAAACATATTGTGTGTGGGGTGCCGCAAAAAGCTAATACCCGAATATCACGGCAAATGAGAAATGACCAGGCACAAGTAGAGTTTCATTACCTTGTGAGGAAGTTTGGAGAGGGAGAAGGAGAGAGAGAGAGAGAGAGAGAGAGAGAGAGAGAGAGAGAGAGAGAGAGAGAACCCAGAAAGAGGTTCTCTTTCCCTCTCGGTGTGTCCCTGTAAGCGTAAGTGATGGGAGGGCTGTGGGTGATGGATGGAGAGGGGGAGAGAGAGGAAAAGCGAGAGAGAGAGAGGGGTAAAGAGAGGGAAAGAGAAGGAAAGAGAGAGAGAGATAGAGAGACGCGATCTGAATCATTGAACAGGGCTGGAAACAAAACAGAGGTTGAGTGATCGATTGTGAAAGAGGGAGCGAGTTAGTCACCACGGCGTAGGACAGTGTGAATGTGGGCCGTGGCTTCCAGGCAAAAACTAGACCAGTCGTTCAGTAACAACTGACCCCACACACACACGCATTACAGCTCTCTGTTTTTCACTCCAACACACAATTTATTAATGTATCAATGATTCACATCATTCAATAGTTGTGCATAGAAATCCCAGGGAGAGAAAGACATCACTCTGTGTCATTTTCTTCATAGACATCTGGTGTTTTTGTTATGTTCACAATTGTACAACAGAGGGCAGCATTGCTACAATATAATGAATGTAATGGTGGGTATCCTTAGTACATGGAATAGTGTCTTTGTTTACTCTCATAGTGCAGCCCAGTTATGGTATACAAGTACAATAATGCTTGAAACATGTGTTCTGATGATAAATGCTCTAGAAACAAAGCTATTTGTTTATTTTCAATGACATCTGTGGTTTGCAAGACTTAAATAGGGTTGCAATGGTCATTATCAAGGTATGCACCTGAAACTGCAACTATGAAAAACAGGTTTTACTGGTGTAAGCAAAGGCCAGAGCAGGTGGTGGAATCCCTTACATGCAAATGCTGTCAATATGTCAAATCACATATTTCGGTTTAATTCTGTGAGAATAAATATGATACCAATGTGTAAACACTGCAAGAGAATTCAACCCCCTGGCTGTACCAAGCTGTACTATGTTATAAGTGATCGCAAAATAGAACGTTTAATTATTTAACAAAGTGGGGGATGCACAGTGTTCAATGTCAGCCAGAGTGACACCATATAGGGACGGGGGCGGTTTCCTGTCCTAGGTGCAAAATGAATGAACCCACAAACATATACAAAATAAATACACAAACAGCATCACACAGAGCGTCATCTACAAACAGCTGACACGTATTAATCTTGTGACTGCAAGAAGCATCCAACGCTGATTACTCACTCCTTTTCAGCAACACCTTTGCTTATTTTACATTTTGAACAGCTGCTACATTTCACCGCCTCTCTCTCCGTAAAAAAAAAAAAAAAAAAAAGTCTGCTTCTATTCTAAATCAGGCCTGTAACTAGAAATGACGTGATTCTTCCTACGGGAGTCCCCTCTGGTTCCCAAACCTACCATCAATTCAAGCCTCAATGCTGGGTGTGGTCCCCTACTCAACCAGCGTCCAGCTCCACACTTGGGACAGTTCTGCTCCACTGCATGTGGGCTTTGATTCTTGAGACTGCTGCTTGGCTTGCAGTGTGTGTGTGTGTGTGTGTGTGTGTGTGTGTGTGCAAAGAAAGCACACAGAGAACAATGGCAGGCTCTGTGTTAGTGCCTCTGGCAAGATATACACCTGAAGGGCAAAGCTAACAAAATGTAAGAGAGGAGGGGCCTGGGTGGGATACGGGCAGCACACTACAGGCTTTACAGCTTCAGCCTATTTGAGGTTTTATTACACTTCACGCCTGCGTTCTTGTTTCTTGTTTGGTCAAAAGAGCGGCCAAAAATACCACTGGCATATTTGAACCCTTGGTGAAAATTCGCCTCGGGCACTATTTGCACCTCAGGTCCGAAAAACCTTAATACCGACCTGACAGGTGGTCCGTTTCAACCCAAACGTGATACAGCACCAATATAGCATTCAGAAGAAAATGTGCCACATCCATTCCACCTCCTAACCCAGCAGCTTTCATCAGGTTTATACAGCGGCCGTCTTAGAGGTCAGGCCGATCTTGTAGCGTGGTAATTTATGCGATAACACACTATCTATGTCTACGGGACTCCATGTACGCGAGGTCTTCCTCCCACAGTCCAAATACATGCTGGTTACATGACTATATATCATGTATATTTTGCTTTGGATTAAAGCATCAGCCAAATGAGTAAATATTGCTTTTGCGGCTTCACAACGTTGAAGCCAACCAACTACACCGACCAAATTCAGCCATCTTTACAGTTCCACATGCTGACCATACAGCCAGGATAATACATGGAACAATGTTTTGACTATAATCGCAAGCAAAGATGGAGGTACGTGTTGTCATAGTAACACTGCCAAAATTGAATTTGAGAGTCAAGTTTAATGTGAGTGAGGATGGTTACACTTTGGCTCTACTGGGGATCAAACCTGGGATATTTCATCCCTTGAATTAATATCCTGTGGTTCATACTGCACATAGCACACACATTCGCATAACACATTATGTGACAGGCCATGCAAACTGCCTCACCCCTGACAGACACACACAAACACAAGTTATGATCTACAACACAATCTACAATCTACATCACATTATGCCGGAGCATGGTCCCTTTCTCCTCCCCTTTATCGGCCTCCCTCTCTTTATTATATGTTACAACACAGACGTCAGCATTTTCGCCCATGAAGAATGAGCCGCTATTCCTGGCCAATTCATCACCCCCACCCCACTGTGTGCCCTTGTTGTCGGCGTAACTTTCCATTTCCTGTGTTAGGGTGGCGAGGGGGGAAATTTAAGGTCATAATGAAAAAAAAAATAGATCTGGCCGCAGAGGAGAAAGGGGCCGAAGGGAGGGGCCGCCTATTCAATTAGCAAAGAGGGGGTGGTGATACATACACAGGGAGAAACAGAGACAAAAATGAAACATGTTAAAATATATATTGCACTCGGAAATAGCTTCATTTCAACTGCAGTACTCATAAGAAATTCATGCCAATAGAAGGATGTCCTCAGGGAATTGTTAGATTTACTATAAAGACACATACACACACACACACGCGCGCACACACTCACACGCGCACACACACACACAGTTTTACTGCACTGCAGTGCGGTGCGACACTGAAGATAATGACTGCACAAAAACGCTCCTGCTAACACAAACAAACGTCAGCATGAGCACACATGTTCACCCGCAGTGTAAGAGCAAATTTTTGTCTTCACACAGCTGTGCGGCTCTGTGAGGGTGCTTGTTATGTCTACGGAGAGGGACGCAGTGATTGTTGCGGCAGACTTTGCTCAGTACCTAGTATAGCTTTCAATTATTTCATCAGAGGGAATCTAAAAAAAAAAAAAAAAAAAGAAAAAGTGAAGAGGCAGTCACTGTGGGAGCTGCTGGTCTATCCATTGATTTTTTTCTTTCATTTCTTATTTAATTACACCGCACATTTATTCCTGGTTCTGTGTAAAGGAGAGTAATGAGTCAAGGCTGCATCCTACGTGGAAGAGATAACCAGGATTTACCAACGAGGGCGACCACCCCACACAAAGTGGTTGAGAGTGGATTAAATCAGCAGACTGCAGCAGTTATTTGTGTTCCCAGAATTCAATGTTGCCAAATAAACCAAATGTACTGCTGTGCTGTACAGAGCCCTGATGAAACCTGCGTGATCAGTAAAGTTTTGAGGTCGCGCAAAAATATACCAGATTTATTACATCTTTGCCGTCTCACCTGCTCTGCTGGGACTGCGTGTGCATCTTTGTACGACTGGCCCACGCAGGTGTGCGTCTCAGTGTGTGTATGTGTGCGTGTGTGTGTGTTTATGTGTATATGAGTAAGTGTAGGTGTGCATGTTCCTTTCCTATCTGGGTCAACCATCTGGGGACTTGCCAAAGCTGGGGTAATGTGGGCAGCTGGCCATTACAGCTGGCCCGCAATCTCACACGCACTCACACACACACACACACACACACACACACATATATGTATAAACATACATACATATACATACAGTAAAGCATGGAGTAAGCAGGTAACATCTGCATTGCTGCTGCCTGAAGCGAGCACTCAGCCCTGCCACCTGAGTCCTCATTAACTTCTCCACGAGTAAAAAGGAGGTTTGTGTATGCGTGTGTGTATATTGTGTGTATTTGTGCATGTCTACGTAAGCACCAATTAGCATAGAATGCTTGTGAATTAGTCTGTAATTACGGGGGAGTATGTGCATGTGTATTTGTGTGCATTACGTTTAAGAATGTTTGCCTACACAACTGTCTTTGACATTATGTTCATTCTCATAAGGTTGGAATGAAGAGTTGAAGCTAATTAAACACTTCCAAGATGGTGGTCAAATTCAGCCAGAAGAGCCTCTCCAGCCGTCTTTCTTTCAGCCCTCCTCGCGTACAATGGAGGTCCAGGCTTTCCCACACCGCTTCTATTCACCAGCCATAGATTGAATTACGAGAGAGGTGCTCCCAAAGTAGGGCACGACATGCTGTTTTCACATGTGTGTGCGTGATATACTGTGAGTGAGTGTATGACAAAACAAATGAGGACCCAGGGTATCCAGTGGAGTCTGCTGAAGCTTACACCTGGTAAAATGAGAACCATTTGTGGGAAGCCCTTATCAACAATAGCTATTCTAAGCCGATCAGCAACACTACACAGAAATGCATCCCTGTACGGACACATGGACGTGCATAAGGACGCTGGCAGTTTCTTTCCCAAAATTGCCAGGAGACATATTCCAAAAGTAATATACGGTCTTAGAGGGGATTTGTACCTTTCTACCAGCAATCTTCACATGTTCACACTTTTCTACATCATACGTCCACACTTAGTCCACCATAGATTCAATTAAACTGAAAGCAGCATTTGGGGTGAGATTGGAAGAACTGACTGTTAAAAGGTCATTATCCTCCATGAAAAGAGCAGCTGCAGAAATTTCAAGAAAAAAAGAATGTGCGTATCCTGCCATTTTTAAACTACATGCTGGATTAGAATGAACCTTAACCACAAACCGCAAATGTGGCTTCAAAGCCAGAGTCCAGTAAATGGATTGAAATCTGTGGCAATGTGGCAAAGATAGTAGACAGTAGTGTAGTCAATGCGGTTGGTTCCCATGGCCAGTGGCATTTCACTGAGCAAGGCACATTGACCCCCAACTGCCCCAGTAGCCTACAACAGGAGACTGCACATAAACCGGGCAGCTCCTAATAGTTGAACACAAATTAAAACCACGAAGGCCTCGAGGGAACAATACCACTCGTGTCCAAATGTCTCTGAATGTTTAACTGAGCTCGTTCTGGCAGTCACCGTGACATGAATACATCCTTGTATTCTTGACCTGCAGTAATAAATCTGCATCCTAATGTAAAGATTATTCAGTACGTGCCTATAAAAGGCCAAAAGTGAGACTATTAATATAGTATTTGTATCATAATTCAAATTTATCAGCAAAAAACAACCTGTGCTCTTTGTTTATGTAGGGACAGCAGCTATCCTCCTTGTAAGTAGTAACTAGCCCTTTTATTTGCTCAGTGCTACAGCACCACTCAGTGGACAGTCTGGGTTAAGGTCTTTATTTCAGGGAACATGGAAGTCCCCTTTATCGTCCTTTATTTATTTCTGTTCATAGCAATCATTTATATTTAAAGGCAGACCCAAAAAGAAAACAAAGATCAAAAACCGGTACACTGTCCTCTGGGGCTTCAGCAGTTAATGAAGCAACGCTGAGAGAAGGAGCCAAACCTCTTTCTACCCAACAAAACGCAACGTGGAATGTGGAAGTATACTCTTGCACAAGCGGCAATCAACAGTCGCATTTGGTCCAGACTGCAGAAAGGATGATGTTGGGAGAGAAACAATAACACTGTATATAAAAAGGAGTGACTGAGTGTGAGAGGCTGTGTGTTGTAGCTGGTGTCAATATGCCAGAGCAGAAAGCACAGAGGAGAAGTAAGGCCTGGGCAGATGTGCCTATGGCACCCAGGCCACCCTTCCCCCAATTACATTCAGCTCTTTTTTTTTTGCTTTTCTGTCTGGCTGACAACACAATCATGGTTGTGTGCTGCTGCAGATTAATCACAGTCAGTATGCGTGTGCAGTCTTTCTTAACTGACTAGAAGATTTTGCTCTGTCTCTCACATTAGAAGACCCTATGTTTACACCAGGCAGGCGTGAATGTGTTTCATCTGCCTCTTGAATAAGGAGGGTGAATAAAGATAAACTGAAATACAATATGCATCGTAGTGTAATATACAAAAACTGAATTATACCACTATATGTAAAATACAAACTAAGATGCTGTAAGATGCTGGGGTGGAAGATTACCATCTGGCCATGGCTGCCTTAGGCCTGTTCTATGGATCAGTGAGTAAAGCTGGTTTGACTTGCTCCTTGGCTGCTTGCTAGCAGTCCACATCTCTTTCTGAAATCTGATGTGCCAGCTGTGCGACTGACTGTAGGCCCAAAACACAGAGATGTTTAAAACTATACTTTCCAAAATTGCCCAGAGCTGTTTAAACAAACAAACAACCACACAAAAAAGCAGGTAGAAGGTTTTCCAATGGCTTCTAGAAAAGAGCTCCCAGTGTCAGTATGGTTAGATGCAAGAAGAAAAAAATATATACCATTTATTGCATTAATCCGATCTAATCTGTCTACCATTGGAATGAATAGTCATTAGAAGTAATTCCTCCATCTATATACAGTTCTTAAATTCAAACATTAACCAGCTTCGTCTCATTATGGCTCCTCATCAAGTTTGAATATTTTTACATAACGGGACCATTGCTGGGGAAACGCCTTCCATGTGAAGTTAAGTTGTAGTTGCAGTCAGAGAGATTAAAATCAGTGGCGCTGCAGATCGGAATCTCGCTTCTCCTTCCATCAGGCAAAGGCCACGGTTACGTAAGGATAGCTGTTTTAGCGTACTAATGAACATGCTTCTAACGTGAGAACCAAGATAATGGCCAGTGTGGAAAATGTCACATTCAGTGCTTTTAAACCAGTTACACAGCCAAATTGTGTAGAGTTTATAATTTCATTTAAAATGACCTTTTGTGATAAACATATAAACTGCTTTTCAGTGTATCTGGGATAGAGCTACAGCCGTGGACCAGAGGGCTAATGACTCAAAGTGATGCCAACTTGCTGACTCAGGAGGCATTGAATGTCATTTACCTTGTGGGCTGATCAAAGTGACCAAGACACAGAGTGAGGGAGAGGCAGAGGACAAACAGTGAAGGAAAGGATAGAGGCAAGAAGCTTAAAATAGAACAGAAACGGCATTAAGAGAGAATGTAAAGGTAGCAGTCACCCTACATCACAGCTGCAGTGAGGAAAAGCTGAACAGACTCAAATACAATTGAATGCATTCTGCCGTACATCACCTAGTTTCCTCAGCAGGAGCCATTAGATCGTTAGAGCACTTCAGAGGCAGGCCTATCTACTGGTCCCATCTTCATGTAGCACACAAAGTGATCGCTCATGCGCATACTTCAATTCTACTCTGATTAAGGCAATACATTGATTTTCAAACACCATGTAAACACCGTAATCACAGCATAAATCTGCATTGGTGTACTATCGAGTAGCTGAGCTATATTATGGGATTGTAAATCAATTCGCTCAAGCACGTAAACAGTTCATTGTGTTACAAACGGAATAAGCATTCTGCGCACGCATCTCCTCGCCTGGTGTACTTTACCCCATGCAGTGATTAAAGCGGTGTTCTGTAAGACTGTGTTGTAGATGGAATTGACTCCCTCTGCCCCCCCCCCCCCCCCCCCCCCTTTCTACAAGCTGCACACCAGTGAAATAATGTAGTATAGTGATCTGACTCCATCAGTAGGAGGCGCTAGAGAGAAATATTTTTCACTGAGCACTCAATTACATCCATCAGGAGGTAAAAAGGATTTCGGCAAATTCTATAAAACCTTGCTAAAACTATTCACAATTAAATACACAAACAAATAATAAATTGGATGAGTTGTTTATAAATGTTTATAAAAAGTGAAATGGTGCAATCAGTGCAGATTGGCGCATAGTGTAAACATACCGATTAACACATAAGCCTCTTGGAATGTAATTTTTCAACAAAATCCTGTTCTGAGCTATGACTTAAACATTAGGTAAACCAGACAAGCCTTCCAGTTCAAAAGCCATTTGCCCAACCGGATTCACACACATAGAGGCGAGAGAACATTACACAAATTATATTGTATAAAACAAAAGTGAAAAATGACATTTCGCTGTGTTAAAGACTGATTCCACTGAAACATTCATTTTAGCCGAATCTGCATGCAAGGCATATCCAGTCGATTGACAGAACAATCAATTAGAAACATTTCCTCCATCATCTCTCTTTAAGCACATCATCAGTTCAGTTAAGAGGGTCTAATCAATTCAAACAGGCCAACGCTTCACTTTGAGTGCATGCATGCATGTGTGTACGTGCGAGACAGAAGGTGTGTGTGTGGTGTCAGGGTTTTCGTGGAGAACAGCAGCAGATGTGAGAGGGTAATTTTGTGCCTCAAGAGACGCTCTCTGATTTGTTACAAAGCATTATGGGTAGATTTGCTGCTGCTGAACTTGAGTGGTCTTCAAAGACACACTGTTCTGTTCTCTACTTACACACACAAATATGCACGCACACACACACACCTTTTTATTTTAGTTGACCTTCACCTTGTGGGGCCCATTTTTGAGTGATGGTTACATTCACCTTCACTGTGGTGAAAAGAAAGCATCTGTTTCAGATACTGACACACTCACCAATCACTCACCAGCTCACTACTCCTGTAAAGGCAGATGATCACAGGACAATCACATGCTATAGTGTGCTGTACTGAACCATCAGAGGAAAACCTATACCTAAATACATGAAATGAGTGTCCTTCATCAATGACCTTCAAGTCACTCAAATCAATCTTTGGAGTATTTCTTAGTGTTTCAAGACCAGTTTGCTTTCTTATAATGTGAATCATAAATTCAGCATGAATACTGGTGTAAGGTTCACACTCGTGTGTCAAACCGTGTATGATTAAGAGGTTCCGTGAGCTGAAAACAAAGCAGCAGCATGTCAATGATCACAGCATTGGAGAGAAGGAGCTCATCAATGAATTTGGCTAGAGAAATGTTTATTTGAAATGAAAACTGCAGCCTCATGGCCCTACTTTGACACCTACATTCTACATTGTAGAGTCTAAAAAGCTCAGGGCCATTTTTATATAACTAGTATGAGGTTGGGAGAAACTTGTGGTGCAATGATTGAATAACAGAAAAAATTGAATTAAAAGCTGGAAGATACAGAAGACGGTATAATTACTAATATACTGTAACATTAAACTATATTATACTGTGCACATCACCACACATAAACATGTACCAGTTGCTATTACATAATCGGTAATAAAAACAAATATCTAAGGAGGGCAGTGGCGAGCAGAGGCAAGTAGATTATTTGGCGGCAGCATTTTTGACATGAACAGACAATGAGGTCATGGGTTGCCAAGGCTGTTTTCTGTTGTGGAGGGTGTTGTTATGGTTCACCAGTGGATCTGACAATGGCAAGCAGACATCTGCTAGGGTAATTAACCCCAGAATAGCTTGAGTTGTATTGATATTGGATAATCTTTGTCCTTGGTGCATCCTGACAGGTGAGTGGAGCTCACCTAGTACCGTCTAAATCTATTCTGTTTGCTTTCAACTGTTCTCCCTTGTTTCTTCACCACCCCAAGAGATTCGAAGGCAATAATGTACACTCTATGTAACATGGAGCGATGTACAGTCGAACACACACCAGTAATGGCCCAGGGGAGATCTGAAATGAGGGCAGAATGGATAGAACAACAGGAGGAAGTGGAAGAAGGATGGGGTAGAATGATATAGACTTCTTCAATGAGGGGAGGGACGGAGCAGAAAGGTTCTCCTCGTCCAGTGGAGAGGATATAGGGGCACCTTCTCCACAAAACAAACAACCATTCCTAAATGAGCTTTCCACTGGTTTTAATGGAAAGTTTGTGCAATGTGTTAAAAATGTTGTTTCAGAGATAAGTTCAGAAGATCAACTCCAGGGTTAGAGATACTGTATACCAAGACAGAGATTGGGTTTCCTTCTCAACCGAGTCAACCAACAGTACATAATGTTATATGACTGCTTAGATGAAGAAAGAAAACATGCCAGCAAAATTTCATGCCTTTTCTGCATGCAACATTCAAGAGCAGGCCATTTGTCGTTGTATCACATCAATCTTTCATATCTTGACTGCGCTGTCACAAATGGTCTGGCAGTCAAGTACATCATGACATGTACATATGTTTCATAGCAAGCCAGGCAACCTACAGTGGCAGGGGGAGGTAGGCAGGGAGGTAGCTCTTGGGGATAAGACAGGAAAGGTTTAAAAGTAACTGGAATATTCTTTAACACGTGAGAAAGTGTCCCCTTTACAGCAGTGGCTGACCTGCCTTTCATGGAGTTGGAAGGTAGCGGAGACTCTCTTTCTATTTGTCAAAAATTGGGGGCTTCGGGGGTCTGCGTCTGAGAAAAGTTTCCATGAAAAATAAATGTTAACATTACCACAGTCGGTACACTTTCCACAGCTTGAGAACCAGTGCTATAAGGGATAAGCTGCACATTGTTAAATCTGGATGGTAAGTATTAATGTTGCATAGAGATGTCTAGACTAGAGCCTAGAGAATGTGAGGTAATCTAATGGTATTCATTAATGGACTATCAAGTAAATCCATGTTTGACCCGTAATCATGCTTAGGGTTCATCAGCTGCCTTTAATTCTATTTCACTGACATTTTGTCCATGTAAAAGAAACACATTTTAATTTTTGTAAAATTACTTAGTCAGGCCTGAAATTTCACGTAGAAATCAAATTTCTACAGGAGACGCCAACACCTGTGACTCGGTACTTGAGCTTGATGTCAAACGCTGCAAAACACACAATGTAATAATGAACGCAAACATTCTGTTCATCATAAAAACAAACATTTTATATATACAGCATATTTGTTTTGATGAAAGCAATAGCGTTTCTTTAAATAGAACGCCTGAAAAAGCAAAGCAGCCCACCACAACCCACCTCCTGCCAACATACACAAAGCTGGTAATGAGTGACTCATCAGTGCTAGTTCTCTGTGCTAATTTTATCATTGAACTTCACAGGCTTGACGAAAGGCTCGCTATGGCAGAATGTATGAACAGCATGAAGCTTATTAACACCAAGATGGTCACGTTCGTTAGCCAACAACACTGTCAAAGCACTGACAGTCAGTGTTTGCACAGAAACATCCACACCTAGCATACTTTTGTATATAGCCCCACTGACTTCATTTAATAAAGGAGTAGTGCAATTGTTGGATTAAAACACCAGAAAACACACACACACACAGACACACACACACACACACACACACACTCACACACTCACACACACACAGGGTGAACATGACAAATTTGTACTGCTGAAAAGTAATATAAAATATTAAAATTACATGACAACAATGTGACTGTTTACTATCCATATCAATCCTAAAATAATGGACCCTCAGCCGAACCCTATGACATCAGAAAAGTGACACGTTGGCAACCATCTTCTTCAAGCAGTATGGCTCTCACAGCAGTGCCAGCGCGACCAGCTGGAGTATTTGCAAAAACGGCAGTTGTGATTTGCCTGTGTGTGTGTGTGTGTGTGTGTGTGTGTGTGTGTGTGTGTGTGTGTGTTTTTCAGTGAGTCAATTTGGCATAGCAAGTCCACTTCAGCTTATATAATATGGATCATTCCAAATGTGAGAACAAACTCATACTATGATGCAATCATGTTTTAAGAGCTCACTGCCACAGGGGAGAAAACATCATCACCACCGATCACCAATGTTCACTCACTCACCGAATCCAATAAAAGACACGGGCAAGTAGACACCTGTAACATTCTGAACACATACTAGTGAAAGAATAAAGATAACTCTTTGTAACTCAGACATGACAAAACGTTTGGCAGCTATTTCTAAAGCTTGTATCGCAATATGTTCACACGTACATCATTACCAGAATTCACTTACTTTCTTCTGGTCATTGATGACTTACAACACCAAATTAGTCAAAATGTCCATCCAGGCATCAAATCAAATGGTTATATTGAGAGAGTGTGGCGATGAAGGGCTGCATCTGGTAAAATCTGCTATTTTTAGTGACTGGCCTGGTGTGTTCCAATATGAAAGAAGTTGAGATTTTGTATTTGTCGACTTGTGTTATTATTAACTACTTGTATCACTGTCCACAGTTACAACTCTGCACTCTACGCTACAGTATCAATACTTGCCATTCAAGAAGTGAAAATGTACACTGTGCCCTTCTTCATTCACAATGATGACTGTCTGACCATGTTGTGTGTAATAAGTTCTTCTGAGACATACTGGGGCCTTTACCTTGTGCAGGATCATGTTGTGTTGCAGCTTTTACTGTGTGAAAGGCAAAGTATACCCAACCCACCAAACCAGGGAACCCACCCTGTTTCATAAATATAATCTGATGAATGATTTATCCAAATTCTCACTGAACTACTGAGTTTGTCTTTCTGAAGCGCTTTGAATAAAAAGAATATAGGAACTGGTGAACAACTAAATGCTAAATGAGGCTATTCTTTTTAATTTAAGCCGCTTAATATTCTTGTAATGGCAGAGAAACGAATGACTTCAGAGTGGCTAAATAACAAGCAATTAGGATCATTTGACACGGTAATTTCCTCTACTGATTCCTGTGACTGGAGTCAGCTAGTTTTTGGCATTGAGGTGGACCTATAGTAATTAGGTGCACGTATCCCGCATCTCTCATTATGTCCTCTCTGTTGAGGAAATTAACATCACTGTTGATTTTTGGCCGACAACGTTCATATTACATTACATTACATTACATTACGATCATTTGGCAGACGCTTTTATCCAAAGCGACTTACATTACATTACCACCCTTCGCAGAAGGGGGAGCAATCGAGGGTTCAGTGCCTTGCCCAGGGGCACCTCAGCAGGGGCTCGAACCAGCGACCCTCCGGTTCCAAAGGGGAAGCACTACCCACTGAGCCACTGCCTCCCTCTAAACTAGCTGACTCCCTCATATCTGAGATTTGAAACATCAAAAGTGAATCTGGTGGAAATTGGGACACGTTATTGGGAGTGGTAAGAAAATCTAAGTGCTTATGTTTTGATGACATCAGCATCAACCTCTCTCCCGGTGCATACATATTGCCATTTTAAGGAAAGTCCTATTGATATTAATAAAGTCTTTTTCAAGGGAGTCTTGGCCAAGATGGGCAGGGGAACAAGTGTCAAGTAAAAGACAGCAAAAACACAATCACACACCGAAACACAGATCACAACAATCGCTGTAGGGGTTTTCAAATAGCAAATTGTTCATTTCGTCATGATTGTTCAGCTGGTTAATAAAGCACTTGATGTAACAAAGCTTTTATGAAAAGTTGCTCCCAGGTGAGGAAAAGGTTCTGTGTGCGAGCGCAGCCTCGGTTCAATACAATGATTGCATCAGCATCCAACATAGCAGCTCCTACCTTTATAACATTAGCTGGGAGTAATGAAGTGGTGTGTCTATGAGAGAGCGAAAAAAGAGGGCGGGGAAAGTGTTGGACAGCTGCACATGTGGTTTGAGGTACGTTTCATAATGCCTCTATGCATCTACAACAAGCTGACACAGGTAGTTAGGTGGTTGAAGTAAATGCTTCAACCACCTAAAAGGATAGTCTAAAGCACAAAATGGCAGAGCTTTGGAAACAACCGCACAATGAATGCAAGATGAATGCAGATGAATAAAGGCTATAACCAGAAGGCTTGCCACAGGAAGCTGGCTGTGTATTTAAATCCCGCAGAAACAGATTGGAAAGAATGACCTGCTAGGCACAAACCCAGTAACAGCAAACCGGATCTACTGTGGCGCTTGGTTAGGGCTCTTCAATCCCTGCTCAGGACAAAGCATGGACGGGTTGGCATGGCCTTTGGAATAATCAAGACTTTGCTTCCTAATGCCACAAATCTGTACAAGGACTTGCATTGTCAGTTTGCCTACAGCACAGCAGAAGCAGCTATTCTGAGAGACAAAAGTTCCTCTTTATGATAATGAGACTGACATTTTTCGGTTTTTATGCATTCGCTCAGCAGAGCTTGAACCTTGATACTTTTAATGCCACGTTCGACAAAACCCACTGAGGCGTACAAGGGACAGAACCCGTGACCTTGGCAGTGCTCTTGTCCTTTTCTTGTCCGTTGAGCTAGCTGCAGCATATGTGTAATATGTCTTAGCCCTGCTGTGCCCTTGTATGCCCTTACATTCTGCTTGGATACGCTTGCTCGCGCGACTGAAAGCAAGCACAGGCAGGGGGGGGTGCTAAGCTGGTTGAAAAACTCCTGTAGTGCACACAAATAGCTCATGCATGCACAATGTCTGATACACACTGCATCTATATTAATATTTGAAACCCTACAGTCTTCAATCCTTTCAAACCCTTCAATCTCTTATCGTTCCCCCTCCATCCACTTTCCCCTGCTCTGAGACCAGCTTGCAGCAGTTCCATCTCGACTGCTGACCGCTCCCGCATTGGGGCGGTGATTAAATTAAGGGTAAAACGGGAGGAGAAAAACTTGTCATTACCCTTGGTTGCAACAAACTCTCTAAAACCGGACAGGAGCGATATTCCAGAGGGATGCGATGGGAATAATCACAATGTCCCTTTGAACGACACTTGTTATAGACATTGTACCGTATTACAGCAGGTACATCATAACAAACACGTCCTGATGAATACTAAATAAATTATAGGAGGGCAGCTTGTAGACTAGAAACAATGTTCAACTGCAGCTGACCGTTCGCAAGGTAGCAGGGTGTGGTGTTGCTTTCGTCTTTGCTGCATGTTGGTGTAAATTTTGCACAAGCAGGAGGAAAATCCATTACAAGGACTTTGTGTCTTTTCAAACACATGTCTAGCCAGATGGGATTTAATTTATTGGATTACTAGTAACACAACAAAAACAGCTGTTATTTCAGGATGCAATTAATCCTGGGATCGGGCGGGGGGAGAAAAGTCACATACTGTATGCAAGGATTCTGGCGTGAAAAGCACAAGGAATAATAAAAATGACCTTACTTCCCGCGCTTGCGACTGCTACTTCTGGTCTGACAGCAAAATGGACGTGTCAAATCAACAAAGGAAACTCTGAAGTTTAATAGAGAAAGGTACTGAATGCTGCATTTGCTCCCAGATGTGACTGAGAGTCCCTGCACACAACAGGCCCCATCAATATAACATTTTGTTTCTTTACATTTTTGCAGACCTGAAGGCATAGGAACCAAATAACAAAGTCCATAGCTGAGGGAGTCACTTGCCTGTACCCTGGCATATTTGTTGATGGGTCCCACCTGATCCAAAATTGATTATGCATTTTTTATAATACTGGAGATACAGGTGAGCACATGTGAATTAATTATTACTTGTATAAAAATGGGTTGTGGCTATAACGTGAAGGCCACAAGGAAACATCTCACTGCTGTTTCTATTCTGAATCTCACATTACAACGGCTCCATAGCCCAGCTTCAGGAATACAGTAGCATGCCTGATGTGGGTGTGTGTTAAATATATTTCACTTTGACCAGTGCAACTGGCAAACAAATGCAGTATAATGGAACGTGAATCCTGCCGCCTTCATAAAACAGATTTCACATTCAATTATTTCCCAAGAGTCACTCCCACGTTCACGTTATGCTGCAGCATAACAGAAAGCAGAACTAAGTTAGAGTGCCATATGCCTAAAAGTTAGACTTGTTCAGCATCACACTTTACTTCACAGTTCACAGAACACAGGCATGATTCTCCAGATAACAAGTGATGTAAACACACACTACATTCGACATTTTTCCACAGTGCGCCTCACTAGATAGTTACAGCTTTCTTAGAAAACCAAAGCTCTCCTTACGTCCTTGTCACTCACTCAGCCACACTCGCCACTAACTTGGTAATTAACATGTGTTGGATGTTTTCTTGCTGCTGCTCCAAAGCGCATTCACTTCAACCCCTCATGTCTGTCTCAACACTGATCCCATAAAAGTTCCTACCCAGATGATATGACATTTTTTTCTATATTCAAATAAAGGGAGGCGAAAATATTGAAGTAAGCCCCCAAAGAGGTGGTGTGTATGTCTGCTACACCGACTCTCACACAGCTCATTATTTTTAATTAGCCCTTCTAACGATGCCACTGTAGCCTGCGACAAACCATGTGCAAATCAGCATATTCCCTCTGATGCTCGATGCTGGTCGTACACACACTGTAAAAGAATATAATCTGTCTGTCTCCCACTCTCTCCCAAATATCCACAGTTCTAATTATAGCTTTCCTATTAATCAGCCACAGCTGTAATTATTCCAATTCCAGAGTGTAATCTGATCAAGGTGGCGAAGATCAAATCACAGCCACTTTCTCCTTTATACTGCGAGGCCTGACGGGGGTTTCGGGGAGGGACTTTAGCCGTGGTGACAGTGATGAGTTTGGGAACAAAATTGATTTAGTCTTTGATTACAATGAAACAGAGAGCTATGCACCAAAACAATTCTAATCAGGCTCAGTATGGTGGCACATTGGCAGCGTGCATGCCTGCGTGTCGGTGAATACAACTCTGCTGCAAGCCTCTGAAGCTGTTTGACTGCTGTCATTAGTTTAGGCGACAGTTTTACAGGGTTTCCTTTTCTGTAATATTTAAAGCAATATAGAGCAATATTGAGGTTCTGGTCAAAATTACAGGTAAACATATTTTCCATTAATTTTCCAGGCTTTTCACAAGTGTAGAAAGCTTGTTTAAAGAATAGGAAGCAGCTTTCCAGGGTCATTCTCGTCTTGTTTAATATTCAGGTTTTATGGCACATCCTTTGATGTGAATTATCATGGAGTGTACTACACCAATCCCATTGCTGACTTTGTGGTAGAAATGTTTTAAGTGTACTTTCATATCCTTTTCCAGCACTCAGTCAGTAGGTAAATATGAGTCAGTACTAAAAGAAAAACAATTTAGCACAGTACATGTCAAAGTACTAGAGCCCATGTTACAGTGGAGTTACATAAACAGACCCTGCCACTGTGGTAATATGGTGCTTAATTACTGCTCCAGATGTACCAAGTTCCATCTGCAGCTTACGCAGTGTAAAACAAATGTCAGTGAGACAGTGTGCAGAGTCAGTCTGCTGCGTAGAATCTACACCATCACTGATAGCAGCCACTATTTCAGTTTCGTCTCAATGACAGCACTGTTTTTGTAACCGGCCACCACTCCAACATTCAGGCTCCAAAGCAAACACAAGTGTTTGATATCCAATCCACTCGTCCACCGCCTGACCATCCGGTCAGATAGATGGAAACTGGCGTGCATGTATGATCTCTGTGTCTACAGCCGTGACAGGATGTCGGAGAGAGTGCGGTATTCTCCACATATAAATACATGCTAACCATCTCTTAATGTGACACAGTGGTGTGAGCCACACAAGTTACCAGACTATACAGAACATTTGCAGTGAGAAGCCAACATACTTTCATTACTCCGTCACAACACAGTGGAAAGTTAACTTTGTGAGGGTTTGTCATTGCTGTCACTGTAACTGTGCTCAACAGGACAGAGTCAAAATCAACTGTTTTTAGAAGCAACAACTGCTGTTTAATGATTTATGAGGATGGGAACATGAGGAATGAAGTTGGACTTAAGGAGCAAACCGCTGAATAGAAGAGAATCTTCCAATAAAATGAATCCTGTTTATAAACAAAGGACTTCAGTCTCGATCTTTGTAGCTTCTACTATTGGTGGCCTGTATTGGTGGTCTCATAATCACATCTCAGTTGCTCAGTGAAGGGCCAAATCGTTTTAAAAGTCTCCCACTTTCATCAACCCCTTGAACCCTTAGTAGGAAAGTTAACATCATGACTACAGCTGATACGAAGCTCAATCTGAAGAGCAGGCAAACCTTAAAGTCTTATCTATTAGCAACTGTGGCTTGTCCCACGGATGGACGTCTACTGCTCTCTACTTTACTACTCTAAAAACACATGGGTATATCATATGTCTTATTCCTTTGGGATAAGGTTAAAAAAATAAGGCAATTTTAGTTGGTTACTGCAAAAGACTTTAACTCCTTAAATCGTACTGAATACATTTCTGTGGTGCGGTTTTATGGTTGTACCACAATAAATAGAGCAGTAACACAGTCCTATGCAATGTGGAGGGCTGTTTCAGTGACCCCTCGCTAATGTGGGCGAGCTCAGCAGGGTTTCATGGACTAAATTTCAAACAAGACCTTCATACTGCTAGCCAGAGGATTAGATAAGACACCAAACATTAAAGGTTACATTTCCCTCTCAGCACTGTGTGTGAAAATACCTCCACTTGTAGTGGTTCAAGACAGGAAAGACACTTAAATAAAACAGTATTTACCATTGAATTTCTCGAATTTTAGCAAACACACTATCCCACAAAAAGACTGTTTCAGACTGATGGTAAATTCCTGCAGTGTGAAATCTGAGTTCAGTTCTGTTTCAGCATTTTGGAACTGTGAAGACCTTGTCTACCTTCAAATACAGTTAAGCAGATGGTGAATGGTTAAGTTAAGTTTCACAGCAGACATTCCATCAGCTTTTGTGTGGCACCATGGCAGCATGAGTCTTATCCTGAATTCTAAACACCAACTGCTGGACCTAAGGTCAACCTCCTACCACTTTCGGACTCATTTCAGTGGTGTACTGCTTACACACGCAAAAAACACACACTGCACTCATGACGTCAAGATAATATGGGTGGCCTAGTTCCTGGCGGTGGAATGATGAATATATCTGAGGCAGTCACCTTTGCAGTAATAAGACGAAAAACTAACTTTCCTTGTTGTACACAGCTGCTATCATCCATCGCTCCCGGGAAACCTTGGTAGCCAGTCCGCCGTACCTGTCTGTGTCAACACATCTGCAGATTGCGGTACATTTACTTTAAATAACAAGTTAATAAAATACACCATTAAACAACAAAATCTTCCTGTGACACTGTGAAAGTGTTTTCGGTTGGTCAAACACTGCACTTCCTTTTTTGCGCAGTCTGCAAAATTTCCTCTGGGATAAAATAAAGAAATAATCCGCTCTCTCTTTTACACCGTCTACGTCCAATAAAGGCTCCCACAACACCACCAGTGTCCCCAGCTCACTGATAGCACATACAGTAAAATTGTATAATAGTTTGTTTAGAAATATTGCACACACAGCACGCCACAAGCCTCATTACTTGTCAAACATGAGCCTTACATCTCTGCAGCCTTACATCTCTGCAGCAGCACAGAATATTAGGTGTGTGTTAGTGATCCAGCCAACTCTGCACTAAAAGTTGATTACAATAATGGAGGTGAGGGAGATGCGAGAGGGCGGAGTGCCAGAGGTTTGTGTTTCCAAAAAGAGGAAAGTGGGCACAGACTGAACGGGGCATTTGTTGAAATTTCAGCATCACCACTAATGTAAATTGACAGCAAGCTGGATCTGCATGTCAAGAGTTGTGTTACAGTTTGACAATACATGTTTATAAATATGCACGTGTTCAGAGTGCATTTAAGGATTGTTTGAAATTTAATAATGGCAAAACAGTCTGTTAAAGGCTGAGTGACACTGAGTGAGAGAGAGGTCTTTGCTTTTATCTCAGCGTTTTCACTGTGGGAAAGATAAATACTTCCTCATAAAGACAGCTTGGTGCTGTCACCTGCACACCAACGGGTGAACAACCCCCCCCACTCCTCCCACCTGCAGGGATCAGAATCTTCTCAAGGCAGCCCTGCTTCTCAATGTGACAGTTCCTGCCCCTCAGCACCCAGCAGGAAAACTGAGACAATTTGAGTGGAGGGCAACAAGGGTGGTAAGCGTCTCATTTTGTCAATAGCACCACCTGTCTCTGGTGCCGGCTCTGGCTCTCTACAGTTAAAATAATGGCCCCAAGTCTGTGTTTCTATGTAAAGATAATCTTAACACGACAGGGAGAAATGGACCAGAAATATGAATGATAAGTCTCAGAGGCCGACAAAGGAAATGTTCCAACAAATAAGGTAACACAGAAATGTCTCAAAAATCCCCTTATCTACACCACTTGGTCAAAAGAATGTGGCTACATAAACATTATGTCATCATACCTGTACCAGCCTTGACACTCGTGGAGGCTCAACTCTTTCTTCCGTTATTTCACATGAGCTCAACTCTTTTTTCCGTAATTTCACATGAATGCGATCCATTCAGGAATGTTGCAATGCCTTTTGACTTTTTGTTTGACATGGTGTTGATGTATGAATCTTATTGTTGTAATTACTGTAAGCCACTCTAGGTGTTAAGTGCCAGGTGCCACATGCCAAATGCAACAAATCTTCTGAACTCACCGTTGCCGTGCTGAGCCACAGGATGAGTGCTTTAGTATGCCAATCCTTTGAGGTCCTTAAGAAAGCTGCCACACACCGGGCCTGCAGGGAAAAAAAGAATATATTTGTAAAGGCTATGTCTCATCAATGGAATAAGGTGGAAACAGTGCAGTCAAGTGACGTTAGTAAGCCATTCCTAAAGTAAAGCTTTCTGATGCCTTCAGCAATGGATGTGCCAAGGCAAACCCAAAGTTCAGCCGTAAGAGATTAGGTTTGATTTATCATTCACTTCTGTAACATTTTTACATCAAAATATAGATTCACCTGGCTATACACCTGGTTAGACAGACACACAAAAAAATCGAGGGTAGTCTGAGAATTCTTTTGCCAGGAACTGGGTTTTGCAGTGCAAAGATGTTGCCAGCTGTGGCCTGACACAGCAGGTCTAAAAGAGCAGAGGGGGATTTATGGAACAGTGTCTAAAGGAATCGGTACCTAAAATGGCCTGTTTTCATTCAGTGTGCAAAACGGTGCTGCAAAAGGGGAGAGCAGAAATGGATCAATGTGTTTTCTGCACAATAAAACCTACATGAAAATCTGTCCTATACCACTACACTGATTTTGCCTATACTATCGGGTGAATGATTGTAGAGACTAAGATGGAATAGTTAGACCTGATGTGAAAAATCAGCCCCAAGTAGCAATGAAAATAAGGCCAAGAATTTCTGCAGGCATTTGGGAGGAAGTAGTAAGCCATCACGCCATGAGAAGAAACTGCTGGGTGACCTTATGACTCTGCTCTAAGCAATGTGACTCAAACCAACGGCAACCAGGACTTAGAAGGCAGCAAACAGCTACAGTAAGACACCCAAGGAGGTGCTGAAAAAGGGCACAGATGATGTCCCATTGTCAAATCATATTAAGGGTTGTAATTTCATTGTAAGAGGGCCAGGAACAGAACACTGAACCCTTAAAAAGTACCGGTCACAGTAGAAAGGATCAGTACTGACAGGGCTACATTTCAGAAGTAAATTGCGGAAATAGGTAAGAAATGTGACATAGGCATTGGACTACAACATAAACTAACAAAGATTTTCATGTAAACCACTTAAGCATGAATGCAGAGAGGTGGTCCCCACTGAAATGAGAATGTCCATCCATCCATCCATCCATCAGAGGCAAGCAGGGCGAGAGACCATATGGTATCTGCTTGGACATATGGGCAACTCAGTTGGAAAAAAACACTTTCTGTCCATCATCTTTGTTTGCCAGTGTATGCATGCGTGTGTTTCCATCATCTGTATTCAAGCCGTATACCAAGGTGCCCTTCTACTATTTGAGCTGCCACAAGGATTTCTCAAGAAGAGTCCCACTCTCAAGGCAAATTTATAAATGTTTTCCACACCTTGTCCAGATTCATGCACACTGTGTACATCACTGGTTAGCTCAGGTGACCACAATTCTTAAATAGGTCAGCATAATCAATGCCACATTTCTATGCATCTTCATCTAATTCTAGAATTAAACACTGCATTTGTGTGCAAACATCTGCCCCGATTGCAGGAAAAGACACATTAACAGTTCTCGTGAAAATCAGTCTTCGTTCCACATTTCCTGTCTGCACAAGAAACTCCAAGCTATTCCTGTGTAACACCCGGCTCCGACTATTCTACTGATATTTCAACAAGGGAATACACTCTATTTATAGCCAAGCGCTCAGCAACAAGGAGCTTAAAAATGTATTATATTTACACTCATCATGATGAATCTTCATGAACCATTTTTTAATTGTCCAAATGTTTTTATCGCACAAATCAACATAAACTCCAACTCACCACCAGTTTACTGTACAACTATGTAACAGTATGTTAGTTTGGACAATAGACACATCAACAAATAAGCATCGTCTCAAAAATACAAGCCCAGAACCCATCGTCTATCAGGGCAAAATACTGCCACACTGCTGAATTCTTGGACATGTCTTCTTTCTACTTTATTGTCCACTGGATGTTGAACCTACAATCACAACGTTCTGTGTCCTGATTCTCCTTTGTAGGTCAAGATACTTAGTCCATGGAAAAAACACATTTACTAGAGACAGCAATGTCTGATTTGATATTGTCATTTGTTAACATAGCGAAACGCGAAAGCCAAACCATGTTTTCAAAATGAAAAAAATACATTATAGCTTTTTTTACTTACAAGAGCAGACGCCAATTCACCTTCTGTTTCGTGTCCAGTAATATCATGAACTGAATGTGTCTACCAGCCCTACTACTCATTTTAGTTACAAATGCTTTTTTCCCTCACAGTCCCACTAAGTGACTTTGTGTGCATATGCTCAGTAACGCATAAGACAGCCATGGCACATTTTGTTACTTATCGAAGCTATTCGACTCACAAATTGGAAAATAATAAGGCGTATACAAGCCACAGAGGAGCATTACCCGACCAGACTGATGTCAAATGAATTACTCTAATGTACATACAGCATGTTAATATGCGTATAATATTTTCAGGTCAAAAAGTGACGAAATGAGGTTTTAATAGTAAATGTTTACTTGAGCACCAACATAACGAAAAACTTCATCAGCATTGGATGTCCTGCCTTCGTTGGAAACATCTCCTGAAGTTTGAGGACATTCAAACACCCCTTCTGGCTGCTGTGGGGATTTGTCACTCAGCACCACTTATTTTGGCCTTGAATAATTCTTACACATACACTCTAGAGAGGCAAAGTAAACCGGGATTATGTGTTTTTACGAGCACTGGCTCCTACTTTTCATTGTATTGCTGTTAAATATTGAGCACAGAGGAAATGTGGTGACAGCGGGGGTTAGGAGTTGCTTGCTCTGGGACGTCTGTGTTAAGATACAGAAATAAAAATGTAATCTCATGTTAATACACTAAGCAGTGTTATTGTGCTGAAATTTAAGGGGCATCCTTGTTTTTATTCCAAAATGCTCTCACCAGTAGCAGAGATCTGCATTATCTTAATCCTAATCATCATTTTCCCCCTGTCTGCTACAAAATCCACAGCATCTGCAAATGCGATCGATTACAGTGACTGATTCAGTGATTTTTGCACAGACTCTGCATTCTTAACTAACCACTGCAGCACTTCTACGTGGTCGGCCAAACACATAGGCAGATGTCAATCTGATGAATTAATGATCACTACTACTAAGCCATTTGCTGTTAATGAATCAGGAGCCAAAATGCTTAGGCAGCTCCTTCCTGGGTTTGCACTTAATTGGAAAAACCTGAAGACAAATCCATGTTAAAGTGCCAACTGCTGCTCATGCAGCGTGCCACAAGCTTGTCCACAGCACATAAATGTAATTAACCTTGTTTCCAGAGTCTGACAAAAGGTTGTAGCGGTGGGATATAGGTTTAATGATGAATGAAACTCAATCATTAAATTGGGCGCCAGACAGCAGAGTAATTTACTATAATCCTGCCAATCTTAAGAAATCTGACTTAAAGTTTCCTGGAAAGTAAGAGACCCACAGTAAAAAAAATCTTGCAAATGATGAATAAAGAAAAATCACATTCTTAATTAACAATGATAACTTTGTATTATTTCAATAATATAAATGGGTAAACAATACAATCCAAATTGCAATATTCTACATACAACATAATAAATTATAACTCAAACTCTGTCCAGTTCACTTGAACATGTTTTCTGTCATTAAACCAAACACAAGATATACAATAAATACAGTCCCTTGAAAATTGAAATTGAATACACATCACATTTATAATAAAACAACACAAAATCAATCAAACCTTAAAGGTGGATCTGATAAAAGTGGGTGATAGTTAAACTAAAATAAAGCGGATTTTAACTATCACTCACTTCTTCCTCCTTCTATCCAATCACCTTCCTGAGTTTCGTCCTTTGTCCTTCTCATTCTTCTCACCTTTCCTACACTCTCTGCTACAAGGTCACTGGGATTTCACACATTAAAATGTTCCAGGGACTTAAACTCAAAACATTCAGCTACACACTGTTTTTCTTCCTAACAGCAACTAGTTGTTTCCAGACACGCCGACATTGCCTCGACTATATCATCAATGTGTGATCAAAGATTCATTTCCCCTTGTGTTATTATAACCGCGGTCACAGGTTACTGTACAGTCTAGCACTGCGTAATCTGGTCAAGCAGATGCAATTTAAACATCACAGTCCTAATGAGCTGAGCAGAGCTGTGTCATCAGTTCTGCACAGTGCTGGAGGCTCTCAATGCTTTTTGAATCTTACTAATAGATTGACATAAACTAGCAAACGTCTCTTCGTATTGGAGAATCCTCCAGACCCATCTGAGTGTGTTTGCTTTTTAACACCTCAGTGACACTGCTATAACGTTGGCTCGTCGTGTTTGATTTTGGCCGGGGGAACCAACAACATTGATCATGACCGTTGCATGACATATTTCTCAGCTTGGTGTTAGATTTGCGATGTACAAATGGTTTGACATTACAGAAGTCAAACCTTGTTTTAGACACGACACGTGATGGAATGTGTTGCTTCCTGCTATGTATTTACAATTTAGCAGCACTGATTTTCCCAGCATAATGTAACTAGAGATATTCAAGTGATAAGAGACAGCCAGGCAATGCTCAAGATGTGTTGCAGGAACCAGAGGTGAACTTTCATAATTCTAATCCCTACTATTGGCTTTGATTGGACCCGCTGCTCACTGGTGAAAGGCCAACAGGCTGAGTTCTACTTTTGTTCGGGTTTACTTCTTGTGTTAACTCCAAACGTGAATCAAATAGAGAAAAATCTTCCTTCCTGCTTTGATTTAGAGGACAGATATACCACCTACTTTGTATTCTACATAGCTTGCCTTTTAATTGCCAAATAAACAACAGCCACTGCCAGCTCCTCTCTCCATGATTAAAAGCCTCTTTCACCGCCTCCTGTCATAACAGGCAACTTGTGACCATTGTGCACCCTCCTTGAAGCATGGAGGTACTTGTAAATTTTCAGTGCTATTTCAGGGTCTGCGTTCTGATAACAAGGTCAAATCCTGGACAAAGAACAACAACCGATCCTTTCATAACAGACCCCAAAACCAAAATGCTTAACACATGGCTGCTGAAATAGCACCAACAGTAATGTTTTGCCGGTAAACAGGCTTTCATTTTACATAAGCCCCCGTGAGACCTCTCTGTACCACAATGATCATTATTTATCTCTCTTCTGTCTGTCGTCTGTTAAATCACTTGGGTTGTTTCCCTGATGACGGAATTTCCCATCGTGGAATCAATAAAACTACTGTTCCCCCAAGAATCACATTTCTTGCCCATTGTGTTCCAGTTTGCTCTGTCTGCAAATCCCCCCGCGTGATTTTATTGAATGTGACAGCTTCTACTCTAGTGAATCAATAATCTACAAATTATCCTTTTTTTTTTTTTTTTATATAACAAACCTGATTTTATGATTTGCATGGGGAAGAAAGTGTGAACTATTTCACTGTGGGGAAGCTGACTGGGTAGATGATGCTGCGAGGGTGATGGATGAGTGCAACAAACCTTTTTACGCCTCAGCAGCGATGCAGTAGGTATGACAGCTGATGGCTATTTGAGCTCGGCTGACAAAAAGCATTCGCATTAGAATTTGACATTGTGGCGCTTGGAAGGTTGTTACCTGCTGATGCGAAGAGGAGTCATGTTTAAAAAAAAAAAGAACGTGCATGGTCAGCAAGCCTTCCCTGGACTAATAATTTGGAAGAAACACTGCGGTATAAATATTCACCTCCTCTGAAACTAGGACATCATTAAAGCTACTCTGTCTGTGTCAAAATGTGATACGACTGCAACGCTGACGCAACACTGAAATGAAACTTGATTAGCCAAGTGAGAGTTATAATCAAGCTTTTTTTTTTTTTTTTTAAGGGAGGCACAAAGCAGCGTGACATGCAATTTCTCCAAGATCAAACTCTCCTCTGGCCAAAAATGAAGGGTTGAATACAAACATCTTCTTTCAATCTGTTTGTGTAGGCAAACATAGCAGTGACTCAAGAATCTATACATTCCTCCTGGTTTCCCTCTCTCCACACATATCCATTTTTTCCCCTCCCCATCTGCTCTCCGTGCTCATAAATAACATCTTTAGACACCTCCGTTGACAGTCTCTCACACTTTGCCAGTCGTTTACTGCAGGAAAGGAAACATCAGATTTCAGCCCAACCCCCACAAGGACCTGCTGTAGGGTTCTATCTCAACGGCGAAATTACAACAGGAGCCGAAATCCATACATTTCTGCGGCACTCTGATTGAGATTTTTTTATTTATTTTGTTGTTTGTTATTATGTGATGTTTTCAGTTGCAGGGTTCGATAATAAGTGGGCCTAGGTTGATCTCACTATGAAGCAATATCTGCTGAAGTGCCTTAGAGCTAAACTCAAGAAAACTTCAGAAGATATTGCTTCACACTAAGGACATTCCAGTAGACTTGACTAGACTAAGCTAGACTAGACTAGACTAGATTTGAATTGAATAGACTATACTAGAATTTGCTGTTTGTTATTAGATGGAGAACTTGGAGAGCGCTTTCAGTAGCATGATTGGTCATAATAGAGTTGTTATTGTCATGTAACGTTCAAATCCTTACTGCCAATTTCAATTGAATGAAACGTTGTATTTATTCTGGCGTTGTTGACCAACCCTAAATCCACCATGATAATACAATCAGCAGTAATTATTGACAGATGTGCTTTGGGTTTCTGGTTTAGAATGCCAAAAAGAGTGTTATTACAAAATCAAGTGTTCCAATATACGTCTGTCTGCTCTACATTAAAGTCCCCTCTTAGTTGTGGTTTTTCGATTAACTTGGTGGTTAGAAACATGAATCAAAAGGATTGTATTTCCCCTACCCTTTCCAAATAGGCACCTTTCAGATGTCATAGCATTTATTGTTGCGCTGTTGTCAATGCATTTCAATAGTACTCTAACAACAGTAATAATAACAGTACCAATGTTCTTTGATAGCGCTGTTTACTACTAATAGTGATGCACCTTGATATTTAAGAGCATCACTTGACATTACTGTAAAAGGCCAAATGTTATCCACCAGAGACGAATACAGAGGCTTTGTAAATAATTGCCAGCCCATCACTGGAAATGATGTCTGAGAGTCACTTTGTGTAATGCAAGCTGACACGGGCTACACATGCAGACACACCATCAGGCCGATTACCCCTCAGGCTGCAGCACACAGTATAGATTATGAGTCACAACCGCTCATTAGAAAGGGACTAAACAGAGCGCTTACATTAAAAGAGGTCACTCTCGTTTGACTGACTCTACCGTAAACACTGCAGGGAGGCACCTATGGCCTCACTGAGGGCAAGCGTGTGAGTGTGTGTGTGTGGTTGACAGTTAGTGGCATGAAAATGGACACCGCCACCACCAGGAGTTGAAAATTGCACAGATCTTTCCCCAGTTGTGTTATTCTATTCCATCCATGCCAACTGACAGGCAGCCAAGGTTTCTTGTTCTCAATGCTAATAAAGGCCTGTATGTCAAACACCGCATACGTGACAGCAGTCAGCAATCGGAACTCACACAGACGTGACCTGCGTGACATCTCAAATACCACGATGCCAGTGTAGAATAATGATGATGACGACAAAATGTGAACTTGTTTCTTATTAGCATGGACATATGCCAGATGTTCCTCAGAGGGATTGCATGTTTGGCTGCCATATGGAGTGGAACAAGGGTGCCGCAAGATTGGTTCATTTTAGTTTTATGCGGCTATTTTATAACATTTTGTCTCAAAGAAATTTCAACAAAATCTATTGTGTTTTCAAACCTTTCAAAATAAAAGAATGAGAAGAAAAAATGCTGTCACTAGAATTAGTACGTTCTAGCCAATACTGAATATTTTCACATAAGAACTCAACTCACAATAATGACTTAAATGGATGGATGCAGACAGACGCAGGAGAAAAACGCTTCATTACTTACAGGCAAAAACATGAAAGTGGTTAAAACAGCAATTAAAATCTGTCAATAACCTTTTGAGATAGGCTACTAAAAGTCACACGGACAGACACAGATGAAGACTCCGCTACAGGAAAACTATCAAATGTGCCAATAGTCACAGGTAATCTGAAGATCTTACAACAAATACTCAGGAGAAGATTTTTGACTAGAAGGGGAACAGGTGTGTGTTTGTGTTCACGTGCATGTGGGGAGGTGACGGTGGTGACGGTGGTGACGGTGGTGATGGTGGGGCTGGAGGCTTAAGGGGTCCAGTGGGGAAGGACTGGCATGTGTGAGGCAGATGGGTTCAGTTATAGTCAACATCCTCTGCAGCCTGGGGGGCTTGATACACCCTCTTCCTCTACTCTTCCCACTTGTAAACACAAGTAAATCACAAGTAAAAACAGACCAATCAGGTCAAACCCAGGTTCTAACCATTAGTGAGGCTTAAAACAGGTATCCACTATATAGAACAAATTGAAGGAGAGTAAACGATGAACATACATTAAAGCAACGGGAAAAGGTTTTATCATGGACAAATTTACAGCATTTACTCATTAATTTGTTTGTGAAATCCAGCCGAAAGTAAATCCATTAAGTAATTCCCTCATTTGTTTAGTATAATATGAAATAGGTAGTTTGTTTTGAACATTGTCAAAGTTGCAATCGATGAGGTTCACACCTACCCAAAGGTCCTGATCTGCCCTGAAACCTTTCTTTTGATTGGTTCTTTACTTCTCTTACATATTTATATCCACATGTCACACTTATATAATACATGCGAGTGTTTGACCAGCAGTACATTGATGTTGCTACCTGCGATTCGATATACATTATGTATAGCCTAGGAGAATCTTGTCTACGCTGTTGTTAAAAGCAAAAATAGGCCTGAATTCTACCGAGAATGTAGTGGAGGAGGTAAGCTGAAGAAAGGAAAGGAGAGAACCAACTCCTTCTGCTGTGCATCACACATAAATAATAGTACACTATACACCATGCTTCCATAATTCTTTGCCATAAATCCTGACATATTGTTTTGAATATTCAAGACGCTTGGAGAGAGAGTATTTTTAGTCATTCGATTGCAAAACCGGAAGCTGTGTCACAGCAATTAGCACTGTGGCAGCTGAACATATGGAAACCAGTAAAGAGAGAGAAGCAGGGAGCTGCGCTGTGACTCTTGAAAGTTCAAAAATAGTCCCTCTTGCAGACGAATGTCACCACAGCATTTACACACCCGGCACCACCCTTGCCTTCCGTGCCAACCTGCATTTAGCGACCTCTACCAGAGGCAACCGGGCACCTGCTGGTTCATCCTTCCTCGTTAATGGAAGCCTTCACATTATACCCTGGCTTGCGGTGCTAGGAATTCTATGCCAAAATGTGTCATGAGTCATAATAGACCAAGAGTGATCGGGTTGTGCACAAGGTGAGATTAAATCCTGCACATCTAGGCCACCCATGAGGTACGCTAAAGGCAAAAGCGTGCTGGTACTGTGTATATATATATATGAATAATGCAGAAACACGTCAATAAAAATAAACATGAATGTACAATGTGGAAAGGCAGATGGAGGGAGGTGAAACAGCAATGAAAAAAAATGGAATCACCACCAACAACTAAGAAGGGTGGAGCTGATGAGACTAATGGTTAATTAGAGATTTAAGCCTGAAGACAGTATGCGTGTGTGTGTATGCCTGTGTGTGGTGTGTGTGTGTATCCCAGACGCTGGGGAGTTCTTGCAGGGATAATTCCCTCAAAGTAAGTGTAATGCGGCAGCCTTCCTGAGGCGTCAGCTTTTTTTTCTCCTCCTCTCCTCTTTCTTCCCTCCTCATTCTTTTTGTGCGCTTCCTCCTAATCTTCCCTCGGCTGCCGACCTCACAGAAGTAGAGGACACACTCAGCCATTCATCCGTAGTTACTCATTCACACGACAGAGAAAGATTCCCCTGTTCGGTGCGCTCAAGTGCGTGTGTGTCCTTTGACTATATAATTTGCTGCATAATATCAGAGACTCCAGACTGCTGAGGGAAGATATTCTACATCCAGCTCATTGTGATACAGAACCCTGCAAGCCAAGTCAGTACAGTATTCAGCTCCCAGCCAGTGATTCAGCAATGACTGATGACGATGATTCAATGGCTCACATGGATGCGTTGTCCAAATTTCATTAGTTAAATGTGCCTTTTCCTTCTTGTAGTGATGTGAACTTCAGGTATTTATGAGTTCCAAATGTTGTACCAAATCTGAAGCAGGCCCATGGAAAACCATCAAGGGTTGGTCAGATTATAATCATCTCCTATAATCGATTATTCGCCAAAGTGGCAAAACCAAAGATGTCGCCTGACCCATTGGAAAGCTCGATTCTGCAGTCGTCTTTGTGGTGAAAGAACACAACCGCATGGAAAAAACAATACAACAACTCACATTCCATTTGCCTACTTTCATTTTCCCCAGTGTGTTTGTGAATAAGCAGCCGACCTTGTGCAAGACACACACATTACAATCAGTCTCTTGCTGCACAACAACACAGCAACCAATGAAAATGTGACGTATCATCACGAAGGTCACAAGATATTGTGTCTTATAAATAAAATGCACCATTTACTGGTCTAGATCATATCCATAACAATGTGTGCACCATTTAACAAGAAGTTCACCCTCTCCATCTCACCTCAAATCAGAAACACCCGTCCACCCGTTCAATGTGACCTTGACACAAAGCTCCTTATATGATGGTAAATTGAAAGATTATTGGTGTCTCTTTATTCCTAATAATTGTAAAATAGAAGTTATTTCTGAATCACTGTGCACACTGGTTGTCCTACAAGTAACAAAGTACTGTCAGAAATACCTTGGAATTGTGGTTCATACCAAGGCAGAGAAAAGCATGAAAAATGTTGGAAATGGTCATTGCTTACATGATGACACAGTTGAACTGGGGGTCAAATCCATTACAATCCAATCCAGTTATACCCTAACCTCAGCTTTCTAACTGCAGTCGGCAAATGAAAAAGAGAGAGAGAGAGAGAGAGAGAGAGAGAGAGAGAGAGAGAGAGAGATAGAGAGAGATAGAGAGAGAGAGAGAGAGAGAGAGAGAGAGAGAGAGAGAGAGAGAGAGAGAAAGAAAGAGAAAGAGAAAGAAAGAAAGAGAAAGAGAAAGAGAAAGAGAAAGAGAAAGAAATGCATCTCCTGGCCATGAAATCAAACACTGGAACACTTTCCATCCATTTTTGTTGCACCAGATTGGAAAAAAGAGAAAAAGTGGTACAGAATTGAACTGGGACTGCAAACGCTGAAAATTTTGCTGTGCATTGAAGGTTGAAGCCTGAATGCCTAAAATATGAATTCTCTCCACTGAAAATGTAGCATTGGGCCATATGAGGAAAATTCAGGACCAGTTGTTGCCAAAAGGCAGAAAGAGCATAAACTACAGTTAGTTTAACAAAAAACATATTCTGAAAGAGGATAGAAAACTCCTACGCGTCTATATGTCCATATATATATATATGTATTGTTTATGAACATGAATTTAGGGTGCGACTATCTCAGCCAATCAGCTTCAACTTGCCTCCACTCTCCACAAGACGCAATACACACGCATAGGGAAGGCTGAAAAATCTTTATGTGAAATACAGTGAAATATTTAAAAACACTAAACCAGTGGCTGAAAGCCTGAAGTGTGAAGGCCTAGAAAAATGTTTGAATTCGTTTTCTGAAAGTATGAAGAAGTGCAAACACAGACGAATGCTGAATATTTGGGAAAATATGAAAGATATGAACACCAGAAGTCATACCAATAATATCCTGAATATTCCGAACAATTTGATGTTTGAATGGTGTCTGTAGGAAAGTAAGTATACGAAAATTAACTGCCAAAAAAACATACGGAAAACAGAAAAACAATGCCTGGGATTGCTGGAAGTACACACATGAGAGCAAAGGCCGAAGTGAAGGTGTAGATGCCTGGGCCATCTGAAGAGAGAGGTGCAACCACAGCATTATAAGTCATTCATTGTAATTCTTTCCCGCCCTCATCAAGCCACGTTCTGTGGCTCTGGTGTCATGACACAGGCACAACCTTTCAATCCGAATCTAACTCAAGAACGTGTGGTGCCTCCAGTGGAAACACGCAAAGGAAAATTAAAACAATTAATATCAATTAGTGAAATGCACCGCATGCCCTTAGCCAGGGGTGGATAATATAATTTGTGCCTCGGAGAAAACATGTCAGCTTTCAAATGAAACCACATGTAACATAACATGCATAACACACATCCCAACAACATACATAAACAACTGCTATGCTCAATTGCTCAGGTGACAGGAGCTCATGAGCTGAATCTATAGTCTGTTCTCTCGCAGAGCAATGTCAGGAGATTCTGAAGGTGGTGGAAACCTTTCCAACAGCCAGTGCCATGGGGGGATCTGCGTTCAACAGAATTTGTAATTTTGTGAAAAACAGCCACTCTGACAGGCACGTCTGCATAATCGTTTATAATTGTGTGAAGGTTACAAAAGCAAGGACAAGACACAGAATTCCTGCCAACTAACCATTCCCTCTTGTAAAGTGGAAGTTTGCTTCCTCGTTTCTTTTGAATTTCTGTTTAGTTTTATTCATAGTGTTGAATTTACAAAGACACACGAGTGAATGCCACCTTGAATGGCGTTTCGCTCCACTTTCCAGTATGGGCTCTCGGAAAAGGTAAAAATACATTTACTTTCCGAAAAACCAATCAGTACGCAAATTATAGACGAGTCAACAGAATGATAAATTCAGTTTTTAGATGTAGACGGTGCTTCTGTGGCTGGCATGCATTTTCATAAATTAACCTTGACTTTCGTATAATATTTAAGAAGAGTGTGAAGCAGCTTGGGACTGAGAGTAATGGGGCTTCGGTACACATTACCGGTCCATCTGAAATAAGGATTTATATTTAGAAGAGATGCATTAAAATGAGTGTTAGGTTATCTAATAGCACGCTGTATACAGGGCTGTGGTTGAACAGCAGATAATACAGGACAGTAACTTTGACCTGCCTACAGCCTGTCAAACAATAGAACTGCAGCTGGACTTAAGAGGATTTTGGGGATATACAGTGTTCACTTGTTGAACACATAAATCTGGATGTTTGTGACTCTCTGTGTGCATGTGTGTGTACTGAGATCATCATAATCTGAAAGCCATCACGCTGGAGTAACAAAGAGTTCTCTATGTTTCATGTTGTTGCTTTTGCAGACGACATTTTGAGATTTGCTCCAAGTCCTTCGTGTGCATATCAAGGTGTTATTGACAAAAACACCTTGAATTTTTTTTCGGGGGGGATGGAAGTCTAGGGGAGTTTGTGAAGAGAATTTCAGGATCGTTGCAAAACGTTCAGCAGAAAATTGATCTTGTAATTGACCCCCCTTTGTCTGTGTTTACTTGTGTAAAGTACACACCATAACCAGTGTGAATTCATGCCCCATACTTGCAACATGCAAATTTGAAACACCTTGATAACACAATTTTTGCATCATCACAATTTTCTCCACATGGTGCAGCTTGACTTGGTTACAGGAAAGTAACAGGCCAATTTAAAACATTCAATAACAGACTCGCTGTTGCCACCGAGCTATCAATCACAAACGCTCACGGTGTAGTTTATGATGATTCACTGAAAGGGTCAGGCTTACATGGGAGGAGGATGCATACATCACACAAATGCACACACACGCGCACACACACACGCACACACACACACATAGAGACAATCAGCTCATTGGTTGACTGACCACAATCCTATTTATCTATGCCACAGAGATCACATGCATAGGCCTCATAAATCATAAAGGCTGTCATTGTCTGTGCTCCTGTTAGCTCCCTGCAAATGAGCAGAGAGAAAATTAATATTAAAAGACTCATTGAGCTCTAGGCTGTTTTCAGTGTCAGACCTTAGCCAACGTCACGGATACATATTTAATATCGGTGGTACTTTCTGCAGTACAGCATGGCTTCACTTCATTCTCACTGTGCAAAAGGTCTGGAAGAACCATTTTAAAACATGCTTAACATCTTGCTTAAAGACATATACTACAATTTTGTGTCACGATTTTGTTTGAACAAAAAACAGAGATTTCAACTGGGTAGGTCCTGGTCTTGTTATCGTATTCAGTAATTGTCGAAGCTCTCTGCACGAAGCTGTTATCTAAACACAGACACACAAGGTTGAGCAGGATCGGCAATGGTGAATGCTCATGGGGACATTAATGTCAACTTTTGTCAGGTTGGCCATGCAGTGACAGAGAGACAACCAGCAAACTGGTCAGCTGTGAGGGGAGGCCTATCCAGCAACTACTTTCTTCTCTTTTTCGCCACCATAGCTTCAGTACATCATCCTCATCTTTGCTTACAATGTTGATTGTAATTAAAAGTAGCTTTAAGGTGTTTCTGCGAAGACCTAAGACAATTTATGTTTCCAACCTCACACTGCCCCCTGATGGCTATAGTATGGCTATAGTATTCCACGTTGTCATTAGGACTGCGCCTAACGATTATTCTATAGATTAGTTTTTCTGATTAGTCGATTCATCTACAGATTATTTTTCATTAATTAATATAACAATGAATTCCCCCAAAATAAATATCCTCACTTGTCTCATTAATATTTCAATATTTCTTCAATCATCTTCTCGTGAAAACAAACAGCATCAGCTTGTTCTCCGGTTGTTGTTTTTACCTGGCACAGCAGTCTCTACGTTATTGCGAAGTGTTGACGCCGTTTATGCAAATTGACGTGTTTCCGTAATCGTTTAAGTCGATTATGTTAACGTATCGCCGCAGCCCTAATTGACATCAACTAACAATGCAATGTGAGCATATGTGTAGTCAACATAAAGTCAAAGACACCTTCCCTTTTGGTTGTATGAAGGTAGGAGCATAGCCTACAAGAGAGGACACTCCTCCATTTGTATTTCAGCTTTGCTGTCCCATCCCTGTGGTGCCCTGGCTTTGCCCTTCACCTCTAACAACATGGGAAATGTCGCATAACACAGCTCCAAAGACAGAGGAATTCTGTGGCATTAGGCAGACAACAAGAGGGGGGAGACTTCAAAGCAAGGTCATTCTAGAGGATGAGCAGACACGTTTGTGTGCATGCAACATGAGTGGCACAAGGGCAACAGAAATAGAGACTGACTGCAAAAGACGGGTCAGGAAGGGGGAATGAATCAACAAAACTGTACTGTCAGCATCCCTGGAACTCCACGGGGAACATCAAGTGAGTTGACGTGGGCCAAAGAGTCCCTTCTTTTCTCCATCCATGTTTCCCCTCTCTTCCTTTCCTATCCATACGGCAGATTACTCTTCTCCCCCTCTCCACCACTGAAATGGCCTCTCTTCCACATGAAGCCACGGTTGCCTGCACAAGCATCCAACATCCCCTGAGTCGTGTCTTATTTACACTTAGGTTAGAGCCAAGCCACCTCTAGGATGAGTGTCCTTCTCCTTCATTCTGCCTGCCCTGGTTGTTCTGATAATTAAGAGGAAACCTGTTTTGTCCACTGGGGTCATTATAACATCAGTGCCAAATGCAGACACAGCAAAAAAGCTGCAGCAGCGCCAAAACAGCACCACTCTCAGCGGAGGAGAGGAGAAGGATAAATCCAAACATGCTCACATGACCTGTGGCAAGCACAGCTATTCACTTTAACAAATAAGCATTTTAGCAGTGCAATACTTACAAAACGCACTTGAAACAGCGCAGAGCTTAAGTACAAGCAGGGAAAAATCCCTGAGCAACGCAGAGGTTAGAGAAAAGAGACCGAAAGGATCGCTCCCTTCTGCAGCAAGAACACACACACACATTTCTACAGAACTGGGTAATAAAGTGTGTGCCAGTGATTGAACACAGCCCCTGGGAGGCACGACGCAGCACTATCCTGCTACAGAGGTGAGTAATAGAACTGCTGCATCTTCTTTCCACAAACCACAAGCGCTGCCTGCCTGCTGACGCATTCCACTGGAGTCTGCAACACAATCACACTGTGCTCCAGTCTGCAGTCTCCTTCATTTTGGCTTGGGACTGCAGCTGGCAGCATACATGAGACATGTTTTTGATGAATATCACAAGGCTCATGGCTGTATCTTTACTTACTGCTTGACCTACAGATTCTCATCAGATAGGATTGAACTGATGAGTGCAGTTTGGGCATGGAGCATCCTGGCACATGTCAGGCAGACATATTGGGGTGCTGGCAGAGGCATGAGGTTGCGTCATGCAGAATGGAAATGCATACGTAACAATTACAAACCAAACCTGAATGCAACATGTATTGGTTGTACTGCTGTGAGTACACTTGCTTTCATTTTGGCTTTATTTAGTTATTTTAATTTTTTACTACCTAGTTTGGTAAAATTACTTACAAACTGGGTCACTGTTGTGTTTTTGAGATATTCACATACAAGGCCATAGTCGTCTGCAAAATGGACACATGGTGGCAGTGACCTAGTTCAGATGTCATTTTCTCAAAAATCATAACATTTCATTGTCTGGCTCTAATTTCACCACAGCTTTTTTTCCACAGAGTCGTGTTGAAAAGCAAAATCCTGCAATTCTGACACATCTAACCATTAGGGAAAAGGGATGAAGTTCAAGGACAAAATGACCCTTTTGTTCATGAGAGATGAACAGACAAGCTTGTGTCTGAGTGGATGACAAGTAAAGACTAGCTGGATAATTATTCCAAACAATGGCCTTTGTGTTCACTGTTGGAAGAGGACTTTATAACAAAATCCAATCACACCAACATCAAGCAGCTCAAATCGTTTTCCTTCATCTTCAACACTTGTTCCTGAAGTGTGGATGTCCAGTTGGAGTGGCATTGACAAGTTCATCTTTGAAGCCAAACCTCTGTAGTTAAGCACTTAACTTGCACATGGCTCAAAGAACACAGAAAATGCGAATGGAAGCAAAGAATCCAGCCTTTTAAAACTAAACTCACTATTGAACATGATGGATTTAAATGAAATTTGGGATATTTGGCATGAAATGGCCAAGAGGGGCTGGCTGCGACACCTCCTGTGCTGCATAGAGTGCCAGGAGAGTTGAGAGGAAAACAAGCATGTTTCAGCTGCCATCTGAGAAAACAGAGTCATTGAGAACCATCAGAAATCCACCATTAACTGCGAAGTTCTGGGCAGAGCAGCCTCCCACTGAGTTCTATCAATCACGACACATTGCTGACTCCAAAAATACCCTTGATGACCGCATAAAATCAATAACACACATTCAAAACAGGGAAAGCTCTGTGCCACCAGCTTCTAGTCGAGCAGTGTAAACCGCATGGAGAATGAAAGCACGCTCGATCAAACTCATTGACTTGTGTGGGGGAAGCATTCCTGACAAAAAGACTGACACAGGGAAATACAGCATTCTTAACATTGTGATAGGTGAGGCAATTAATATCACAATTATTTCAAACGTGTTTATAATGGATTAAATTATATTATTTAATACCCGTGCTTAAAATACCTGTGCATTTATTTTTGCCGAGACAATTTCATGATAAAACTTGATTAAAACTGAAACAAACAATCTGGGAAAAATTCAAACCGAAAGAACGAAATCTAGGAATGAAAAGAGATTTTGTGGCCTCATGTATGTGGACGGATTTTGTTTGTGAATATCTGTAACAGCAATAATTGACGAAGACTTTGACCCTTGCACACTTCAGTGAAGGTTGCTTATTCTACTACTGTACTCGAAGTAAGTCTCCCCAGACACAGAGATCAGCCAACTGCCAAAAATGTCATTTAAAAGGAAGTGCGCAGAGATGCAGCCATCTGCCTCGCTACTTCTGAACAAACTGAAGTGTTACTGAAAGTGCAGCTCCCAGACTCTCAGATTCCCCCCCGGCTGCCGCGCTGCCATTTAAAGGCAGCGCCCCGATCCTGTCACACGAGCAGAGGTCATCATTAAGATTGTGTCTGCATGACAGCCCTCACTGCCCTTGTCTGTGTCCTGCCTATCCGGGTCATCGGGCTGGGTTAGGGCACAGCTCAATCATTACAACAAATTAAAAGATAATCGCCTTGGAATTTAGAATGCAGTGCTTAATGGAAAATATCACAACACTACAATACAATACAAAGAACATGTTGTGAGAAACACAAGGTGCCGAGATACACTGAGATATTGTCATAGAGGTTTTCCCAAGGGTTTCCTTCTGTTTGTGTTTGACAAAGCAGCACAAAGAAACAAAACATGTGAGATGCACCTTAACCAATCTTGCTGATTTTAAAAGGCTTTTATTTCTACTTACTCATACTAAATAAGTTCTTAAGTTTCATATCTCAAACTTCTGTTAATACGTTCTGAACATATTATACAAATGTCTCCCAGAACTTAAAATACAAATTCTATTGAGGTCAAATGTTCATAGCTATTGGTCTCTAACAAGCACATATTTGCAAACATACAAAAGGCTTCACATACACATCACTGCTGTCTGAAAAGTGTTTTGGGATTTGGGCGGTGAAAGAGAACACCTGCCTCTAGCACAACAGAACATCCTAATTTAGGCACATCCTTCATCACGACTTGGTCCAAGTTTGCTGGCTGGACAGAAAAGTCCCGGCTCCGAGAAAAGAAATGATGTCGCTTCAGCGCATTAACACTTGAACGCAAAGAGAAGGATGACGGCGTCGTGACATTAAGGCAGCCTCATTACACTGAAATAAAACAAGCATAACTGACATCTACATATAATTCCAATCTTTTATATTTGGGAGACTAAAAATGAACATATACAATACAGAGTTAGGGATGAACATGAGCCATTTCTATATTAGGCTAAAATGGCCACACATGCAGGATTTACAGCAGAGGAGAACTGGCCATAATTGACATAACCTGCAAAAAAACAAACCCATCTTGATCACACAACGTGACAGTACACACAGACAGGCAATGCAGAAAGGAATGTTGGGTACACACTGACAAAAGAGCAAAGCAGCGGGCCAGCCAATCAGTTAAAAGAACACACACTTGTGAGCGCTAGAGGACAAAAGAGGAAAAGCGTAATCGGATAATCAACAGGAACCACAAGCCCGCACAGCAACCTTCCTTTTCCTGACAGGGTTTTTTTTTCTACGTGCACTATTTGGTCTACAACAGACCAGGTTGGAATTTCAGATGCAACAAGAGCAGAGCTGCAGCACTTTGTCGTGAGGCCAGATTGACTCAGGGTGTCAAAAGTGCAACTGGGATGTCAACTCCCAGCTGGCAGTTAGACCAGACAGAAAAATGGCCTTATCATTTCCTGATGTATTAAGTTACTCCGATCACTGGCAGATCTAAAAGGAACCATAACAGCAGTTCCACCAATGACGAGTCAGAAAGCCCAGTATAGGATTGATGGGTCCACAATAGCAAGAGCAACCACACACATTTAATTCATGATGAGAGCCTTACTACTTCCACTTTCTGACAATTAGCATTTTTTATCCAATTCTATATTACGCTTTTTTGTAAAATACTTCATAACTATTATTCCAACTTATTCCTTCTTGATGGATGATGCAATAGGAACGAAAGCTCTGTGAGTAACAATCAATCATATTGAGTTATCCAACCATTTCTTCAACCGGAGCTCTTATGTTGATGACTCTTATCCAAACAATGCTGAGCTGCACCTTCCCGGCACCACCACAGTGTTTTCTGTGCTCGCAAGCATAAACACAGATCGCTGCGGGCTACAGCAAATCCTGACCTGTTTTATAGGAACAGAGATGTCAAATTCAAATGTTCCCAAAGAGTGAGCGAAGCACACAAACCTGTCCCGTGGACCAGCATGCACCTGTTACGCTATCCTAGCATTGTTAAGTTTTAGAGTAAGCTTACCTAGTTACTTTACCAGTACTAGTGATGGCTGAACAACACCTTAACATCCTAGACTCAATTCTCTTTATTCTCTGATTATTTCCTCAATTCAAAATCAATAACTTGTCCCATATTGACCAATAGCTATCATGGCCACGAGAAGAAAAGAAGCTAGACCCTGGAAACGCTCTTGGAAGGGGTTTAGCTGGAAGGTATTGTAGTTAACCAAGTCTATTTCAGACAGCTTAGTCCTGACCTCTTCACCCCGAGCCACTGCAGCATGAACAAAAACTTATAAGCTAAATCAGAGCATCATTAACCCTTTCAAACAGGTGCACTGAAGCGAGCAAGTCACACTAAAAGGCACTCTATTTTTCTTAGTTGCCTTTTCTGTCTATTTATAGCCATATCACCAAGGGCTTGGTGCAGAGCTCCATGGCATATGGAAGAGGAGGAGAAGGAAAGGGAGATGACTACGGAAAGGACAAGCAGGCAGAGAACTATCTTGTGGGTGACACGTGATACTCTCCTGTGCACTCAGGTGTGTACAGACTCGGATATGCTTACTAAAAAAAAAGGACTTAACTCTCCCCTCAAGCCATGGCACGAAAACGCATCTTAAAGGTGTTTTCAGACTGATTCTGGCTCATTTGATTTGTGCCGAATCAGAGACTACGTTCTTACCATGTTACATTTACTCTCAGTTCCGTTTGGCTTCGGGCAAACCAAAACGCATCCACAAAAGCCATATGAGAATCCCCATGCCACACAGTAGTCAGTAATGTCTTGCGGTCAAGAATCAAACCGAAAGAAAATCAAATCAAAGCAGGAAAATGAGAGCATAAAACAATGACAGCAGTAGTATCACACATTGTTTGGTCCATTAACCAAGCAAAACTCACGATGCCAAGAGAAGCCGAATTTGAATTTCTTTGCATTGTTTTCATCTAAACATGTATATGGTAATCTTAACATGTTAGCAACTTTTCGCAGCCCCTCTGCTTTGCTTAAGTGAATCAAAGCATTAATTATCCACACATAACCATCTCTGGAACCAAACCAGAGCTCATTTGTGATACGGACCGAGACCACCTCCTCAGCTTGACTGCTGTGTTCAGACCTGCCCAAACACACCGTACCTAGGGAGGAAAATGTACTTACTAAACCGAACTGGACGGCATATACAGTTAGTGTGCCTTTGCCTTTTAACACACTGCTGTTTATCAATTCATTCAGCCACAACTTCTCCTCAGACATGCAAAAGTTTACAGAAAAATTATTGCTCTGTTTGGAGGATTTAATGTCTGAGAGTAGCATCTAAAAGCACCAGACCAGGGCGCAGAATAGATCTTATGAAACATGGAAAGCATATTTTCACAGCTACTCAATGTGGCCTGCATTATTGATTGGCTTGGACTAATCCACTGTGAATTCATGTACTGCCACATCATGACACAACCCATGTTATCAGGGGTGATACACCCACAGTCAAACACTGTGACACGAGCCATTGTTCACAGAGCTTGCATGTGATAGTATCAGAAGAGCACAAAGTGGATAGTGAAGAAGACCTGCTGTAGCCCTACCGTGCAGCAACGTGGCCTGTATTTTCTCAAAGATATACTGAACGCTCCTGTACAGGGAGTGACAGGTTCACTTCTCTCTCAAGTGCAACTTCACTTCAGGGAGATAAAGACTGGGGCTGAACAAGAGAGCAGAGGTACCCTGCAAAAGCTTGAGAGATATACTCTCCACGAGCGCTCTCCAGACGGTTTTATCAGAACTACGGGGAAACTGAAATGCAAAATGGAAACTGTTTCCAGAAAAGGAACCAGGCTGACCCGATACATTTAAGAGTTTTACAGGAAGAATATTCCCCCTTCCGCTCAGGCAAATTGATTTCCATACATGGGTTTAGGTTTTTTTCGTATAGGTAGTTAGAGATAGATGGCGCTAACCATTTTTTGAGCTTTACTTCACAAAACAAAGGAGGGAGAGGATGGGCAAGAGGAAAACAAAGAATAGGATTGTTAAAATCAGTGCTTGCTCATATGCACATTTTTAACAGACCATATTGGCCATATTCAGCAAGTCTTGGCTAGCAATAGAACAAGTCCCATAGGTGCTCCAAGACCTTGGTGTACTTCAAAAGACGCAGAACAAAAAGACAACCGAACAAGCTGGTGAACGTGTCTTTGAATGCAGCACACAGTAAAGCCTTTTTTCATGCTGCTTGTAGGTGTGTGAGACCAACAGACTCAAAGGCGACAGAGTGGAGTTGGCATTGACTACAGATTTAGGAAGAATGCCACAGCGACAAAAGAAAACAGAGGACTCTTCCTCTAGATCGGAGCAGCAAGGAAGATTTTTTTGTTTTATCCAAGGCAAAGGTCAAGCAAGGATTCAGCAGAAGATATCAACCTTTAAAGTAACTACTATGCTGCCTACCCTAGAGGTGTTGCTGAGATGCCCTAAATTATGGCATATACTGGTCTGCAGGAAGGAGACAGGGAATTGTAGAAAGCCTGTGGTTATGAATGAGTGCAAACCTTAAGTGCAGCACTGCTGAGAAATTACTACTGGTTACCGAATAAGGATAAGAATAACGACCTATTTACAATTTAAATATCTTTTCATCTTGCATTGCGTAACAAGAACACTGAATATAATACTGAAATACTCAACACATCATTCTTAATCTAACTAATTGCATGCAAATCAACTCAGAGCAGTGGCTCCTTGTCCTTTTTCCTTAAATGCCTTTTTCATTCTGCTTCAAGCCCGAATCCAGCATGTGACTGACGCACACAAGAGCACAAAGAATTTGGCTTCATTGGAAAATTTGCATTGGATAAAAATGCAATAAAACATAATTGTTTTCATTCTGACTCAAAGACAGAACACAGACCAGCCTTGATAACATTTGATAACGATCTCTAGCCAAGCTCAAGCTCATTCCGCACCAGTGTGTGGTCCAGTCAAGCAGGGGCATGATACTGGATAATAGAGGCTCAGCATTTTGTGGTGTTACTGTAAGCTTTAAGTGTGTGTGTACACGATTCATCATAATGTCATATTCACGCTTTGATATTAACCTGGCCTCGTGTTATGAAATCTCCCAGCATTTTAACTCAAACCCTTTTAAGAGCTCATCACTGGAGGCAACAAAACTGTAATGGTTTCCGCTGTGCTTGGTCCTGCATGGGTTTATCTGTGGGGACTTGGGACTCCCATTTGTTCAGAGGTAAAACTGTGAGGAACTTTCAAACTGCTGAAATTGCGCTGTGAGTGCTCCGTGCTGGCCTCTCGATGGAGGTGAACACTTTTCATCATGCCTTACTACATCACTGTGTCAGGGATGGTGGAACGGTTTTTGGAAGGGTGTGTGGAGTGTCTGGATGGAATCTCCTTCTGTGGCGAAGACAACACAGAGGCATGTGCACAGCTAAATATTTCCACCTATCAATCGGACAAAGAGACAGGTCACAGTTCACAATGTGTTGTCTATCTGCCACTTTACCACACAAAATATTTGAATAATTTAAAGAGCAACATCTGCCGCATCAGTGTCTCGGAGAAAAGAACCCATTTTTACGTCATGATGTAACATTATTATGTGTCCACATGACTGTGGTGTGGAAACATTTAGCCTGTCACTCATCTTTGGTATAATTCATACTCTCTGCACTGAAGGTTGTTTTACCATTGCTGTTCTGTTAAAGAGCCATGATGTCACATAGAAAGGCAGATTATAATTTTTAAATATCTAAATAAAACATATTTTGTTTCTCTAAATAAAAAGGCATGACTGCGTATTGTGTGTTCACGAAACAAATCAAAATGAAGGATTGTGCAGATGGTGCATAACGGAAGCACACACTGCCTTGGAGACAGAAGAGCAAATCAGAGAAGACGCTTTGTTCAGACCATCGTTATATCTGTGCATTAGCCCATAGAAAATGTACACACTTGACCTCTTACTTTGATTCCAGTGCCTCGGCATAACAGATGGTTTGTAACTCAAATGAACAAACACAGCTTTAACTGCAAAACAACAGCAGACGTGATAAAACCATCACAAGACCCTTTTTGTTACCTATGCACCTACTGTATGTACATAATATGAATGCCTGATCCTGTTCTGTGGGAAAGCTATGCAGTAATACCGACTACAAGCCCTATCAATTACAACACTCCTTTTGCTCATACGGGCTGCAAATACAAAATCTATTTAATACACGCGTCAAACCGCGTGGGTAGCGACGGCATTCTAGAAGGATTTCTGACAGAACGTCAAACAAGACTGTAATTTGTAGCATCATTAGTTTGCTGCAACGATAAAGCTTGTGACGTCCCTGTCACTCCGGAGTAAACATAAGAGCAATAACGCGTCAAAATGTGATTAAAGGGAGTTTTCTGACATCTGTCTTACTCTTTGTATTTTTCTTGACTTTGTGTGACAGCTTTGATGTAGAGATACAGTGACTCAGTTACTCTGAGTTTTACAATGAAGAACAACCAGGCGCTATTAGATCACATTTTAGACATATTATCCAAAACCATTTATTTTCATGTCAAAGCAATGACAAATGTTAACACGGTGGCTGTTGAAACAGTTTAACTCACGTAGACCAACAGCATTTATCACAATAATATACCATTGTGTAGTAGTAATTAAAGTAAATGTAACAATACAGTCATTCTAGGCCATCTTTATTTTCATAGTTATTTTGACAGATTGACTTTGGATGGATTGGTCAGACTGGACGCTGCATAATGATCTATAACACTTAAAATGTTATGATGGGGAAAAACGTCGAACATATGACACAAAAATGGAATTTTTGTTTGATGGACCCAAAACCAACATGAGGAATTTCATCGAAAATATGCAGCCAGAAACTGGGACATGCCAAAACTTTGACCATGAAGTCAATAAATCACCCAATAATCAGCGCTGAGGTTACAAGGACCCCGAAGGCATCGCTATGCTGAGCCCTTACACAACAGATCCACCACATCATCACAATCACTGGGACAGCTCCAAATTTACTGTTAGCTTTAGGTCCTTATACCACTCATAGGGGCTCAAAGGCATTTTAAACTCAGAACTATTCGGGCTACATGAGTGAGCCGCTCCTTCTGTGGTTATGTAAATGTGGTGTAGTTAATTAGTTTCCCTTGATATAGACAAAAATTGACATTGAGCATTAAAATGGAGAGTTTTGTGTTACAAAAAACTCTTTCTCACTGGAAACGTCTGAACCTACAGTAAAAATCTATATGATTCATTTATTTTTGTAAGTTTGGCATGCCTACTAAAAAACTTTATTTATGACCAAAATTATTTACGACTAGAGCAAAAGTCCATGTTCTCCTAAAAAGAAACAACCCAAAACAAAACAAGAAAACTATGTTCTGCTGAGTGACATAATCATAACAAGATTAATGCACGTCGAGTCAAAGCTGTTGTCAATCTTTGCCCAAAACACAAAATGTCAGGGGAATCAGATAACTCCTGTCAAGAAGAAGACGCGAGTCAAGAACACAACTGTGGCACAGCAGCCCTAGTGACGTCTTTCTGCATCAGATTTTGCAGGAACAAAAATGGAATAAAAAAAGCACTGAAAAATGAGAGGCAAAACAACACAGAGCGTGGAGGAGAGGCGAGGTTTGATTGACAGGCGCGACGAGAAGTGTGTTCTGAGTTGTGAAGCTAAGGGAGACGGACGGTCTTAGGGCTCTGCTACACAAAACGAACAGTCCAGCAACAGAATTCACAAAGGTTAAGAGCATGTTTGATCCATCTACATGTTTTCCACTGCTTATCTGGGTTCAGGTCACACAGGGGACATCCTGATTCGACGATTACGCCATAGTCTAAGAGTCGGGGGGGGCAAAGTCGGGGGGCAGGTGACGGCTGGCTACTAAAGCTGGACCGTCTTCAAGCAGATCAAGTACTGAAAAAAGAAAAAAAATCGGAAAGTGTAATCTTATTGTTCACGTAAATGAAACAGCATTGAATAAGTGCGTGCTGTCAGATACTGGGAGTGCTTAGGAGATGTAATGAAAAAGAAAAATCCCTGTAATTCAACTAATCCCCTCAACTAATCCCAAATCATGCAGCCGGTGAAGGACATTACACTTTAATAGAAAAAACGTGCACTGACCTGTGCACAGCATCAAGTCAACATTTCCGCGTGTAATCTGAACAATGGACCAGCAAAGCCGCTTCCACGTTGCGGTTTATGGAAGCGAAAGCAGCTCGTTTTGAAAAATCACAAACTCGCCAGGTAGCCACAGCAGGGACGGCAAACGCAGCGCCGCTTGGCCCCGTTCTCCTGAACGACACTGTTCTCCCTCACGTTTGTGTTTTTTGCAGCAGCGCCTGCGGTAGAGAGTGAATTTATTCAGGAGCACATCCAGACCGAGGCCAGCCAAAGCCATTTCGTTTCAGCCAACCTTATATTTTGCTTGCAAACAGCGACTTGCCAGTGTAGTGTAGAGAAATATTTGCCCACATTTGGTGCTTGGCCTGTGTTTATCTGGGACTTTACAAACACTAAAATCACTGATAAAGTGACAGCCGTAATCAGAAAAACACCACATTATCTTAAACACGCATAGAAAACAGAGTCACAGCAGCAACAGCTTTCTCAATGTTGTTGACTGCCGTCATTCTTGAGGTCATAGTTAGTTCATCGTCCCATTTGAGAAGACTGTTTCATGTGGACCTTTAAGGTGAGAAGAAAGAGCTGCATTAAAACGAAATGAGTGATAGTCTCTCCGGCTGCTTAACGCCAGAAAGGCAGATGCTGAGCTACTGTGGTATGTTCAAATATGAAACCTCCACAGCCTGTAAACCCTCAGGAAATCCATTGTCTTCTCGCAGCAAAAATGAGCAAAGCCGTGTCACAACGATGCCGCCGCGGTGCATTCATCAACGCTCAAACGACATTGTCCTCAGGGGAGAGAACATATAGATCGAGGACAGATGCTGTTAATGTCTGTATGGGGGCATGTGAAGGTGACGGCAGCAATTGCTGTCTGCCTCCAGTTAGGCATTAAATGGCTAAAGAAGAGCAGGCTTTCCTCTACTCTGACAGCCAGCGGGAATTTATTAGCGCGAGCCGTGCGAGGAGCAGCAGCCCCTCTGCTGCCGCATGCCTCTAACTGCTGCATCTCAGCTGCATGCAGCTTTTTGCGGGCGATGCAGAGGTAGGTTTAGTTCACCGGCGGACAGCGCGTCTTTCAACCGTTTCCTCCTGGCCAAAGCTGTCGCCTCAGCATATGGATCTGTGCTGCGGCAGGCTCATTAAACAGACAGATTTATATTCCATAGAGTTTGTTCAGCCTGAAAATGAATCATTCCCTGCCTGGTGGATTTATTCAGAGCAATGATGAGTTTTGATCAGTATTGCCTAATGTTGCCCCTGACAGCATTTTTTGGTTGAGCTAACTACAAGATCAGGATTCTGCCAAAACTTCAATTACACCCTTTAAGAAATCAGCAAAATTGCTTTTCCCCCACACTACAAATAAATTAATTTATATGAAATCAAGTGTCAGCAAACTGCTTTTCCCCTATTGCTGTTCTACAAAAAACATGCAATTATGGTTCACACATGTTTCAAAGGAAATATGAGAGCTGTCACTTATTCAATACAGGAGCAATTTAGCCCTTTGCCTCAGATTATTGCCTACACTGCTGTTCATACACTGCCAGCAAACCGTCTCTGAGAATACTGTCTTGTGGGTCAAGCTTTTTGATGAGAAATTTCAGATTGGCACCGTCGTTAGTGAAACAGAAAGTCACGCTTTGCCTAATTTCCCTCCATGGGGAGCGCAGCTAGCGATTGCTCCAGCTGTAGCTGAGTCAGCATCAGTCGCCTGCTTGTTTTCCGGTGACAAATTAGCTGCTTGGGTCTCCTCCTCACATGACTTGTGACTCTCTTGGTATTGGCCAGGTGTTTCTGCTGCTGTAGCTGAGTCAGCAACACTCGCCTCCTCGGCCTGGACCACAATTTCTGATTTCTGTTCTTTACAAAAGAAGTAGCTCCTATGTTAGCAACTAATTCCTCCTGCCCAGCCACTTGGTCCATGTTCTACATTCATCATCCTACTCATCATACATCACCATGCTGCAATACCACAAATTGATCCATTTGTATCATAAAAAGTAATCCCGGTATTGTTGTGCTCAACAGGACCCAACCTGAGACTCTGACGTTGCATTAGAACATGAACTGTAACTGTCATGTCACATCTCACGCTGGTTGTAGCCGCAGCCGTGAGGAACGTTGCTTTAGTGCCAGCTATCATACGGGTCATGAACTCACAAATCCTACTACGCTGAAAGGTTTAGGTCGTGAATTGTTATAGTAATGGATGGATGGATAGACAGACAGACATAGTTAGGGCACTGTGATGGTCTGTGTTACGGTTTGAAAGCTGACCATGTCGAGTTGAGCTTCGGTGGAGAGAGTAGACCAAAGATGCAATTGAGGTCTGGACACACTGACCGACAACGTTAGATCCCAAGCAGTGTGTCATCATTCCATTGTCTATTTCTGCATTTCTCGTGGAAAAAATATTCGATTTAGAATTTCCTCCCAGAGAAGGAGTTGCAAAGTTACATTTACAGCCTTCTTTACAACATTCTATTGCGTACTTTGCGGACAGGGATACCTATAAGCAAATTCCAACAGTTATTCCGGTAACATTTTCCTTTCTGGTTAATATCTGACAATTCACTGATATAACTGAAGACCAATGTAGTACAAATTACTTACAGGGTCAATACACTATACATGGATATGTCTGTGAGTGTTCATTGATTTGTTGGATTGGTTTCTTTGGAATAATGTTACACTCTGATGGGAGTAGAGCTGTGGAGAGGTCAAGCCCTCGTCTACTCTATGGACTATGAGTAGAACACAGCACACAAGTCATTCCAGACATTATGGGGTAAAGGCGCGTCAGTTTCTGGATTCATGTTTTAACAGCAATGAATTCGAGTCACTAAAATCATTGCAACTGCAATAACAGTATGATTATGATGTATATCCTATACTCCCTCAACTGGCTTCCTGTTGACTTCAGGACTAAAATTAAGATTCCACTCGTAATTTACAAAGCGATCAATGGCCTGGCTCCAGCTTACATCTCTTAATGTTAAAGCCCTTATGCAGTTGTAGTCTATAAAGTTGGTGTTTGGAAGCTACAGCGGCTCTCTAGGGATTCCAGGAGTGACTTCCGTTGCTTTTGAATGCTCTAGTTTAGCAGTTTTCAGCCAGTAACCCTTGTGATGTCATAGAGGTCACTTTCCCTGACTTTGCACATCTTCACATTTCACAAAAGCTCCCGTGCAGCTATATTCATGGGCTATATTCATGTGAGTAGTGTGCCCTGGCCACTATTTTGAATATGATAGGGGAAAAAACAAATCGTTTAAATCCTCTTTATAAGCCTTAACACATTCTTTACTTTTGTTGTGTAATATCTTATCATTTTCATGTAAACTCTTAATTATTCTTGCCTCATTTTCCTTTTTATTGTATTTTTAGATTGATGGCATTCTGTGAAGGACTTTGCACCCTGTGACTGTAAACAACAATCATACAGTTGTAACGTGATTAGCATTTAATCAAAACCTCCTGTACTGTATGGATGCAAAGCTTGTATGTGAAGCGTATCTGAATGCTGCGGAGCTGAGCAGAACAGCAAAGCAGCACTGCAGCCGCGTCTGTGTAGATTCGACTTGGTTCTATTCCTGTGAACTGTACATGATGCGGTCCCCGGCTAGACCTCTGCCAGCCGCACTGACAGGGCAGAGCAGAGTAGAGGAACCTGACAGCCATAAATCCTGACCGTGTTGAATGCAACACATTCATTAACGCCTATAGGGTGGATATTTGGGATATGCGGTGATGCCTTTGTGAGCGGTGATGTGGTCAGGTGAGCGCCGCTCCCGAGGATTACGAGCCCAATATTACATAAACACAACCGGAACCCAAATCATATGAGCTGCCCCGTTTGTTTCATCCTCCACCGCACCAAAAAAGCAGGTAAACAGCCTACTCACGGTCTGAGCGGAAGAGACAGAGGCCTCCCTGCTCCGTCAAAGTCCTCTCCGTAATTTCACTAACAAGCACGGGTTGTTGTTCCCCTCCTGTCGTCCGCCGGTGCTGGAGAAAAATGAAGGCAGGCTGGGGCTGAGGGTGTACGGTCGCATGCACTGCAGTGTTCAGTCTGCCATTGGCCTGGAATACTCCGCATCAAGCTGCCTGCAATGAAAAATGGCCATACTTCCGGGTTTTCAAAATAAATCACAGTTAGCTTGCTCAACGCAATAAAACAAAACAAACTAAATGGAGTTAAATGGAGAATAATCCACGACACTTTTAGATGTGGATTACAAAGCATGCATCAGTTTGAATTCCATAAGTAGCTAACTCACTTTTGTGAGAAGAATTTTAGCAAACTGAGAGGTGGATTTATAGAATGTACACGTGGGACCAAAATCAACCCAAAGGTTTATTATAAGCAAATTATGGCTACATAAATGATAAAAAGCGAATGGGTGGTCAGTCGTGAAAGAAACATTCACTATTATAATGCTCAAAATTCTAACAGGTAAAATAAATTGTAAACACATAAATAAAACACACATGTTCAGTTAATTATCGACGGGCTTCCGATTTATTTGTGATGCCCACCGACCAAACGTCCGGTACTGCTAGTGCTGTTTTTATGTTATTGACGCCTTTGGTTGCTCGTGAGCGCCAAACGTAGAGGGAGACGTCATGTTTTCTTTGGAGCTGGGGTGACGTCACGGGCGTAAGAGCTGAAAGAAGCAAGATGTCCCACTCTGTCTCAATTTTTGGGTACCAAGTCAAATAACATCAATAACAGCGCGTGAATGATTACAAATATTTACATACGAGTTGGTGATGTGTTTTTTAAATGTTTAGCTCTGCTAATATAAAATGACTAATCTTTAAAAAAGGGTAATTTTTCAACATAATCTCCCTGCAACTCAATACAATTCGAATTTTATCCTCTAAATAATGTTTAAAAAATATATGTATAAAACAATAGATTAGGTGCAGAACTATAGGAGAATAAATCAAGAGAAAACCCATGAAAATGAATGCTAATTAGAATTTGGAGAGAATAAGGGAAAAATAGGTGTTTTCATCAAATTTGGGGGTCAAATCAGGACAACTTACTAACTGTTAAAACTGTGGCAAACCGTGTAGTTGTTTTGAACAAGTGAGCCATCTTCCCAATAGAAGATTACTGAACCGGTTTCACCTTTGAGTCTGAAATCCTGTTAGTAAAATAAAGACTGTCTCTCCTTTGGTGCAGGATTTCTTATATTCTATGAGAAGCCACCTTGATGTCAGCGTTAACAACATCTGTGAATCACTGATATTGATAGTCTATGAGATGCAGACACGTCTTTCAAAAAGTGACTCACTTGGATGAGTGAGATTAAATGTCTACTTTCTATTACCTATTCTTCATTTATTTTACAAGGTTATACATATCCACAGTATATGCACTTAACATACGGACAAGACAATCATACTCTGCTTTGAGTGATGCTAATTATGATGACTCACACATAACATAAAGAAATACGGCAAATGTGCAAACAACAACAGCAGACAGAGTACTGTAGAGCTAACTCCATCAATTAAATACAACAAGTTGAAAAGTACGTGGATGACAGACATACACAAACACAAACTATTATTAATGTAGTATTTATTAACTGTTAAGTGACCATCCTTGTTAACAATAACGAACAAAGTAATCAGATTCTACTCACTTTCTTCAATTTACAAAACAAGATTTTAATTAGTATTTCATTTTAGAATGAATAAAACCCAAATTTTAGTCAATTTAAAACCATAAATTAAGGGATTCATTCTTGGAGGAATGATATTATATTCTACTGCAAGAAAGTGTTAAAGGGCTTGAGGTGTATGTTATGAACCAAACCACATCAGCTCTACAATGACCTTCCATTCATCCATTTATACAGTGATGGCAGAGGCATACCGTGCAAGAAGCCAACCTGCACACCCGGAGCAGTTAGCGGTTCAGTGTTTTGCTCAACAGCACTGACGCTGATTCCAAAACAGCTGCTCTACCACCTGAACCATGTCAAATAAAAGTAATAGAAAATATACATCATTGCAAATCCAATCTACTAGTACTCTACCTCAGTGTCTATGTATAAAGTTCAACAACAATGGTAGTGATAATACAGCCTTCCTTCCTTCTCTCTATCTCTCCTCTTTCTCTATAAAAATGATCTCCAAAATATCCTATAACTGTATGCACAATGTCGTGTACAATGTTTGCTTCAATAAAACCAATTGCAAAAAAAAAAAAAAAAAAAAAAGTAATAGAAAATATTCAAAAAGAAGTAAATGTGGCACACAGGTCTGCTGACCACTTTTTAGTTTAAAGCATATAAAGAAATATAGAATTATTGTAATGCATGTAATGGTGCTCTTCACACAAAAGGAGAAAAGCAAGATCACTAATATAGCAATGTACTTTTATTACAGTTTATCAATTTACAAGCTGCATAATTTAAATCTAGCTGTTGGCAAAATTTTGTGGGAATGAAACACAATAAATGAATGTGTCTCTTGTGTTGTCGTTACAGAGATGAACTGCAGGGGTCGATATTTAGCTAAATATCTCTTATAAACCAGGACTGCAAAAATAGACAGATCACTGCAAGCATGAGTGCAGCAGAGCATGAATGAGACATGCAGAATAAGAGATAACATCGACCATTAATGCTTCCTTAAGTATTGAGTTCATGTTACAGTTCATGCAACCCCTCTGTAATGCATGTGTTTGTGTGTGTGAGATGTAAGAGGGGGTGCAAGATAAATTTCAATTGCATGTAATTTGTGTGTGAATTGCATGCAACATGATAAATAAACTTAATCTTAATCTTAATCTTAATCACATTTATCAAATCAAGGTGTCATTTCACTTTTTTCCTTGGGGTCATTGCCACCTTTAAAAGTTTAGGACTGGTATAGGTGTGTTAGTTAATGCGATTCTCTCTGAACGTCACTTGCTGAGAGCTCTGTAAAGTGAATTGTGAGCTGACACATTCAACTTTTAGAAAAAATTGTGAAATGGTTACTCGTGTAAGATGGAGCGTATAAAAAATAATGTACAAAATAAAAAACATGATACACTTTGTGACCACATACAACAGTACAATCCGATACTGTATAAGAGCCTGTAAGAGCTGTGTATCCTACTATTTGTTCAGATTTTGTTGAAATTGTGTCAGAGATGAATTGATTCAAATGAGTTTTGTCAACGTTTTAACAGCTACCTCTCTGCAGGCTCAGTTTAGTCTTAAATCAGAATGAGGTACCAAAACAAAAGGGCTGTGGAATGAATAAGGCTGAAATACCCCTTTATCAAAGACCAGAAGGCAGCTCTCCGGCAGTAGCTTAAAAACAGATGTTGTAAATGCACTACAAAAGTGAACCCATTTGAAAGGGTTGCAACTTGCAGGATAAATGCAGTCTTCCATTCAAGATATTCACAAACTTTAAACACCTTGGCGTGCAAAAAATACAGTGCAAATACAAGAGCAACAGCATCTATTAAATAGTTTGTTAAGCACAGCAAATCCTCAGAAACAGAAACAAACAATGAAAGCATTATAAACTTTTGCAAATGCTATGTGTAAATAGTTTTGAGTTAAAAAGATGTTTGCAAAACTACTTACTTTGAATGTTTATAAACCCTTGCATTCGGTTCCGAATTTTACTGAGTTTGAAACCATAAATAAGGGGATTGATAAAAGGAGGAATCAAAATAAATTCTATAGCAATAAAATTTTGAAGGGGTTGAGATGTATTGGCTGAGCCAAACCGCATATGCATGACATCAAACACTATAGCTACAGCAAATGTGATTAAAGAGGCTAAATGTGGCACACATGTTTGAGTAAACTTTTTCCTGCTTTCCAGAGAATTCAAACAGGTTTTGATAAGAAAAATGTAAGACCAAACTATTAAAAAACCAAGACAAACATATACAAGTATTGTCACGTATGCAACTATTGTATTAACAGTTGTTACAGAAGGGACGCAAGCAAGTTTAACAATCATCCAATTCACACAAAAGAGTTTGTTAATTTTTGAGCCACATAATTTCAAACGAGATGTCAACAAAATGTTTATAGAAATTATGCAAAAAGGTGTTATCCAAGAGAAACACACTAACTGAATGAGTCTCTGCCTTGTCATGATAGAAACATACTGCAGGGGTCGACATATAGCCAGATATCTGTCAAAAGCCATTACTGATAAAATGGACAGATCACTGAAAGCATATGAGTACACCACGAGAGCCTGAACAAGACATCCAGAATAAGAGATAACGTGAACAGGAGACAGAAGATCAACAAGGAATTTGGGGTAGAAACCTGTCGTCCCATAAAGTCCATTCATGCAAAAAGCGCACAATAGAATATACATGGGTTCATGCAGGCTTCTATCCAAAATAATTGTCACAACAAGAGAAATATTGACTAACAAAATCACACAGTAACACAGTAAAGTGAGACAGAATAGAACAATTCTGTAGTTCATGTTCACATTTAACCCCGCCAGAGTAAAGACTGTTACAGTAGAACCATTATCCATTTCAACAAACTAAGTTGTTTGAAATCTGTGCTGTGTACCTACAGCCCTAATATTGTGATGGTCCCCCTTTTATCTCTTGTCTGCCAAGGAACATAGGAGTTGGGATTTCAGCCCGGCCAATCAGTGATCTAGAGTCTGACTGAAGGCAGCGGAAAAAATGTTGAATGTTGGATGGAAAATTGGATTACATGATAAAATACTACTTTTAAAATACTACTTCAAATTCTAACTGTATATTTGTCCTGAATTCATAATTCTTTCTAGCACAGTGTCACATACAATACAACATTTTTCATGCCCTGTGGGAGTGACCTCAATGGGGCCTCCATTGGGTCACTCCCACAGCGCCTCTCAGTGGACAATGTGAGTGTTAGCTGTTTCTCTGTGTGTCTATGTTTCTGTCTGTCTGCCTGGCAGTACCACTGTCTCCAAGCAGGCCTCAGTCTCATTGACAAAAGAGAGATAAAATAAGACAAAATAAATTGCTGAGGTCTTTATTGAACAATCTGCTGCAGCTATGCCTAACTACCATCTGTCTCCATCACAGCGCCAGGCCACTGCTTGACACACCCTCGGACCATGCTTAACCACGCCACATGTCACAGACCTTTCTTCAGGAAACCTGGAAGTACCCTTTATCGTTCACATTGTTTTCTGTTTGTAGCAATTATTTTACGTTATACACCCATTAAAATGTAACCAACAACTCACTACACAATCTTTTCTGGCGTATGTGGTTTAAATGAAGACCCATTTGTCTCTTGAAAAAGGTTTTGGAGAAAAAACAAGTCTTTCCTTCAAGCAGCCATAATAAATGAATTGGGTTAAGCCTTACTGGTCACCTTTGTTAAACCAGTAAAGACATGAAAAGTAATAAAATAATGATAATCCTTGGAGCACTACCAAAGGTTATTTATACATATATAATGTTTTTGTATAATTTACACCAGTCTGAAGTAAATTTGTGTGCAGAAAGACATATCGACCATGACTTTGTATAATACATGAATATATGCTTATTACACAAACAAAAGGAAAACAAAGACAAAGGACCAAAACAAACAGAATGTAATATTGACGGGAGATTATGAGTAGAAATGAACTGATACAATTGAATGAAAGACAGCAACACAATGGAACTCATTTAAAAAATGATCAAATCAATAATTCATGGATTCTGAGCAGCAGCAATGCAGAATAGGAGCACTTGGATCAATAAGTCAATTTGAATGAATCGATAAAATGAAATAGACAAAAAGCAAGCACAAACTAATTTAAGCTTTGTTAATCAACGATGGAGAATCCTCAAGCATTAAAAAAATATTTTAACATCAACCCTTAGAAAGAGTCATACATAAGGGCAAACACGCACTGTTGCATTGTCAGTATGCCTGTTACGGCCTGTTGTAAATCTGAATTCAGAAGAGAAAATTTACATAAAATGAAGCATCAACTTAAGAAGCTTCCCAATACAGATATACTGTATATTTACATTATTGTAAAGAGCAGCAAATCGTTAAATTAGCTTATTGGCTCACATTTGAGAAACATGTATCGTATCAACATTTTCCCACTTTCATCTTTTAGGATACAAAAAAATGACACAAGGGCGGAACTTAAAGATTTTATTAGTGGCCAGAACAAAGGACACATTTGAGAACAATGAAAAATACTGGCTTTTATTGCAAACTAAGCCAGCAGTCATTTGGTGAGATTATCTTGTGCAGGTTCTATTCTCTAAAGCCCTACAACATCATAGTCATTACACAAATTTCTGGACATTAAAAACATGACATTTTGGGGTTTTCAGCAAGTGAGATAACCCAAACTATTTACTTTTAGGGTTTATAAATCCCCAGATTCGGTTCTGAATTTTGCTCAGTTTGAAACCATAAATAAGGGGATTGATAAGTGGAGGAATCACAAGAAATTCTATTGCAATAAAATTTTGGAGGGATTGAGATGAATTGGCGGAGCCGAATCGCATATGCATGACATCAAACAGTATAGCTACAAGAAATGTAATTAAAGAGGCTAAATGTGGCAAACATGTTTGAGTAAACTTTTTCCTGTTCTCTATAGAGTTCAAGCAGGTTTTGACAAGATACATGTAAGACCAAACTATCAGAAAGCCATGACAGGTATAAACAATTATTGTCAAGTATGCAACTATTGTGTTGACAGTTGTTTCTGCAGGGAAGCAAGCAAGTTTAACAATCATCCAATTCATACAAAAGAGTTTGTTTATTTTTGTGCTGCATAATTTCAATCGAGATGTCAACAAAACATTGATGGCCATCACACAAAAAGGTGTCATCCAAGAAAAACACACTAATTGTAAGAGTCTCTGCTTTGTCATAACACATTGGTACTGCAGGGGTCGACAAATAGCCACGTATCTGTCATAAGCCATTACTGATAAAATAGACAGATCACTGCAAGCATATGAATACAGCACCTGAGCCTGAACAAGACATCCAGAATAAGAGATAACATGAACAGGAGACAGAAGATCAACAAGGAATTTGGGGTAGAAACCTGTTGTTCCATAAATTCCATTCATGCAAAAAGCACACAATAGAATATACATGGGTTCATGCAGGCTTCTATCTAAAATAATTGTCACAACAAGAGAAATATTGACCACCAAAATCACACAGTAGCACAGTAAAGTGAGACAAAATAGAACAATTCTGTGGTTCATGTTCGCATTAAATCCTGACAGAGTAAAGACTGTTACTGTAGAAACATTATCCATCATAACAAATTCTTACAGAACACAATTATTCATCACCAATAATGTTATTATTCACCACCTGTACAACCTGACTGTAAGTCACCAGCTCAAGTCACTGTTTCTTTGTCTCCTTATGCATCTTGTATCACATTTCCTTGGTCTCATTAATATTTCTCCCAATAATTCTCCCCCTCTGCGTATAAAAAACAACCACCAAAATGTCTGACTGCATGCTCATTGTCATATAAAATGCATTCTTCAATAAAAATATTCAACATTATAACAAGTTGTTTGTAATCTGTGCTGTGTACCTACATCCCTGATATTGTGATGGTCTCCCTTTTATATCTTGTCTGCTAAGGAAAAAAGGAGTTGAGATCTCAGCCAATCAGTATTCTAAAAGAGTCTCATTTGAGGCTGTCAAAAAACCCTCTGTGGGTAACATGATCAGAGCCTCTAAACGTGGCAGAAACATAATTCGGGAGTATTTTGTTTTATTTGCAATAAACAAAGTATGCTAATTTTAGTAGTGGGAGATGCAATAATGCATGATGGCACAGGGGTCTGGCATGTGCATAGGGTGCCTTACATGTAATTTACATTTATTCTCTATTTTCTCTATCTTTATTTTCATTAACAAATTATGTAAATATGGGGCAGGAGGAGAAGGGGCGGATGGAGGGTCTAAGGGGCTAAGGAGGATGGGTAGGGCTGCGGTGAAGGGGGTTAACAAATCAAGGGGAAGATGTTACAGGAGGGTCATCAAGAAAAAGTTTTCATTGATGGTGAGGAAGGTTAAGGTTAGGTGAAACCACCTCTAGTCACAAATAAAACATCTATATTTCATGCCTGTGGCTTCCATTGGGTAAGAACAGTATTGACCACCCCTTCCTATCCCAGCCTGCAACTGCCACAGTGCTAATACACAGTGAACATGCGGCTGTTTGCCTGCTGATGTGCTCCTTCTTTTTGGCCTGGGCTCTCGTTGGCACATCAGCTCGGTGTTGGTATTGGTCTGTGTGAGTGGGTTTCCTGTATACTTCAATGTGAAGGCTTCCATCCTCTGTAATGTGTGTGCCACAGTTCAAAGAGGCCAAGCTGTTGTTTTTGACATACATCCTCTCATGTGAACGTAATGTTCCTGTCCACTGAGTTGATGTGTTCCGTGAAGGCTTGTACTTCTTAGGTTTTAAGTTCGAGATGTCGTCCACAAGTATCTGAACCAGTGGCTTGTTGCTGTTCCTCTGAAAGGATTTAGGGCTCTGCTTTCCAGTTCTTCGATGTAAAGGTTGGCCACAGTGGGAGAGACCTTGGCCCACCAAGGGTTCACTAAGGGTTCACTAAGGGGTTAGCTAGCTAACTTCAAGCAAGTCTGATATTTCGATGTCATGAAGCTGCATCGCACTGTGATTGCCATGCTCCACAGCTAGCCTGTTACAAAGCAGATTATGTTCCAGCTTAGTCGAGCAGAAGCACCAAACTCCTTTGAAAATAGATCCACCGGTCCTGCAGGGTCCTGTTGAACTAAGAGCACATATTGCTAAGGGGTCTCTCTTTAGGGTTGGGTGAGGATATTTGGATACTAGCAAGATCTGATTGATTTCCCCAAAGATATTCTTTACCAATGCTACAGATTCTGGCGTGTTTAGGTACGCTTCTTACTTGCTTTGCTGTCCATTTCATGCTACTGGGATTGCAACTAAAGAAATAATAATGACAATAATGCTTTGTCTTAGTTATTGATCACAGATGATATTCATTCAACAATATACAGCAATGGCACAGAATACAATTTGTATTTTGTGAATGAAGTCAAATCTAATCACTGATGCCATCCTGGACTGTGCGTCCACACTACTGAGCCATGTTCTCACAACATTTGGCGGCCGTGGCTTCCTGCTGTTCCTGTTTCAATTTACTTGTACGTCATATTGACTATTTTGCCTCAGGGTCTAAGTTCTCCTTTCTCTCCCTCCCTCTGGCTCTCTGCCTCTCTTTCTAAAAAAGTTGAACAACAACAACTATAATGATGATACAACCTTTTTTCCTTTTCTCTATCTCTCTCTCTTATTCCCCCCCTTTCTGTATTAAAAACGATCTCCAAAATGTCCCCTAACTGTATGCGCACTATCGTGTCAAATGCTTGCTTCAATAAAAATAAACGATGGTAAAGTGCATTTGACATGAATGTAGACTTTATATAGAATCACAAAAAAAAGACAATGACACACACACACACAAAACATAGTGTGATTGCATTAAGATTTCAAATACTGTAAGGAGTAGGGCCCCATTAAGACTTATCCAAGTTCATCGAGTAATAAGGTAAGCATATAAACTTAATCAATAAAACTGACCTGATGGAATCACGTGTATGTCACCAGATCACTATTCTTTGGTTAAACATAATGTAGTGGAAACATCCCTTTTCTCCTATAACAGGATGTATCTGATGTTGCTGTGCTTATCTTGTGACTATACCTTATGTGCCATGTAAAATGTGTTCTTTCACGTCAGGTCACATTCATTAAAAATTTAAATTAAAGAGGACTTCATGACTCAGTACTTCATGGCTTAAGGTTACTTGGTGCATAAGATATAGTCATCACATATTAAGTGATACATAAGATATAGTCACAAGATAACACAGCGAGGTGAGATTCATTCAGTCAAAAGAGACAATTCACTGAGTTTTTCATTCAAGTGCAGATAATGTAAATATTGTAAAATATATACAAATACAATTCTTTTTGTAAGTATACTAAGATCTTGAAAACTCTTGATAGCTAAGTTCTGCACACAATTAAGACATAAATAATTAATAATTGTAATAATCCAATTTAAGCAACAGTGCAGACCTTCATTTCATACCAGTCAAATATGCTGTGATCCTGTAGGAAGCACTTTAAGCAAGTTAATACAAAAGCATCAGAAACATTATAGTGTAAAATTATCGTTTGCCTTTCATGTTAATATGAACAAAACCCAGAATTCTGGTTCGAATTTTTGTCAACATGAAACCATAAATTAGAGGATTCATAAATGGAGAAATGACAAGAAATTGTATTGCAGCAAAGTTTTGAAGTGCTTGATGTGTATCTTTTGAACCATATCGCATATGCATAAGATCAAATAATACAGTTACAGCAAATGTACCTAGAGAAGTTAAATGTGGCACACATGTTTGTATAAACTTCCTCCTACTTTCCACTGACTTCACACAAGTTTTGATAAGATACATGTAAGACCATATTATAAAAAAACCATGAAAGACATATATGATTATTGTTATGTATGAAACCAAGCTGTTTACAGTTGTTTCAGCAGGAGAACAAGCAAGTTTAACAACCATCCAATTCACACAATAGAGTCTGTTAATTTTTGAGCTGCATAATTTCAATCTAGAAGTGAGCAAAACATTTATAGAAAAAACACAAAAAGGTGTTATCCAAGAGAAACACACTAACTGCACGAGTCTCTGCTTTGTCATGATAGAAACATACTGCAGGGGTCGACAAATAGCCACGTATCTGTCATAAGCCATTACTGCTAAAATAGACAGATCACTGCAAGCATATGAAAACAGCACCTGAGCCTGAACAAGACATCCAGAATAAGAGATGACATGAACAGGAGACAGTAGATCAAAGAGGAATTTGGGGTAGAAACCTGTTGTCCCATAAAGTCCATTCATGCAAAAAGTGCACATTAGAATGTACATGGGTTCATGCAGGCTTTTGTCTAAGATAATTGTCACAACGAGAGAAATATTTATCAGCAAAATCATACAATAGCACAGTAAAGAGAGGAAGAAGAATACAACTCGGCGGTTCATAGTCTCGTTGAAACCTGAAAGAGTAAACACTGTTATTATTGAAAGATTGTCCATTATAATAAGAAAACCAAATTCCTTTTTACATGTGCCGTGCAACCCCATCCCAAATGAATGTTCTTCCTTTTCAGTGTTAATTATGTTGTCAGACGACAGCAAAGGAGAAGAGTAAATTCAACCTGGCCAATCAGTGATCTGAAAGAGCTTGACGCGTTTTGAAAGCACGAAATTGGGGGCGGCTTTGTTATTGGTTTAGGTATAGAACTCAAACCAACAGTGTAAATGTTTGACCTGAAAAATGTATCTTTGTTGCTTAGCATGCTGCCTCCATGACTCAAACTATACAGTAAGTGGTGGGAAATGGGTGGACATACAATATATTATAGTGTATGTCTTTGGTACCAATTGGTCTGGTGTCTGTCTGCTGGATTCTTTAAGGCATAACCAAACTGCACCATGGCCATCTTGCAGCAAAATAAAATGAAGAAGATCACAGAGTGATAGTACTAGGTAACGGGAGTGCTAATGGAAAAGACATCATACCAAACATGTACAGTATGTTAGAGGGTGTACCTTGCTGATGCACCCCTAATGTCTGCCCATAAACTAAGATACAAGTGAAGAAGAGAAGAGAAGGACTTTGCCTTCTAAACAATGACATCTTCATCCAAGTCTACTATTGCAACTGCAAGTCATTCTCACTATTACTATCAGGCAAAACACTGTGTTCAAGCATCCCAGAACCAACTCCCTTTCGGCTGCTTCCACAAATTCAACCTTGAGCTGTGTTCATGCTACCTAAATATGATGCTATCCTGGCTGGCTAGGTAGCCATTTTACCTATGTTCACACAAGCTGCAATGATTCCCTAAGGCTGAGTTGTAATGTGTTTCCATCCGCGCCGTGGCCAAGCCGGCCTGGGCATAGCTGCATTCTTGCTGTGGAACAGTTTTCAAGATACTGCTAAGTGAGAATATGCTAATGTTGAAGATGAGCTGACACAACAAGCAGAACCTCCAGTTTTTTGAGGATCTGCCATCACAGAATTCAATGCAAAATCCACAACACAGTTTTTTGCAACAAAAACTGCTAGCCTGAAAATTGTGCATTTTCATTGTTTGGTAGAGACTCATGTGTGCACGTATAGAGAATTGCATTTCTCACTGTCATAAGTGTTTGTCAGTTGTGAAAATGGCTGCGAATAAACCACATGTACCGTCGCACATAAGCAGACGCAGCAAAGCCAACGGATGTCTGGAATGAGGGAAGACATGAGCAGAAGACTATAACTGAACAAGAGGTTAAGATGACAGCAGCAGCCACGGAAACTAAATAAAATAAGCAATATGTGGTGAATGGACTTTAGTTAAAATGACGAGACAACTTGAGATGAAGTTTACGGTTTATTAACATCATATTCATCCACATGTCTAAGTGACCACAAATGTATCATCTCATGCAGGACAGTTTTCTTCGAAGGGAAGACAACAGGTAAGTAATGCCTACCACTTACGTATCTCAGGATATCACATGGATTAAAACACACAGAAGTATAATTGTCTGTGCTTGAATATCTGGCTTTTGTAAACATTGCCTTACTAGTAACATGTGTTTGTCTAAACTAATAATGTTAACAAACTTTAAAAAGATGATGGTTAGAATGTTGATGATGTATCAGAAATTGTAATGCAGAGTGACTCAAGAAAGAAAAAGGGTGTTCTATGCATATTGTCTGTTTGTCTGTCATGTAGATCTATTTGTTCTTTGTGAATATAAATAAAAAGTGCGATGAATGGATGGGGAAAAAAAGCTAAATTTGCAGCAAAATTCTGAAAATCAAAGCAGAGGAACATCAGTGATTTTGCTCACAAAAAACTTGAAAAAATTAAATCCTGGTGGGACTGAACAAAGGCAAATGGACAAAGAAAGCCAGACTCTGTCCTGCAAGTCAAATGCCTGGAACAGGGGGCTCTCAGACCTAGAGGAAGCTCTAATAATTGTAGAGCAAGAAGGTACTGCGCTGCTGAAAATGCCACTGTTCAGTCTGCATCTGTGACCAAACGCCTGCAAAGGTCTATAGACAAGTTGTGAGAAGAGATGAGCTTTGTCTGAATATAAGTAAAGAAAGTTGTAGAATACTAACATCTCCAAATTGGAGAAAATCACATTTGTCAGTATACCTGTAATTGACATGATGAAAATACTGATCAAGTCTTTAAAAGTGCATTTAAAATAACTATTATTTTTTTTTAACTTCAACAAAACAATGCAAATGTGAACACAATCCTCCATATTTGTAAGGGAATATTTAAGAAATGTTCCAATATCTATGTTTTGGAATAAATAACACCCAGAATTTTGTTACGAATTCCGTTCAATGTGAAACCATAAATTAGAGGATTCATGATTGGAGGAATTAGAAGGTATTCAATTGATAAAAAGTTTTGAAGGGCTTGAGGTGTATCGTTTGAGCCAAATCGCACATGCAATAAGTCAAACAGTACTGTCACAATAAAAGTGAATAAAGAGATTATATGTGGCACACATGTTTGCATGAACTGTCCCCGATTTGCTAGAGATTTCCTGCAATTTCATAAGATACATATAAGACCAAAATATAAAGCAACCATGAAAGAAATAAAAAATTATTAGCAACAGCGCTGCAACAATAGTTTCAGCAGGGGAACAAGCAAGTTTAACAACCAACCAATTCAGACAATAGAGTCTGTCAATATTTGAGCTGCACAGCTTTCATCTATATGTTAGAATAATATTAACAAATATAATGCAAATAGGTGTTATCCAAGAGAAACACACCAAGACAAATATTTTCTGTTTAGTCATCATAGTGAGGTACTCCAAGGGGCGACATATAGCCAGATATCTGTCATATGCCATCACAGCTAAAATAGACTGGCAATAAATGAATGTATCACAAGTGCCTGAATGAGACATCCAACATAAGAGATAACATGAACTGGAGACAGTACATAAGACAGGAAGTGTGTCAGTCATTAAAAATTATGATAAGAATTTTATTAGATACATTTTGCTTTGCATATCTATAAAGCTTAAATTATATATGTCAGGTTGTTTACACTTTCAGTTTTGCACAGGAAGGGTTTATTGAATGACGTGGCCTTCAGTCATCACCTGAAAATTTTTATGCAAGAGGTTAATTTTGCAAGCACAGCTTTTCTGATTGTTTCTTTACAATCTCGAAACATGATGCACTTCTGTAATAAAGACTTGGGAAAAAAAATGATCTTGAAATCAAGATATCAAATCACAACACATACAGAATCATACTGCTTTATGTATTATTGAATCGGCAGATAGTAGCAGGGGTCTCCGGCAATTCCCATTTGTTGCTTAAAAATGCCATACTAAACATACTAAAATATACAAGGAAAGGTTTAATCTCACAAGATTGCTAATCTTATTCTCAAATTCTAGTGCAACATACATTTCATTCATGTGACCTCCTTCGTAATATATAGAATTAATATGCATTGCTTACCATCAGCAAAATTTTCAATTTCTGAGAATAAAAAGCCAAGAACAAAGCATGGATATCGCCATAAACTATACAGTGGACCAGACTAATAGCTGAATTCAGATATGTTACATTTGCTGTGGCAAATCTGCACATTCACAGTGCATTCATATTGATCAATCAAACAATAAAATATGTCAGACTGAAAACCAAACCATCAATTAATTAATTTTTAACTTTTAAAAAGAGCAAAACTGTTTGCCGAATTTTAGTTGTTTTAAAGCCATAGATGAGAGGATTCATGATTGGAGGTATGATAAGAAATTCTATTGAAAAAAAGTTTTGCAGGGTCTGAGATGTATCTTTTGAGCCAAATCTCATGTGCATGAGATCAAACAGTACTGCCACAAGAAAAGTGATTAAGGAAACAAAATGCGGCACACATGTTTGCATGAATTTGTTCCTGCTTTCTAGGGAGTTGATACAGGATTTCATTAGAAACATGTAAGTCCCAAAAATATAAAAGCCATGAAATACATAGAAGAAAATTGTCAAATATGAAACAATGCTGTTTACAGTGGTGTCTGCTGAGGGACAAGCAAGTGTAACAATAATCCAATTACCACAAAAAAGTCTGTCAATGTTTGAGCTGCATAACTTTAATCTAGATGTTAGGATAATGTTAACAGATACTATGCAAAAAGTTGATATACAAGAGAAACACACTAAACTAAGGATTTTTTGCTTAGTCATAATAGAGTGGTACTGCAGGGGTCGACATATAGCCAGATATCTGTCATAAGCCATAACTGCTAAAATAGACAGATCACAGCCAGCAAATGAGTTTAACACCAAAGCCTGAAAAACACATCCAGCATAAGAGATAACATGAACAGGAGACAGTACATAAGAGAGGAAGTGAGGGTAGAAACCAGTTGCCCCAAAAAGTCCATTCAGGAAAAACACACACAATAAAATGTACATGGGTTCATGAAGGCTTCTATCCAACACAATAGTCACAATAATAGCAACATTCACCAGCAAAATCACACAGTAACACAATAAAGTGAGAGAGAATAGAACAATTCTGTGGTTCATTGTCTCATTTAGCGCTGACACAGTTAACAAATTTATTATGGAAACATTACTCATCATAAGAAATCCTGGTGGCTCTGTGTTACCTGTGTGTCTCCACCCATAACACAGTGCCTCTGCTCTACCTTTTACTGACATTATTAACCTTTCTTACTCCAGTGACGTACAGCCTGGGAATTCATGTCGGCTGATCAGTGGTGAGAAAACTATGATTCAACCCCCTTGAAAAAAGTTTGTTCTTGAATACTTCTTGAATCTAAATAGAATAATATGGAAATTGTACATTTATGGGGAACAAAAACAGTTTTTATATATTTGTCTCCAGTGCTTATTTTAGATCTTTTTCTTCTTCACAGTCCTAAATACTATATGAGAGCTGTGTATTACACCAATAACCAAATTCATAGTCAAACAATTAAAAGTGGCTGCCCAGTTGTCAGCCCATTGAACATAACAACAACAACACCAATGATGGAGCCAGCTGCCTATTTTACTTTACTTAGTTATATATTTCTGGTGGCTCAGAACTAAAAAGATATTTTGAATGATGCAAAACAACACAAGTTTGTTACATAATGTGTATTTGCCATCTTTCCAGCTCCCTGGCTCACAAAATAGTAGAACTCGTTTTTGCTGAAGTGTGCACTGGTTCCATAATTATTCACCATCTGCTTTTTGCCCTGTGATCACTGACAAAGGCTCCAACCACCTGCAACCATGAAAAGAATAAGCAGGTATAGAGATTGGATTTTTGTGACACACATTTCTATTTGTATGAAGCTGACACAGATATTAATGTGAGTTGTGGCCCTGGCACACTGGTTTCACTCCTGGGCTCTTGCTGCAATCTTAGATTCCAATCTCAGTTTAACTTAACATTGATTGAGGATATCAACGTGTGATGTGATACACGGCACTTTGAGCATGTGAACCATATTCATTCCTGAGATCAAAGATTTGTGTGCCTTGCACAAACGAAGAATTCACAGGTAAAGTTTTACAAAGTTGCAAATTTATAGCTATTTATGAAGCCAAATCTTGCTCCTGAACTGATTTTGTTGACGGACTGGATGTTGCTAGTTGTTTGACCCGGCCAGCTAACTACTATAGCTGACACACACCTGCTGCTGTTAGAACATATTTGCACTAGATGTGGATTTCTCTATTGCGTACTTGTACTGCAGCTGTTGCACAAGAATTTCCCGCGGGATGAATAAAGTACTAACTTATCCCATCGCATTGTATTGTATTGTATCGTATCTCATCTCATCTCATCTCATCTCATCTTATCTTAAAGAAGCATGCACAATTCATGCAGCAGCCATTGTGTTAATACAAGCAACATTATGCATATCTTTTTTGTCACCACTGTTCTCTGACCTGTGATGAAGAGTCTAGTAGCGTTGCAGCTAACACTACCTAACAAATGCTAGAAGCAACACTGCAGAACTTGCTCAGTAACCCAGAGAGCAAAGCAAACAGATTCATTCTTACTTAATTAGCAAGGACCATCGTCCATGGTGTGATTGAAAATGCTGGTTTCTGTAACATTCTGCACACACTTGAGATCAAATATGTGATCCCATCATGGGGTTTTACTAAAACATATCAATACCAGATACAATCAGGAGAGTCAGAGATAGAGATGTCACTTTGCAAAGCAGAACAGTAGTTTTATTACTGCTGTGCATTTATGCAACTGAATCTCTTCATAGTTTTTGCTTTGCATATCTATAAAGCTTAAATTATGTATGTCAGGTTGTTTACACTGTCAGTTTTTCACAGGAAGGGTTTATTGACTGACGTAGACTTCAGTCATCACCTGAAAAAGTTTTATGTAAGGAGTTAATTTTGTAAGCACAGCTTTTCTGCATTTTCTTTACAACCTCGAAACATGAAGCACTTCTTCAATAAAGACTTCTTTTTTAAATATCATAATATCAAATCACAACACATGCAGAATCATACTGCTTGTGTATTGAATCAGCAGACTGTATCAGGGGTCTCTTGCAATTTCTTCCTTGAAAATGCTGAAGCCTTTCAAAATATAGGAGCATAGGTTTAATACATTACATTACATTACATTACGATCACATTACATTACTAATCTCACAAGATTGCTTATTTTATTCTAAATGCAAATTACATTTAATTCATTTGATCCCCTTCATTTATATATAGAATTAAGATGCATCACTTACCAACAGCTACATTTGCATTTTCTGAGATGGAAGAGTCAAGAACAAATGTAGATATCACCATAAACTATACAGTGGACCAGACTAATAGCTGAATTCAGATATGTTACATTTGCTGTGGCAAATCTGCATGAACATTCACAGTACATTCATGTTAATCAATCAAACAATAAAATATTCCAGACTGAAAACCAAGCCATCAATTAATTAATTCTTAACTTTTAAAATAAACAAAATCGTTTTCCTAATTTTGGTTGTTTTAAGGCCATAGATGAGAGGATTCATGATTGGAGGTATGAGAAGAAATTCTATTGAAAAAAAGTTTTGCAGGGTCTGAGATGTATCTTTTGAGCCAAATCTCATGTGCATGAGATCAAACATTATGGCCACAAGAAAAGTGATTAAGGAAACTAAATGCGGCACACATGTTTGCATGAATTTGTTCCTGCTTTCCAGAGAGTTGATACAGGATTTCATTAGAAACATGTAAGTCCCAAAAATATAAAAGCCATGAAGTACATAGAAGAAAATTGTCAAATATGAAACAATGCTGTTTACAGTGGTGTCTGCTGAGGAACAAGCAAGTTTAACAATATTCCAATTCCCACAATAAAGTCTGTGAATTTCTGAACTGCATAACTTTAATCTAGATGTTAGGATAATGTTAACAGATACCATGCAAATAGGTGCTATACAGGAGAAACACACTAAACTAAGGATTTTTTGCTTAGTCATAATAGAGTGGTACTGCAGGGGTCGACATATAGCCAGATATCTGTCATAAGCCATAACTGCTAAAATAGACATATCGCCGCAAGCAAATGAATGTAAGACCAAAGCCTGAATAAGACATCCAGAATAAGAGATACCATGAACAGGAGACAGTACATAAGAGAGGAAGTGAGGGTAGAAACCTGTTGTCCCAAAAAGTCCATTCATGAAAAACACACATGATAGAATGTACATGGGTTCATGCAGGCTTCTATCCAATACAATAGTCACAATAAGAGCAACATTCAACAGCAAAATCACACAGTAACACAGTAAAGTGAGAGAGAATAGAACAATTCTGTGGTTCATTGTCTCATTTAGCGCTGACAGAGTAAACACCATTATTATGGAAACATTACCCATTTTAGAAAACCTGGTGGCTCTGTGTTACCTGTGTGTCTGCACCCATAACATAGTGCCTCTGCTCTCCTTTTCACTGATATTACTTACTTATTTACTCAAGTGACAGACAAGGTGGTAATTCATATTGACCAATCAGTGGTCTAGAAATCCATGATTCAACCTACTTGATTAAAAGTTGACAACGTCATTTCTTACTGGATCTTAAAAGAATTGTATGGAAATTGTTCATTTTATAGGGTAGAAAATCCCTTTTTATATATTTGGCTCTGGTGCTTTTTTTCAACAGATTTTCCTTCACAGTCGTAAATTCTATATGAGAGCTGTGAATTAAACCAATAACCAAATTTATATAGGCAAACAATATAAAGAGGCTGCCCAGTTGTCCTTGGGTTCATCTTTCACCTGCCTTAAAACTAAAAAGATATTTTGAAGGATGCACTACAGCACACGTTAGTTACACGCTTGCTTGCTTGATCCTCTCCCTGCCAAATTTGTGAAGGATTTTTGCACGGTGCTTGGGGCCTCTGTGCTAAATTTCATAAATAGTTCACTCTTTCTGTGGGTTGTTTTTAAAAAAATCTGTCATTGAACCTCTGAATTCTTATCTTTCTTTCTTTACCAATATTCTTGAGTGCCTTGTAGCAGATCAGCTTACGGACTACCTTGTGTCAAATAATTTATCCGAGCCCTTCCAATCTGGCTTCAGTATTGATCCCTCGATGACTAAAGTCTCAAAAGATCAACTTCTATCGTTGATTCTGGTGCTATCTTGGTTCTAATCCTCCCCTATGTAAGTGCATCCTTTGACACTGTGGATCACAATATTTGACTCGATCGTCTCAAAAATTGCATTAGCATTTGTGGTCTTTGTGGACTTTCCTGGTTTAGATCTTACTTAATTCACCTTGCTACCCTGTTAAGTTTGGCATTCCACAGGGTTCTGTATTGGGCCCATTACTAAAAATGCAGATAATACTCTATTGCAGGGGTCGCCAACACGTTGCTCGCGAGCTACCGGTAGCTTGCAAAGCGTTTCTGAGTAGCTCGCTGAAAAGGTTCAAAGAATACGTACATTTGACAACACATCGTCAATTGGTAAAGCTGTTCAAATTTCTATCCAATCAAATTCAGACATCCCGCCCCCTTTTGTCATAAAACAATTATAAACCAATCAGCTGTCAGTCCAACAAATGACGCTGCTGTCAAGTTTGGTCAGGTAACATTCGGCTAGCAAGCCCACACCGGATTTGAGGATGACAGACCCTTAAATAGCCCCGATAAAAGGCAACAAATATACTGTTTTCATGAGGAATTAAAAAAAATTAAGAATGAGAATGACAAGTGTGTGTGTGTCTCATTTGCTGTGCGAACGCGTCTGTGGAGCGCCACCTCACTAAAGTCCACAGCAACTTTTCACGGGACTTTTCGGCTGCTAGCAGGGCGTCATGTGTTGTTAGCGAACAAGCCGGCTCCCGTCCGAGAGCCATTTTTATTTTTTCTGCAACTTAATACAAGACAGGATAGGATGGTCTGTAGTGCCCGAAAAGATGAGTGACAGCTGTTAAAAAGAAAAAGCTGCATTTGGATGTATTTCAACAATTGTGACAACATAAAGGGAGAATGCAGAATTTGCAGAATTAAGCCGTCATGTCACAAGTAACCTTCACAGATATGAGAACTGTGCATCCAACAAAAGGCAGGCTAGTGTGCCTGCTAGTACTGTCACTGCTTCTACAACTGTTGGGATTTAGAAGCTCCACCCAGGCTCTCAATTCAGTGTATGTTCTTCCAAACAGGAAAACAATCCAAACTGTATGACAGAGAACGTGCTTCACTGCAAGAACATTCCAAAACTATTTTATTCCTCATGAAAACAGTACCACACTCTCTGTCATCTCACTAACAACAGAACAGACTGAATGCATGTGAAGTACAGATGATTTGGGAACTACAGGGAATTCCCTGTATTACAGGGAATGTGAAGGGAAATTGTGATATGTGGACAGACAAATGTGAAATATGAAAGGTATAGTATTGGTAAAATAGTAAAATGAGTAATAACATTGTTTTGTTTTTTATGAGATTAATATGATGTGAATTTATTAGTGTGAGTTTGAGACTGAAAATGTATACAGAAAAAAACATGGTCATGTTGCTGAATTGAAGAGCATTTTGATACAAAATGTGAGTGCTGACTGTTGGATATCAACATTTTGTAATTGTTCACACAAAAGACGCTTATTCAGCTGGTTTGGGTGGAGAATCAGCCATGTGGATAAATGTTAGGAATAATGTAAAACATGAGTAGCTCTCGGACACTTTTATTTTGTCAAAGTAGCTCCCAGAGACAAAAAGGTTGGAGACCCATGCTCTATTGTATGTTTATGAGCAGCCACATTAACAATATTACAAGGCTTCTATATTGTCATAATCAGACCCTTTCTTAACAAGGCAGATGCTGTAACCCTAATTCAGGTTTTTGTTACTTCGAGACTGGACTACTGTGATGTCCTCTTCTCTGGCTTGAGCTCCTCTGCTCTGAAAAAACTACAGCTTGTTCAGTACACTCAACATGTTACAGAAATAGAGGATCGATCAAAAACAAAGCTTTAGGAGCAGTTAGGGACTTTTTCTCTTGTACGACTGCATGCATTTGCTGTATTTTGGCAGGGACTCAGCACATACAAATGATGAAAACCAGCGAGTGATGACATGTTTATAATAGTAGTTTCCTTTTGGACTGTAACAAACAGGTTCACTTGTTGTCAGTTATCCCTACCACACTGTAATAATTGTTGCTGCTGCTTCCTCATTCCTCATTCAAACAAAACCTTTGAAAAGCAGCTTAACAATGTGGGTGTATTATTAGATTCGATCACATATCACAACATACTTACTATCAAGTCATTAATTAATTTCAAATATTTGATTTTATTGACATTTATAAGTCACAATAGCGAAACACGACAATGATTTTTTTCAGCAGAAACGTTGCACAAGTAGAGGCAGTATAGTTATGTTTAACCTCACATGGAGCACAGATCATTTTTGTGTCTTTATAAACCTGTGCTATGCATTGCTACAGGCTTTTACAAACTACTGATATTAGAAACATGGAAATACTCTGAAATATAAGTACATAAATACAAGTTAATTTCTATGATAGAGCATAAAAGCTTCTGCTATTGTTTCAAGGCTGAATGCAGTACAGGTAATAGATGTTATTTAATATTATTATAAATTATAAATACACATAATATTATAGTCACACATAAATCAGATGTTTAGATGGAATTTGAAATTTAAACTTAAGTCAACCTTAAGTCAACCTTTTCCAGCAGTGGAATACATTTTGTTGTCATTATGATTTTCTCTTCATAAAATTGAAGGTGGGTTACAGTCACAACTCAGCACAACTGTCAAAATGTGTTACATCAGGGATTCAATGCAGATTTCAATTTTGTTTTCTAATTTCTAATAGATTTGCTTATTCTCATACTTATTTAGGTTATTTAGTATTTGAGCATGATAACATTTTAGTTATCAGTTTCCTAATTTCTGGTAATTTCAGGCCATAGACGAGAGGATTCAGGATCGGAGGAATCACAACAAACTCAAGTGATAGAATTATAGCTAGTAATGGACTCAATTCTTCAAGATTTAAACGGCTGAGGGAAATATCACAAAAAACAGTAACGGAATAATTGACAAATGTAATAATGTGTGGCATACAACTTTGTATGACTTTACCTTTGAACTCTGAGGAACCTTTCCTGCAAACAAGGAAGATCCTTGTATATGTATACAAGACAAAGGCCAGAGGCAGAAAGACTGTAGTTGTGGTCGCAATCATGCCAACAATATTATTGATCACGGTGGCAATACATGACAATTTTACAATAGGCCAGTTTGCACAGAATACCTTTGGTATCTTATTGCTGCACAGTGGAAGTCTGGAAGCCATATACACACAGGTTCCAACGGGTAAGGCTGGATAGATCCATGCAAAGGCCACCAACACAGAGACAACTTTAGAGGTCACTTTGCTGTGGTAATGTAAAGGGTGACACACAGCAACATAACGATCATATGCCATAATGCTTAAAAGGGTGAGCTCATATGAAGCATAGGAATAAATGACATACACCTGAAAGAAGCAATTAGGGCGAGTGATCAAATGTGTATTGTAAAGAATGTCTCTGAGGAATCTGATGAAGAAGCCTGACGGACCGTACAGAGAGTTAATGCACAGACACAAAATAAAAATATACATAGGCTCATGCAGTGATTTCTCTCGTAATATGACCACTATTATGACAAGATTAGCTGCCACAATGACAGCATACAACAGGAAACACAAGACAAATGCTGGATAACGGTAGTTGTTCAAATTAACAAACATAGTGAGATTGAAAAAAAAAGGTGAAGTATCGTTTCCCATTTATCACACAGACTGAGTTCTTTGATTACCAAATAAAATTAATTTGCTGGCAAGTCGTTCTTGTTGGTTCCTTCTACCTTGTGTAGTCCTTGTTGGTAATTTGAAGAGGTGAAGAGTTATTGTATTTGACAAACACAGAACCATAAGGCAGACTACTTAAGTTTGTATAAACCGGGGGCAGCTCTCAGCACACAGCGATTCTCCTCATGCTGTCTATTAGAGCTCCGTCAAGAAGACAGCAGCAACTGTGATTTTACAGTCAGCTCAGAGACTCTTTAACACATCAGACACATTAGATCCCTACAGTCATCACACTCCCTCCTATTCATATTCATATACAGTAACGTCATTCTCTCTCAGTAAGACGATCCTCAGCTGGGAATTCAGACATGGCCTCAGCAACATGATTGTAATCAATACTTTTGATACTCCTAAAAGATATTACACACTTATCATGTAAGTGTCTAACTAGATATTGAGTTCAAAGGTGAAAAGTTTGTGATCAGAAATATCTATGATCACATTGTCAAAATTTCTACTACCCACAAAAGCAGTGCAAATTAAATCAAGAGGGTGGCCTTTGTTGTGTTGTATCCTATATGTTAAGTTAACTCATTCAAATTTACTTACGTTAAAACCATGTATTGTCTGATAATTCATTCATCGGAAGCATAATAAGTGTTAACAAAAAAAAAACAGAGTGGTGTAGTCATGGACTCAGAGCTGAATTTCAGCAGCCACATTTAGACGATTACAAAGTCAGCCTACTTTCACCTTAAGAATGTGTCAAGAATGAAAGGATTTATGTCTCAGCAGAGCAGGATTTAGAAAAACTTGTGCATGCATTCATCTTCAGTAGACTCGACTACTGTAACAGGGTCTTTACAGGTCTACCTAAAACATCCATCAGACAACTGCAGCCCGTCCAGAACGCTGCTGCTGGAGTCCTCACTAAGACCAAGAAAGTAACTTAATTAAACTCAAACGTTATTTTTACCTGTTAATTTTGTTAAAGCTTGTTTTGATTTCTTTAATGTTTGGTTTTTAATTGTATTTAAATGTCCTTTTCTTTTCCCGATCCTTTTAATATTTTATTGTAAAGCACTTTGAATTGCCTTGCTGTTGAAATGTGCTATATATATATATACATATATATAAACTTATATATATAATTGCCTTGTCTTGCCTTAACAGAGCAATGATAATGCTGTGTCATGCTTGGTCATAACATGTCTGGATCAGAAATGAAATATTCTACAATTGAATTTAATGTGAAATGAATTCACATTAAATTTTGGAAAGAATATTGCATAACTTTCTTACATGATTTGTCAATTACCAAATGCTTAAAACCACTGAAATACACAAAATCTACTTCCCATCATAGTTAATCAAATACAATTTATTCATATTATCACATACAGTGCAATAACAGGCTATACAGGCCAACACATCAATGATTCCCAACCCTGCAAACTACATTAAAATCTTAAACATGAAAAAGAAAATATTTTTAAGAAACCTCAGGAGAGACGATTCAGAGATTCAATATGATAAAACAAGGAGATGCAGATAACAGCAGCTGAGTTGTGATGTAGCAAGCTCTTTTGTGTCTTTTCTATGTATATTTTATCTTAATAAACCTGTGCTTTAAATTGCTACGGACTTTTACAAACTATTGAGATAAGAAACATGGAAACACCTAGAAATATAAATGAATTTCCGTCGTAGAGCATAAAAGCTTCTGCTTTTGTTTAGAGGCAGAAAAGTGAACAGTTGATATTTTATATTATTATAAATTAAATATACATATAATATGATCGTCACACATATATCAGATGTTAATATGGAATTTTATTTCAAGTATAAACTAAAGTCAAAACCTCTACAGCAGTGGAAGACATTTTATTTTCATTATGATTTTCACTTCATAAAAATTGAAGGTGGGTTACAGTCACAACTCAGCACAACTGTCAAAATGTGTTAAGCATTAACTGTTACATCAGTGATTTAATGCAGATTTCAATTTTGTTTTCTAATTTCTAATAAATTTGCTTCTTCTCATACTTATTTAGGTTATTTAGTATTTTGGCATGCTAACATTTTAGTTATGCGTTTCCTAATTTCTGGTAATTTCAGGCCATAGACGAGAGGATTCAGGATCGGAGGAATCACAACAAACTCAAGTGATAGAATTATAGCTACAAATGGACTCAATTCTTCAAGATTTAAACGGCTGAGGGAAACGTCACAAAACGCAGTAATAGAATAATTGACAAATGTAATAATGTGTGGCATACAACTTTGTATGACTTTACCTTTGAACTCTGAGGAACCTTTCCTGCAAACAAGGAAGATTCGTGTATATGTATACAAGACAAAGGCCAGAGGCAGAAAGACTGTAGTTGTGGACGCAATCATGCCAACAATATTATTAAACACGGTGGCAATACATGACAATTTTACTATAGGCCAGTTTGCACAGAATACCTTTGGTATCTTATTGCTGCACAGTGGAAGTCTGGAAGCCATATACACACAGGTTCCAACGGGTAAGGCTGGATAGATCCATGCAAAGGTCACTAACCGAGAGACAACTTTAGAGGTCATTTTGCTGTGGTAATGTAAAGGGTGACACACAGCAACATAACGATCATATGCCATAATGCTCAAAAGGGTGAGCTCATATGAAGCATAGGAGTAAATGACATACACCTGAAAGAAGCAATTAGGGCGAGTGATCAAATGTGTATTGTAAAGAATGTCTCTGAGGAATCTGATGAAGAAGCCTGACGGACCGTACAGAGAGTTAATGCACAGACACAAAATAAAAATATACATAGGCTCATGCAGTGATTTCTCTCGTAATATGACCACTATTATGACAAGATTAGCTGCCACAATGACAGCATACAACAGGAAACACAAGACAAATGCTGGATAACGGTAGTTGTTCAAATTAACAAACATAGTGAGATTGAAAAAAAAAGGTGAAGTATCGTTTCCCATTTATCACACAGACTGAGTTCTTTGATTACCAAATAAAATTAATTTGCTGGCAAGTCGTTCTTGTTGGTTCCTTCTACCTTGTGTAGTCCTTGTTGGTAATTTGAAGAGGTGAAGAGTTATTGTATTTGACAAACACAGAACCATAAGGCAGACTACTTAAGTTTGTGTAAACCGGGGGCAGCTCTCAGCACACAGCGATTCTCCTCATGCTGTCTATTAGAGCTCCGTCAAGAAGACAGCAGCAACTGTGATTTTACAGTCAGCTCAGAGACTCTTTAACACATCAGACACATTAGATCCCTACAGTCATCACACTCCCTCCTATTCATATTCATGTACAGTAACGTCATTCTCTCTCAGTAAGACGATCCTCAGCTGGGAATTCAGACATGGCCTCAGCAACATGATTGTAATCAATACTTTTGATACTCCTAAAAGATATTACACACTTATCATGTAAGTGTCTAACTAGATATTGAGTTCAAAGGTGAAAAGTTTGTGATCAGAAATATCTATGATCACATTGTCAAAATTTCTACTACCCACAAAAGCAGTGCAAATTAAATCAAGAGGGTGGCCTTTGTTGTGTTGTATCCTATATGTTAGGTTAACTCATTCAAATTTACTTACATTAAAACCATGTTTTGTCTGATAATTCATTCATCGGAAGCATAATAAGTGTTAACAAAAAAAAAACAGAGTGGTGTAGTCATGGACTCAGAGCTGAATTTCAACAGCCACATTTAGACGATTACAAAGTCAGCCTACTTTCACCTTAAGAATGTGTCAAGAATGAAAGGATTTATGTCTCAGCAGAGCAGGATTTAGAAAAACTTGTGCATGCATTCATCTTCAGTAGACTCGACTACTGTAACAGGGTCTTTACAGGTCTACCTAAAACATCCATCAGACAACTGCAGCCCGTCCAGAACGCTGCTACTGGAGTCCTCACTAAGACCAAGAAAGTAACTTAATTAAACTCAAACGTTATTTTTACCTGTTAATTTTGTTAAAGCTTGTTTTGATTTCTTTAATGTTTGGTTTTAATTGTATTTAAATGTCCTTTTCTTTTCCCGATCCTTTTAATATTTTATTGTAAAGCACTTTGAATTGCCTTGCTGCTGAAATGTGCTATATATATATATACATATATATAAACTTATATATATAATTGCCTTGTCTTGCCTTAACAGAGCAATAATAATGCTGTGTCATGCTTGGTCATAACATGTCTGGATCAGAAATGAAATATTCTTCAATTGCATTTATTGTAAAAATGAATTCACATTAAATTTTGGAAAGAATATTGCATAACTTTCTTACATGATTTGTCAATTACCAAATGCTTAAAACCACTGAAATACAAAATCTACTTCCCATCATAGTTAATCAAATACAATTTATTCATATTATCACATACAGTGCAATAACAGGCTATACAGGCCAACACATCAATGATTCCCAACCCTGCAAACTACATTGAAATCTTTAACATGAAAAAGATTTTTTTTTTAGAAACCTCAGGAGAGACGATTCAGAGATTCAGTAGGATAAAAGAAGAAGATGCAGAGTACAGTAGCTAAGTTGTGATCCAGCAAGCTATTTTGTGTCTATTTTATTTACTTATTATCTACTTGTAGTCTTTCAGTCTTTTAGCACAAAGAACTGATGACGCACATAAACATTATTTCATATGTCAACTGCTTCTCACAATAATATGTATGTCACACAATTAATTGTAGTCAGATCTTCACAAATAAAACATCTTTCTACATGTTATCTCATATTTGATTCTCAGGTTGAGTGCTCATCATGAATATGGAGAGTTGAGACTTCGACCTTTGCTTTTTTCCAATTAATGTGAACAAAATGCAAAATTCTTTTGCGAATTTTTGTAAGTTGAATTCCATACACAAGTGGATTGATTAATGGAGGAAAAAGTAGATATTCCATTGAAACAAAATTGTTGAGTTCATTAGGCAAATGTTGAGACCCAAATCTCATGTACAATAAATCCAAAAGTGCAGATGCTGCAAAAGTTAGTAGAGAGATAAAATGTGGCAAGCATGTCTGTGTAAACATTGCCCAATTCGCTTGAGATGATGAAATTGATTTAACAAGAGATACATAAGAGAATAGAATACAAACAAAAAGTAGAATATAAAAACCTATATTTACATAAGCAATAGCACCATATGATTTCGGAGCAACACAAGTCAGTTTTAAAATCATAAAATTAACACAGTAGAGCCGATCTATGTGTGAGCCGCATAACTCTGATCCTAATAATGAACCAGAGTTCATTAACATAGAATAATGTGGTATGAGCCAGGAGAGAAACACAAGAATGGTAACTCTTTTTTTGGTCATAAAGGAATGGTAATATAAAGGTTGACATATAGCCACATATCTGTCCATTGCCATCAAAGCTAGGATGGTATAATCACTGCAAAGCGATGCATGTAACACAAATCCCTGTAGCATGCAACCAGCAGGAGTAATAACATGAGAAGACAGCAGATCCAAGAGAAATTTAGGGTAAAAGCCAAAAGCTCCATATAGACCATTGATGCACAGATTACACAGGAAGATATACATGGGATTGTGTAGGTTCTTATCCATAACAATTGCAATAATAAGTGCAGCATTTCCTGTGAGAATCATTAGGTACCACAGTAAACTTAGAAAGAAGAGCGAGATTCTTATTTCCAATGAGTAATTTAACCCTGAAAGAGTAAACACGGTTACGACTGAAGCATTTACCATCATTTGTCCTGTACAGTCTAGAATCAAACAAGTTCAAAATCTCAACCAGGACTTCAGACTACCCATAACGCAAGTAATGGATGAGAAGTGGACACCTTCAGCTCTGTATGTCCAAGCTGAAGGAAGAGAAAGAAGGAGGAGAGTTGATTTAAATGCTCTGAGAACAACAACAACACCTTGGTTCCAGTGAGATGCTATTTCAGTGACAGACTGAACGATAACAACAATGATGTCATCCTCAACCCCAAAAGGAGTCCAATGTGTATAATGAAGCTGAGGTTAACTCATAACCCTGAACGCTACTTTAATACTTTAAATGTCTTTAGCAGGGCAATCAATCAGCCGATGGAGTGGTTTTATCCACTTATGAATAGAATAGCATAGAATAGAAACTTTATTGGGTCAAATCACTGAAGGAACACATCACCATGCAAACACAGCAATCTGAAATGTGTCTTGCGTGCCCCTCTTACATACACACATGCTTTACAGAGGGGTCAGCGCAGGGCAGCCATGATACGGCGCCTGCATGCATGCTATCCCTAAGCCTAAGTCTCTGTTTGGGTTTGCTTTAAATTAATAAAAGTAGAATTGAAGTTGATATTAAATTTAGAGGGAGCTAGAGGGTGCTTACCAAGCAAATGGGAGAGGGGCTAAACACCTGAGCAAGGGACATGGTTCTCATTTCTACATGCAGTGGTGCAGCCCTAACTCAAGCCCCATTCACACATGCAGTCTGAATATCTCAACTATAACCCTTTTTACAGGCTAAACCAGCATAATATGTTGGTGTAGTTCCCGCAGGGGTTTAGTTTGAATGTACACATGACTGAAATGCAAGGATATTCTGTAAATGAGGGAAGGAACAGTATCGGGATGGTGGCATAAAGTGTTACGCCTAAAAAACGAAAGGCTCTTTCATGTGGAGCGAGCAAACCAATCACAAGACCCTGCTAGTGACATATTTGAATCGTTGGCGGTGTCACCTTGCTTTGACAGATGTGGAGTTGTTGTTCTTTCATTTTTATTTCAAGAATGACTACAAATTGTGAAAATTGGACCTCTCCCTAAACTAACCAACAAAGAATAACTGAACTCATAAACATTTTCACCTACTTTTATGCTTTCAGTCCGGAGTAGCGGCGAGATAATCAGGGTTGCTGACTTTCATTTGGACAGATTATGGGCCACTGAAACGAGCTTGTAGGCTGGAACCAGGGATTGGTTACAAAACCAATACTTCATCACCAGAGGGGACAACTCTGCTCTCAGCTTTCTGGTCATACCAGCCCTTCATCTTCTTCTGAGCAGCAACCAGATCATCCAGCCCCCAGCGGATACTGGATCACTAGATGGAGACGGCACCTCAGGCAAATCCAACACCCCATTTGTAACAAAGCTGTCAGACGAATCGTCATTCAAACCTTGGCGCTTTAACATGACACGGGTTACAGCACAGGCTGAAAACACTTCTGGAGTCAATATATTCGGATATTCAGGCACCACAGGGACAGCTGTCCCTTCAGGCTTTACCAGTACCTCACCCCCAGCCAGATCATTCCCCAAAATAAAGTCCACCCCCTCCATTGGAAAACATGGGCGAACCCCGACAGTCATGGGACTCGTAACCAGATCGGACTCAACATGAACAGGTACTACATTCTAAACCCCCGCACAAGAACACTGGAATCCACGGCAGGTTCGGCAGAAAGAGGCGACACACTACCCAAAATAATCCCTAAAAGTAGTGATCGGAAGTCTGTCACCTCCCCAGTTAAGGACACAAAAGCCTGCATTAGAAATGGAGCAATAACTTCAAGTTCAGACTGACTAGACAGAGGAGTCAACTCAGACACAAGCAAGCTTTTGTTGTGACAAAAGCAACCGACTTTGGAGGCTTTATCTCCTTACACAAAGCACAACAATTTGCAACAATGTGTTCTCGCTTCTTATAATAAATATAACAACACACTGGACTCTCCCTAGTTCCCCAGTCATTCTTACTTACCAGACTTACCTTCTGCACTACTGGACACACTGGATTTTAATAGCACGACAGAAACACTAACATTTCCCTTTGACCTGTTGTCACTAAAGCCCAGACCTCTCACGAAACACTGACTTTTGGGTGAGCACATACACATCAGCAGAAATTGCCACGTCAGATAACTTCACAGCCTTTTGTAGTGTATGCATTTTAAATAAGTGGCCACTGCCTCAGGCAAGCCGCTTTTAAACTCTTCTTCAAGCACCAAGGCTTTGAGAATTTGTTAAAAATTTCAATCCCTTGCATTAACACAAACTACATTTTCACAAACAAACTCAACATATGCGGATGACCCTAGCTGAGTCAGACAGATCACTTTGGTGTGGAATCAAACATGGACCTGAAGCTTTCCGATACAAACTACGCCATATCCACATGTTCGATCAGGCTGTGGTGGCAAGCATCCTCCTCTATGCTGCAGTTTGCTAGGGGGCAACATGAGGCACAAGGAGCAGGACAAGCTAGTGAGAGGGCTGCATCAGTGATGAGATGCACACTGAGGAAGGTGCAGGCCATCTTTGACAGCAACGAGCATCACCTCCACAGCCCCCCGGCCTCACAGAAGCAGCTGCAATGGTCCACATCTTACTGCACAGCAGAACTGATTGTCCGATTGTCTGGAAGTCATTTGTCCCCTCTGCCATCAGGCAGAGAGCAGGCATAACAACAACCTATGAGTCTCTTTTTATCTTATTCAATCTATCTATCTATCTATATCAAATATTTGATTTGATTAACATCTTCCATCCATTCGGTCAACAGAAAAGGAGCACAAGTAAAACAGTGTGGTTTTGTTTATTCTCACGGAGTGCAGATTGGTTGTGTTTATTTATAAACCTGTGCTAAACATTGCTACAGGCTTTTACAAACTACTGAGATTAGAAACATGGAAACACTTAGAAATATACATTCAATTTCCGTGATAGAGCACAAAAGCTTCTGTTATTGTTTAGAGGCTGAACAGTTGATATTTTATATTATTATAAATTATATATTCAAATAATCTTATAGTCACACATAAATCAGATGTTAATATGGAATAAACTTAAATCAAAACCTTTACCGAAGTGAAAGACATTTTATTTTCATTATGATTTTCACTTCATAAAATGTAAGGCAGGTTACAGTCACTACTCAGTACAATTATCAAAATGTGTAATGCATGCGAAAGTTACATCAGTGATTTAATGCAGATTTGAATTTTGTTTTCTAATAGATTCGCTTATTCTCATTCTTATTTAGGTTATTTAGTATTTGAGCATGATAACATTTTAGTTATCAGTTTCCTAATTTCTGGTAATTTCAGGCCATAGACGAGAGGATTCAGGATCGGAGGAATCACAACAAACTCAAGTGATAGAATTATAGCTAGTAATGGACTCAATTCTTCAAGATTTAAACGGCTGAGGGAAACATCGCAAAAAACAGTAATGGAATAATTGACAAATGTAATAATGTGTGGCATACAACTTTGTATGACTTTACCTTTGAACTCTGAGGAACCTTTCCTGCAAACAAGGAAGATTCGTGTATATGTATACAAGACAAAGGCCAGAGGCAGAAAGACTGTAGTTGTGGACACAAACATGCCAACAATATTATTGATCGCAGTGGCAATACATGACAATTTTACAATAGGCCAGTTTGCACAGAATACCTTTGGTATCTTATTGCTGCACAGTGGAAGTCTGGAAGACAAATACACACAGGTTCCAACGGGTAAGGCTGGATAGATCCATGCAAAGGCCACCAACACAGAGACAACCTTGGAGGTCATTTTGCTGTGGTAATGTAAAGGGTGACACACAGCAACATAACGATCATATGCCATAATGCTCAAGAGGGTGAGCTCATATGAAGCATAGGAGTAAATGACATACACCTGAAAGAAGCAATTAGGGCGAGTGATCAAATGTGTATTGTAAAGAATGTCTCTGAGGAACCTGATGAAGAAGCCTGACGGACCGTACAGAGAGTTAATGCACAGACACAAAATAAAAATATACATAGGCTCATGCAGTGATTTCTCTCGTAATATGACCACTATTATGACAAGATTAGCTGCCACAATGACAGCATACAACAGGAAACACAAGACAAATGCCGGATAACGGTAGTTGCTTATACTTATAAACATAGTGAGGTTGAAAAAAAGGGGTGAAGTATCGTTTCCCATTTATCACACAGACTGAGTTCTTTGATTACCAAATAAAATTAATTTGCTGATAAGTCGTTCTTGTCGCTCTTTCTTCCCTGTGCAGTCACTGGTGGTGAGGAGGTGACTGAGTGCAGCTCTCAGCACATAGCAATGATCCTCATGCTGTCTGTTAGTCAAGTGGCCGACAGCAACTGTGATTTCACAGCGTCGCCTCAGAGCCTCTTTAACGTGTCGGACACATCGGGTCATCACAGTGATCACACTCCCTCTTATTCATATTCATAGACAAGAACGTCATTCTCTCTCAGTAAGACAATCCTCAACTGGGATTTCAGACACAGCCTCAGTAACGTGTTTGTCATCAATACTTTTGATACTAACTTACGTACTTACTTAACACACTTACACATATGTTGTGTTATATCCTACATTTTAAGTGAAATCATTCAAATTGATTGTTTGCGTTAAACCTGTTTTGAGGTCAGGATTCGAAATCAGGTTGAAATTAAAAGCCGATGAAGAAGAGTAGATATTACACCAATAGCAATTAAGAAATTGATTATGGAAAGCTCTAAGATTACTCCTTAAGAGGCTCGTTACGAGCAAGGCAGGACATATAGGACTGAGGAATGCCAACAGTTTAGAGTTCAGCAAAAAACTGAGTGGATGGCGGTAAGAGCCAAATCAATTATGACATCATTGTTGTGACTGTTTGTCTAAATTACACCTCTATTGTAACTTGTTAGCTTGGATAACATCACTGTTATAACTGTTTATTGGACGGAATCCCTTTATTAGTAGATGACATCATTATTATAATTAGTTCACTGTTGTTAGCAACACTGCTAGCAACAAGCTGTCTCTCACCTGATGCAGTTGATTTTACATGGTAAACATTCCAATGATGTGGGAACTGAACATTTAGTTTAAAAATGAAAGCGTCTTGTTTTAGTTCTCTCAGTGAGACGCTCGGTCACATCATCGTAGCACATCACATTGATTTATTGCGATCACGCACAGGTCTAAATACCATTCACCTCTGCTATGGGAAACATCAAGCAACAAACTCACAGCAAACCGCAATTAGCTATCAACCAAAAAGAACACCTGACCCCAGTGTTTTATCTGGGATTCGGTTAATCTGCTGAGAGAGTGAACATGCTCGGACCTCGGTCAAGTCCCTTTAATTTGATTGAGACTTGCAGGTAAGACTATTTTCAGGCCTAACTAAACTCCACATGGTCATTTAATTCCGCTGAACATGTGTGTTTCTCTTGGGTTGTCAGTAGATAACTTTTAATTGTTCAGAAATGAATACAGCCAGTTTCCAGGTTACAAAGGAGTTCCGCTTTTAAGTCTGTCTTTGAATCGATGTCAGAACTGTTGCACAGTCCACATCTAAGAGAATTAGTCCAACACAACGCATGAAACAGTGTTACAGCATGTTACAGTTCCCTCTGGCCGCCAAACCGTAATTCACACAGGTCTTCAGAATTCTGTCTGTTTGTTAGTATGAACCATTGGTACGTAACTGGATTTATAATCATAGGCTTTACAGAGGTTGAAACGTACAGTAACTATCTATCTATCTACCTATCTATCTATTTGTCTGTATATATCAAATTTTTGATTTCATTAACATCTTTAAGAAACAAAAACGAAACATGACCATTCTGTCAACAGAAAAGGAGCACAAGTAAAACAGTGTGGTTTTGTTTATTCTCACATGGAGTGCAGATTGGTTGTGTTTATTTATAAACCTGTGCTAAACATTGCTACACGCTTTTACAAACTACTGAGATTAGAAACATGGAAACACTTGGAAATATAAATTCAATTCCGTGATAGAGCACAAAAGCTTCTGTTATTGTTTAGAGGCTGAACAGTTGATATTTTATATAATTATGAATTATATATTCAAATAATCTTATAGTCACACATAAATCAGATGTTAATATGGAATAAACTTAAATCAAAACCTTTACAGCAGTGAAAGACATTTTATTTTCATTATGATTTTCACTTCATAAAATGTAAGGCAGGTTACAGTCACTACTCAGTACAATTATCAAAATGTGTAATGCATGCGAAAGTTACATCAGTGATTTAATGCAGATTTGAATTTTGTTTTCTAATAGATTCGCTTATTCTCATTCTTATTTAGGTTATTTAGTATTTGAGCATGATAACATTTTAGTTATCAGTTTCCTAATTTCTGGTAATTTCAGGCCATAGACGAGAGGATTCAGGATCGGAGGAATCACAACAAACTCAAGTGATAGAATTATAGCTAGTAATGGACTCAATTCTTCAAGATTTAAACGGCTGAGGGAAACATCGCAAAAAACAGTAATGGAATAATTGACAAATGTAATAATGTGTGGCATACAACTTTGTATGACTTTACCTTTGAACTCTGAGGAACCTTTCCTGCAAACAAGGAAGATTCGTGTATATGTATACAAGACAAAGGCCAGAGGCAGAAAGACTGTAGTTGTGGACACAAACATGCCAACAATATTATTGATCACGGTGGCAATACATGACAATTTTACAATAGGCCAGTTTGCACAGAATACCTTTGGTATCTTATTGCTGCACAGTGGAAGTCTGGAAGCCATATACACACAGGTTCCAACAGATAAGGCTGGATAGATCCATGCAAAGGTCACTAACCGAGAGACAACTTTAGAGGTCATTTTGCTGTGGTAATGTAAAGGGTGACACACAGCAACATAACGATCATATGCCATAATGCTCAAGAGGGTGAGCTCATATGAAGCATAGGAGTAAATGACATACACCTGAAAGAAGCAATTAGGGCGAGTGATCAAATGTGTATTGTAAAGAATGTCTCTGAGGAACCTGATGAAGAAGCCTGACGGACCGTACAGAGAGTTAATGCACAGACACAAAATAAAAATATACATAGGCTCATGCAGTGATTTCTCTCGTAATATGACCACTATTATGACAAGATTAGCTGCCACAATGACAGCATACAACAGGAAACACAAGACAAATGCTGGATAACGGTAGTTGCTTATACTTATAAACATAGTGAGGTTGAAAAAAAGGGGTGAAGTATCGTTTCCCATTTATCACACAGACTGAGTTCTTTGATTACCAAATAAAATTAATTTGCTGATAAGTCGTTCTTGTCGCTCTTTCTTCCCTGTGCAGTCACTGGTGGTGAGGAGGTGACTGAGTGCAGCTCTCAGCACATAGCAATGATCCTCATGCTGTCTGTTAGTCAAGTGGCCGACAGCAACTGTGATTTCACAGCGTCGCCTCAGAGCCTCTTTAACGTGTCGGACACATCGGGTCATCACAGTGATCACACTCCCTCTTATTCATATTCATAGACAAGAACGTCATTCTCTCTCAGTAAGACAATCCTCAACTGGGATTTCAGACACAGCCTCAGTAACATGTTTGTCATCAATACTTTTGATACTAATTTACGTACTTAAGTAAGGTTGAAAAAAAGGGGTGAAGTATATACACACTTACACATATGTTATGTTATATCCTAAATGTTAAGTGAAATCATTCAAATTTAATGTTTGCGTTAAAACCCGTGTTGATGTCAGGATTCGAAATCAGGTTGAAATTAAAAGCCGATGAAGAAGAGTAGATATTACACCAATAGCAATTACGAAATTGATTATGGAAAGCTCTAAGATTACTCCTAAAGAGTTCAGCAAAAAACTTAGAGGATGGCGGTAAGAGCCAATTTAATTATGACATCATTGTTGTGACTCTATTAGTCTAAATTACACCACTGTTGTAGTTTGTTAGTTTGGATGACATCACTGTCATAACTGATTATTGGATGGCATCGCTTTGTTAGTTGATGACATCATTATTATAATAAGGGGGCGGCAGTAGCCCAGTCCGGAGCAAGACCGTGCTAGGAACCGGAGGTTCGAGTATCCCTGTGGACCAAGTAAGCAGACTGGTAGCTGGTGAGTTGCCAGTTTGCCTCCAGAGCACTGCCGAGATGCACATGAGCAAGGCACCGAACCCCTAACTGCTCCATGGGCGCCGTAGAATAGCTACCCTGCACCCCCTCTGTAATGCATGTGTTTGTGTGTGTGTGTGTGATATGAGGGGGTGCAAGTTACATTTCAATTGCATGGGATTTGCTGTGGATTGCATGCAACATGATGATCTATTATATTCTATTAGTTCACTGTTGTAAGCAACACTGGTAGCAACAAGCTGTCTTTCACCTAATGCAATTGATTTTACATGGTAAACATTCCAAAGATGTGGGAACTTTTAGCTTAAAAATGAAAGCGTCTTGTGTTAGTTCTCTCAGTGAGACGCTCGGTCACATCATCGTAGCATATAACATTGATTTATTACGATCAGGCACAGGTTTAAATAGCATTCTCTACCATTGAAACATCAAGCAACAAACTCTGCTGTGGGAAACATCAAGCAACAAACTCACAGCCAATTAGCTATCAACCAAAAAGAACAGTGTATTATTTGGGATTAGGTTAATCTACTGTCGAGGTCGGAACGTACAGTAAGTAAAGGATGTTTGCAAGTCAGGTGTAACTCGGGGATTGCCTGACACATTAGTGTTTTACTAACTGAAATACTCTTTGTGCGCCTGTTAACATACTGCTTTTAAGAAAATGGCAGAATTAAATTATTAGACTACTAAATTCTAAACTGCAAAAACCTATCCAAACCTTATGCTGCTCAGTTATCAGATTGTTATTCCATAACTGTTGAATAATTGTAGTAGCTAAAGCAATAATAATGTTTATACCTTTGACCTAACAACAAGGCATTAGTGTAAGCTCATGCCATGTCCTCAGCGGTATCCAGTGGACAACACTGTTTACCAGTCTGAGTATCACAGAGGGATCAGAAGAAAAACAAAGACAATTCCAGAGTGTATCAATTAGATGTGATGTAATCTTTTGCCAATCCATGAGGCTATTTTAGACATCAGGTCATACACAGTCGCCTTTGACTGATGTAAGGATATCATAATGACTGTCAGCAGTCCCTCTACCCTCCTCAAATACCACCATGATATCCCTGTTGGACATCTTCACTCTGTTATTGTTTGCACTGTGTACAACAAACAAGAAATATTAAAACATTTAGAACATTGAAAAGAATATGTGCTTAATGCAGTATATCAACTGAGATTAACTATAATAATGTATTTAAGTTCCCCTGCAGTTTAATGAGGGCTCCTGGGATGTGACATTGTATGTTTTATTTTCAAAACAATATGTATGTGGAATAATTGAGTGGAAAATGGTCAACAGGTCATTATCCCTGCCCTCCCTTGAGAGCAATTAAACATGCATCTCTATACCAGAGGGCCAACCTGGGCCGCCACGGCAAAACAAAGATGACTTGCAGTTAAGCAAGAGGTCATGACAACAAATAACAATGTTAGACACAAATGAAAATGTAACCAAAAACAGTTTTGGTCAGAGACTTTGCAAAGGCGAGTTTGTCAGTTCCAGTTTGTTTGCTAACTACTTGCCGTTACATCCTTTTCACACAGGCAGCTCAAATATTTCCGACTCGGCGCCCATGTTAACGGGTTACATTCATACTGCATACTGATGTGCCTCAGCAAAGATAGATTGCGTGAGCTGAAGAAATTTGATTTGGGCTAAAAAAAAAATGGGTCTGGGTCCGATATTAAGGATTTGTTGATGTAATGATAACAGTTCTAAAAGCATACAGAAACTGAATGAGCATTTTCAATATGTATACTATGGGTACAACTGTCTGTGGGCTAGAAAACACAGTTAGAGCGCCTGAAAGAAACAGCATGAACAGAGGACTAATGCAGAATGCCTGCTGCTGGTTCCCACAACTCACACTGTGGAAACTGTCAAAATCACCAAATACACAATACTGCCAAAAAGTTTGAACAGTATTTGCAAATCTACCAGACCAGGGGTGAAACAAACATGGTTCTGTGGCTGCAAGAACACATCCACTGGCTTATTTCTTGTTATTGACTACAGAAAAAGCCACGTCACTCTCGTGTACCCTGGTATAAAATGCAATGCAGACCTCAAGTGTACACAGATGCTTGTCTAGCTGCAAAATCTCAGTCAGTTTGCAATGTACAGTATCTGCAGCTAGTAGCTGAACTGTGCTGCTGGACACAGGTAGAGAGACATAGAAAGACGGAAAGAGCCATAAGCTATACATACAGTATATGAGCATACAGAGAACTGAGAAACAGGTCCATGCATATGGTCTTCCATTTTATGTCATAGACGGACATAGATACTATAGCAGTAGACATGAGACAGCAGCTAGCTAGGAAAGTGGTGATGAATTCAGAGAGGATGTCACAATGTCAATGGTAAATGACCAAATTCTTGTCATCCACTGTGAAATAATGAAACGGATTCACAAGGTTAGCTACATAATTAGTAGTGGTAGGATCTGACTCAGACAGTGTTTGTATCCCTTTTTGGTGCCAAGCTAGCATGGCAGCAAAGCCACAACCGTGTCCCAACAACTGAAGAGATGCACCCCAAGTTATGACGTTTAGCTATGATTCAGCTACATGCTTTCTATGGTAATGGCAACTAAACTCCATTATCCACAATGCAGTATTCAGGATTCCTTAGTAGTTCAGGCAACCAAGGCCCTTCAAGGATTGTCCAGGCACCGAAACTCACGCTGGGCATTGTAAGAGTGTTGCTTTTGTATTTGTATGCTATTCTTGTGAGAGTATACCATTCAAACTTCAAGGGTGCAATTGAGGACAGCATAACTTATTTGTGAAACTGACTGGAGTCTGTTTTTCATGTTGAAGACTATTTTACAACATCAAAACTCGATTCCAGTAGATGATTAACAGTTTAGAGTGGCTGATCACTGACTTGTGTAACTTCTTGTCAGATGAATGACTCAACCTGTTCAGCCAGTGCGGGTATGAAGTGGCAAGAGCGTAGAACCTGAAAGAGAATTAGAGGAAGTCAACAAATGGAATAAGAGACAAAATAAGCAGGACAAAAGACACTTTTCGCAGCTGAAGTCAAGGCGGTGGGAAAAGAAGGCATTTTAAAGACAACACCATGACACACCGCTTGTTTGATGGGAGAGAACATGCCTCTGTTTACCAGAAGTATCGCTTTACACCTCCGGATGAACTGAAGGAGATGATTCTTCAGTACCTGGATGAGAAGGTGCAATACAGAACATATAAGTAACTCTCTAAATACACACACACACACACACACACACACACACACACACGTTTTATGATAAGAGACAGCTAAATTACAGTTTGATTAGGGTATTGTGTAGTATTGTGTCATGTTTTCATTCAATATCATGACAACTGCTCAGAAGGGGAAACCGCACACTCTGGCAGTGGATCTGGGGTGTGGCACGGGTCAGAACTCACGGCTCCTGGCGCCGTACTTCCAGGAAGTAGTAGGTGTTGACATCAGCGAATGTCAGTTGAAGGAGGCGATGGCTGTGCCGGGGCACCAAAACGTGTCGTACAGGTAGGAGCAAGACCAACGACCAGTATGTGTTCATCAGGTACTGCAATGTTTTCAGTCCAATACAGGCTCCCCATGTTTTCTATCCCTATGATACTAAACATATGCTGTACAAATTAAAAATTAAATTGTGAAGTTCATAATGTAAGAATATAAAAGAATGGTATAGCACCCATGTCTGTGTGGGTTTTTCTCTGGGTGTTCTGGGTGTTCTGGGTGCAAAGACATGCATGGTTAGGGTGTCTGGGGTTACAGGAGTGATGTGTTTGCCTCTCCTACAGGAAGGGGACAGCAGAGCAGCAGCCATTTCCAGATAATTCTGTGGACTTGCTGACGGCAGCATCAGCCGCCCATTGGTTTGACCAGCAAACGTTTTTAGCCGAGGCGAATCGTATTTTGAAGGCCCGTGGCTGTATGGCTCTGCTGGGCCCCACTGATAAAACCACCCTGCACTATCAGGCCTGTGGGGACAGACTCACTGGCATCTATGAGGAGGTGAGAGCGATAGTGCCCCCTGGTGGTACCACAGATGACTGAAGGTTTCTGCAGAGAATTAAAAGAAAATTGAAATCTATACAAATGCAGTCAAATGCAGTGGCAAATAAAATGAATTGAAAGTTGCTCTCTTTTGATATCATTATCATTTTATTTCATTATGTTTCATTATGTCTATTGTTGTAGTGTCTGTTTTTCACATTTGTTTGGTATTTGTTGCTCCCTGGGTTTCTTATCTTCTGTTTATATGGTATTGAGAAAATAACTAATGTTAAAATGAATGATGTTCTGTATGTACTGTATGTATGCCATTTGTATGTGTGTTCACTTAAAGGTGGAGCAGGTCCTGTTGCCGTACACCAGCAGTCAGGTAGCTGTGGGTTACAGTGGGCTGGCGGGGCTTTACTCTGCAATCCCATTCCCAGACAAAGAGAGGTAACTACAACACAACACTACACTAAACTAACTAAATAAAGAAACTAAACACAGACCATCTGCCAACTTCTCTTCCACACAGATGATGATACTGCTTGCCATCAGTGTCATCAGTATACTTAATGATATATGATACATCAACAGGATTGATAGTGTTCAGCAGAGCTTGTCTGTCTCACTGAGGGATGTGGTGGGCTTCATTGAGTCCTGGTCCATGTTCCAAACCTACAAGGCAGAACATCCCCATACTGCTGAAGACCTGCTGCTCAACACTCAGAAGAGGTCTCTCTCTTTCCCCCTCTCCCTCTCTCTCTCACACACACACACACAACATGTTTACATATGACCACCAAGCAACCAAAAATGCTGGAAAACACAAATAACACAAACAAGATTCAACAAGCTTCCCCACAGACGTCCATGGTGCTGAAACAACAGCAAAACGATCACATGCATCTCAGCCAATCATTTTGTTGCCTTGTTGCCAGCACATCAACACACACCTGACGTACATTAATTAAACATTGTTGTTCCTATAGATCTATAGACATATGAACAGAACTAAATACAAATATACTAAGCCCCTTAAAAGCCTTTGTAGTGCCAGACTTGGCTAATAATGCCAAATCAAAATCCATCCAATTATTATTATCATTATTTTTTATCATTATCTAGGAGTTGATTTAACTGATTAATTACTCTTCTGCTTCCTAGGCTTCTGAAGGAGATGGGAGTCACATCTCCTGACACTGAAATCGAGATGAAACTGCACTATTACTGCATACTGGCATCAAAACCTGCATGATGGTGATGGACACTGGACACTGACATGAAGTCCATATAGATGTGTGTTTATTCCACTACGGGAGGTTGCACATGAATTCCTGTTGTCATCTCTCTTTTTTCTCAATAAAAATGTTGATTAACCTGCAAATTCAGTCATTTCAACATAACAATGCATAACAATGAAGTAATCAATGATTATGGTAGTTGGTGATAAAGTTTAGTGATGACCTAACATGACATACAGACTCATCAAATGATTCCCTAGGCCAAACTGCCGACTGACATACAGTATGTTCAACCACCGACCACCATCACCAGTTTGGTTTCTACCTTCCTCGCCACCAAAAACACCAGCAGGATCAGTCGAGGTGATACGGATTCACAAATACCTAAATCAAAGAGACTGTTTACATTCATTTATTCACTTATGTTGGAATGAATAAGTTAAAGTGCATCTAAGTCTCTAAGTCTCCATGGTAGAACTGTCTTCACCACATGTCACAGCTCGTGCATGAACCATCTGATTAGATTCATGTGGCTGGTGGCATAAACTTTAAAAGTCAAGATTATGCATGAAGACATCACATGTGCTATGTTCTTGGCTTGATTCTATGTGCTAGAATTTGACCGCAACATAGTTTATGGTCGCCTTAGATTGTAAATATAGGCCTACTGAGATGTAACCTTCCTTGGAAGACAGCAGCAGTTTCACAGAGCTGCAGTGCAAATATTAATTCACTACTAACCTGTAGCAAACTCTCTGACCCTTCCGCATGATCTCCAATGAGATATCTGATTGGTTCCCACAGACATGTGACCATCGAACGACCCGCATGCTGACCCTTCCTCACACAGACCTATGCCCTAGATTTCCACTTATTATAAGTTGTGTTCAACGAGATTACCATAATTTGTCCTGGAGGTAGAGAGGTACGGATGTTGTAGCAAGTTGTTAAACATTAGTTTGTGCGACATGAGTTACATTTTGGGGCTGTACCTTTAAAGGCCCCTGTTTGTTAATCAGGCCACATGCCTCATTCACGCCTCACCCCACTGTTTCTTTTGTGTGTGTGTGAATGCTTGTCTAAACATGTCTGTGTAGCTCCTCTTATGCAGATTGAGATAGAGACCTGTTTCTTTCGCTGTTTTCTGTAAAAACAAATTTCAAGGAGAGAGTATCAACATCACTCAGCTATCCATGGCTCACCGTTTGTTTGAAGGCAAAGAGCATGCGGCATCTTACTGGAAGTACAGAATCTCTCCGTCACATCATTTGATAGAAAAGGTGCTGGACTTTCTGGAAAAACACGTAAGTGCAGGGTGAATGTGATACAGCAACAGAACAGCTGGAAATATATCAATAATCATTCACTTTGGATTGCATTACAGTTGTTAACAAATAAAATGGGTTTTACTATTTTTGTTTTTCGTTTTTTCGAAAATAGTCCAGCTTGTTCCATGGTTACACTTCTGTTATATACTATTTTCATGCTCGCAGTGTAAACGTTTCAATTTCAGTCCAGCACAGGTGAGGTAGAAAGCTTGGAGGTGAGGGGGTTCAGAGTTTGTGTATTCATATGATCAAATGTCATACGATCAAATGTCATCTGACCTGTCCTTTATTTTCTAATACCCCTTTAGAGAGGTCGGCCCTTTAACCTGGCAGCGGATGTGGGCTGTGGCTCGGGACAGGGCACGTTGCTGCTGGCCAAGCATTTTGTTTCTGTGGTCGGGACAGACGTGAGCCCAGCCCAGGTAGAGGTGGCTCTGACGCATGGCAAAGCTCCAAACATCACATATAAGTAAGTATGGACAAACGGAAATGCACGATTAAACTTAGGCATCCGTCATTTGTATGTGTTTATACTCTCCGTACAACTATAAGTGGGGGAATAAACTGTGAAAACAACACATCACTTTGCAGGCAGTGCGCGGCCGAGCAGCTGCCGCTCGCGGACGGCTCGGTGGACCTGCTGACGGCCATGTCTGCCTTCCACTGGTTTGACCGGCCACGCTTTCTCCAGGAGGCCCACAGAGTCCTGAAGCCCCGCGGCTGCTTGGCTCTGCTCAACTACACTGTAGACATGGAGATCAGCTACGCCGACTGCTGCTCACACACACTCAATGAAGTGTGCAAAGAGGTGCCTCCAGAACGTTCACCACCATAATTCTGAATGTGCAGGAAGACCAATGAAGCCTTGATGCTTTGATTTCTATCTTGAGGAGACAGTTGACCCCCTCTATGCACGACACACACCTTCAGGCAATTAACGTCTCATTTCACGTTTCTCATCAGTTCTACGCAGCCCTGCAGCCTTACCGCAGTCCCCACATTGGCCGCAGCTCTATTGAGCTCTACCAGGAGGCCTACAGGTCCATCCCTTACCCTGACAAGGAGTGGTGAGTGGCGTCTTTGTGTTTGGTCCATAATATTCCAAACGCAGATTCATTTTGACAGATACCTTAAGATTCTCATCAGCTCATTCATCATTCACTCAAAAACTGAGAGAGAACAAATGGCTCCATCTATTGGTGTTTTTGTAGAATAATTGGCATTTGGCATTTGTTCAACATTCCTGAAAGCTACATTACGATAATTAAAATGCTGCAAATCTTGTCTGGAATTCCAAGATCTGGACTTCACAGAGTCCTTTCCTTAGCTTGACTGCACTCATGATCATGATCAGAAAATGATGTGTCAATTTCAATCTACTTTTACCTCACATTGCCTAATTTTACCTCAGGGTTGACCTCACGAATAAAGTTTAACAACTACAACAACAATAATAATAGTACAACCTTCTTTCTTTCTCTCTATCTCTCTATCTCTCTATCGCTCCCTCTTTGAAAACATGACACAATACTACACAATACCCTAATCAAACTGTAATTTAACTGTCTATTATCATAAAACATGTGTGTGTGTGTGTGTGTGTGTGTGTGTGTGTGTGTGTGTGTGTGTGTTTTACAGGCACGAGTGTCTGTGGGTGACAAAGCCAATGCCTCTCTCCAGTTACATGGGGCTGATTGAGTCTTTCTCCAGCTATCAGACCATGCTGAGGGACGATGCACAGAAGGCCACCAAGCTCTCTGAGGACATCAGTCAGAGGTAAACCATAAACCATGCGTAGTCACAGACATATGCACAGTTCACCATCATTCATATTCCAAAGTTTGACCAGTTTGTCATCATGCAGCCCCTCACCATGGTAGTTGGAGGCTTACTTGCACTCGACCAAAACAAACTATGTGAACACATGATGAAAACAAATCCAGATGATTATTTTGGAGCTGTGGTGTTTATACCAAACAATGATAATGTGTGGTCCCACTCCAGCCTACAGTATGACCTGATAATGACCCACTCTGCCTCCAGGTTGTTATCCGTAATGGGGGTGACCTCTACTGACACAGAAGTAGAAGTGTCAGTTAAGTACTTCTGCCTGCTGGCCTGCAAACCAGAAGAGGAATAAGTCCACAAAGACACAACACTAGTTAAGGACACAGAATCTTGTTCCGCTGATGCCTATTTTTACTGCACTCCACTGGGAAATAACACAGAATGAGTTATATCACTAACAGTTCAGCATTGTATCTATCTAATCTAATGATAAATCTACTGTGTGAAAGTTTAGGACTAGGATAAATCATTGTGTTTGTTATTTACTAAATCTACCTGAGTTTTGTGGCTGTTTATGAGTTAAAACCCTTTAAATTCAACGTTTCACAGCTAGAAATTATACAACTGGTTTGGAGAAACTATTCTACATAAACACCAATAGATGGAGCCATTTGTTCTTTCATTTTCTCTCAATGATCTGCAAATAACACAGGATAGACCCAACCTTTATCTGACAGAGGCGGGACAGTTTATGATCATATCCATAACAGAGATTATTCAGCTTTCTTTGCTCAAACTATATTCTTATTATACTTAATAATGCCATTTCTATGATTCTCCCTGGTTCAATCTTCCTCACTCAACTTGGGTCTCTGCTCATAAATGTATTCCTAATAAAAGTTGGGAACCTCAAATGTCTGTGCTACTGTTTGATGGGTTTAAACTGCCTCCTTCCTCACCCAAACCACCTCTCCAAACCATATCTCTCTCTCTCTCTCTCTCTCTCTCTCTCTCTCTCTCTCTCTCTCTCTCGCTCTCTCTCTCTCTCTCTCGCTCTCTCTCTCTCTCTCTCTCTCTCTCTCTCTCTCTCTCTCTCCTGTCAGCTCTACCCGGGTTGGTGCGCGCCCCTTTGAGCAAGGCACGGCACAACACAGCACTGGGTTCCAACCTGCACACCTAAGACGAAGCGCGCGTGCAATGGAGAATACCGACGCACACCTCCACTAGTGTGTGTATGTGTGTGTCATGTTTCACTTTTCCACCATTCGGAATCGGCGACAGGAGGAGCCGGGAGCTGCTGCGCTTTAACCGGACACACCGGAGCACTTTACGCGTTTAATGGATTCTCTACCAATCATCACATTAGGAGTTTTTTTAAACAATAACAACATTTGAGTGTTTGTCCTACTTCTCCTCCTCCTTCGTCACTTTTTCGCCAAACTTCAGCGTCCAGCGGCGGGTCGACGCGGCGGTAATGGCAGCGCGGAGCGGAGCAGCGGCGCACAAACAAGCGCTCCTATGGCTCAGCGTCGGTGAGTCCGCGCGCGCGCACACACACACACACACGCACGCACGCACGCACGCACACACACACACACACACACACACACACACACACACACACACACACACACACACACACACACACACACACACACACACACACACGACCAAAAGTCTCGTTATTGGGGTTTAACCTCTTCACCATCCAGTGAGACCTGGACTATGCGTGTGTTGTTTTGTCATCAACCGTTTACAGATGTGCGAATTTGCCATGTGCCTGTAATCTCCATTAAGTGATGAGGTCACTGTGGAGGTTGCAGCTCCCTGTTGTGATTAATTACTGCAATATTGCCCCATGTAGCTGTGTAATATTCCTCCTGAAGGACTTTTGACTGTGTGTGTGTGTGTACAGTGTAAACAACACACTTTGGGGGGGCAGAGTTGGATGAAGGTCTGAGGAACATAACATTGACACTGACGCCTCTTTGATGAATAACTTATCAGGCAGCAAAGACACACCTACACACCCAGACACCTGGATATCGCTGCATTTAAAGGGTTTGGTTTGGCATCTGGGTGTTCAGAGTGTCGGTCCACTTCTGTATTTCTGGTTTATAAATAGAATTCCATTGTGTGGACGAGTGGAGTTCCACATCACTCCAACACTGAGAGGCACTGATGCACATTTAACACTGATGGTCACACTAACTGTACTAATGCTGCCAAATATGTGGATTCCATCTCAACTGCTTATCCATTTGACTTTCTATCACTTTTAATAATACAGCTTTTGTCCCCTAAAACCACCAAATCCTTCACCTTCATCTCAACTGTAGTTCAAACTCTTCATCCTCTAACCCCAATACACAAATTTAGCTTTGTGGGCAAAAACGACACAGTTTCCCCACAGTTGGATGTTTTGTAGTTGGACTATACTTCATTCTGACTTCCCAAACAAAAGCACTGATCCATCATACAGATCCAGTCTACACACTGCAGCAAACACACACACATGCATACACTGCAACGCTCCGACAAGCTGCTGACAAGTTTCCAAGTGAATCTGACTCCTGCTCCTTATCCTCCGTTTCCTGTTACCAAGGCGCTGTGTAGGTGTTCCACATTTGCAAAAAAAAAAAGAGCGTTCTGACTCATCAGTGGCGCCAGGTTGCCTCACTGTTCCCTTCTAAGGCTGCAGGTTCCCAAACTTCTGCACAGAATAAATCGATTATTCAACAAAAGCTTAGCCAAGACTGAAAAGTGATTTGGCAGCTTTTAAGGAAAACGCAACAATAATTTCCTTCATCTGGTCTGTTTGTGAAACATTTGGAGATGCTTGTTCTCTGTCCTACACGTTTACAGACTGACAGGAAACTTCCCCTCAGTCGAGCAAATATGTTCTTTAGAAGTTTCTGACAGTGACTCAGCGAGAACAAAGGGAAATGATCTTCCGCTCTTTCCCACAAATATGAAAGGATTTGCCCTAGAGAGAGACACTTTAATCCTCCTTCTCTGACATGACGGCCTTTCATCTGACGCCTCAGCATTGATCTGATTTATGCAAATACACAAAATCTGAAATACGCTTCATGTCCCACTCATCACAATATAGATAGAGCAGCAGCAGAGCCCCAGAGGACTCCAACTACAGTCTGGAAATTTAAAGCAATGGGCAAAGACAATAAACCCAATCAATGATCCTGATTGGTTCCCTGATCTGAGCTACACTGTAAATGCAAAGTGACACATTGCGGTAATATTGTGACACGATCGTCCAAAAGTTGAAGACACATATTCTATATCAGTAGAGTATATTCTGCTGGTTGCCTCCTGCCTGGTTAAGTATCTGCTCACTGCTACAGTCAGTCAGTCACATCTGCCAGTCTGGAGGTGATCTGTCATTTATCTTTGATTCGTTGGATTTATGGATTTTTATAGCAGCGCTCAGTCTCCCTGTGTGCACAGAGGGGCGTGTGACGAACGCAAGGGGACATTTTAAGAATCTCCATAAATCAGCAGGGATGTGATGGGGCGAGGGAGAGAGAGAGAGAGAGAGAGAGAGAGAGAGAGAGAGAGAGAGAGAGAATGACAGTACAGTTGTCTAACATAAGACAGAGAGAGATAAATGATGGTGTGGTTGAGCCATGAAGACTTAAATAGTGCGGTTGGATTTCAGCTTTGTTGAAGATGTATGGTGTGGGTGTGGGTGTGGGGGTGTGTGTGTGTGTGTGTGTGTGTGTGTGTGTGTGTGTGTGTGTGTGTGTGTGTGTGTGTGTGTGTGTGTGTGTGTGTGTGTGTGTGTGTGTGCGTGTGTGTTTGCATCCTGTTTGATTGCAGCTTTAGCTAATTAGATAGATGTTGAACAAATGATGAAAGAAGATAGAAGAAAGCTTTGCTGTCTTTTAATGGAGCAGTTTTCTACAATGAATGAATCTCTCTCTTCCCTCTCTCTCTCTCCCCCTCTCTCTCTCGGCTTCTGAAATCGTCCCCACGGTGCAGTTTGCTGCAGCGGCGACACTTTACTGCACTTCAGTCAATATGAGCTCACCAGAGGGAGAACAGTCTCAAACTTTGCCTGAACATTTCGGCTTTATTCTCTTCTGAGAGGATTAACACCACCAATGGCAAACGACTTCATTTGTCAGTGTTAAGGGCCATTGTGTGTGTCTACAGTGGTGCTCTCAGGAATAAGAGGTGCTGTGTGTGTGTGTGTGGGGGGGGCACCTCTGTTAACTCAGACCTCTTAATGAGGCTGCTGGTCATTGTGCAGGTTAACTGCTTTGCTCCTCTCACAAGTGCTTTCTAATTGAACAACCAAACTACCCATTTTGTGTGTGCATGTGTAAACTTCCTTCATTCTGCACTAAATAAAACACAATTACAGTTCTTCAAAAGTTCCAGTCTGCTCAAAAGCCCAAAACAACCAAATGATTTGCACTGTTACCGGCCAGTGTTCATGATTTTCTATCAATAAACGACTAAAACTATCAACCAGTGATCAAAAGTATCACTAGTTAAGGGACTTGGATAAACCAGCCTGTCAACATGTGTCTTATTCCACATAAAAATATACTTGTATACAGATTTAATTACTTACTTACTCACACATTTGTCACGACAGTCATTTTTTTAAATGGACTCAGATCTGAACCGAATGACATCTATTGATTGTCTGTCCTGATAAATGCCATATTCCTTACATTAAGATTGTTTTTGTCAATATATGTGCCAAGTATTGATTGGTGTGCATTTATTTTGCCATATTTCTGTGCAGCAGCGGCTCCTCCTTTATGTTTCCCCCCTAAGGAAGTAGCACGGAGCAGATTTTAGAGCCCACTTCTCTGCTCTTATACGTCACATTTTAACCTTACATGAGAAACGACATAGAGAGGCCATCAGACTTTTCTGATTCATGGAATGACCAGAATGGTGCGTGACACAGATTCAAATGGAGCCACGGAGGAATCTGGGAGGGAAATGTTGATCCAACCAGACTGGGAAAAGAGTAAGACGCTGGTATTAATAGAGCTGACCTAAGGGAGAAGTGGCAGAGGCATGGAGGGTTACATACTGTACGCACACACATACACAGCGTCACACACATGACCACCCAGCAGGTCATCCCAGAGAAAAAACTCTCTTTCTCTTTAAGGGGAATACCGTTTTAAAAGTCAAATGTCTCGAGGAATTATTAATTACTATGAGAAACCTTTCAGCAAACAGCTCTGTGGGGGGATGTGGGGGTCACCAAGGTCACACACTTTGATCGGGCGACCTTTGATCTTTGTCTTTGGCCACTGTGACAGTTGGCTTCAGATTCCCAACACTCAGCAGCATTTAGTCCACGTGACGCCTCAGCGCGCGGCACAGATCTGATTTCACAGCCAATTTATCTGCGGAAAATCCTCTCACGTGCCACATTAAAGAACAATCCCGGGTCAGATTTCTGTATGCATTTCCAATTCAAGCGGAATAAGCGGTGTTAGAATTACACCCCTGAACTCAAATAAGCTTCCATCATCACTGTTCCTCAGGATAATCAATTCATATAAGGAAGGTGAAGAAAATTGTATAAAGGAATTGTGACCTTGGCGCTCATACACACACATAACAGTGTGCCTATAAAAGTGTGGCTGATTGTATGTGAGCATGTAAAAGTATAAGTGCAGCGAGCGTTTAGATCTCATCTTTGTGCTGTCTGAGCAGTAACTCGGTTATTCACTGGCCTCTGGTGCAGTAAATGAGGACAAATTGCTCGCCGTGCCGATCACGCCGATGGAGCTACGCGTGATGCCGCTGCCTCGTTCATCTCTCTGATTTCAGGTAACAATAGCGCCGCTTCACATACGCACGCAAGCCATCATTGCCCCCCCCTACTCCCCCCCTCCATCCCATTCAGTGACGCCATGCAGAGATTTACAGGAGAACACACGCATCTTCTCTTTTCTTTGTGTAATTAACCTTGCAGTAAAACCAGAGATGGGGCGATTGTCTCTCACTGACATCACTACGTTCACTCCAAGACGTCCTCCAGTTTAGCCCCCTCTCTCTCTGCTACTCGTACCTTCTCCAAGACGCTCTTGAGCTCTGCCCTGTCCGGTCCAAGTGGCCTTGACCATTGTGTGCGTGTGTGAGTGTGTGAGTGTGTGCTTGAGGCTTGTGTAAGCATCAGTGTCACGCCTGAGCTGCTAATGAGAAGCGCTGAGGGAGTGTGATGGTTAGTGCAAGTGCATGTTTATGAATGTCAAGTTATGCGTGCGTGTGTGTGTGTGTGTGTGTGTGTGTGTGTGTCCTGCCCACAGTGTGTGTGTGTGCCCTGTCCACAGTGGAATAGCAATTAGCCAGGTGCCAAGGAGCCTGCTTGTACTTTAACACCTTGGTTAGTGGGAGCCAGGCTATGTGCAAACACACACACCCACACACAAAAAACAAACACACACACACACACACACAGTCATACATTGGCGCCACTGGCAGACGATGGGAGACAATTTCACACTCTCATCAGCAAACCACAAAGGAATGAGTGCACCCAGAGTGACACGCATACGCTGTCAAAACAATAAGGCGACACGTCAAGCGGAGCAGAAACACTTTGTCTGGTCTTTGTAGTGCCCTTGAGCAAGCCAGTTAAATGCCAGTAGAGAAGATTACGGGTTGCATCCATAGTTTAGTATACTTAAGTCTTCAATGCCAATAAACCTGACAGACTCGCTCCTATCGTTGGCAGTGTCACCATAGCAACAGATAGTACCTTTTTTTTTAAAGATAATGAGCCTTGTGGGCTGTTGGCGTATGAGCAGTCTATCAACAATGAAGTTCTCCAGTCTTCAGTGTAGCCAGTTTTGTTCTTTTCGCAGTATTCTCCACTAAGCTTCTTGGGATACACAGAATTCTTCCAGTGTGAGATGGATTCCCCTCCGCCTGGCGCTAACTGAAGCGAACTACATCACCATATGTCATGTGATGGATGCTTTAACTCCACTGCATTCAGCACCACATAAGGGCATTCATTATTTAGCATGTACAGCATGACCCCATTGGGATCTAAGCCCCTCCCCCAGCCCTGTGACACCTTTCCTGTTCTCAACGGAATTTATATTAGATACACTGAAGTCACCCCAGAAATGAGCTGAAACAGGAAGTTTAACCATCTACATATAAACACCTTTTTTTTCTCTTTACTCCTCTCGCTCCCACCCAACCTTAGACAACTCTCATAAGTAGCGACAACAAGCAACAACACAGGCGTGAATATATGCATGAGTGGGAAATAGTAACGCAAACACACATCAGCATGGTGCACATTGTGTAACATGAAAGCTTCATCACAACAGAAGCAGAGGCAGCACACTTACATATGGAGAACCAACACACAGTACCTGAATGTTACTGCCGCTCTAGATACATCCTCGCTGGCTTTAATTTAACTTGACACACACGCACACACTTCAACATACATCGCGCTCATACAGCTGACATACACTGAAAAGGATAAATGAAAGTGTGTTGGCCATTTGATGCCTATTTGAGCAGAAATGTCCATTCTGATTGTTCTGTCTGAGCCTTTAGATCTGTAGCTACAGCAAAGAACATCGCCAATACATTTTCCCCCCTGATGATTCTTTGAGGTGAGTCTTTGTTGTCTCATTTGGGGGCTCTGGAAAATGCTTGACTGCCAGAATCTTTCCTGATTTCCACGATGGACTGATCTGTTTCCAATTCACACTCACAGGATCCAAATTGGGTTTTTTTTGTGTTGTTCCAATTAGTGCCAGTGACGCTCCACTGGATCTCCTGAAAAATTAATCAAGCATTTGGCATGTACTCTATGTAATGGGAGGCCAGTCAGCCCAGTAACAGTTACAGGTAATCTGAACATTTGATGAAAAATTTTAAGTTGACCTTTGCCAGGATTGGAGGTGTGAGGGAGAGGAAGAGAAGGACTCAATTAAACTCCACGAGGAAGAGGAGAGCCGGGCTGAGAGAAGGAGACGACAGAGTGAAGATTAAACATGCGATAGAGAGAAATGTAGATACACACAGCAGCTCCTTATTGAACAAATTCTTCATTTGTTCGTCTGCAAACAAATGGAACCAACAGCTTCATGCTAATGTGCAGAGAATGATGTGAAGATGATTAACCTTCATCTCGTCATGGCATCTTTCTTCCATCTCTCTCTACTCTGCCTACATTACCATTCCTTCTCTTAAATCACCTTGGCTGCATTTACACCTTGCATAATCGTGCAATCTCCATCTATATAGAATTTGTGCTGAATGCATTGCAGTCAGAATCCATTTTGTAATTGGTTCTTATTCAGAACTATGGAGGAGTAAACGTGTGGTTTAATCGGTTATTTTGAATCTCTCCCTCAAATGGGAACCTGCAACTGGAATCTGGACAGCAGCCACCCCACAACAACTCAAGAAGAAACTCTGCCTAGTGAGAACCAATCACAATACACAAGAGAATCATTACAACGAGAACACTTTCAAATGCAAGTCTTACTACTGAGCTCAAATGAATTTGCTTACAAACCCGTGCGCCTCTGTTCGTCTCACCCTCTACAGTCTGGAGATGGCTAATGTCAACAGAAAATCAGGGAGATACTGATGTCCCTTAGCCAGAGACATCAGTTGTTTGTGTCTCTGGTTAAGCTGTGGCTCTGGCTGCATCAAAGGTGCCGCGGGCAAAAGAATCAAACTGGCTGATCACGTTCTCAGGGGGGGATCACGAAGAGTCGACTGGCTTGTTGTTTCACACTTCATGCTGTGTTTGAATTAAGTTTATATTGAGTTAATATTCATGAATCATCACTGCTGGAGGTGAACTCTGTGACCAGACGTAATCCGGCCCGACAAATCAAGTCCAGTCCAAGCTTCAAACAACAGAGACACAAAGAGGACAGAGCCACACGGAGGCTGAGAACGAGGCCCTTCAGACAGGAATGTGACCCTGCAGGAGCCCTCTGCTCTCCTCAGGGTCTCTGCTGCTGCACCAGATACTTGGACAGAACAACAAAAGGCAGCAGATTTATGCTTCTATTTGGTTTCCGGGCAGACCAGGAGCGCAGAGGAGCCGGCTCAGAGGTTTCTATGATCTCCTGTCGTCAACGTGATCTGTAGGCGTGCTTTCCTCCAACAACTGAGGCGTGTAAGATGAAACGCTCTTTTGGGATGAGAGAAATTACCTTGAAAACAACATCCAGCTAATGAGAGGAAAGAAGTGAACATAATGACTTCACACACACACACACACACACACACACACACACACACACACACACACACACACACACACACACACACACACACACACACACACACACACACACACACACACACACACACACAGTCCGCTTGAGCTGTTGGCCACTTTTTAAATCCTCCACTGGTTTTCTGGATTTGAGTAGTTGAATGCTCTGGCTTTGGCAAAGTGGTAACATGGGGCGAGAGTGAAGTCAGCTCCCAATTTTACTCCCACACAAAAACTAATCTCGGTCTCCATGAGGAGAACATGGCTGTTTTCCACCAAAACCTCAAAACCACAGCTGCTTCAGAAAGGAGCCCAAAGCTTTCTGTACGTTAATAATATATATTTACGTAAGGTTTGCTTGTGTAATTCAATCCTTGTAAAAGAAGGTGTAGCTGCCCACGGCCACTACAAGAAGACGTGACTCAGCGGTGAGAACGATTGTGAATGGAATCAAATGTGGGAAATACAAACACAATCACTCTATTGCTCCGTCACGTTGGGCGATTCCTGTGGTGCAGTGAAGGTCTGCGGCCGTGTGGAAATGCTGTCGTGCACCGCATGTGTGATAATGCAGTGAGCGCCTATCAGTATGGAAAAGGAAATTATCACCAGATGTGCCATTGTGCGTGTGTGTGTGTTTTCTGTTTTAACCCTGCTTTCCAAACACAAATCCAGAAGAAGAGAGAGGAAAATGTATGGAAGTAAAAGTAACAACAAACTCCATCCTAATTGTAACCAAAATGTGTTTCTTATACATCAAAATAATATATAAATAATATAAATCAAAATGGCTCATCTCCGTCAAAGAAGAAGGAGATGAAGATAACATAATACTGCGCTATATTTAAATCTATATGGAGTATCAACCGTTCTGCTGCTGTAGGAGTGTCTATAGATCATCCTTCAGAGGGAGATAATGGAGCTCTGCGTCGACCAGAATCCACCTCTCAGTTCCAAGAAACTGGATAAAACCTGCCTCCATCTAAAAACTGATCGAATAAACCATCTTGCATGAGAGCAGAGCGACAGCGTGGTGCGATATGCAGCATATGCACTGTACCGTATGTGTGGCATGTACTGTATATGATGGAAGATGGCTGAGCGCGCTGCTCCGTTAGTTTTTGTTTCAGTCTCTGTAATTGGTCTGGACACAGCCATCGCCTCCCTCCCCACCTCGGTGCCTCTGCTCACCTCCAACCAAACCTGCCATGACACACAACGTTAGTGAATGTGGCACTGCTTCTCCTGTGTGTGTGTGTGTGTGTGTGTGTGTGTGTGTGTGTGTGTGTGTGTGTGTGTGTGTGTGTGTGTGTGTGTGTGTTTGTGTGTGTGCGTGCCCTCCCCTCCCTCTGAAGCTGCCCTGACATGTTGCGTAATTGTACTCGTCCACCTGCAGCGCACTCTCCTATGATCTTTTGGCTGCGCTACCCTGTGTGGTTCTTTTGTCCAGTTTCTCTCTCGGTCTCACCCACACGGCCCCAGCAAACACACACACACGCACAGGCACAGGCAAGCACACACGCGAGAACGCTTTCATACATGTTCTCTGTCAACCATCTGCAGGAGGCTCATCAGGCTCAGGCAGAATGTCTGAACCAACTCTCCTGGTGTTAAACTAGAGACACGAAGGCCGGAGCTGCCCTGTAACAGCTCACACTCTTGTTAATTACACTGTCATCATTGACCACTATCTGTGCTGAAAGCCACATTCACTGATGATGATGATGATGATGATGAGCTGGTGAGAGACAGCAGGGTGATCCATACACACACACACACATGCACCACCTACTCAGTAATTACAGCGATGTACAGTACAGCTCTGTGTTTTGGTACTTTTACTCCAGTACTCTGCGTGTCAGGTAATGGATTTATATGTGTTTGTAGTTCACAGCCATATGGAAAATAAGTGGTTGATTAGCTAACTGAGCTGGATGAAGGTCAGTGGGATAATGAGGCCTTAACAAATAAGCAGAAAGTACTGTGGTATATGTGGGAACTGATATCTTTGTTATATGTAAACACCAACAGCCAACGACATTGAATTGCTCAAAAATAAAAAAATATCGTCGCATAAAATGACCTTTTCGGGATCATTTCAAAATCTATATTAACGCACGCATAGACTGAAGAACTCAACTCAACATATGGAAAGACCATAACGTCTATTTTGAAACGGTGGCCTTCGAGCCACGTTGTTTTCTGTTCCGTGCCGATATGAGGGAAAGATTTCACCTGTAAGGTCGCTGCATCACCGCGATAACCTCCATGATGAATAATAATATATTACATTTATGAAGCACCTTTCAGAGTGGCTATGCAGAGCTCTCAGCCCACAGACTGAAACCTCCTCTTCCTCCACTCACATCAACACAACACTCATCTCAAACACAATACATACTCTTAAAGGTATATATGTGGCTGTGGCATTTGTCTGAGGGATTTTCTGTCCACGCATTCTTGGAAGTGGCGTTGCAGGCTCTCTCCGGGCCGTGCGTGTTTGCGTCTGCGTGCACTTCAGTCCTGCAGGCTTAAGCTCCAGGCTCTATTCAAATTCAATGGCTTATATTTGTGCCACTGCTGCTCTTCAGCACACAATGGACACACAACACAGGCATGCTCACGGCCTCAACAATAACATTAGAAGTGCCTGGAAAGCTGAAGTTCACAGCCAGATGAAGCTGCTGCCTGATGGACGATTGAGCCGTGTGTGTATGTCTGTGTGCGTGTGTGTGTGTAGTAGGAGGCTTCAGTTGGAGACCAGAAAGAGAGATTAAGGGGATAAACGTCTCATTATGAAGTACTTTTGAAGGAATATATATCTCTCTCTCTCTTTGTTTAATTTTGGAGATGGTCATTTTAATTGGAATCCCTCAAGGCCTACAGCTGATTATGACTACAGTGAGCAGTGGTGCAGGACAGCCTTCGTGTGTGTGTGTGTGTGTGTGTGTGTGTGTGTGTGTGTGTGTGTGTGTGTGTGTGTGTGTGTGTGTGTGTGTGTGTGTGTGTGTGTGTGAGTTGCAGCAGTGGAGATAAAGCCGAAATACAAGGTAATGACGACAGCTCGGCCTTTCTGTCTCCTAATCCATCAGACATGCACAGCTCACCAGACAAACAAGTTAGAATGACTCATTTTCATTCAGCTCGTCTTACCCTGTGATGTACAGCAGTGTGTCGACACACACGGGCAGCTCAATGAGATGGATGTCACAAGTTTGGTCCTAAATGGCACACAGTTCTAAAGACAAACAACAAGCTCACGTAGCACGTCAAACCAGTAGCTGGAAATGCAGTTTGTAATCATTTATTACGAAAGAGGACAGGAAAGAAAGATTTCAAAAGAGCGACTCCTCCTCCACTCAACCCGTTTAATAGTGAAAGTAGCTTGTAGCTCACTTGCATAGGCTTTCAGACAGAAGTGTAAAGGTAACAGGGCTGAACAAGTAATTACAGAAACGTCAGATAAGACAGTATGAATGTTCTGATCCTTTTCTTCTGTAACACATCAATGTCAACAACCATATCAATGACCATAGAGCAAGTTTCACCCTTCTATGTCTCTAGCTGTGGATCGATGCGGTTTTGCTCGGTGAAGCACTTTGCAAAGACTAAGTGCGTCACCCATCTGAGGGAGCGCAGGTATAGAGAAAAGAAAAAGCTTTCTACGGAGACATTCAAAGGAACATTCCGTTCTGATGCATTATTCAGCTCTACTCATGAGCCGAGATGAAGACAACAAGGATGGGACGGAGTAAAAAGGAGTGAGTGAGAGGGAGTGAGGGGGGCAGGGAAGGGGAGGGAGGGTTGTGGTTTTGTGATATTTACAACAGGAAGACATTGTATATATATAGTAGCACTAAATTGTAATTAATTGATTAGCCGGTGAAAAGAATGTGACGATGATGTAATCACAGGTCATGTTTGTGGCTGTGCCCTCAATGACAGACACAGTAGGACATTGGGCCTTTAAATCTTCTTCTCCTAATTCTCCTTGTTTCCTTATCTCTCTGGTGCCAAGGAATGGAATCAATTTTACAAACTAAAAGCCATAAAACCACAAAGGCCACGGGGACACAAAGACACACATGGTGTCTTTTAGTGATGAGGACAAGAGAAGCAAATAAGATGCTTCTAACGTCTGACGCACCAGATTTGCTTCGGCTTTAGGTGGTGAAACATGTTTGATATATTTCCATATGCTGCCTTCATCATCTGTGGGCACAGTTTGCAAATTACAGCAGGGCTACTTTGGTTGACCGCCATGGTTGTTGTGGTTCCGTGTTCGGCAACCACGCCACTTTACTGGCAAAAGGAAATAGAAGTATGAACTGAATCTGTGACCTGCAAGAGCTTCTCAGAAATTGTCCGTGTGAATGTCAAATATCATGGATGGAGCAGCGGAAATATGGTGGGCAGAGAGAAAGAGACAGTTGTTTTACTTGCTGTCGTCAGACTCTGTGAACTAAGATGATTCATGGCTAAGAACTTTTGAAAAAGGGAGGCGGAAGTGTGGATGTTAGACCGGGTGACAACGTCGCAGTGGGGACAAAAATAAATCTGTGTGAAGGCGAGAAATGAGGACTCCCTCTTCTTCCTTTTCTTCGTCAGGGAGACAAACGGTGACAGTAATGAGACAGAGGGAGAGAGAGACAGAGAGAGAACACAATTGGTAGATTTGTGGGTATCAAATCCAGCCGCCTCGCTAGTCTTCAACCTTTGGAGGAAAATCTCTCCTGCTCGGTCTTGTAATTAAAAGTAAAACACAGGCTGCAACGAGTAAACAGTTTCAGGAGGCCAAATCATCCATAACTGTCATATCTCTGAAGGGTCTCATCTATCTTTGTTGTCACAGACCGTCTTTAGAGAGCACTGAAGCAGTTCAGTCAGTTTGAGCTCTTGAATTTAATTGCTGTGGATCGGTTTAACACGGCTGTGCAACACATAACCAAACCAGCGTGTCCGAAAACAGTGGATCTCTGTGTTCTTCTGCTGTTCATTGATTTTTGGACAGAACGAAAACCCGGCCAAGTGAAATAATGTCAAACTCATCATTTTAGGGGCAGAATTTCACCGATACTGGCATCTGTTAGGCAGCAGTTCTTTCCTCCTTGAGAAGCTCAACTCACTACAAAACAGCAGCCAAATCACAAGCAGGTCTGGTGTGCATATTCAGCTGTTTTCTCAAACATCAGAGAAGATCACATTGTAGCTGTCATACCATAAATACCTCTCACATCTTTTGCATAATCTTCAACAGTGCTGTGGCAAAACAAGCAAGGAACTCAACAGAAGGAACCATGAAATGAATTACTCTGGGTCTGCAGTGTTAGAGTCTAAGTAGAGTCTTTAGTAGGACTAAAGGGTTGAACATTTTCCATCAAATTGTGTTCATTAGGACAATTGATAGCAGAATGGAAGGAGAAGACAGAAGTCAGGAGGACTTTAGATGATCAGATCAAAACTCAAATCAGTTAAACCCTGACCTTTAGAAACAAGATGGAGGATTAATATTCCACCCATGTCTCTCTCTCTCATATCTGTACCTTCACTTCATAATATCGAGAACCAATCTTCTTTTCAGCCCCTAATCCTGCTTCAAGTAATGTACAATAATTAGCATTTCAGTCTCTGGAGCTCACCTAGTCTGCCACCCGCCTCATCGTGCATGTTATATAAATCATATAGTTTTATATGTGTTATATAATAATTAATTATGATATATTTATATAACGCATCCCTTTTGATCACAATTTGTGGCTCCTCTTGTCTCTGTCCCGTTTCTATTCTGGTATTCTTTAGCCTTGCGTCTCAGCTTAATTGGCTGCTCCTGTTGTGTATAAACAACAGGCAGCTTCAAAAGATTCAAGCTTTAGCTGTCACTCAAACTTCTTCTAACTTAATTTGACAACATTTTCAGTGGTCGCAATCACAACGCATTTTCTTCAGGAAATGTATTTCTGATTAAACAATTCTCTTTCAAACACGTCATTGAAACCAGATCACAGGCAGCATCGGTTGGGTCATAAATTCTCATTTGGGGTGAAATTAGGAACAAAAACAATGTGCAGGTAAGTATTCCCAGCTGTGTGAGTTATTTCTATGATCTAACAATTTCCATCAAGTCTTTTATCGCATCGATGACGTTGAAATCATGCAACTGCAGTCGCCCATAATGTCAGTTCCTTGTATCAGAACAATTTCATTTTGCTTTGATTCGTTTCCAGTGTCAGCACTTGAAAAGAGGCACGTGCAGAATGTCTGTATGAGGATCAATGACGACACTAAACTCAAAAAAGTCAGAAAGTGAAACTCTCCAACTCCTCTGTCCTAAACTGACTTCAATCTGCTCATCTGCTGCATCCCTCCATTCCTCCCCTTCACTCCCTCATGATCTCCATGAGGGAAGTCTTTCATCTGCGTTTCATCCTAACCTATTTGCCTTCATATCACAATTATTATCCATGTAAATAATTGAATTTTAATCATCCTGTTGCTGTTTTGGATGATTTTCTCTCAAATTGTCTTTAGGCATCCGTAAAACACATTAATATTCAACACAAACATTGCTGCCTGGCAAAGTGTCGGAAAAGATAACAAGCCCACCGCCTGTAGCTTGTACTGTGATGTTGACGCAGCAGATCGATGGCTGCGTCAAATGTGTGTGTGTGTGAGAATTCTGAATATGCAAAACAGGATTTGAGGTAATCAAGAGAGCCAAGAGGCTAAATAAAGAATTAAGAGTGAGAAGAGTTTAAGAGAGTGGAGCAGGAATTACAAACTTAAACTTTCACTCCTAAGAGCTCACACACACACACACACACACACACACACACACACACACACACACACACACACACACACACACACACACACACACACACACACACACACACACACACACACACACACACACACACACACACACACACACACACACAGATGGTGATGAAGAGCGAGCAAAACATAAATAGACACCACCAAGATGCAGCAAACTTACATCACACACTAATCCACAAGTGTACACCACACACACATATTCCCTGAAGCTAGTTGCAGGCTGTGTGTGTCCCATAGGGAGGAGAGAGCTTGTGCCTGGTCAGAGGTTAAAGTGTGCCATCTTCTTCAGAGATCGTATTCTTGATGTGAGTTGAGTATGATTATATTTATTTATAGTTCAACTAACCAGTATATTGGATCACAGTCCAAAGTAAATGAAATCACGGATTCTTTGCACGTTCGCTCGACTTGGCTGGACTAAGCTTCAGGTATTTAAGGCCTTAGTTAGGCCCTGGCATGTAAACATGGCTCAGAGTCCAATATTTACTCTTGTTTTAGCTCCGTTTGCTCCTCCAGAGAAAATATCTAAGTCTAGATGATCAACTTTCTCAAGCAGCCATGTTGACTTTGTCCCTGCTGTCTCAGGGTGGACAGGTACGGTACGCTCAGCTTGTCTCAGCTTGTGGAAATGCGCGACTATGCTTTTAATTTGGCAGGCGTGGGAAGATCATAAGACCTCATGAACTCTTTTATCCTTAACAAACCGGATTGAGAACGACACGGCTCCTTCAGCAAGAGTCTCCCACCGCGCTTCAAGAACTGTGACGTTTATGGAAATTAGAGCTCTCTCACTGACACACACACACACACACACACACTGGATATTTTAGGATCTGATCTTTGATGTGAGTTATGCAGACACAAAAGCTCGATCCCGTCCATTCACAGCATGAATGAGATGAAGGATCAGAGCAGCTGAAAATGAAGATGATGGAGGAATGTGAGGAGGAAGTGGAGGGAGGATGAGGAGTGTTTTGTTTGTTAAACTTTTGACACAAGATTTGGGATTGAAACTGTTTTCTTGCAGCTCTTTGGTCACAACACTTTCACTGCTGCAGCCACTTTGGTTCTTCAGTTCCTTCCAATAGTATTGGAGAAGACGAGCAGAAAAGTGTATGTGTGTGTCTATGTGTGTGTGAGAGGACGATTGTATCTTTCAGATAATAAGGTTGCTCCTGCAGGGTTCTTAGTCAGCACAGGCAGATGAAATAACATGCAGAAGAAGCTAATCGAAAAAGAACATTTTGGAAGTGTGCAGTTTGAAAATCCAATCAGCATTTGAAGTGCCAGCCTTACCTAACATTACCATTTTAAACGTTTTTAAACGTCACTGTCAAGGGGGCACTGTTACCCAAATGACATTGACTTTGTCTCAATTTTACATTTGTTCGAAGCATAAGAGCAATTTAAAAATGAGAGCTTGGTCAGGCCCTCCTCGGCTCAGCTGCACACATAAGCTGTTGTGTTTCCTGCAGCCAAAGCAAAGCACTCACAGCCACTCTGAGGAAGTAAAGAGGTGCAGATAGAAGACGTGTTTTTTCTAACCCTCTGTTATTGTTTTCATCCCTCACTCCTCTCCCCTCTCCTTCCTTCACCTCTCCTCTCAGCACTGTGTCAGGGCGTGTCGGTGCTGGGATGCGGGCCGCATTACGAATACGCCATTGAAGAGTTCTGCCTGGCTAAGTTCGGGCTGGACATGGAGGAGCTGGACCAGAGACAGTGGTGCAACTGGGAGGACACCGTCGAGTGAGTAGGAAACGCACGCCATTCACATGATTCAGATGATTTACATTCACACCGATCCATAAGCCTGAGATTTGGAATTTGCATAAGGCTTTGAATTGCCAGTCTAATCTCCTGTGTTGGTGCCGTGTTTAAAGAAGGTGATAAGACTGTGGTTCTCAAAGCTTGAGGTGTGTCGGTCCGCACATGCAAACCAAACAATGTAAGAGCAAATGAAACTAAACTGAACTAAAGATGCATTCATAGGGCAACGCATATTTGGTGTGTTTGGCCCTGGCTGTAGCCTTTAGAGCTGACTGAGTTTTGTTCACTTCCCAAAAACCGGCTGAGAGAGGACACAAAGAGAGCGTGTGTGTGTGTGTGTGTGTGTGTGTGTGTGTAATGGAGTGTGGCACAGCATGTACAGAGTTGGTGTAGAGTACAAAAGCCCTGAGCCTGAGGCATGTAGCTTTGTGATCAAAAGGTTGTTTCTATCATCTGTGAAGGACAAATTTAGTGCAACGACGAAGGGCAGAGCTGTGTATAGAAGTGAACATTCATTCAAATAAAGAAGCTGTAAAGAAAACAATCTGCATTCCTCATAAAACTTTTATAAACTGACAGCAGGGATTACAAATCTATGGTAATTGATTTTCTTTTTACACCTTCTGACCCCTGTGAGGCTCCACAGAGAACAATCAACTCTGCTGATAGGTCAGAAATGTCAGAGCAACAAAATCAATACGGTTTACAGTCCGACACGTTAACTGTGTTACAGCAGCAATGTAACGTGGAACAAAGACGGAGCTGTGATTCTGTCCTTGTGTCATTGTTCTGTTCAGACCTCTTACACACTGTCAGCTGTGAGGAGAACCACCCTGTAGTTCATTCAGACATCCGATTGTCAGCTGAGTGTCACCCTGTCTATATGAAGGACCACTGGAAGCTCTTTGCCTCCTCGCCCTCCACCACCCGCAACTTGACAGACTCTAATTAAGTGAAATGACCAACAGATCTGACCTTTGACCTCGTTATTTCACCCCGCCTGGAACTGTTACTGCACCGATACTTCTACTCCTCCCACAACTCTTCTATTTCAAACCACTTTTTGCTGAATAGAATTACAGAAAAGAAGAAGGAAAATGAAAGTTTGACCAATGAATGAATGTTTGATGAATCTCAGCGATGACAGGGACGAAGAGGCCAAGCATCAGGACAGCTGCTGTCCATTTAAAAGGGAAAGATGCTCCGAGCAAAGCTGATGCTGGCACGTTCCAACTCAGTGTCAGTGATATTTGGTGTGTGTGTGTGTGTGTTTGTGTGTGTGTGTGTACCAAGACAGCTGTACATACTGGCAAACTACCTCTCAGTGTACCTTAGCTGTCAAAAAGGAGTGCAGCCCTCTCAGCTTCCTCTTCTCCCCTCACCGATGGAGACTCTGCTCTCATGGTGCCGTACAGCAGCCAAACTGTTCCTCGCCATCTGCAGGGCGACAAATCTCTGCATCAAATCTGCTCATGTGTTTGTTATGCTTTCTTGGTGTAAAGTTGTGAAAATTAAATTCATGCTCTCAAGTAAACTGCAGAAAAGCTTTATAATCACATTCCGTTTCCTATTGCGGTATACTGTATAAACATATATAAGGTATGTGCCAGTGGAGCTCTGCACTGAGGTTTGTTTCTTCTGTATACATAATTAATCACGCATCTGTGTATTTATACATTCAACTAATCCCACAAAAATCCCTGCTTCCATTGTACTGTCCATTGTGTCATGTGTGTGATGAGGCTTTCACACAGAGTACATTCTCAAGTGCCAAACTGTCTATGCACCACTGCCTTTCTCCTGCATGAAAACGCTTTTGAATCAGAACTCTGAACACTGCAACACCGGTGTGTAAAATTACAATATTGTCCCCAGTCCCTCATGCAGTTAGTGTTACTGCACTGTGCCTCAAGGTGCCATTTGTTCTTTATTTTTGGACGGGAGCACTCAGAGGTCAGAACACTAATCAGGAGATGACAGTGCTGATCACTGAGCCATTGTACTGTTAAATGAGCTAAAATCACTGCAGTGACCTGTGAACTCCACCAGTTTTTATAGCAGGCACGTATCAGGGCAGCACATCTGTCCTCATCTTTACACTCTGAGGTCGGCAGCAAATAAAAGAGAGAATTTGTTCTGATGGTGAATGAAACCTGTCTGCAATTTAGCTGCGTTAATGTCAACATTAGTTAGACACACACACACACACACACACACACACACACACACACACACACACACACACACACACACACACACACACACACACACACACACACACACACACACACACACACACACACACACACACAGAGGTAGACAAGGTGACGTAAATACATCTCTAATGCCCCTGGCTGAGACCTTTATGGTGCAGTTTGACACCATTGATGTGAGGAGATGAACTCTGATCTGATTTTCAGAACAAGCCCTCTGGTGCAAAAATCTGCATGTGTGTGTGTGTGTGTGTGTGTGTGTGTGTGTGATTTTTATTCATTTAGATCATTCCTTTATTAAACCACCATAGGGCTCCAGAGAGGCCAGGTGACGTCTGTGCTGCCCCGCCGTCTGATTCGTGCTGTCTCTTACCAATATCGCTCACACACACACACACACACACACACACACACACACACACACACACACACACACACACACACACACACACACACACACACACACACACACACACACACACACACACACACACAGGGTCACTTTTTTTGAAAACATATTTGAAATATTACTGATTTTCCATTTGGGATTTGGGATTACATATTGGAATTTTTGCATGTGAAGCCCGACCCTGTTTTTGTTTCTAAATCATGAATCTCAGTGAAGGGAAGGAACACAGACCCTCCATTCTACTCACAACCTGCCTCCATGTAGTCAAACCCTGAGGCTAAAGGAGGTGCTGAGACATTTGAGTGTCATTACAAGCGATGGCACAACAAAACATTGAGACATGCACGCTGGCTGCACTCCAGGTTTCGTTCAGCTGTTAACATGCAAAGTGCACAGCTCAAAAGCTCGGTTATCAGCCTACACACACACCCGCTGCATATTAATACACCTTGTAATGCTCATCAGTGGAGGTCCGGCTCAATAAATCAATTCTATTCAATTCCACATGTACTGTCAAGCTTGTCCGATTAAACCAGCTGCGACTTGCCACCCTCACGTTCAACACGATGGCACCAGGTGTTCCTAATATAAACATTACATTTTCACTTCACAATATATACTAACCAAACCACAATATACCACAGTTTAAATGCTTCCCATTCTAAAGGTATTTCAGCCATTTCCATTCCTTCAGGTATAAGCATTCAAGCATTTTTCAGGTCTTCACACATCAATCTTTCAGGCACTTGTTCAGCATCCAGCAAAACCTTTCAGCAACTGCAATCACAACGTATTTTCTTCAGGAAATGCATTGGTTTTTCACCACTCCAGAGCCGCTACACGTGAGGTCAGATGATTACAGACTAGTCAATAATACACACGCCACCCTTTTCCCTGCAGAGATCTGAGCGTCTGTCGAGCTGTCGAGTTTGTAAAGACATGGCTGTTATGAAGGATTGGCACAACCGTGCGACTGGAGAGATGTTTAATTAAGTGTTGGGCTAATTGTAAAATAAGTGAAATGAGGAAAATAAAGGGATTTGCTGATTTATTCAAGCTGTCGTGCGCAATTACTCACTGGCTGCAATGTTACAGAACAAAGACAGCAATGCAATTTAATTGCTCCAGGCTGGCGGGTACAACCTCATACTGCTGCCCTCCGATTCAGCCATCATTACTGAAAAAGCCTTCTGGCAAACAACTGGAGCAGGAATCTTAGTTTTTCCATGAGGAAATTCAGCACGTTAACTTCATGCTTTCAGGATTATAGCCTACAACTCAAAATTGACCCAAAAGAGAGCTGGACTTAAAACAGAGTACACAGCATCAACCAAGTCCATAAATAAAATGTTTTCTCTATCTACCTGCAACTAAATATAATCTAATCCTCTAAACCACAATGCAATAATCCACCTCAGCTCCCACAAAATCAACAAATCATCTTAACCCATGCAGTGTCGACCGCCTGCTTCCTTCTCCATTAACCATTGCAGACCAAGTTGCCAAACAAAACGCTACCCCTTTTAAAACCCGTTTGCTGTCAGGTGACGTTAATTCAATTCAAAGACAGATATTATTTTAATTAATAATAGATTGAGGCCCATATTCCAGGGCTATTGTTGTGATAAAAATAGCTCCGGCTCAGACAGTTTTACATGAGCTTGACTCTGTGGTTGGAGTCGGTCTGTCAGTCATGCATGCCAGCAGCGAGTGCTCTGTAATCATCATGTCATGTTCCCCCGGGGAAGTCAACCCAGCATGGAACCCGGGCTGGAGTAATCCAGGGAGCTCAGCATGTGTGGAAGGCTAAGCTCACTTTCTGAGGACCTGATGGCTGATAAATCAGTGATTAGAAGAGATTGACCTTGTGTTTTGGGTTTTTCCTGCTCTAATGGCTGGAAAACATCCAGCGTTGCCCACATTAGCACTGAGTGGTTGCAGTTGTTGTTCTAATCGATTCAGATGTTCAAAGGGGCTTTTTGTTGTTTTGATGTTTCTGTGGCCGACACGGTAAAGAGGCTCTGGGGCCAGGGAGGAACCCAGTGCATGTTGGTCCAGGTCGGCCTGATGGTGGCGCTGTAGTAACTATTTAAGCATCTATCAAACTTTTCAAAACTATTTTCTGTTACTCAGAAACACAGAAGTTGCCTACACACACACACATAAACACACAGATGCTTAACTCACCAGGATGCAGAAGCTTGGAGCGTTTTGTCTGACGTGCTCAGTAACGACAGCTCGGCCTGCTCTCAGACTGATGAAGATTCAGGGGGGAGTGAAGGAGCGTCTGCCTCCCTGCTCTGCGTTGCCTCCGAGAAGCAAATCCTCATCCAGTCGTGACAGAAACAAACTTGGCGTCCTGAACAGGAAACGTGTGTGAGCATGGCCAAACACACTTGAAGGGGTTTTACATCAAGTGGTGTCACTGTTGGGGAGCAGGCAGGCAAGACAGTGTTAAGGCCTTTCGTTCACACATCATTCAATAGTTAGATATCAGCCGTTCATGTAAAGCAAAGTCGCATTTCTTAACCTATGACATCACCTGATTCTTTTTTTTTAATTCGACAAATGCGTTTCCATCAGTGTTTCCACAAGTGACTTCATTGAATAACCTCACCTCCTCTAAACTAACACACATGGCTCAGTGTGTCAGTGAGAGGAAGAGGAAGGGGAAGTCTACACTCAATCCTCAGGTCACATTTTGTTTATTCATTATCCAGGTTTTATTTATTCATACCGGGCTCTCCAGTCAACAGATGAGGTCCTTCCATTCTTGGCCTGGCCTTTAGTTTCACACATGGGATTTTCTTTTATTGCTAAATAAATAATATGCACCTCTTTCTATCTGCTCTCCTGTTTGCGTGACTTTATTCCTGTACGCAGCTCTCTGAGTCTGAATACATTAATTTTTGGATGTACCCAGTTTAAACCGTGTACATTTAGGAATTGGCACAAAAGATTACAATGTGCAAAAATGCATTCATATGAAGGTAAAGCTTGGATGTGATAATATCTGCAGTCACTCAAGATGAATTCGATTGTACTGTTCTCAACCAGGCTTCTGAGGAGGATCACATATGAAAGCAGCCACAGAAACAAAACCATGGTTGTCCATTGAAATAGAAGAAGTACAACATACAGCAAGAGACACAGTCTGTGCAGTGTTTTGATCTGATCCCTCACTATTTATACCTAAAGAGTGCACTTTATCTTTTAAACCAGAAAACACAGCAGCTCCTCATCGCCCTCGTCATACTTCAAAGCGCCTATCAGAAGATCTGAAGTAGTTTTACATAACAGAGTCAGAAGCTTCTTTGCTCTCAGGAATAATACACCTTTTGTGAAGCTCTCTCACTTGGTCTAAATAAGCCGAGCTGTGAATGTAAACCAGGACCTGGAAGGAACTCTGCAGCGGAGGTAATGGACGCTCAAGCTGCTGGCGTCGACCAAATGTTAATGTTTCAACATTGATCCCTCAAATGTAACAAATTAGAGCGCTTCTCTTCTTTGGAGAGACTTCAGAGAAGTAAAACAGCTTATGGAGTCAGTTGATCAAACTAGTGAATCTGCCACACTGTGTGCAATGACCTCAACGGGGGGTGAAATTCAGCCTAACATTCTGATCTATAGCGCAGAAGAGTTCTAATCAATTGCAAATAGAATGAACCCCAATTTCAAGTCAGATTAAAATCATTGCATCTGTGATATTTGTGCAAATCGTCACATTTCCCTCTCCTCTCGGTTTATTGTTCGTGTGGTGAATCTCTTTGCCTATATTAACATTCAACAAAGTCCCCTGCAGCATCTTTCAAATACACATTGATACAGTTTAAACATGTTTCCTTCACACTGCATTTTCAATAAAACAGAACAAATTTCACCACACTATAAAAATGACAAAGACGTCACACTGCAAAGCTGCTGTCGGGCCTCGTGAAGCAATTTCAGATGCGACCCCCACAGCCGGAGCGTTGACTCCCGCCTGGGCTTTAACTCAAGCTCAACCTCCACGTCTGACATTTCTCTGGGAGAGCAAACACCTATCTGATTAGGTGTTGACCCGCAGACGCTGACCTTTTGAAACGGCACGGCAGCTGAAATGAAGCTCATATCCTGCTGCAGCGGTGACGCTGACAGCACCGTGTCGCAGGGTTGACGCTACCAAACACACCCCTCTTCCTCTTTCAGTAAACACATATTATTATTAATAAAGAAGTTTATGAGTTATACAAGATGGAGATCAGCTCAGGATGTCAGTGTGAGACAGAATCAAGCGACAGATAAAGGGGACAAAGAGTGAAAGAGAGAGAGACAGAGACAGAGAGAGAGAGAGAGAGAGAGAGAGGCTGCTTCATATTTAAATTCTGATCTGCCTGACAAATTACTGCACAAGGCGACACCTGTGTACTCACACACACTCACACACACACACACAGCAGCTTTCCTTACCTACTCCTTCTATTTAGTGCAACTTGTGACGACATGAGAAGGGCGCAGATCGATACAGTACATGAAACACTTGAGTCCTGATCCAGTATCAGGTTGTAATAAGGATTTCAGCAAATTCTACAAGAAATGTTACGTACTGTACCTTTAATAAATAGAAAGTGACCTCCGTCAACTCAAACGAGTGTAGAGTTCAGTTTATAAATGAGGAAACGTGACCGAGTGATGGTCTGTATTTGGATGATAACAGCGTGTGTGTGTGTGCATGTGGATCACTGCTTCTGTATTGCTGCTCCATCACTGCTATGGCGTTTCTGACCTTCCAATTTGTGCATCTGCCGCAGCCTGGGCCATAATCACGGGTCATTACCCTGAATCGCAGCCCCGCGTGAATTCAGAGGAAGTCACCACTCTGCTCACCACGGAGGAGCAAAACACACAAACACACACACGCACACACACATTTAGACAGGCTCATGATCAACACAGATTTAGCTTTCACTTGAGCTCTCAAACAGTCAAAGCTCAAATATGGAGTTGAACCACGACACAGGCACCCACATACTTTAAACACACACACACACACACCCATGCAGAGGGAGAGGACACACACTCCATTAGGCTTAAGGAGCGAACAGCAGACTACAAGGATGAGAGTGTGTGCTTTCCAAAGGTCTCTACGGTGGCGCACAAGTGTTTTGCCCCAATGCCACCTAGAAACCGAGCTCTCTCTCTCACACACACACACACACACACACACACACACACACACACACACACACACACACACACACACACACACACACACACACACACACACACACACACACACACACACACACACACACACACAGTTTCGGGTGGTCACATGGGTAGAATTGAACATATTAACTGTTAAAGTGCTGATGTCCACACGCGTTCTTGCAGAATTGATGAAGTTTGATGAAGGAAGAGGAAAGGCAACATCCTGTGCTACTAAAAATAAGTCTGATCCTTCTGACGCGTAGTAGGTGCATGTACACAGTTGAAGGACAAACGATGGACTCACCATTCTTCTCTCTCCCCGTCACGCAGGCCCTACGGCGAGCTGACCAACTGCACGTACCTGGTGGCGCTGAAGATGGACTGTTTCTGGCCCAACCGGCTGGTGGACGAGTTCTTCATCCGGGTGCACAAGCACTACTTCCACGACTGCTCGCTGTCCGGGCGGCTCCTCAGGGACCCGCCCAACCGCATCCTGGGGCCCTTCATCATGGTGCCCGTCATGGTCACCCTCCTCATGACCGCGCTGGTGGTGTGGAGAAGCAAACGCAGCGAGGGGATCGTGTAGAGAGGGGATAGAGGGGATAGAGGGGACGTGAAGGTACTGACTATGGATGTGAGAAGACGTATTTTGTCCTTGTGGGGACCCTGGTTTGGGGGACGGGAAAACTCTGAGCATGAAGGTGAATAGTGTGAGGGAAGAACTCAGCATCATGTCCACACTGACCAAAGGAACAATGACCTCAGGAGAACAATGAGCCTGGATGGAACTCCATGAGGACCTGAAGGAGATCACATCAATGTGGACGGAAGGATAAGACATGATCTACTGTGGAATTCTGCAGGACAGTGACTTAAAGTATAAAACCTGAGGTATCATATATTATACATTCATTTTTCACTCTTCACTGTATATTGGTGCAAATGAGAGACAAAAACAACCAGCCAGTGAAGCCTGAAGCCTGAAGCGGTGCTGTGTGTGTATTTGAAGCAGAGCTGTGTGTGTATTCGTGAATGTGTTTGGAGGATCACTTTCACATAAGACCGCTGGCAAATTATGGCAAATCAAAATGTCTGTGTTAATGTACAGCACAGATGTGAAAGATGTGAGAGATTAGATTTGAATAAATGTGTATTCTATGTATTTGTTATCCGTTGATAACATCGATCATCACTGTCAAACAAGAGTGAGAGCAGAACCTCTTTCATTTTCATTTCCTTTCCTCTGCTCATATCTGACATGACTCATCTCTCTCTGCTCATATCTCTCCCTCTCTCTCTGCTCATATCTCGCTCACCTCTCTCACTCTCTCTCTCTTTGCTCCTATCTCTCTCTCTCTCTGCTCACCTCTCACTCTCTCTTCCTGCTCATATCTCTCTCTCTTCCTGCTTACCTCTCATTCTGTCTCTTCATCTCTCTCTCTCTGCTCATATCTATTTCTCTCTCTCTCTCAGACTCACCAAATGATCAGACTGCTACAGTTAGCAACAGCACAAGATGAAAGACAGCACCAGGTCACAGATGTTAAAAGGCCCCACTTTGGGCTTTTCCTGGAAAATCACAGCGGACACACACTGGTGAAGCTGTGTGTAAGCGTCGGCTTTTAAGTCCAAATACACAAACAAAAGCATCAGGGACTGCAGATAAGAAACGTACCGAAAAGTTCATGCTTTCAACCGATCCTCCATCATCCACGCCGGGTTCTGCAGCGTAGACAGAGAATTTCCCAACACTTATCCACACGTGTTGCAACCAATTGAGTCAACTGCAAGTAAATCTGTTAAACGCCCTCATTAGAATAGATGAGGAAGAGAACAAAGAATGGAAAATCCACAGCGGATAAATACAGATACTTCACACAGAGAGCATAAAGCAGCGGATTAAGTCAGCAAACACAAAGAAGCTGTGCTGATTGCTGCCGCAGCCTAAAGCGCCGCGTTTGGATCACGGACCTGAGGATTCTATTGATTTCTGGCTCCCAGTGAGGCAGTGTGTACCGTTTGAACTGTTTCCATATTGATATTTTTGAATGCTCTCTTTCCTTTATAGATTCATTGACCTGTAACCTGCCTGTCAGCAAAACACACTTTAAAACACACCCACACAGCCTCACACAGTCCCACACAGTCTCACACTGCACTGTGTGCCAAACGTAGCTGGAAAACAGAAGGAATTGTTTTGCTACGACGTGACTAATGACTTTAAAATCTATCTTAATTGAAAGAGAAATGACTTGAGTGTATTAGTGTGTCATAATTCGGGGTATAGGGGGTAAAAGGCGCCAGTTCCAGGTTAAATCTCTTTCCTTATCTTATATTTAAAGCGTTTGAATCCACGGCTCGCTTCAGAGAATGTTAATCTACAGCCAGTGTTTCCAGGAAGGCTCTCACGTCTCATCTGTTCCATCTTTCTGTCTAATCTTCAATCTTTACATTTCGGTCTCAGTGTTTGTCTTTTCCTGTGGCGTGAAGGCGGTGATGCTGCAGCGCTGTGAAGTCATCGTAGACTAAATCTATTCGGAATGTACTGTGAATAAACAAAAGCTCCAGACTTCCATCAGCCATTCACACGTTAGATCCTAACCTTTGGACCGTTTCATGTCACAGCAGTTAAAATAAAACATGAACTAAACAGTGCAGTTAATGTCACTAAGATTTCAAAATTTGAGCCGTTTTGTCAGAATTACGCTTATGTGGCAGAAAATACAGTTTCTTATACTTTGGGTTGACATGGTGATCACCTCTCTGAGATATGATGTCACATGTAAACGAGATGCCGCTGTTTTCTGGCGGACCCACAGAATATTGATTGCTTCTTTTGCATGTCATTTGAAAGTGGCTCAAGCTCCTCGGACCACAGGCGGTGATCGATGGTGGAACTGATGTAAACGTCTTTACTGTGTCTGTGCGTCCTCGTTATTCTGCTGATGGCCAATAAACACTCCAGTGCTGAAGTAGAGACGCACCTCATCAGAGCGACACCACAAGTGTACGATTTGTGTGCGGGTGGGTGGCTTTCTGTTCTGCGCCTCCTCAGCCACATAGTGTGAGATGGACCTGGTGGCTTGAAGGACTAAATAGCACTGCCTGATAGAAATGAGGAGAGACACACACACACACACACACACACACACACACACACACACACACACACACACACACACACACACACACACACACACACACACACACACACACACACACACACACACACACACACACACACACACACACACCTCCATTGTGCTGAATTTGTCATCTGAATTGGCAGTTGAGCTCCCAGCAGGAGAATATAATGCGCAATCCATAGGCGTCTAACCTCCAGGCTTATGTGCTTCCTCCACTCTCAGCTCTGCTTCGCTGCGTCTCTGGGGCAGGAGGACAAAAAATGCTTCGCAGAGCACCGAGGAGGTAAAGAACATCTCAACTTTGGAGAGGAACAAACTCTCAATCTCTCCTTTTATAGTACAAAACTATTCGCGGAATCATCCAAACGTCTGACCCAGATGTCATGGGTGCCGTTACATGCTATTATTTATAGAGGTCATTCATTACTCAGGGTTTAATGCTTCTGCTGGCAAACTTAAATAAAGACAAACAATATGGGACGGACGCAGCGGGCAAAACGCAAGCACGGCTTATCTTATCTACAGCGCAGAGGAAGACGAGGAGGAAATGGACGGATGCGGTGTGAGAGGTGACTCCACGTCCCCACAGGCCCGAGCCTCCGCTGAATTACACATCTGATAATGTCATTCACAGATGCCTGCTGTCGACGCTCATACACTCTCTCTCGCTCACTTGCTCAGTATGTGTGGCGGGATTCAATTCCTCCACATTCCCAAGTGGTTCCGTTGTATTTCTGTCTTGCTTGCAATTCCCCAGCGGGATCCTAAACAGCTTTTTTATCTCCCAACAGGCATCATGGGAAGTAAGAAAGTAACGAAAAACAGGGAACGGCCTGCAAAATAATTAGAGCTGGTTTGAAAGATACATTCTCATGACTGTGATATGCTAGCAGTCAGGAAGATCCGCTCTGATATGAATCCTGATCAACACGTTTAGGTTTTCATATACTGAGAGCCGCTTCGCCTTCGGGTCACCGTCACATCAGAGCGTCTCTAATGAAATCATTAATCACTGTAATGAGGGATGAGCTCCATTGTTCTCTTTATTGTCTTGTCATCATCGCCGGCCGCAGGGGCCCCGAGTTAATGTTAATGAGTTAAGTTAATACCAGAAATATCAACGGGGTCTTATTTGCTTCTAGCTCCATCCCTTTGTTTAAATCACATCTATTTTATATTGCATGTATTTTCCCTTTGCCCTTTAAAAGGGCAAAAGACACACACAAGTTGATTTTCATCGACTTCTGCTGTATATGAGCTGTCCAAACTATTCCACTAAAACCTCAAATCCTTGTTGCCGTCACCTCTGATGTTCATACTCGTGTGTTTAGAGGAAGAAACACCTCTAAACAAGACAAACGATCAAATAAAAAAACAAGCGTGTTTGTCTGAAATTAATGTTCCTTCCCTCTCACGCTCAAACGCTCCTCATTTTATCTAATCAGTGACTTCATCTCCATTGTTTCCGCTCCTGTTTCCCGTTTCATTTGTCTTTGTTAAGGTTGTCACGGTAAAAAACATCACTGTTTGCATCCCGCCAGGCTAATCTGGCCCCACAGTGAAACGCCTCCCACGGCTGAAAGCCTGTGTGGGCAGCTTTTAAAGCCCAAACAAAAGAAACAGAGCCCACTGTTGGGCGCGCGCGCGCGCGCACACACACACGCGCACACACACACACACACGCACACACGCACACACGCACACACGCACACACACACACACACACACACACAGCAGAACGTATGGACTCACTCACCACTTCACCTCAACTGTATGACAATTTTCTCTCCTCTCCACATGTGGAAAATGGAACTTCCTCGTTAAACTTACATCCTATTCAATATTGCAACAAATACTTTCTTTAACTATTTAAGCCCGAAGGAAAAATACCGCTTTTGCACTGTCAGCATTGCACGTAATACCCATCTCTCCCCCAGCAGGCCTGCAGCATTAAACTGGAACATTCACAGTGAAGACTGTACAGTATGTCTCGAGTGGACTCAGACTGGGAACAGAAATTGAGCAAAACAGAACCACAAAAACCAAAAAGACGCTACAAATTTGTCTCCACACAGAGTGAAGCTTTCATGTGAAGTTAAAGCCTTTAAAGTACAAGAAAAGGCTGAAAGAATGGAATTTATAGAAGTAGATGTGAAAACTGCTCCTGTACTGAACTCGCTGCTCTACAAGGTACATATCAAAGACCTTATAGATCCCAAATCACTCACAGCACAGAACAATCTCAGTAATCAATAACATTTAAAGCTCTTGCATAATAGAGTTTCTGCTGATCGAACGAACAGGAGCCACACAGCTGATGTCTCCAGCTCATCACATCTAGCCGCCCCACCACCTGCTCTCTTGACCCTGTCCCCTCCTCTCTCCTTCAGTCTGCTGCACCGGATCTTCTTCCCTACCTGACCCACGTCATCAACACGTCTCTGGCCTCTGGCTCTTTCCCCTCTGCTTTCAAGACTGCTAGAGTCACTCCGCTTCTAAAGAAACCAACTCTTGACCCTTCAGACATCAAGAACTACAGTCCGGTATCCCTTCTACCCTTCCTATCTAAAACTCTTGAACGTGCTGTCTTCAATCAACTGTCCCTGTACCTCCACCAGAACAACCACCGGCTTCAAGGTGGGCCACTCGACCGAGACGGCCCTCCTGGCAGTGACCGAGTCACTCCAAACTGCTAGAGCGAACTCTCTCTCCTCTGTCCTGATTCTCCTGGACCTGTCTGCAGCATTCGACACGGTGAACCACCAGATCCTTCTCTCTACCCTTGAGGGAATGGGTGTCTCTGGCTCTGTGCTCTCCATGTTCGCGTCCTACCTGACAGGTCGCTCCTACCAGGTAACACTGAGAGGTTCTGTTTCGAAGTCGCGTAGGCTCACCACTGGGGTTCCGCAAGGTTCGGTCTTGGGCCCTCTTCTTTTCTCCCTCTACACAACATCTCTTGGTTCGGTTATCCACTCCCATAACTTCTCCTACCACTGCTATGCTGATGACACCCAGCTGATTCTGTAGTTTCCTCCTTCTGACACCCAAGTGGAGACGCGCATCGCTGCTTGCCTGGCAGACATCTCGGGGTGGATGTCGAAGCACCACCTGAAGCTCAACCTGGACAAGACTGAGATGGTGTTTCTCCCGGGGAAGGGCTGCCCGCACCGAGACCTGGCCATCACTATAGATGACTCCGTGGTGACGTCTACTCGGACCGCGAGGAATCTGGGTGTGACCCTGGACGACCAACTGTCGTTCTCGGCAAACATCGCTTCGGTGTAGGTTCCTGCAGATTCCTCCTCTACAACATCCGGAGGATTCGTCCCTTCCTCACCGACAAGGCAGCGCAGGTGCTGATCCAGGCTCTTGTCATCTCCCGCCTGGACTACTGCAACTCCCTCCTTGCTGGCGCCCCGGCTTCCGCCATCAGACCTCTGGAGCTCGTCCAGAAAGCTACTGCTCGTCTGGTGTTCAACCTTACCAAGTTCTCCCACACAACTTGCCTTCTCCGTTCTCTACACTGGCTCCCCGTAGCTGCTCGCATCCAGTTTAAGGCTCTGCTGCTAGCCTACAGGGCTGTGAAAGGAACAGCTCCTTCATACCTCCAGGCTATGGTCAAGCCCTACACCCCCGGCCGACCACTTTGCTCTGCTGCCTCCAGGCGACTGGCTGCCCCGGCGCTCAGCGGCCCCTGCTTGCGATCGATGCGGTCACGGCTTTTCTCTGTTCTGGCACCTCAGTGGTGTAATGATCTCCCGACTGATGTCAGGACAGCAGAGTCGCTGCCCATCTTTCGCCGCAGGCTGAAGACCCATCTCTTCAAGAAACACTACCCGGATCCTCCCTCTTAGGACATCACCTACTCTGTCCTAGCTCTTCTGATGCTCTTGTTTTCTAATCTTTCATTTCTAATTTGTCCTTTTTTCTCATTCATCATAGTACCTAACTTATTGCACTTCTACTCTAGCTCTAGTTATGCTCTTAGCTGTTGGTTTAGGAAGGAAATGCGCTTACGATTTCTTGTGACCTGAAGTTCTTTTATCTACCTTTGTTGAACACACTTATTGTAAGTCGCTTTGGATAAAAGCGTCTGCTAAATGATCGTAATGTAATGTAATGTCTCCTGTGCTCTCCTACACCGATCCATTCCTCATTTCCGTAATGTCAAACTGTCCAACAGCTGTATGACTATGCAACAACAAGATCAACACACACACACACACACAACCTCTTCACATTAGTTGCTTCCCTGAGCGATTATATGCAGAAATGACTCAGCAGGTGAGCCATCAGATGAAAAATTAATTTCAAATCAAATCAAACATATTAGGAACTTTACCCACTCATCAAAAGTAGTTTACAGATCATTTTTTGAAAGAAACGATCCATTTAATTCCATAAACATCAACTTAATGGCCCTAATATGGCAGCTTCACCCTCAAGGGGAAACACAGACGCCCAGTAATTCCAACAGCTCATCATTATTTTCTCATCTCTTCCCAAGAGCAGTCAGAGGAAGTGTGTGTGCGTTAGGATAATTGAGCCTGGATTAAGGAGATTTACACTGAATTGGAATAAAGCAAGTGTGTGTGTGGGGGCAGAAATGATTTACACTATGCAGCCACGTCCTCATTACTTGGCTGTCGGCCAGTTTTCTCACACACACACACACACACACACACACACACACAGCAGGAGTGTGTGGGCGACAGATGTCAGCTGAAGCAATGTGTCTCCTAACAGCCTAACCTGTGATGCAGCATGCGAGTGGTTGACAGCTGTCATAGGGAGTTTATCAGTGTGTTTGCATGTGTGCCGTTTATCAACATGGCTGTGCAAAAATGTGTCGGCACAGATGCAAACCCATGTTAAAACCAAGAACCACTAGTTTAAACTGACACACACAACCACAAGTAATGGTTAAAGGAAGAAGTTTGAGTGGAATTTAAGAAGGAGGTTTGTGCTTAATGATGATTCCACAGTTTAGTCATCAGTCAGAGTAACAAAGGATGTCTGAGAGAAGAGCAGAACAAAGCTCCATTAAAGTTAGAAAGCTTCGACTGAATTCCCACAAGATGAACATCTGTACAGACGTGTAGAGTGTAGACAACTCTACACTCTACACATGTCGTAGAGTGTTGGCAAACAACTATATTAGTAGAGTTGCTGCATTGTGATCAGCTGTTGTGACATCAAACACATCACAGTTTGGTGCGATGGAAACCAACTGAACTACAAAAAAAAAAGAGAGAGAAAAGTTAGATACCATGTAACAAAAAGTTGAACTGAATGAGATCATTTATTGATAAAACAGAAAATAATTAAGGTATTTCTGGCCAACTGTAATGTGTAAGTTGGTGGAGAGGAGCCAATAATGACACAGATAGGAAACACGGTTCTCATTTACATCCTCTTTAATATATCTTAAAAAATGGATATACAATCTGAGAAAGAAAAAAAGGATTTAAAGAAAAAGAGGCCGCCAATCTCCTCCGCCGTGAATTCAAAGTGAGCCCGAGCGGAGACAGTCCGGAAGATTTCATGTTCGACTGCCAAACTAAAAGGACACAAGACAAGGTGTCCATTGTGACGATGACGTCACAAGGAAGATATACTGGCGTGCCGTACATGGACTCAGCCCAGTTCCCCCCCCCAATCAGACGGCTCAGATAAGAGGGAAACATCCTGGAGGAAATCAGGCTCAGCTGTCATGGCGATTACTCAGCGAGGCTTCATGTTTCCAGGCGCTTACTGGAACCTTCAAGGGTTTGAATGGACTAAAGCCAGGCTGAGAAAATGCGGTGGCACCCTCACACACACTCGCTTTCAATCAAACTGATATGAATTGAATCGTCAGGTCCTTTACATTAAACAAGTCGTCTGTTCGTCTGTTTACTTTCACTTCAACAACACTAATAACTTAAAACTCGGGCTGAAAATAAGGATGGGGGAGTTGGAGCCTGCTAACAAGTCACACCGCCTCAACCCGTCTGTCACGCTGGAACTGCCTACATCCATCCACACATACACAAACAAACGCACAGCCTCGATAATCTTGCACCATCTTCAGTTTGAGAAAAAAAAAGCACCACAGGCAGATCACAGACACGCCTCATGCAAGAAGTGGAACACGGAGCGGAGCGGAGCGAGGAAAGGCGCCACGGACAAGGACAACGAATTGTACCGGAGGCCCAAAGCTAGCCGACGTCTAGCGACGCAAAGTACACGCAGCACACGTGTATTGCGTGCGTGCAAACACACTGCAAAGGGTCTTTCTGTTGTGCGCACTCAGGAAAGCTCAGAGTCATGCAGACACTGAGCCACACATGCATCCTCGGGACCAAATCCACAGGTGGCTCTTACCCACGTTTCCAGGCACTGACCTCTGTTCTACAACTTGTTCTGAGAACCATTAACTCGAGACGGAAACAGACGAGGCGAAACAAAGCGAGCCGCGGCCCTCCACGTTCCAAAAGTCAATATAATGCTGTGTAAGGATGTGGAGTTCCCGCTGAACTTTCCATCAGTAGGAGGCGCAACAGACGCTCAGGCGATATTAGTAGGACGTCACTAAATAAGGCTTGTAATGGAAGATTTTGAGAAACTTTAGCCCAACGCATTCAATCATTAAAGCCCCTTTTTCACATAAGAAAATTAAGAACCTTGAACGATTCTCCATGATGGTTACCTTTATCAAATTATACAGTAAAGCAACCAACAGCCTGACTGGGGTACAACAACACAGACTTCTCTTGTTCTCTGTCCAAAAGACGACTGTGCCTGAATACTCACGCAAACAAGATTACCTAAAGCTGATTACTCACTGAATCACACAAACGCTCAAACAAACTGCTCTACTCACTGTTTTGGCACAATTGTTTCATGTAATCCTAAATGAGTAATTAAACGTGAGCTTGTTAATCACTTCAATCAAACAAATTAATTGTTTTCGTCCACAACAGTGTCTGTGACTGGGTTATAATAATACAAATTCATCAGTTATGTTTCATCTGATATTTGTGGATTGCAGCTCCTGGATGAACACAGTGCTACCTTCTGTCTTGGTTAGGATGCATTCGCTTGTCAGCACTGGGACTGCCGATTAAAGGTTCTGAGACCAGCAACGTGATTGGACGCGTAGATCGAGATCGTCCAATGCAAAGCTCACTACTATTGCTGCTGCTTGCTCTGGTGGTTGCAACAGAACCCACCCATCCATGAGTACTCCACCTGCAGGCATGACAAAAGGAGCAGATAATTGTAAGTGTGGAGGAAAGGAGGAAACAAAACCAAACAAAAAGGAGGAAGTGAGGAGAGGAGGTGAAAGAGAAAGCACCAGGACAATGGATTTGGCTGTAGTTTTAGCAGTAGTAGAACTATATTTATAAATTTAGCTCACAAACACACAGGAGGTCTATATGTGAGGTGTGTGTGTATGTGCATGTACAAGATAGAGGACAACAGAACAGAACAAGGTAGTATTGGTCATTCGCATGCTGTCTCATGGGTGTATGTGTGTTACCATCAATTACAGGTTGGGATGTGTGTGTGTGTGTGTGTGTGTGTGTGTGTGTGTGTGTGTGTGTGTGTGTGTGTGTGTGTGTGTGTGTGTGTAAATATGCACACTTGCGTGCAAGACAAACATGGCAGGCACCAGAACAGAGAAGATATGTCGACGACATATTCAGTCTTTCTCTGGAATCATCAAATATTTAACGACAGCTAAATGTGATTTGGATTCCAGTTTTTCAGTGATTCCTTAAATCAGAATCTGTAGCTGTCCGCCGCTGTGGCTCATTTCTAACGGGCTCACGGGACACCTTGGGGCTAGCGTCACATTACGATGACGGTGCCACAAAGAACGCCATATTAGAACAATCAATCAGGACAATTAAAGCATTATTTTTCTTTTATAACAAGTCTATCCTCAAAGGTCTTTTTTTCTATTTTTTCCTGCAACTGGGAGGTGATTGCAGTCGGGGGCGGAGTTGGCGGTTGTTTGGTTGAGGAGAGGCGGGGGCGGTTAGGAGTCAGCCGTTGTTTCGATTCACACAAAGGGCCATGAAAAGCAGAGGCAAGGTAGAGCAGTTTGGTTGGTGCAGGAAGTCGCAGGTAGCTGAGGACGCCGCCGCAAGTGCTTCTATCATCTGGCGTAGTGCTTGATGTAATCTTGAACCTTATTCCGAAAATCCTCCTGGAAGGGGAGAGAGAGAGAGAGGGGGAGGGAGAGGGGACACAAGTTAGCGCCATAAATGAAGTCATGGCTATGGTTGGGATGATTCATGAATTTGCCACTGAGGGAACCAGGACTCAACTTTAGTTGCTGGACCATTTTCAGCCCCGAACCCCTCTGGGTTAGTTCAGGAGCGGCAAGACTGAACATCCCAAGCTACCCCAGTCTGACAATCGCCACTGTTGAATATTCACTCGAAGTCAGAAGGTCTAATACGGTGAAGCAGTGGTCAGAAAAATGAAACAACAAAGTAAATGTATCTAAGAGGCAGCGTGACTCGACTCGTATCTGACTTCTCAGATGAGGTCAGGAGATTTGAAACAGCGAGGCGCTAAAGCGTGAACAAATCCATTTTAAGACGCGCTGATGTGGATTACTGGCGCGAGGGTTCATCTCGATAACGGCAGCGTGAAACGAAAAGAGAAAATGAGGTCTACGTCTGCAGCTCAGCCAGCACACCTGAGACGCCATGTTCAAATCTAAATTGAATCAGTTTAATCCTAAACTATGGGCTCAATGAAGGTTTAAAGAAAGCTTCGGAGTTGTTCCGGAACATTCTTTTCAGAGATGGCATTTCGATTTTTCTTTAAGTCTATTGGTAGAATCACAGTGTGAGTGAAACCACCAGTTAAAACTGGATGGACAGCTGCGTTTCAGTTTCTCTGGCGATGTTCCTTCTGGTTGTACGTGCCCTTCTTCGTGCCCTTTCTTTCCGACCCCCATTCATCGCTATGTGTCCCTAGTTGCTCCCTTTTGACCTCCATTCTTCCTCTTCCTCCTACTTCTTCATTGGCTGTCTCCTTGACCCTGTTCCATCCCTCTCTTGAGGCTCGTCTACACTTCTTTCCCTCCCTTTCCCTCTCTTTTCCAGCAGCTTTGAATCGGGCAACATTTTATCCGACACTATCCCTTTCTGTCATGGCAGCAAGGTCCTCTTCCTTCGCTGGAGCCTAAAAGCTTTATGGTGATTTACTATTTTCTTTGAAACACACAAACCCATGGCTGGCCTTAGCTGGGGGGGGGGGGGGTTAATAGACTCCTGCTTCACTGAGCTGCAGCTTCCTTCACATAAGAAAATAAATCCTTTATTCAGGCTCCCCAAAAAAGTGCTCAGCTCAGCAAAAATGTAGTAGGGTTCAGTAGATTGTACACACAACTTTAATTGGGAATACTGAGTCATACAGGATGACAACAAGGCCCAAATGGGTATTCTTTACTGTGATTTAACATTTAAACGATGGTGCAGTTAGCAAAAGGGACTGCTGAGTAACTTTACCATCTCTAAAGTGCCAACATTCAAATTAAGAATAAGACATTTCCAGTGACTTTCTTACAGATGTCAAACCATGACACCATTGGAATGTTTTGTACCCACTATCCTGATTCCTAGTTCCACATCTCTCAGTTGTCTCAAGATGTTTTGGCAGACGCGGAAAATGTTCACATGTAAGCAACAACAAGCCACAAAACCACCAGCTTAACTATGAGGACAGAAATCCTTCCGCTCTCCAGGCTTGCCTCCAATTATGGATTTAACACTGCTAACATTTTGATTTATGCTCTCCCTATAATTCTGCCTGCAATGCATTTTCATTAAAACTGGAGTAAAATGGATTAGTAGCTTCCTCATTAATATAGGCGCTGGCAGCCAATAGTGTGGGCAGCTATACTTTCTGGCAACAATCATTCTCCGCTTAAGCTCCTTTCAATCTTATGATTACCATACGTTACTTCCTGTGTTTACCCTCTTCTCAGTTTAACTGGTTTAACTTTATTCCATTTTCACCCATCCATCATTACAAGAGCAACAAATTTGTGTCTGCGGTCGACACAGCGCAACAAAGAGCGGAGAGGTCTGAAGCCAAACCCCAATGGAAACCGACTAAATCCTTCACTCTGCGCCCTGGAATATGACTTCCACACATTTGATTTCCCCTTTAACTCTATTAATTTATAATGCCTGAGTGCAGTCGTTCCCTCCCATCAGTCACATCCATTCTCTTGTACGTGCGATGTGTGGACTACACTCTGGTATGCATCTTAAGAATGGGATGTCCCAATCTGTGAGCAGTGGGGTCCCACCGGGTTTGAACAGAAGGGGTAAAAGACGGAGAGAGACAGGGAGAAGAGTTGTACGTGGAGAAGAGGAAGTATTGTAAAGCTGCCAGCGACAAAAGCAACCACGGTGACCTCAGCAGTGATGACAGCGGAGCCCTGGCCGATGAGCTTTACTGCTGCTCAGGGAGTCATCTTAACGCGGTGACTGCATACAGATGATCCACATGTGCACGTACGCCAACACACAAGCAGAGAGTCGCTCGACTGTTGCCTCTTAAACACATTCGCAGTCATATTGAGACTCGTTTCTGTGCATTTTCCTTCTGACCGCCCGACGAAAAGAATTCAAATTTCAAAACTGTGAGACGGCTTGTAAACAACAAGAAATAACTGAGATTGAGTGCGTGATTATTAACACATCACCATCAGGCCATTTCAACATAACTGAATTGAAATGACGCAGCCGAGGCTTTAATGTAAACTCGTGAAACACTTTGGAGCTCAAAGTTTTGAATACACAAGTCTGGCCCAGAGATGATCAGTCACAGCAGCCGGCAGCGGAGTAATTCCACACTCAGGCTGAAGCACATTACATCATTCATAACAATACAGGCATAAGGTTTTTCTATGATTAAAAAAAAAAATCACCTTAGAAGATTGAGGCGTGATAGCACGGCCAAGACATAAAAATAACACCAGCAGGGGAAAGCAGCAGTGTGATGGTGAGGGTGTGAATACAACAAAAGGGCTCTACATATTTTCCATTTTTAAATAAAAAGACTCCAGACTACATTTCCAGAAAAAAAATTCAGGACGATATTTAACCTTTTTAAGTCCAAAAGTCCCATTCTATTGGTACATTATAACTGTGTAAACAACAACCAGTACAATTCAATTTGAATGAGGTAATGCTACCTGTCATTTACGATCACCACTGTGTATAGATCAAAAAATAAATATCTTGTGAGTTAATGCTCGGATCTGTGAAATGCCTGACAACTTGACTTTAACAACTTTAGTTTGTAAGTTTAGTTTACAGACTTCCTTTGGGATTGGAAAACCAGGCTAGAGAAAAACTTGAATTTCCCCATTGTGACCACACACACACACACACACATTACATTACATTACATTACGATCATTTGGCAGACGCTTTTATCCAAAGCGACTTACATTACATTACCACCCTTCGCAGAGGGGGGAGCAATTGAGGGTTCGGTGCCTTGCTCAGGGGCACCTCGGCAGGGGCTCGAACCGGCGACCCTACCCACTGAGCCACTGCCTCACCTCACTCACACACACACACACACACACACACCCACCCACCCTCCCTCCCCTCCTCCTCCCCCCCCCGAGGCACTGAAACTTTTATGAGTAAATTCAGAACTTCATGTTTCTTTTTGGAAGATATAACAGGGCGATGTGTCACAAAAATCTAGGACCACCAAAACATTTACTTACACAACATTTATATTGACTGGAAGTAGTGCAGCTGCTGAGACAAGCTTCTTCCCCAGAGTTCCCAAAGGCGAAAACACACATTTGCTCTGACAAACATACTTCAGTTTGTGGATGAGGGTGTTGATTCTTGGTGTGATTCTCGTAAAACACGCAATACAGAACCGAACACTAGCTGAGACTGCAACTTGGCTTGGTGTTCATTAGTATGAAGACTTGAGTGGATTAAAAACTTTTGCTCGACTCTGGCTCTGCTGCTGTTATGACATCACCATGCAAGGCAATTAAGTCTATTCTCCTATAGTAAACTATGCAGGTGGTCAAAATATGTCGCACTTTCAGAGCAAATGGGTTGCAAATAAACCCCAGTGGGTACGAGGGTTTAAGAGAGACTTCAAAATCTGCCAAAAAAAGAAAACTAAGTAACCCCACAGATAAATCAGGCAAGAAGACCGTGAAGGGAAAGGAAGTGAAAGGAGAAGAAAAAAAGACAGCGACAGAGAGTAGTTTGGAAAGTGGATGTGGTTTGCCAATCGCTTCAGTGAAAATCCACTGTGGTCCGCTGGTAATGGCACCGGGATGTGAAACCGCTCCGGACCGCAAACTGGAAGAAGCATGTCACGTTACATTATTCATTGCGAAACGGGATGTCTAATTTATTCTGAGAGGTTAACATGGTTTGGTAACAGCGCTGAGATGCAGCCACAGGCATGAGAGGCCCTGTAGGGGGCAGCTGTTATGACACCATGCTCCCAAACTGAGACACAGTGCTGAATGTTTATGTCCGGAGACGTTTTCCTTTATACCGCACTGCTGCCTCTTTATGGTGTAGCAGTGGGACAGAGGAACAAAGGGTGTACACTGTTTGGTTTGAATATGTTTTGCATTCAGTTCCTCCTTTGTATCACTTTGCATAGAATGGCCCCACTCCTTACAGGAAGTGAGTACAGTATATTTTAGTATCGCATGCGTTTGAGCTTACCGACGCTCGGCACTGATGAAAATGTGGTTTCAAAGATGCAATAGAAGAAGAAAGACAATCCTAGAATGTCTACTTTGAACAACCCACTTTCACACCCACACGTCCTTCACAAGCCAGCGAACTCACAGATAAAAAGTGAAAATGATTCTATCTGGCTCACAGCTGTCCGCCGGATGAGCTGCAGCCTGGTTTAATGATCACAGAGCTCAGGAGCAGACAGCAGCAGCAGCAGACATGTCTGTGCCATCGTTAGCATGACTGAGTAATTCACAGCCTAGGTGCCACACCAGAACCATGACAACAGGTACGTACACACCATAATGAGGTGACAGGAACGTTTGGACCATATCAATTATCTGTCCACATTATAGACACTACATGTGGCAGCTAATGATCCATTATTCCAGTTGTTTCAGTCATATGACAGTAATTGACAGGTTTGAGTGGTAAGTCTTACACAAAGAACTCAAACATAGTGAGCACACACACACACAGATACTTTATCAGTGCTTATCACTGTTTTGCCCCATGTGTAGCTAGGCAACAATAAACAGCTTGTAAAAACATGCAGGCTTTATTAGCCAGAATAAATTAACAAATCGTGTGTATGGGTTGAAAACAAGATGAATGAGTAGTGACCGGCATTTCTCTGATCAATAAGTGATCTCACGTGCCATGGAGCCATGATGTGTTTTCCTCCTTCAGGACACTAATGAGACCCTACAGAGCCCTTAGGACCACTCTGTCCATTACCAGACAGCTGACAAAAAGAGCCGAAACCATACAGGGATGCAGCTGTGTGTAGGTTCACGTGTGTGTGTGTGTGTGTGTGTGTGTGTGTGTGTGTGTGTGTGTGTGTGTGTGTGCAAGGTCAAGATGCACTACTGATGAAAGGAACTACACCACCTTGATGTACAAAACAACAAAAGCGAGAAAGAGCATGTGACAGGGAGAGAGCGTGGGGGGAGGGGGTGGGGGGCAGGGAGAAGGTGGTCGCTAGGGTAGATGGTTACGGATCCATGGAGCCCCACAAACCAGGTTGGCCTGCAGGTTAATTGCACCTGCACGCTGGACATTCTGAACTGCGACCTCTCCAAGATAACCCTGGAGATTGTAATAGGTGGGTAGATGACCAGCACTTGCTCAAACTAAGCTCAGGCTGTGGATGTTGTCCAATGCTGACCACAGAGGCCACGTGGTCTTTACAACAATTAATTAATAGATACACCATGTTTTTCATCTTAATACAATGATAAATCAACGTCTTTGTCCAGTACTCCTATAAACAGACTGGTTTTACAGTGGAATGGCAGTAAAAGTGAATCATTTCTCTTGTTTGGTAGCATCAGCATCAAGCATCACAGTGGAACAAAACAAAATGACAGGAGAATGACAGTTTCAGATCCTATGCATACAGAGAGTGTCTCTGTTTAACTGTTTATAATTTGCAGAGATTTTAAATTTTTATAGTGTGGTATAAGACAAATATCAGCGTGTCATGTTTCCTTAGGGGGGAATGCAATGTATTTTTTTCACTGTACCACAACAGATGAGAGAATACAGGTGTGTGCACACATACACACAGACCCAAACAAAAACCCACTCACAAGAAACAATGTTGCGACAATACCACACTCTGCATCACTGATTAAAACACACACTGAGTCACACACGATGTCGTTTCCCATCAGGCACTTTATGCAGCAAAGAGTTCCTCTTCAAAAGCCCCCAACAATACAAATTCACAAGCAGGGACGTACGGACACGCACAAACACACACATACACATGCCCGCGCGCACACACACATGCACACACACTGCAGAAGTTGATTACAGGAGCTTGTTGGTCTGTGGGAGTGGGTCATGGTTGGATGAGTCCATGTTTTCAGTGGTGGCGACTGCAGGAGAGCAGGAGCGCGATGTTTGTGTGTGTGTGTGTGTGTGTGTGTGTGGGGGGGGGGGGGGTTGGTGTTTAGGTGGGTGGAGGACAAGAGCACTAAAGCAACAGACGGACAGACTGGACACAAAAGGCAGTAAGTGGCAATCTGCAAGCCACTTACAGGGCAGCCAGTGACACAAATGCGCATACACACTTTTGTGCTCCACCTTATTTTCCTGTGGTTGTGGTGAGATTGTTACAAAATTGCTCCTTCATAAATTTACACACCTATTTTGAAGGGTTACACATTGAATGCCGTTTCTCTCACACACACAAACACGTCCATACTCTGCTTTAAAGTCTTCTCACGACATCCTCCACATTCATGACTCATCTCCACAATCATGCCCCCTACTGTAAAGCAGATATCATTTCTTGCCCGTTCCTTCACACACTGTCTCACACATCACAAGCCTGTGTGCCGTCTATCACCAAAAACTGTTGGGTAGAGCCCAGAGCATTCAGTGTCACAGAGGAAAAACACTGCACTACCAAAAGCTTTCAGCTCATCCCAGCTTGGAACCCAAGGACTACAGTGAAGCAAAACTCTTCTTAGAATGTCTGATGTGCTGATAAAGAAATGTAGCAGATTAGATGCAAAAGATAGAAAATGGAGAGGACAAGTGGGGACAGATAGAGACGTCCTAAATCTATTAGTCAGGGAGTCTCTTTTACACACCATTACTTTTTTGCTACCATTTGCCCTTGCATGTTTCCGAATGAACTTGTAAATTCTTGGCAGATGATCGAGAATGCTTCAAACAAACACAGGATTTCCGTGGCAACCATCTTGCAGATGTATATACAGAGTGCTAAGTATAAACCTAGAGGAAGATGAGCAGTAGACTATCGCCACGACCAACTTGAGGTCTGAAGGGCATGAAAAGAAGCCAAACAGAACTATTCAAGTACAAATAAGTCTATATCATAATAACAGCTCCAAAGTGTCCTCCTTATGAGGGAAACATGTTTGGGTTCTCCACACTTTCAGGCTTCGAAAAGCCTTTTGTATTTCACTTTCAGTCTTCAGCAAAAAGCCTGAAAACTAGGCAATAAATTGAATCCTTGCTAAGTGTTTAAAACCGAAAGCTGTAAAGCACACACCGACGCGCTTAAACATATGCAGATGCACAAAAACAAACACAGCAGCTTGAGAGCGACGTGAGCACTGTGCAGACGCAGAGATCAGGTTTAGGGCGCTGATTTGACTTTCAAATCGCACGGCCGGCTGTTGACTGTAGACGCAGAGAATTAAGTAGCGCATGCGTGAACAAGAACCATATGTTTTTTAGTGAACTACTGTTCATCTGGAATAGAATGAGAATGGAAGACTTCTTACTGAGTTGGAACTGAATCCGTTCCGTGCTTAACATACTGTTGTTGCATGTATTCTCACAGCCATTCTATAATGAGGAACACGCTAATAATCTACTTGTAGAACTCATATTCTACTGTTATGTCTGGTACACAATGGATGATAATGAGATTTACTGCAGGAAATGTAGCATTAGAATATTTGCTATGAAAGGAAACCCAGTGTATGTTATGGTTATGATTAAAGCCTATTTTACACCTTACATACCTAATGGGATCTGTGGTTATCAGATAAGCCTTCGTGTTATCTGTGTACTGCATAAATTGTACATGTAACATCTCAGCAGGTCCATTAATGTGTGTGTGTGTGTGTGTGTGTGTGTGTGTGTTCACACCTCGCTATAGAATCTTGTTTTCAAGATAACTTTAAGTGGTAGGACGGAAAGAGACAATACAGGGTGGTGTTTAGAACAAAAGAGCCCCGAGCTTTATTCATCCTCTTGGGGAAATTCAAGAGGATAAAATACTAATGAAATGAATATTCTAATATCTGTTGTGTAACTGGGCTCTTTATTCCCAATTGGCCAGGAGGGGGTGTGTGAATGTTGGGACGGCTGGGATTGTCCCCTTTCCGTTTTCCTGCTTTTGTAATATCCAAGTGTTACCCAATACTCATTATTAATTACCAGTACTTGTTATACTGTATACTTACTATTACTGGTATACTTACTAATATTGTTATCATAACTTACTATAATCATTATTTAGAAGAATATCTTGCATTGAACATCTAAATCAAGTTGTTGGTGTTATTAAATACAAAACAAAGAATGTCATTTGAAAATTACTTTTGTCAATCTTAAATTCTTATTTCAGAGAGAATTGAGGGCTTTTTGTTTTTATTCTAAGGGTACTATTTGCATAAAGATAGCACTTTACTGCAGTAGGGTAAAATGGGACCTATATGCATAAAGTCACTGGATGTGCTAATTGAGAAAAGGACAAGCGGACTGTCAGGCATTTCTTGTGACGTTTGCCTGCCGCTGGCTAATTCACAACTGCTGCATTGCGCCGGTTTGTTAACTTTAGATTAATAGCGAGGTGTATTTCCTTCCCAGTATTGGCTGACCTTGTCTCTCAGATGGTGTTCTGCTGCGTCGATGTTCAAGGGGTCATCGAAGTTCAGCAGATCCTGCGGCAGAGACAAAAGAAAGGAAGAGACAGGCGGGGAGGAAAACAAGAGGACAGAGTCAATGATTTATCACGTGAGACGAGCGAGCAGAGTTCCCTTCACATTACTCATTAGCCATTCTATTGGACGATGCCATTGGTTTCAGTGTAGTGTTCCACCATTATGAGGTTGAAATACATTTCCCCATAAAAATGCTCCTGAGGGGAGATGCTGGCCACTACAGTGTTATGTTGTGTTCCAGTTCACTACATGGCGTTCATTGTTGCGAGCAGACACTGATGTCCCAGCTGTCACCCAGGATTCTGCACTCACGACAAACCAAACATCTTGAGGCATGTTATTAGAGCGATAACGGGGAGCATGTTTCCTGATTAAAAGTTAAAATTTAAGTTAATATTTAAGCCATGACCACACATCAAGGCCGATTATCCGCAGCATCATCATCGTGATCACACAGTGCTAACCCTGGTAAAAGGTAATGTCTTTCTAAATGTGATTCAGTTGGGATTACTGCAGATTGGTCAAAATGCAATCTAAATGAAGTTCGGTAAGAGGAACACATTTGTAATGTTGACACTGACAGCCTGCTGACAACCTCTATTATCTGAACGTGTTTGTCATAAAAGGAAAACAATTTCCCCTCAAATGAACATCATGGCATTATTACAGCTGTGAAGCAGAGATAAAGAATGGCCGAGGGTGATCTGATCTTAGCTTGGATTAAAGCCATTAACCCACATCCCGGAGAGCAGCTAATTAAACTTTAACAGCCCAGTTCTTATTGATCTGCAGGTAAACAATCATCCTAACATTTCTTCTTAATTCTACAATAAAGAATAGGTCATAGTGAAACTGTGTATACGATATGTAAATAGTGTACCAAAGTTTAAAATATGAAAGGTCACCATAAATCCAAACAATTGTACAAAATGCATGCAACAAATCAAAATGAAGGGAGTAAGAATAGTTCACTTACGGTAAATAAGGAGTTCAATCCCCAAACCACATCCTAGAAAGGAAAGGAAGAAATCAAGTCAGTAATCAAACTCTTCCACATTTTTATTCTTCCTCAATAGTAGTTTTATTCTCAATGTTTACACAAGTCATCAACACAACCAGTTTGAGATCTGTCATAAGAAGCTGGGTTGCCTCAGTGTCTGGATAATGAGAATGGATGTCAATGCAAAGTTTAAATATAGCCACAATAATGATGTGAACAAGTGAGAGACACCGAGAGCTCTTTACACGCAGAGATTATATTTTAACATTTGGACCGAGACTTCAAGTGAAATATTATCCCAGTAAAACAACACTGCATGTTGCTTAAAATGCAAATTCTCCACATTCAGCCTCTCAGATATTTGCCATCATGAAATACCTCTATACCTGACGATGACAACTGCTTTTCATCATTTCCTCACGAGGCAAGGCGTCAACACATGTGCAAGAATTAGCACTTTATCACTTTATCTACACGTCAAATCCCTGATCCCTGAATCTCCAATTAGCAGGAGCCATGGGACTCCTTCATGCACCGCAGTAACACAGAAGGCATAAATATATATAGTAGACCTGCTACTGGCTCTGTGTTGCTTAAAGACAGTAAAGACAGCAGCTTAATTGCCTTTCATCGCTCTTCCTGAACGGCCCAGAGAAATCCAATTAGGACCCGCGGTGACATGGTGACAGAACACACCAGCACACAACGACATCACAAAGGGACCGGTAAAAAAGGGAAGCTCTCTGCTGTCAGACGGTCCACCATCAAGGTCACACTTCCTCAGCCTCCATTCAGTCTACGCTTGCTTATTGCACAAACATGAATTTATTTCATTTGCATAATGAGATCAACCTCGAAAAAATTGTTTTGCTATGGAGACGGTTTCTGTCAGCTCTGCGACAAAAACATGTGAAAACAGTGCTACCAAGAATTCCACAGGGAACAAACAACTAAACCTCCGTGAACATCTTACTGCTGTTGTCTGTAAGCAGGGTTTACACAACACACTGTTTCTGTTACTCAGGGTTTTAGGAAGCAAATAAAGGTGGAATTCAATGAAAATAGAATCAGTAAATGGAATCATCCAACATGACAGGATGATCAATTTTACCTTGTTTCTAGAAATCATTTTTCAAAAAGTCATGCGATATGCTTATGACCGAGTTTGAGACAAATGTCCAGATTTGAGAGGGTTAACCATGTGTACACGTGTGCAACGTGTGTTCCTGCATGTGATCCTACTGTGTTTCTACTTTGTGCACTGAAGCAGGGAAGGAGGGATGACCGGTGGAGAACAGAATCGCCCTCTCAAACACCAACACTTCTATTTAGCTAACCTCTTACCTCTCCTCGGCTATTCTTATGCGTTCACAAAATCGACTCTCGCTCACACATATGAACACGCTCTCATATGTGTGACCCGCACAGGCCGACTCAAACAAATGCCCGACTGAAAGGTGAACGGTGAAGGAGGTATGAAGTTGTATTGAATGTTTTATGGCTGATCAGGCTCAGACTTGCCTGCAGGAAATTAGACATTCTGTTGCAACTCATTTCCCTCTGAGAATATCCTGTGAATGCAGCCACTCTGGTTGTGTGTCACTCTGCTGGCACTGAATCATATCTAACCACGGATATCATGGAAACAAATTAGTTTTACAAAGATGGTGTGACAACGTAATTTGCTTTTCAAGTTATTATTTCCTGGAGGAGATGTTTGTTTCTTCCTGTGGTCGGGTTGTGATTGATAGAGCGACGGGTTGCAGAGCAGAACATGATGCCGGCGCTGATACGAAAACACTCCGATTCTGTCTTCGTGTTTGCAGTAATGGTTTAGCTCGCATAACAATTTTCACTTAAGCGAAATACATTCTTCATACGAGGAAAGAGCAGGAGCAATAATTTACTTTGTGAAAGCAGGTCTGATAAACCCAAATGCACGGAGGATTACTGGGATAAAAATAGAGAGAGTTTCAGCCTAAATCAACAGCAGCCTTGAGAAAAAGGGTTTTGCTGTCTAAACTTAGAGAATAACATTACTTTATGCTCACATGCATGCATACACTTCCCAATTAGGCCAGGCCATCATCTCTGTACCATCTCCAGTGTATAAAGAAACGTCATACCTTATAACCTTATTATACCGTATCTCCTTTCTTCCCATTTGGTTCAGATCTATTGAATATATACTCAGATAAGACTCCAGTCATCTCCGAGATTACTTGATTTCAACACATATGCACATTTCCATAATTGTACCCTGCAGCTCTTTGATTTAGTCATCCCTCCCAGCAGGGGAGGGTTCCATACCAATGCAGAGGAAGACGCGTGATACAGATTGACTGTGAATGTTCAAAGTCAGAGTGGGCAGAGGTCCACAACATGTACAAGCTCTCACTACTCTCAAAGTCAATGTTACTCACAATAAAGGAAAACGAGAGATTCCCTGCTTCAAGCTTTGGTTATGCCATCTTAACTGCTTGCAACAAAGTGGATTTGAGGGTAAATCTAAGGAACTCGGAGCTTTTGTTGCTACTGAAAAGCCTTTTACTGCTTAACTGACGAGCCTCACATATGAAATGATATCAAGTTAACAACACAATATGACAGCAATTATAATTCTTTACCAAGCCGATCTTACACAATGTGACGTGCACCAAGGCTTTAAGAGAAAAGGCGGTGTTTACCTTTAATGTCCTGGTGGGGGCCCAGCCTGTGCCATCAATCGAATGCTCTCGCAACAAGCTGCAGGAAAAATAAACAAAAGAGCGATTGCAGGATATCTGGGGTGCTTTGTGGTCGATGATGTACCACAAACCTCTGGAATTGTAAGACATAACAACAACAACAACAGTGTTGATGTCATTGACTTTCAGAGTTTGTAAAGTTGGATGTAAACTTGCTCGAATTTCATCATTACTCAAGCTGTGACCCTTCTTTTATAGGTGATTCATTTCTTTGAACGTTCCAGAGAGGTAAGAAGCTTTCATTTGGTTTTTACTGAGATTATTCTTCTCATAGAACCACAGAATCCTTGCCGACTCTTTTTAAGTTTGTCCTGCTGTGTAGGCCCGCTGTGATTTGACACAGCCTCCTCTACTTCTGCTATAAAAATGTGAATTTTTTACATGAAATTAGAATATCTAGCATAATATTCCCGCAGCTCTGCTCTTATTTACATCAATGTCTGTCAAACTATTATTCAATCACAGTTAATTAATTGACGTTATCGCCGTGATGTCACCCATGTAAATGTTTCAAACCGGTATGCAGCAAATGCATGAAGAAGGAAGCACCATTATCTGTGTGTGTGTACATCTACAAAAAACCAATCAACTAAGTGATAAAAGTGATTAATTAGTTTTCTATAAGCACCTGATCAGTTGGATAAGTGTGAAAGGAGGTCTAAGCTGCTGTTACCTCAGGCAGATCTCTCCAGTCTCAGCGATATTTGGATGCCATATTCTGGTCAGGCATCTCACTTTAGGAGGCTGGAGGAGGAAGAACAGAAGAAAAGAGGCATTTTATTGAATGAAAAAGCACTGAGACGGCAGTGTGAGAGACATACTCACTACATTACTGCACTATAATCACATTACTTGTTCCTGTAATGCAGTCGTGTGATCTAGCTCCCATTTCAGTGATGTTACAGTTAGTATGGTGGGGGAAATGGACTGCAGTTACTTGTGTTACACGTGAAACATCAACAGCTTTGTACAGCAACACTTGGAATCTACGAGTCAATGTCTCTCAAAGATTGTGCCTTGGCTCGTTGCCCCGTCACTGCCAGAGAGTGTGTGCACAACAGCCTCTTCGCTGTTTGTGGGAGGGAGGAAAATAAATCCAGTACAACTTGGCAGAGGGGGATGGGTACTTTGATACAAGGTGAAAACGTCTTTATCTTAAATGTATGGAAACATAAGAATGCCAACATGTCAGAGAAGCTGCTTGCATCAGATTGTGAAATGCCTTCATCACATTGGAGAGGCGGTAGAAGATAACACACACACGCAACACACAACGGTTTAACAAATGGCACACATTCCCCAAATTAGAAGGCTTTACGGCCCAATATTCATTGAATTACGATTCTCCTCAGGAACGAGAGAGATGAAGATCAAAAACCATCAGGGGGCTTTTTGCACTTTGATAATTTAGCCCGAGGCAAACACACCTGTGAGAAGTTTCAAAACAAAACATGCAGTTTCACCAGATGTGTCAAACTCTCTCTCTTTTTCTCTCCGGCTCTCTCGCTCTCTCAAGTCTCTCTTTCTGGTTGTCCATGTATCACTCCAAGTCAACTGAGAGGCATCATGAAAAATTGAACCAGAGGTAAGAGATGTTATCTGGTGCACACAACAGACAAAGTCCTCCTATGTGGTTGTACAGCTGCCTCCTTCTTCTGGGACAAACTCAAACAGCGACTACATTTACATGCACTTAATTCTCCTCCTTGTACAAAGATATGAGCCAAACAATATCTGATCAGCCTCACCCACACAAATATCATCTCTACTGGGGTTTCAATGGAGCCAATGCACACAATTCTAATCTGAAAGGATTGGCAATTCAATCAGCTAGACAAAGGGATGGAGTCCTTGGAGCTGCTGGTCCTAACTGGTGGGTGGGGACGCCTGCTCAGTGGAAGGCTGGACTTGGGAGGAACAGAAGCCTTCCCTATATGTTCGCCCTCCTGGGGAAGCCTGACTCGTGGAGGTGTAACGAGGCAGGCGATGATGTGTCGTCATCGGTCGCCAAAAACCAAGAGTGACTCCACCATGCAATGCAGTATGGCCGTAACTATTCGCGTTGGCTGACGGTCTCTCCCTAAACGAGGCGATGCAGCTCCACACAGAGCTTCTTTCTCCTGTCTCATTAGGCTCTGTGGACTAAGAGCAGATGCTGCGTGGGTGTGAATAGAAATGTGTAAAAAAAAAGGAAAGAGACGGCAAAGGCATACACAGATGAACAAACACACACACATAAGATGACTTGGACACAAACAAACATAAAAGGCGTAGATACGCGCCTGCACACACAGACATTGGCAGGAGGAGATAAAGACGCTGAATGGAGGACAGAGGAGCTGTAAATCCTGACGTCCAGGTCTCAGCAAGAGAACAAAGTTGAGCCCGGTGCGCCTTTAATGTCAAAGAAATTACATCTTCCATTCTGTTGCCACCATACCAACAATTTCTCGCTTTTAGGCGGCAGATCATTTGATCTGAAGGGCTTCGGGGAACAGAACAACATTGCAAAAGTACAGCTGAATGGTTCTTTATTTTACGAGAGGCAAAACCCCCTAACCACCTAATGATGACAGCACAAAACACACAGACACACACAAAAACAATGGAGTGCGATATGTTCCACTCACCACCATGTTGTAAGCTTCAGGTACATCTATTTCAAACTGGAACCTTCCGCTCTGGTAGTAACCCTCATCTGCAAGAGGCCAAAGGAAACACAGAGGGAGAAAGGTTAAGCAACGACCAACAAGAATATCTGCACAAAAAGAGCATTATAATTTGCTTTACAAACTAGGTTTTCTTCACAAATGCATATTGCGACCTGGGTGTAAAGGAGAAGTCGTTAAAAGTCGGCCAGCATGGATCAATCTGTGACAGCGGGGTATATGACAAATCAATGAGATGAATTGAATTTCTTCTGAGGCGTTCTAAAGGGAGAAAATGGCTAATGTGCAACCTTTAAGTCAGATCACACTCGGCCCTTCAAACCTAGCACCATGTCTTGCTTTCCATCCCACCATGCATCATTGTGTAATATGCAACACATACACGCAACACACACACACGCAGACAAAAGTCTCATCCGTGACGAGCGGAGACACGGCTGGGTTTCCTCCACTTACTTAAAAGACCTTCACTAATGTCAGTGGGGAAATGAGACATCAATGAAAGGAAGCCTTTAACCTTCAGAGGGAAAGGAGCAAAGGTTATATCTATCTATCTAACATTTACGCCAGATGATTGATTAGAATGTGATCTAACGGCATAACGACATGATCACTGGAAGGAGAACAAGAGACACCGTCAGTATCTGTCACTTCCCAAAGCAAATCACAATATGTGCTCAACCAGGTTTTGTGTGCTTTGCTTTGTGAAATTAAAGTGGACAAACACGGCTAACATGTTTGTGTTGTCATGTTATTGCCGTCTATAGCGAATGACCACATGCATGCAGAAGGTCGTCATGTAAGCTCTCCTACACACTCAGATGATATACTCAATAGTCAGTTAAGGTGACTTTGTCAGGCCATGTCTACCTTAATAAGCTGTTCAACCACACACACACACACACACCATGTGTAGCCAAGTAGTTGAGGCAATAGGATCAACTTAAAAAGAGGTGTGTAATTAGCTAAATGGCATTTATATCTATAGTGTGACCTTATGGAGATCCACGGATAGAAAAGGACAGGGATAAAAATGGCTACAACACCTTTAGAAGAAGCAATAAGGGCAGAACTGGAGAGCAGCGGCAGAGTGAGACGGGAAAAGACAAAGATGTTTCAGGTGGAGACTTACTACAAGCAACCTTTCACTGAGACAGAGAAAAGCTCAGCAGAGACAGAGAAGAGCCAAGCTAGAAGAAGGAACATGACTGTGTGTGTGTGTTTGTGTGTGTGTGTAAGTGAGGGAGAGTAAAAGATATTTTCTGTCTATTCTGTCATTCATTTTGAGGACCTATGCACATGTGGCATACTACACACACGGATTCTACCATAAAAGGCACAGATCAATATGAGACTCCTGATATCATCAATAAATATTCAGCATTAAAGCTTTGGTCATCTTAGCAATCATGTCTTTTATCATTTTGTATCCATTTAAGTAATAAATGATGACAAAACTGAAGTTGTGCATGGATTGTGAAACTGGATCCTTGTGACTTCAATGGGTCCTCAGAACTGAGATCTCTGTGCTGCTCATTATTTGGCAGCACTGTACTCTGCTGCCAGTGTTGTTCATTCCTTGACTGATGTCTCTCTTAATGAAAGTTTCCACACCAACTTTGGGGAGGAGTTCTGGGTGTCCGGTTTGGCTCAGGTCCCAAGTTTTCTGGCGTGTAAACACTACCAACTTCAACGTTCCATAATAAATGCTGCTAACAAATATTTTAATCCCCAACCCACATGTCCTTGGTTTGTGGGCTTTTCTGCATATCCAGTGAATCTCTATGTAAACTCTTAAATCACCCTCACTCTATGCAAATTAGAAACAAATGATTATAGGAAGTTGTGATACTGATAAATTGAAGCAATTCATTCCATTCCATCTCCCTCTCAATTTTCCATGAGTTCATTTCTCTCCCCCGCCCATAGATACCATCTGGTAGATTTTTACGTCTGCTTTCTGTTTCGTCTACATTGTTGTCTTTTCTGACTGAGCACAGGCCTGTACCAGTGGGCGGCGAAAAAGAGAGTCGAGGGTCCTACAATGCCAAAGCATCCATTTCCTCTATCCTTTAACACATTTTACCTTCAGCGCTGCGTCTCTTTCCTGAAAGAAAGAAGTCTGAAAACATTCTGAGATGTTTAGGCAGCAAATTCAAGGGGATGGAATAAGCACTCTCTCTCTGTCATACACAGGGCAATTTGAGATGCAGCCATCATCATCTCAGCTGATTCCATTCTCTAAGACAAGGACCGGGTTACAACTTCATTATACCACACCAATCCTCCTTCCTGGATTATAAATGTGAGGAGCAAGAAATAAAATGCGATAGAACTATAGGACTTGAACGAGACAGCGTTTAAATTAAAAAGGAGGCAGGATTGACATAGGTAAAGGACTCTGGAAAAAGGGGATGAACACAAAGCAATGATGAGAAAAGAAAAAGCGACAGCGTGAGGGAAAGCAGAGACGGGGCCAGCAGGAGAGCGTCTCCTGGCTAATAGTCACAGTCAGAGGTGCTCAATAATTCATGTGATTGTCGTCAATGTACCAGAATAATCAGTCTTAAGTGTCAGTGGATGTCAGGAGACAGAGTGTGCACAAACACAGCCTCTCGCACACACACACACACCCCAAAACTGTTGATAGCCTTTCACTACAAATGCGTAATTATTGGCCAACTTTAAACAATTCTACATACACTTTGTTTTTATAGTAGTATAGTAGTAATAGTTATTCATGGGTGTTTATCTGGAAAAGTAACGAATATGAATCTTGTGTAAAATCAACAACACAAAAGTACCCTGGCACTGAAAATGGTACAGAGCATAAAACCTCTTAACGCAACATTTAGTGCTTGAAACATGACACGGCATTAAGTGCCAAGAGACTTGGAAAGGGCTTTTGTTTGGAATTTTATGACTGATTGTACTCACTAGTGGCAAAGTAAACCCTTATGAACTGAAGGTTCCAATTAACCAGTATAACAACTCTCTGTAACATGCGCTGAAGCTAAAGAAAGATGGAAAGAAAAATCTATTCACAGTAAGTAAGCTGTGTTGCTGGAGTACCTTGGTGGGTGCAAAGGTCAGCAAACCGTTTAAGTCTTTGCAGGGGAGCTTTACAAAACGATCCATGTTATTGCCCTGCTTGTACAGAATGTCTCATAGACTCAGGACGGAACAAGTCCATTGATTAGAGGATAGAAGATTAAAACAGTTTGAGTGCAAGAGGCAAAGGGCAAGGTGAACTTTGCGGCAGCGTGTTTTGTCGCTGGACCCACTGAGACAAAGGCAAAAGAAGCTTCTGCAAGCGCTGAGCTGTGACCTCTTTTCATCAGTGGAGACACTTGAACATAACACTGCTTTGGGTGTTTGAAGACACTGGAGAAACTTGCATCTTGAGGCAAGTTCACTGCATGTACCGTCCTCCCCTCAGAACACAATCACATTCCCCACAGAGCTAATTAAAGCTTCCTCTCCAGAATCTTTACCAATATATCATTCTCAAAATGATTACAATAGCAGACTACGAGAGCAATAAGAGAAACACTTAAGGGCTGCAATATACTTCAATTTCACTCCGCGACATGCAAGCAAAGAGTGTGCATCATGGACATCATTGTTTAGATCTGAAGAATTAAAATGTTTATCCACTTGGGGGCAGATCAGAGCTGAATCTTCCCCCGCCGACACACACAGAAAAATGAGAACTTCTGAAATTGCACAATGTCAACAAACACAGCGACGCTCGAGGAGGCTGATGCTGAGATCACGGGCAGAAATAGCTGCAGCAGAGCCATCACACACACAGACACACACACACATTTACACAATGGGTGACTCATCTCTAATTTATGCTTTACAATGAAGCGCATTGATACATGATCAATTCTTTACTGGATGCAGTAAGGAGGTCTTTCTTCGTTTGTGCTACAGTGATAGTAACAGTAATGTACGGTTATCTTGCGTTTAGTAAATACATCCTTAACACACCATGGGGAGGAACAAGCTGGTGACAGGAACAGGATTCTGTGCTTTGATGCATATACCTGACATGTTATGTTATCTGTAATCTATATGTAGAGATGTGTGACTGTGATTACTGGGTTTATATGACAATCACAGAGTTCATTTACAATCACACAATCTTGGTCTGTTATTGGAGCAAGTTTTCCTGATTTCAACCTTATCATGCTGATGACATGATGTCCGAAGGTAATCATTGTAAGAACCTGCAATCAAAGTTTTGCTGTACGTGTAAACAAGCCCACAGCTGTAGAGGTTACGGATTTTTGCACCCGGTGGCACTTTCGACCGTCTCTGAAAACACCAGCATTTAAAAAGGGAATAATCCTAAAGTGACAGATGGAGGTGGAAAAGCAGGTGTACGTCAGTGGAGGCATGTTCTGAATTGTTGAGTCATACTTTCCCTGGAGAACTTCACATCAACTCCCCATCAAAAACAATACACCCAACCTCTTTATAAGCGCTGATCTCTGCTTTTCTGTGCAGTTTTTGCTTACAAAGGTCTTTTGGCAAACCGAGCAGAACAGTAACAGTAAGAGTGCAAACCTTCTTACTTGAGGATACAGGGAGATGGATGAGTCACACACACACGTATAGGCTTCGAGTTTCACAATCAAACGTCACCCGTGATGTCACAGTCAGGCAAAACCATCGGATAAATGCTCTGAGCGATTACAGAGTGTAAGAAGTATAAAGTATCTGACCAGAGTATAAAGTACAAAGTATCTGCTGATTCCCTTACAAATGCCCATTAAAGAGATAAGATGCAGAAGTGAAGTCAAGAAGTGATGATGAGTTATGAGAAAAAAAGTTAGTGTCAAGAGCAGAGAGAGTTCCACAAGTAAACATAAGCTGGAAAACACTCTGAGGTCCAAGGAGCCCAGTTTGATATATTAGTTGCTAGAAACCCAAAACAAAAACAGGTACAGTAGACCAATTACTTAAATGCAGCCGGTAGCTTTGTCTTTTGACAGGCTCAGGCTCAGACACACACACACACACACACACACACACACACACACACACACACACACACACACACACACACACACACACACACACACACACACACACACACACACACACACACACACACACACACACACACACACACACACACACACACACACACACACACACACACACCCTAAGGGATACACCCTCCTTCAGAGAAAATGCTCATAGCTCTCCTGCAGCAAAATGTGCATTCATAAAGGCAGGAGTCTGTTCAGGCTTTAGACAAAAGTGGATGAAAAACCGAGAAATCAGACATTCGCCAAACTATTAATGACAGTTTGAGCCAAGAAGTCTCCAGAGCCAGACACAATGAAAGGACTTAAAGGAATTAAAGGAGCACATCGTGCAATGGTATATTTGTTATTTTTAGTAGAGACGCAAAAGTGAAAACGTGGCCCATCCTAATCCCAAAATTACATCTGATTACATCAATTTGAGAACAGTCAGCAACTCTGTACACTTTTCAGATATCATGAATTCTCATTCTCCCCCTCAGTTTCAATTACCACCACCTCCAACCACACACACACACACACACACACAAACTAAAAGTCCTACAGTGTATTTTATAAGGGAAATATGGATTTATGGTTTGAGGAGTGAGTGTGTGTGTGTGTCTCTGTGTGTGTGTGTGTGTGTGTGTGTGAGAGACAGTGAGAGCAGAAAGTGAGAGGTAAGGGAGCCTAAAGAGATGTGGGAAACTCTGCGCCAGTGTGTTTAGTCTGTGCAATATCTGACAAGTGGCCTGCTTAGCTAGGAGCTATTAGCAGTCTGCTGAGCAAGCAGGTTGGAACCGGGGACTAATGGTGCAGCAGTGACGGCGAAATACTGGAAACCCATTTAAAGTCAATGTTATCAGGAACACACTCACTGCATGTAAGTACTTAACACACACCACCGACTCTCTAATGATGCAGACACAAACACTGCACTTTGTTTAGAACAAAGACGGTTAAGGTCGATTTACAAACAGACTTTAGAAAGATTGAGGAGACCAGAGAGCGGACGGCTATTGGAATTTCTAACAAATTAAATCACATCTAACAAATCTGATGATGATTTAAGGTGTTAGATCGCAACACTTCTATACAACAAATCTATACAACTTCCCCACCAGCATTTCTTATAAAAAGAGGATGGACGAACTCAAATTCAACCTGGTTACCCGCTTAATTTAATGGCTCTACGTTCTTTTTCAGACATTTACTGTACCTGAGGCTGAGTGAGGCCTGAATCTGTTGCACAATTACTCGAACTACACAATATCATGGGCAGCTGAAATAATAAGCAATCAAAAATCTGCTACATTTCGACTGCAGAAAAGCCAAGCAAGAGTGGAAGTGGTCAAATCAATTTCCTGTGCTAGACAGAAACGGAAAATACTTCTCTTTTTCTCTTACCAGGAGACACTGCAAGCTGGAAATGATGCAGTTTGTCTTCATCTGGGAAACTGGCTTTGCATGTACCTGAGAAGGAACAGACACATACACACACACAGTTATTACAGAGGGGAAGGATGAAGCTGCTCGTTGAAAGTCTACTGGTGATCATCAGTTGATTTGAGCAAAATAATAATATTATCAAAATGCTGGACCTCTCTAAGTCTTTCTTCCCCCAAATAATAATCATATAAATATAAAATGCATAACTTTTTGCTATACATCAAAAAAGGCCAGTGGCACTATATTCCCCCCTGGTGTTCAGAAAGTGCATTACACCCAAAACAAGTACCAGCACCGGGGACAGCGAACATCAACTGTGACATCACCTTTACCTTACGTGTTCTTATGCTGCTGGCACCCTCGATGCTTGAAGTAATGTGATAAAGCAACTATATGAATATCTGTACATTTGTAATATTGTACAAATTGTTATAAATGGCCACTTTTCCAGTGTCTTTGGAGCTTTTTAAACTTAATGCTGAATTATTGTTCCTTAGTGAAACATGCACCTTTTTCTTGGGGTTATGGCAGTTCACTCCGAAAGAGAGAACAAAAAAATCTGTCCCCTCTTGTTATTCAGAACGAACAGCTATAGTGTTTTCAACAAACAGTATTCATCACTGTGCCTCTCCTGGTGACAGCTGTGACTCATGCTGCAGCCACATGAATGTAAAAGACACAGAATCCAATCCAACAGCGGTACTGCAGGCTATCGGCTCTCACTGACATTTGTCTTCACGTTTGACACGTAAAAACACATAACAGTCCTCGTTGTTGGGAGTGAAGGGATGCGGTGTGCAGAGGGTGAACTTACAAGGTAGATGGGCTTCCAGTTCTGCAACTTCTGTTGAAAGAAAATGAGAATAATGAATGACACAGCACTCAAAGGGCGAGTATATATGTACTAAGTAATTATGTCACGTCTGTAAGCATTCATACTCTAAAAAAGGAACTGAAAGGCGATTAAAGGCATCGTTGCTCTAACATCTGATCTGTAATTGGTGAAAGGAATGGTTTTATATAGAACTGATGCAGTGTGCCAGAGAGGAAAAAAATGAATGAAGTGCCACCTGTGAAGTAGCAAGAGGAAGAGGTGGAAACAGAGGAAGAAGCGGAGAGGCAGAGGTGAATGACTCACTGGTGTTGCTTGTGGGTGAAGTCAGACTCTCCCTGCTCTTTGTTATCTTTTCTCATGACTGACAATCTCATCGTGGCTTATTTGTGTCAGCGGCATTGACGAGCGGACGGATCTGGTGTCCACCCTGAGGACTTTAACAGACGCCGAGGGGAAAAAAAGGGATGCGACGACACAAACCGAGGTGTTCATGTCTCATACCAAAGAATAAGCACGTCTGCAGGGAGGAAGTATCTCTCCCGTTTCACCCCGGGCTTCCTGCAAGGCTGTTTTCAGATTCAGTGAGCTGTGCTTTATGAGTGCAAATCTACTCTTTGACATGTGCACAGCGCGTAACCATGAGATACATTACAGATTCTCACAGTTTTCACTTCCGCCCCTTTACAGAGAGGTGAGAGCACAGGGTCAGACATTCAACAACGCCCCCGGGGCTAAAAAGCAGTTTGCCTCTAGACGAGTGCATGCAGAGATCTGACCTTTAACCCCACTGCTTCAGCTGACGGATGGTTTCAGGACAAAGAGAAAACATCTCTAATTGCTTTTTTAATGGCTGCGAAGAACTTGTTTCTTATTCTTTATGATCTTGCCCGCCTGCCTCATAATATGTTGGCCCATTTTCCTCAGGAAAGAGCAACTTTGTGTTCTCAGGTCCTGATCAGAGCCAGAGAATGCTTGGCGACCCAAGGTCAACATCATAATTACTTCCAGCAATCACAGTATTTATCTTCTGTTTTCTTCCATAGGTTTCTTTGGCACTCAACCGCATACTTCAACCTACAGACATCATTAAACATCAAAATATTCACAATAGTCAAGACATTATTGCCAAGATCTTTGGTGTTTATATCTTTCAGATTTTATTTAGTATTCGACTCAGCTCTGGCTACGGTTGCTGCATTTCTAGTTCAAAGTGTAATCAAGTGAAGGATGATGAAGTTGTTCATTAACATAAAATTCATTCATTTATCAAAAAAAGTTTCAAAGTTCCCAATTTCAATATGCAATATAAGAGGCAATGTTAGCGACAAAACAGTAGAATGTAAATGGCATTTTTGCCTTTTGCGCACGCGCACGCGCACACACACACACACACACACACACACACACACACACACACACACACACACACACACACACACACACACACACACACACACACACACACACACACACACACACACACACACACACACACATTCAGGTGCCCATGGTACAAATGTACTTCTCACAAAATCACTTTTTAAAAAGCCTTCAACCACCACATGTTTTCTATAGAGGCACTGTTGTCAATATAACAATTACTCATCCATCCTATACTGCAATATAAACTGTATAAATCTGATTTGTTGAGTTTGTTTAATGAACTGGATGTAAAAGAGTTCACAGAGACCAAGGCTAATGGTAGCAGGAGGTTAAACAAAAATAGGTCACAGTGTCCTTCCAGACATTAAACCGATTATACAACAGTTAGGAGGCTCTCAAGTTGAGGGAAATTGGGTCACATCAAATCATACACTTTAATTGAACAGTTTTGACGATTCATATTCACATTTTCATAAGCGAGTGAAAGCACTGACTGACCAGCTGCAGAAATGAAAGCAGAGAGCTTGCGAAGGTGAAGGAAGATATAAATGAAGCGGTGACATGAGCAAAGGGTGAGAACGAGACACCGATCGAAGCAAAGCTGGGAGATACAGTAAATGAGCGTGAGAGAGACACACTTCTCAAGTTAATGTCTGTCTGCTCTTTCAAGAAATCCCGTCACACTCCTACTAAGACGTTTCCATGAATACTGGGTGACAAACTGACCCCACGTACCTTTGGTAAGAAGGCGATCCCTGATGGAGACCCTGTGGGTGGAGTCGGAGGCTCCGGAGGCACGGCCCGTCTTTCCTCCATCCTCCCTCTTGAGCTTATTGGCCAAGGTAAGCATGGCTCGGCTGCTGCGGTCCGCCTCTGATTGCCCCCAAGCTGCACTGTGCTGCGCTGCACCGCTGCTCAAACACCTGGAAAGGAAACAAAACAATCGCACACGCCGTCAGTGTCCACGTCGCTCATGGTGCAAACTGAAATCTGTACGTAAACACTCAAAACTCTAACCACAGGATTGGAAGATTCAGTTAAAGATGTTTGTCAGTTTTATACAAACTGGCATGGTTGGTGACTCACGATGATTAAAGTAATGTGTTAAAGAAAGCGTTGATGCAGGAAATCTATGTCAAGCTTCACTTTTCCCCACCTCCCTTTGTGAGCAGCAATGACACCACAAGGAGAAGAATGAATAACAAAGTGCTTGACAATGATGAGAAGGGCCGATGGCATTTAGATTCCACTTTGTAGAAAGACACAAGGGGCTGTAAGTTGTCTAATAGCGTGTGTGTTGGGTTCTAGGCTTCATAATTGACTGAACCGCAAGTAAATGGAGGGAATAAGAGACACTTGTACTTTGAAAGCTCAATCACGGCAGATCATAGGTGGGCAGTGAGTGGAATTCTGATTGGCTGCCCAATAAAAAAGATCTCCAGGTGGTTCACCCATTCTGTCTGCAGCAGCTTGAACTGTGACACGTATACAGCCATGAATTCATCTGAATCAACACATCCAGAGTCTCTTATCTTATCTGTACACACCCAGCATCTCTTACCTAATTTATTACACTAAATACAGTAATAGAATCACATTATTCTTATTAGTTGTAGTTTCTATTTGTGTCTCTCTTTAGACCTGTATATTAGAAGACCAAAACAAGTGGTGTCACTCATGAGACCATTTGCTTCCTGCAGACACACAAACTGCACGTCTCCACTGTGGGGCAGGCTGAGCTCATGAGACACACACACACACACACACACACACACACACACACACACACACACACACACACACACACACACACACACACACACACACACAGGGGCTGGTTGAGCTCATTACACACACACACAAACACACATCCACTGAGGGGCTGGCTGAGCTCATGAGAAAGAGACACACACACACACGCACACGCACGCACACACACACACGCGCACAGGGGGGCTGGCTAGGCACATGAGACTCACACACGTCTCCATTGAGGGGCTGGCTGAGCTCATGAAACTCTCTCTCTCTCTCTCTCTCTCTCTCTCTCACACACACACACACACACACACACACACACACACACAGTATCACATATCACCATATGTGTCTCAGTCACATTAAGGGCCCACCTGCCTGAGCTGTCAATCACATTCAACACATTTCCATTCAGTGCAAACACATTTCCCCACTCGTCTGCCACCTGTGGAACACACCACACTGTTTGAGAACCATTGTAAACACCCGATTTGTCACATAAGCAGAAACAAAACTGTACAGACAAGTACAACTAATAGCCAGGTTTATTGGGCGTTTAACTGTTTAATTTAGGAGTTCTAGAACAGACGAATATGGGTTTAACTAGTAACTATAATTCTGAGAGCTAGTCGCAGCTAGCTACACAGAACGGGATGTTTGTGTAAGATTAGAGGCGAGTCTCAACATGTCCCCGTTACGTGTATGTTTGTACAACTGCGCCATTAAAGTGTGACGTGTTAGTTTAGTGCAAAGGAAGGTGTATAAGTTGTAAATAAAGTGTTTGTTTAGCCGCAGTTAGCCCGGGACGCTGGTTGTGTTACCTGCTGTCACAGAGGGAGCGCTCCGTGCTACACCATAATCACACACACCGGTCTGCTGGATGAAGTGTCACACCACCGCAGGCTCCTCCGGCCGTGAAGCAGACACAAACACACACACACGCCGATCGATCGGCTCTGTGTTGGACATAAGATACAGCCAAACGAAGAAAAATCGGCTGGCACAACTTCGCTCTGCTGTCATGGATAACGGAAGTGCAGCGATCGCTCCGTTAGTTATTGTCGTCCGTGTGTAGACATGGAGGCGGTTAACAGTTCCGCGGGGAGGTTAAGTTTATAGCGGTAAGTTTAGGGATTTGAAAATGAAAATTGCAGCATGTATCTGTCTCATTTCTTCTCGGTTTTAAATTGTTAAGCAGATGTTTATTTATAGAGCGGTTTACTCAGCTTTTTTTTTTTCTGTTCAGGATAAAAGAGCTTTACAATTTTCTTTATTCTTCTGTGTTAAACCATTGAGACCTGAATATATTTGTCTGCTTTTCGTGGTATGTGGGTTCTCTCGGCCGTACCATGTCATTGTAATTGGACAGACTTCAACCTCAGAAAACAGCAAGATGTAAAGATGTCTTCTTCATCTCTAATGCATAGTCGATCTCAGCTGGTCCCCAAATCTTACAAAGAGATCCTTGAGGGTTGGCAGTAGTGGAGGATGATAGCAAATGTTTCTTTGAATGTCCTTGAGGATGTGCACCTTGAGAGCTCTTGCAAAGCAGCAATCCACACTCCATCATTCCCAAGCATCCCCACTGCTTGAGCTGTCTGTCTGTTTGAAAGGCTTATAGCTTCACTCCCTCATACATCTTTAGGTCCTCATAGCTCTGTGGGCCGCTGATATGAGCCAGCAGCAATAAAATGGCTTATCTTGCAGATCCATTCATGATAAGGTCATTAACAACTGTGACATCACTCATGGTCGGTCCATTCATGTCTCTCTCTACTATATTTTGGTAATGCAAATAAAAAACAAAATTTTATGCTAATTTTATGTTAATGAAATTAAAAGCACTCTACAGAAATGCTGTAGCCCTGAACAAGGTGCAATGAGTTCGAGGGCGGTTGGATGAATGGTGCATATTGCAAATGTGATGATGATAATAGTAATGGTAACACATCTTTTAATATCAGAATAAAGGCAATGCAGAAAAGGACTTCTCTATGAGGAACCATGACACACACACACGCACACACACACACACACACGCACACACACACACACACACACACACACACACACACACACACACACACACACACACACACACACACACACACACACACACACACACACACACACACACACACACACACACACACACACACACACACACAAAGTCACCTTTTGTTCTTGGAGCCAGTGCAGCTCCCCTGCAGTCTTTGTCCAGAGCAGTGACTCACAGGTGTGCACGCTGTCACTGTAAACACTCTGGACTGACCCGCCTGCTTAAATAAAGATATAAAAAATGAAGTTACTATTCTTGGCAAACATGATTATATTGAATTTCATCTTCAAGTGTTTGGACAGATGCTTTGGCTTTCTGTGACGCTCGCACAGGAATAGATCAGATGTTCTGTCCGCTCACTCCTCTTCACAGTTGGTGTTGTTTTGTTATTCATCAGACCAAGCAGACAAAGCAGGCACAGTGCATCGGTATGGGAGTGATGTTCAGAATTAAAGTTGCAACAAAATGAATGTGTTTGTTCTTTTTTGTACAATAGATGTTTTGGCTAAGACATAGCGCTATTTTCTAAGCTCAGGCTTATGTTAAGTCCTCAAACTCCCCTTAAATACCCATTAGGTTCCACTAAATGAAATAGAAAGCACTTTGTTGATGCTATATTATGCATTGGAAAAGCAAAATATTAATGGGATTGAAAGTAAAATAGCAATAAACTCTGGAATGCTTCCACTAAAACACAAATTCTAAAGAAATGGGACTCAAAACCACTCAAAATCACTTCATTTAAGTACAAGTCAGGTTAATGAAAAGGCTTTGAGGCTGTAGTGATCAAACACCGCCATCTCGTGGCTAATTCAGAGTTTACACAGGGCTTTAAATCTGAATTCTTCATAACTTGATAAGGGGCCTTAAAAAGTTCAGGGGAAGTGTAAATATGCATTACAGATATTAAAATGTCATGGTTTTGATTGTTTATTTCTTGCTTTAATTTTTTACATTTGGTGGTTGTATGTAAAGGCCGGGCAGTTATCTGTGTGTGTAAATTGGGATTCAATTAGAATTCAATTAAAAGCTCCAAGAAACAAAAATATTTAGCACAAATATAACGCTGCAATGATAAGAGAGAACCAGGATCAAAGCCAAGGATATTTCTGTTGGAAACAACTGATGGGATTATACATGCAACAATTTGGATTAAATAATTTACTTGTTTCTTTAGCATAAATTATATTTACAAGAAAAGAGCAATTGCATTCCTTATTTTCCAGCTTTCACTCTTCCTGAACCGGGAACAGCCTGTTGGCAAGTCAACGCCTGCTGGTCTGTCTGCCTAGCCTGTCTGAGGCGTCTCCAAGGTAACCAAGTGTAAACGTACAGCAGGAGGTGTGCAGCTAAAAGAAGAAAGGAGAAAGGAGAAAGAGTGGAAAGAGCACAAGTTTGGAGAGGCTGTTGAAAGGATCAAAAGGTTTACGTCTCAAACACTCACAAGCGGCTCAAATAAGACAAACAGCTGGATTTGTTGATCGAGGAATGTGAAGAATGGAAGCGATGCAGAGTTAAAGAGAGGAAATTTGGAGATACGATGACACCGCGGTAAGCAGGACAATCTTTAATTTCAGCTTTCTTTATTTTGTTATTCATTAATTGCTTGTATTGCCGAGTATGGATTATAGTTACTGATTGGAGGTGAAGTCATCATACAGTGTACCAGTGGGATTTCAACCCTCACAGTGATCATTATCTGTATCGTACACATACTACAGAAACATACAGAGAACACCAGTCTGCTCCTGTGCGTGCACACGTGTTCCCTGTATGACTGGATGAGAACCTAATGCATAATAATTTATCAACAGCAGTAATAATGAGATATGAATAATAATACCAAACCTGCCCACTTTCTTCTGGGAACAGTAACTCATTAGAGACTGACATCATGGAACAGCACAGCCATGATGTAAGCAGACACTTGACTGAAAACAACACGGTGTACTGCTGCTCGAATAACTTCATTTTCATTCACTCTGATTTGTTCGCCTGCTCATTTTCACGCTGATCTGGCAGGGAAGCTGTGGATTATGGAGCACAGTGAGAAGAGAGGACAGAGGTGGAGGAACATGGAGGAGATGCTGAAAGGAGACAGGGAGGAGGAGAACAAAGAGGAAGGTGTGCTGGCTTTGAGAATGGAACAAAAGGTGGAGGGTCGACAGGAGCTGGTGGTACCTGACACTGAGGATGAAGAGGAGGATGAGGAGGAAGGGGAGGAAGTGGAAGATGAGGAGGATGAGGAGGAAGACCAGGAAGAGCAGGACGGCTGCACACCCCTTATCACTGCCTGTCGGGAAGGAATGATGGAGGTAAAATAAAATAGAAAAGAAAACGCAACAGCCCTTACAGTGAGACTAGATAGTAAAATAACAAATCATTTGAAAATAATACACAGATTTTGTAATTATCTGTTGGTAAAGATCAGCTGGTAATGATGTAATTCAAGAAATCTTACAATGCTTCAAAGTTAAATATCACACTGTGTCATGGCGACAGAGAGAGTGCACGTCTGAGTCAATGTGAGAGTAAATGACACACAAAGTCACATGACAGGGAAGCCCTCAATGTTATTCACAATAACAAGTTCTATGTGAGGTCACGTGACCTGACGCATGCTGTTTACACAGGTCTGCGTCCTCCTGAGGAGCCATTTACCAGGAAACGTATGAACTACTGGAAGCTTAGAAGGTCACAGGGGAAACAATCCTCTGTGGTTTACTTTCATTACACATGCCTGTTTGATGAGTCTTTGGAGCAAACAATAAAAATATTGTACATAAATTGCACGAGGCCTTTAGCATCAAACAAAACTATCAGGCAGCCTTCCCTCATTTTACACATGAAGACATATTTTGTCCTCATATGGACATCCAGAGCGATTCACACATTGTGGTTGCTTACAGGTGGTGCAGCGGGTGCTGAGGGCGGGAGCCGACGTGACCTTGTGTAACCTTTACCAGCAGACGGCTCTGCACGTGAGCCCACCTGAGCTCCAGAGGAAGCTGTTAGGGTGGATGTCCAGGCCTCAGCTCCCACCCCAGGCTCAGCTACTGCAGGCAGCCTGGCAGGGAGACCTGCACTCCTTACAAGGCCTGCTGGTGAGGCACACACACGCGCACACAGACACACATACATACAAACAGAGACTGCTACTAGTGGAGGTTAAACAATGGAAACGTTAGAACAATAGAAGGAGAAAGAAATATTCATATTATCACATTTTCTGCCTTATGATATGATATTGATATTTACCTAAACTTTAATCTGCTGCATGTGTGTGTGTGTGTGTGTGTGTGTGTGTGTGTCTGTGTGTCTGTGTGTCAGGATGAGACAGATATGGTGGACGTGAACGTTCCTAACAGCGATAGGGTGACAGCTGTGATGCTTGCTGTGAGGGACATTGACCTATTTGAGGGACTTTTGACACCGTTGCCATGGAACCACAGACCTGTGGAAGTGGTCAAGGAACTAATACGTTTCTCAGAGTAAGAAAACGCAAGAATTCACTGATGGGTTGGCCCTGACTCGGCTTCATATCTTAACCTTTTTAGTATTCACAAAACTAAAATAAAACGTGACACTTTATTCATCTTGATCTGCTCCATTAGTGATCTGCAGGTACGAGACCACAGTGGCTACTCTGCTCTCCACTATGCTGTTAACATCGACAGCCCTCTGAAGGAAGAGATCCTTCATATGATATTGGAGGCCCTCAGAGATACAGGTACACACACACACACACACACACACACACACACACACACACACACACACACACACACACACACACACACACACACACACACACACACACACCGTACACACACGTACTCCCTCGTGGTGCCCAGAGATTAGAGGAAACATCTGCATTTCCTATTGAAAATGTGTTATTATGGAAAATCACTACATAGCTTTTCGATCTCATTCATTAAACTTTTCAATTTTAGTGCACCACACATACACACATGGGGTTTTCTCCAAGAAGCCCTTGTGTACACACTTGCTCCCTTGCTACTGACTTGGATCCCTCAGCTTTGGTCACTGATTCATGCTGCTCAGTTACTCATTAATCAGGGTGTAGAATGTGCACACACATGCTCTATGTACAAACACACTTCCAAATATATCCTCTTGTTTATGATTATGGGTCACACGCGCACACACACAGCATACCACATTCATTCATAATCCGGTTTTCACTCAAAGCCTGCACCTACTGTGGGAGGGCGGGTGAGTGAGTGTGTTAAGAAAGGCTTATTTGTGTATGTGCGTGTGTGTGTTCTAAGAGAACTCATGGTTTGAGTTTGAGAGTGTGATTTCGAGTGCTGGAGGAGTAAATGGCGACAATCACAGAAGGTTCAAGGAAAAAAGTCTCATGTTTACTAGGTCTCATTCCTCACCTCTCCAGTCTCTATCTTGTGTAAACAGCACGGCGTCCACACCCTTGGACCTCGTGCACCCCAAGGTGGACTTTTGCAGATTGTTTTGGGCTAATTCTTCACTTTTGACCATTGCTGACTCAACTGGCAGAACACACAGAGCACAGACTTTGATTTTTTCCGATTTTAAGTATCAATATAAGCAGCAGAGGATTGTGTTGTGGTGCAGATGCTGTGCCGGCGTCACCCAGAGCCCTGGACAAATACCTGAGCCAGGAGCTGGACACAGACATCGGAGATTTGGATCTAGAGTTGGACCTTGAGGGCTTTTGTCCTAATCAGTTGACATCAGATTCCCCTTCTCTGACACTGAACCATCACTACCAGTTCTCCCTGCACACCCACGCTGGGGTAAGTGACGACACAAGTGTGACACATGTTATGAAAACAATCTGTATCAAGATGCTATCGTTCTTGCTGTTCTTTAAGGCCTTGGCATGAACATTACGAGATGATTTGTGTTTTAGAACAATGAGAAATACAGAAAGATTAGCAGTCAGTGAAACAACATCTAAATCCTCCACATTATGTATTTACTTTTTTGTCAAACCGCACATTTTCCACATTGGTTCCTGCTCCAACACAGTTCCATAGACCAACAGACCACAGCAAGGTTAAGTCCATGCAGCTTGACTAGCGGTGTTGGTTTTAAACAAGTGTGTGTAAGTGTATAGGGATACAGTGTGTGTGTTTACTCATAGCCTGGCCACAATTAGCAGATACACACAGACAAACAGGCAGAGCAGCCAACTGCAAGACAAATTCAAGGAAGTGGTAATTGGCTGTCTTAGACTGAGGGACCAGTGACTCAGAGTGTGTGTGTGTGTGTGTGTGTGTGTGTGTGTGTGTGGCGGTCTCCTATTAGACTCTTGGGTGCCATATTACTGTTTTATTGGTATTCTTATAGAAGGAGCAGACAGACAGCTGGTTAGCTAGAGGGTTAGGGGCAGGTGGTTGATGGAGATAATGGGGTGTGTGTGTGTGTGTGTGTGTGTGTGTGTGTGTGTAAGGTAAAAAGGTAACAGATAAAACTGGTTATAATTATTTGATTACCATTTTCAGTTCAAGGCAGTTTCAATAGAATTAAACAGATCCAAATCAATACAGCTGTTGTTGCTCGAAAGGTAATCAATGAAAATGTCTCCATGTCACACATTTACATTTATTTATAATGAAGTAATGACTCCATGTGTTCATTCCAGGACGAGCTGGAGTCTTCCGATTGCCCTCATCTATCTGAACACCACACAGGCAAAGGTAAGGATTCTTCCATCGCTTCCTCATGTGACTTTGGTTTGACCTGTTGAAATTATCTATTTTGTTTTCTAGTTTGTGGACAGTTTTTTGGGGGGGTTCTTAGAACAGCCTTTACCTGCCAACTTCCCAAATAGGCCAACAAGATCAAGTCACCCTCACTCATGAAGGGGAGTGTAGGAGGAGGGACCGGGTGGAAGGGGTGGGGGTGTTGGTTGAAGGGAGGGGCCGCACACACACACACACACACACACACACACACACACACATACACAATACGACCTCTCAGCATTAGGAACCTGTCTGCCTGGCTTTTTACCTCAGCCACAACAGTATGGCAGTGACACGGGGGGAGAGAGGGAGAGAGAGAGGGAAAGAGAAAGAGGGAGATCCCAGAGAGAGCATTCCGGTCACAGAGAAGAACGGAGATGTAAATGAAATAACGTGCGCAGAGAGAAGAATGGTGAGATCGGTGAGCGTTCCCAAAGGTGAGGAGATCCAGAGAGACAGAGCCAGAGAGAGGGACCAGACCTTCAGCTTGGTCCTGATCTGAGAGTGTGTTTTAATTAGTTAACTGATCTAAACTTTCTGTACTGTCTAAACCCCTTCTGATTAATTAAGTATAATGATATGCAACATTTGCTTTGACTGTTCCAAAAGTCATGATCCGCTAACCTGTAAAACTGCTTCAATACTCTCTATTGTTATTGCAATTGTTTGTATTGAGCAACTGCTAGTTGTGCATTTATTGTTGATCTTTTTTTTTGTTGATGAAGAAAGCATACTTTTTAAGAATTTATAGCAGATTGATGAAGTGTGTGTGTGTGTGTGTGTGTGTGTGTGTGTGTGTGTGTGTGTGTGTGTGTGTGTGTGTGTGTGTGTGTGTGTGTGTGTGTGTGTGTGTGCCTGTGTGGCAGATAAGGGAATCCCCCTCTGTAGCCAAAACGCCATGGAAACGGTGAGAGACATCAGGCAAGCCTACCAGGACACCGAAAGAAGCAGCAGGTGAGCAACTAAGCCTTTCTTTCTCTGACACACACACACACACACACACACACACACACACACAGATGTAATTAAAGCTGTACATTAAACAAAGCAAAAGAACTAGTTCAGGGGTTGCGATACAGGCAACCCGCTAGTGTTGACAGTGATCAAGCATATGAGCACCAACATCAACATCTGTTCATGCGTAAGCACAAACAGCTCTCTACACTGCTATGTAGATACAGTGAGTCGTCCATCCCCCAAACACACACACACACACACACACACACAACACACACACACACACACACACACACACACACACACACAAGGCAACAGCTCTGTGTCACTTTTACACTTACAGCAGAATGGAGTCCTATCCGGTTACACTGACAGACCAGTACGGAGGCACCTGTGTCTGTGTCCAGAGGACAACCTGTTCTAACCAAACAGATTAGAAAGAGAGAAAGAAAGAGAGGAGAGAGAGAGAGCGAGAGAGGGAGAGCGAGAGGCTTAGTGAATCAAACCATTGTTTGTTATATGGGACTCACTACCCTGAATCAAGTCCAAGCTCCAAGAATAAAGGTCTTTGAGCAGGTCTCTCATTTCATAGCGTCAGCTCCCACAAACAGAGAGATAGACTCAGTGTTCAGAATTCTGCCATTAAACCAGTCAACAATTTCCACACTTTCTTTGTATTTGTTTTCAGGAAGTATCTCTCACACTCTCCTAAATACACAATGTGCCCTTGTCTAAGGAAAAGAATGAGATTATGATAAAAACAAAAAAAGAAAAACAACCTCTGCTGTCCTCTCCTAACCAGACGAAGTTTGCCTTTGCCCAGCCTGGGTGAGAAAAGCAGACGCTGGAGCAATGAGGATCCTGGGGTCTCATCAGGCCGTCTGAGTACCAGGAGCACCCACCTGCCTGTACCCCCTACAAGCAGGTACTCAGATGGACGAATGAAGCTTTAACATGTCCTCTGGTGTACACACAGTACTCTCATCGCTGTTATTAAGAAACACATTTTATGACATTTGTCAAAAACTTACATTCTCGTCTCTTACAGGCCAAGAACAAAAAGTATGTTTGCTCCGTCCCCATCCAACACAGGCCTGCTCTCTGTGTCTCAGGCCTGCCAGCTCAGCCAATCAGCCCCCTGCATCATGGAACCACTACTACAGTCAAATACTGTGATCCAGGCCAGGGCACACATCCAGACACGTACGTACACACAGACTCAAAGCTGATGTATCTTGATTTTGAAAGACATCTCATAAGCTTTCATGTCAGGAAATCCTTCCAGCCAATGAAAGAATTTTAGTTACAGTTAAAATTTGTCTTGTTAGATTGTGTGATTGAAATTAAATCCCACTGAGATCAATATTGGATGATGATTTAGTTTTTGGGATCAGACAAATCATATTCCTGTTGATTTACTGTTCAAATGGTTTTGCATTCATCTTCTCTGCCTGTCTGCAGGACTGCGTTCTAGTGAATTCCCTGTTGAGCAAAAGGTGGGTTTCAACGAAATAGCCAACGTCAGCTTAATTTGAATTTCCTCCATATAAGTTTGTTTACTTGGCTGCCCTGCTAAAGATACTTAATAACAAGCTGTGGTCATTTCTTTCTGCTTGTCTTAGGGTTCCTTCCCTGCCCCTCCTCTCAACATCCCTCCCCGGACCCCAAAGCTGTTGGCGCCATTGGATGGCAGGTCGCGAGACAGCATCGCTTTGCAAGGATTTAAGCCCCTTTCCCCCCTGATGCCCATCTGTCAGAGCCCCTTTCCCTCAAGATCCCATCTGAGGAGAAAGATACAGTCCTGGAGCAACAAGCGCAGTGGCCCTCACACTTGTATGGCTGGTAGTGAGGAAAGTGGCTCCTGCAGCAGCAGCCAGAGTTCCATCGATCTAGAGAATGAGGAAAATGACGACGAGAGGAGTCTACGCGTACAAACTTCAGAAGAGAGCCATCTCAAGACCATTGAAGGATATCTGTCAAGGCATTTGAGAGATGTCAGCTCCTGTGAGAGAGAGACTGGAGAGAATGTTCACATTACAAATCAAATAGCACCGATCCACAGATCAGTGTGTATTGAGAGTAGAGCGCCAATCAGTCATTTCAAAAATCCTCTCAGCACTGACGAAACTATAAAATCATACTGCAAAGTTAAAGATTCTGAAGTTACTCATACAAAAGAACCTGACAGTCAATCTTCCTTGATAAAATGCAACTTTGATCAACAGGATGATACTGTGGATCATGCTGAAGACACTGTGAACAATGACATGCGATTCACAAAGAGCAATGTATCAGGCAGTACAGAAGCTCAGACAGGGATTCAACTGAATCATCCCCGGTGTGGTGCAAGCTCCGAAAATGGACATCAGGGTGTAAAACAGGCAGAGACGACAATGAAGAGTACCTCAGATGAGGAAAGTGCAGGAGCAAATAAGTCAAATGCTGACAGACCGGACCTTGTTACTGTTAAGGAGGTGCATAACAATGTTGGTGTGGAGAAGGATCACCTGTTAAAGCCAGCCATCGACCTGTCAGAGGTGGAACCCCGGACAGGCGAGAAGGTGATCACACCAATTAAATCTGTCCAGAACCACGAGAGAGGAGCCTACATGAACACTAAACAAAGGGCAAATATACAAACTACCAATGTATTGCCACACAAAGACAGAAGCAGCCATCAATGGCACAAGTCAAAAGGCAAAGTAAGGTCTGCCGCAGTCTCTTTACAAGTCAAACCTAAGCTTAGGAAAAGTCCAGATCTGATTAACACTGAAGCGACTACAGCCAGTAAAGTCAAATCAAAGGTTAATTCTGTCAGGGGCACTCAGCACAACATGGACACATCAACGCAAATGAAGGTCAGTGAGCTACATCATGCAAAAACAAATTCTGACAAGCTAAACAAGAGAACCCAACAGCATCCACCAGTGAGACAGCTGAAAACTGCGAGACAGTTGAAGAGACCTGGAGTCACCGGGCCCCCAAGGTCTAAATCTGCTTTGGACTTAATCACCTACAAAGACATGTTTCAGACCATACAAAGTGGGGATGATGGCCCAGCCATCTTTGAGATGTTTGCTGGTCCTGTGTATGATAACCTGAGAGTTTCCAGCTCCTGTGAGAAACAGAATGACAGACAAGTGCAATCTGCTCCATACAGGAAGAAACAACAGAGCAACAAAGTCACACCCAGGCCCACAAAGAAACAAGCAGAGGGGGTTAGGCTGAGGAAGAGCCCTGTGCAGAATGCAATGGTTTCAGCTAAAAGTAAGCAAAAACCCTCCAGGGACAAACATCGCCTAAAACCTTGCACAGTCACAACAGGAAATGTTAATGAACTGGATTTGCAAACAGCAAATGAATTAGCCCTCAGTAAGGATGGTGAGATTTGTCATGATAGTGCTCGAGTCAAGTGTGGAGACCATGTGCTATCCACTATAGAGGAGACCCGATCTCAGTGTGAGTCTGAAACCGTAAAACCTGATAACAAAATGGCTAGATCCACGCTTTCCTCTCCTGATGACGATTGCTGTCATCACATAGTCCTTCCTGAGCCTGTGTTATCTCAAAGCCCCCTACAACCAAAGCTCAACACTTGGACCTCTGGTAGAAGCAGCAACTATACCATGTCACCAGTATACCAGCGGTTTCTGGATGATGTGGGAGAGGGCCCTCTTACGGATGATCTGCTGCAATGTCTGGCTGAGGAGCTGATCTCTTTGGATGAGAAGGATACATCTATGGACCTGCATACAGAGAACTCAGAATCCACCAGAGGGGATTCTAACAGAACAAATCCTGCAATGAAGAGAAATCAGTTTCATGAGGTAAACTGAATGGCAAACATCTCGGTCTAAAAGACAAATGTGTTTGTTTGAAAATACAGTAAATTAAAGATTAAGCTCCCTTCAGCACTGCCTTTGAATAACTTCATTCTGCTTATTTGTGTCACAGACATCAACAGATGGTGCAAAGCTCCATGACAGTAGATTGGTGAAAGATGATACCATCACATGGACAAAGGGGGAAGTACTTGGCAGGGGAGCCTATGGGACTGTAAGTACACAAACGTGCACTGAAGGAAATCTGGACACTGCTATCCACGTGTCACTGCTTTAATGTATGCAGGGTCTGTGAGATAAGGGCCTTTAAAATATGCTATGAGTTCTATGTTATAGATTCATGCTTAACTAACAATGATGACTGGCTTCACACCAGGTGTATTGTGGGCTGACCAGCCTGGGCCAGTTGATAGCTGTGAAGCAAGTGAGGCTTGACCCCTCGGACCTGGAGGCTGCAGAGAGGGAGTATGGTCGCCTGCAGGGGGAAGTGGAGCTGCTTAAGACCCTTACACATGCCAACATTGTTGGCTTCCTGGGGACTTCGCTTCATCAGCATGTTGTCTCAATCGTCATGGAGTACATCCCGGGAGGATCCATTGCTAGCATCCTTCACAGGTTAGTTTGAAGTGACAGAACCAACTATCACTTTTTAGCTACTTAAACAAATGACATATTTGGCTGAAGGGGAAGCTCATGAAAAACATCTTCCTCGCCTTCAGATTCGGCCCTTTGCCAGAGCGCATCCTGGCCTTATACACCCATCAGATCCTGGAAGGCGTGGCCTACCTGCACCTGAACAGGGTGATTCACCGCGACTTGAAAGGAAACAATGTAATGCTAATGCCAACTGGAATCATCAAGCTCATAGACTTCGGATGCGCGCGGCGTCTCACCTGCTTTAACCACAGCGCCAGTGCCAATGGAGACCTGCTCAAGTCTGTTCATGGCACACCGTTCTGGATGGCCCCAGAGGTATATATGGATTTAAGCTGCTTATGTAGAATTAGCTAATTGACATTTCTCCATAGTGCAATAGATCAACTCAGTTTAAAACAAGCCATAGTACCGATATCTCAAGTAGGCCTAAGACATTTTAAATCCTTTGATGAACAGCTTCACCTTTATCTCGATATGCTATATTGGTTTCACAAAGGAAGTTGAAGTGAGTCTGGCTCTTAACACCTACATGTCACTCTTTAGGTCATCAATGAGACAGGCTATGGCAGGAAGTCAGACATATGGAGTGTGGGTTGTACAGTGTTTGAGATGGCCACAGGGAAGCCACCACTGGCCCACATGGACAAGATGGCAGCCTTGTTCTACATCGGCGCTCGGAAGGGTTTGATGCCCTCCCTGCCTGATGGGTTCTCGGATTACGCAAAGGACTTTGTTGACATCTGCCTGACAAGGTAAGACATGAAATTATTTAAATTCACATCTTAAATTCTGCACCTTAAATCCCTACTGTGCTCTGAATCCCCAAACTTAAATCCAAAGAAGCAAATGCCAAAGGGCCTTTTTTCAGTGTTCAAGCACAATATTTTAGATACACAAAGCACAAGATTTAAAAAAGCACCTCATAAGCACTCTGCCAGTCAACTTATTTGTTCTGGAGTGGGAGTTTGTCGAGTTGGTTCAAAAACCTCAGCCATTTCATTTTGGAGAAGGCTTTCGTGTGAAAGCCATCGAGTTAAGAGATTGTATGCAATGCGATAGTTGGTAAGAAGCCTCACTTCAGCCCTCTTCTCTCAACAGTGACCCCAGACTACGGCCATCTGCAGAGCATCTGTTGAAGCACCCACTTGTCCACAAAAAGGAGACTGGAGTCAACTCTTGGCAAAGCCAGAGGAAAGACTGCTGTGGTCACCCAGAAGGACTATGTGCTTAAGGAATTACACAGCTGGACTGTTTTTGAGTTCAAGAACAGTTCAATGATTCTATCCCAGATTAGTGACGTGACAGCACCAGGTATTCTTTAGCTGCTCTGGAACCTTGCATCAGTGTTTGGGGTTCAAGGCCCTGAACTTGTGCCAGATGGTGACAATGCGACGTACAGCGGTAGTGCAACACCAATGTCATTCCGTACCTGAAGTCTATAAGAATGTAAATGAGAAGCACTTATGTTACCTTGAGCAGATCATGCAAAACAGACAGATACCTGATAAACTGAATTTGTACCAATGAACACATTTTTCATGTACAGGGGAACCTACGGTGCCCGTCTAGTGTCCAATATGTATATACTGTATGTTAAGTTTCTGATTGGAGTACAAACAAACCAGACTTTATTATGAACTTTTCACACGAAAAGTCAAGAACAGAGTGGTTTGAATCATGTCTACATGAGTCAGAACTGTACATGGCTGTCAATATGCCATTTAATCACACAGATTATAATGCCAATAACACAAATACTACGAGATGTGCACATAGTAGATACTTGAGGCTTCCAACATAGCCAGCAGGTCAGGGTACATGATTGCCAGTGGTGTCACAGGGCCACAGCCTTTAACCTCAGAATAGTGGACTGAAAAAGACATCCCGTCCTTACAGACTGACATGTAGACGGCTATGGTACCAGGTTGGGAGACAACTTTTAATGCACTGAAAAGAAAAAGGTGTAGTAAACTGTAATAGCACTACTACTATCGACTCAGTCACGCTTCGTCTTTTTTTGGCATTCAGCTTAAGGTCTAGAAAGTGTTTGGTAAAAATCTCGTCTCTCTGATAATGACTGTGCCCGTGTTGCTGAGGGGATTCACATGTAGGTCAAGTCAACTACAGGCTGTAAGAAGCACACGTCAATGGAATGCTGCAATCACTCACCTGATAATGCCAAACTCCTCAACTATTAACATAAAATAGTTTTTTTTATAGTTATTATACTCATCTTTATAATTACAAGCAGCTCAAAACCTGAGTAGTCACAGTATAACTTTTTTTTTCTTAAACATACAAAAATGAACATTTGTCTCTGCTTTCTGTAAACAGTGATAAGCATCTTTCTTTTAAATCCCTTTCTTGAATGAAACATGCAACTCATACAACGAGCAGTTCTGTGTGAAATGAAATCAAGACAAAAAAGTAACTTAGAGGATGAAACTTTCCGTCTCAAAATATCAGCATCCATCTACTTTACTGAACGGAATGCTAGCAAACATAACATAAAACTTATCTCTGAGGCAGAAGTAAGTGCACCTTAAATATCTAAGTATTTGTAATACCTTTCCCCGCAATTCCTAGAACCACCTGATGACAAAGGAGCTCCACAGCCCAGAGATCTCACCATTAGGATGCATAATTTTTATCTTCATTATCGCTTCAGTCCTCAATTCCTCCCGGCTAATTGAGAAGTCATATTTATCATCTTAATTGTTTGCCAAGTCTTTTTTTTCTGTGTTTCAATAAAGGGTTTATTATCACACAATTAGTTATTTTCCAAGGGCACTTAACAGTGAGCATAGTCTGAAATGTCTAAACTCTGAGTAGTTTGTAGCCATTTCCGTGTGCTAGTCATGGCTGCAGAGCGGTGGGCTCAGTGTCTCTGCTCTCCCACTTCCTGTGGCGATTCACTAGGAGTAGGATACTGCTGAGAGGTCCGTAGCCCACCTGGGTGCGACAGGAGGGGAGGAGGAGAAAAAAAAGAAGAATGGGGAGGTTAGCTACAGAGCTGTAAGCTAGACGAGACACTGCAGTACAGAAGAGGAGCAAGGAGGGGGGAAGAAAAAAGTACCTGCAGCACCAGCGCCGCCCTTGGAGACTTTGCTCATTTTGGAGCTAGAGGAGGATGAATGGTGGTTGTGGCTACCCTCAGCGTACGGCCTCTTGTGGGACGAGGATGAAGATGCGGATCCAGGAGGCGCAAGAGTTACCTCCAAGCCAACCAGTCCCAGAGGATTCACCAGCCCTGCCCCACCACCCAGCCCGTCCAGGCCTCGCCCGTTCCCACTGTGTGTGTGGGGGTGGGACAGGCCGTGGCTGTGCTTGTGGTGGCGATACAGGGCGTGCTCTGCTCCTCGCTGCTGCTTCTCCTTAATCACTAGCGGGCTGGAATGTTTACTCTTGTTGGCTGCTGCACCTTCATCCGACGAGCTGTGGCGCTCAGATGACAAAACCTTGATTTTCATCTTGAGCTCCTCTTTGCTCTGTTGTCCGCTTTTGTCCACGAGGGAGTTTCCACCAGGGATGGCCTGGCGTAGTTTGAGTGAACTTATTCCTTTGTCCCGTTTATCACCGTGCTGACGTCTATCTTGCCCTGAAGATGAGTGTGGGATTTTGATTTTCAGGGGGTTGGTGGTGGCGTTGCTTTCTCCACCTCCATGGGCATGTTGGATTATTTGGTGGGGCAGAGAATGTTTTCTATGATCTACTTGGCTCATAGAGGACGGTGCATAGTTAGTGGTGGAGGAAGACCAATGTCCTCTAATGTCGCCCTCTGTGACGCTTCCGTGCTGCTCCAGCCTGTGTTTCTGCACAGCAGGACTCAACTCTGCAGCATATTTTTCTTTGTATCTGTCTAGAGACAACTTCTGGACTGGAGAGGGTTGTGTTGGAGCAGGCTGATGGGGTGGAGGGTAAGCAGATTGAGGTGGTGGCTGATGTTTGCCCAGTCCACTCCCACCAGCTCCTTTACTTTCCTGTTTAACAGGGTTGAAGTCTACATTTTTGTCAGTCCTGTATGGCGGATGCTGGAGAAAAGAGGAAGTGGAGGTCTGCAAAGACAATGTCGGTCCTTGATGTGGGGGACTGAGAGGTTCCTGTTTTATACAAGCGGGCACATAGCCATGGGTGCTGTGGGGCCACTCACTGTGGCTTGCTGGGTTATAAAGGTCTAGAGTATCCAGAGTGATGGCTGAATCCATGGACTGACCAGGCATGGACAGAGTGAAGGTGGCATCAGCTTTGGAAAAACTTGGGTTGGAAGAGGCTCCAGCCAGAGAAGAGTCAGCCAGACAACTGTCTTGGAACCCAGAAGGCCCACCAAAGGAGTTATCCGTTCCCTGGGCACTCTCGGTTTTGGGCTTTTTTGCAGCTTGTACTGCCTGGAAGAGGTGGGATTCGACATATCAGGCTACAGTTTTGTTTGAGTTTACTCAGAAGTGGTGCACCAGGCAGTGATTAAGTATATTCCTACCCTCCAGTTGCGTATTCTCTTTAATCGGCTAGGTGTCTTCTCCAATATCTGCAGGAACTCATGGGTCAACTCTACAAGGAAGATATGATATTGAAAAAGCATTAATACAGAAATTGACTGGTAAAACGACTATTCAGCAACAAGAGACATTTAAATCTCACCGTCCAGCAGCTCCAAGGTGACAGAGTTGTCTACATATTGCCACCAGTGTTTCCCATCCGTGGAAACTGGGATCTCCCAGTTGGACCACTTACATGCCAGGTGGATACACACACAGGCGATGACTGTGGGCTTATATTGGAGGCAGAAGGTGGTCAGGTGTAGACTGTAGTATGGCAGGAGGTAATGTATGTGATTGAAAATGTGTATGAGTGTACGTGTGTGTGTGTGTGTACGTGTGTGTGTGTGTGTGTGTGTGTGTTTTTGGACCAGGTGTGTTCAGGATTGGTTCCACATGTGGAGAAAAGAGAAGACAGACAAGGAAGGAGCAAACACTGTTAATCTACTGAATACAGTTTGCAGGAACACACAGAAAAACAGTAGAATGGATAACAAAACAACTTTTCAAAAAACAAACACTCAAATTCAAATCAAGGAACTTGATCATTCAGATATGCCTGGAGCTTGGCTGATTATATTGTGGGTTTGGCATGTTTCACAATGTACAGACACTCCCCAGCTCCTCTTTTGCCCGTCTGTGTTCCATGTGACAATGTTACTCAAGTACCTTTGAAGTCTCTCTGAATTTAGATTGCATTATAAAGGATAAACTGGAGGAAGCTCTAAGAGATAAGATAATCCTTTCTCCATCCCACAACGGGGAAATTCACAACAGATAAGTCACCACTGTTCATGACCAAGAAACTCACTCATTCCAAACAAGATCCCAACATGTAAACTGAGAGCAGCGTGAGGGAGTGAAGTGCGTGTCTGAAAAGGGCTACAGATCAGGAGCAGACAGAATGTTACACACATCAAACCCCCATAGCTGTTTACGTGACCACTGTGCTTGTGACTGCCAATACTGAATGAAGAACCAGAACAGAGAAGCCTAAACATTCTGCTCCGAGTGTTCTCACTGACGCCACATAGCCCAACATCAACATGGAGGCTTGAAGTTCAGATGTTGGCCTGTCTGTGTGTATTGTGAACTTAGCTAAACTATGTCAGCGTGCAGCTTCGCTAAAATACAACGCAATAACTTGGCACAAATGCATTTTGAAACATCTGCAGAGAGTTGGACGCTAACCTTGTGCTTTCAGATCAAAACAGACTCAAGTATGCTGTCAGATTACAGTCATAGCCAACATTCACCCATATTTGGCTGACTCAACCACCGACTCATCTGGGTACATCTTACACAAACTATACACTATCTCGTCAAATCTCAGCACATATTCAGCCAGTTTAGAAAAACTGCAAGCATCCAGTCATATTCAGCTACAAACAAACGTGTATATTCTTAAACTACAGCAAATCCCTTATCCCAACAACCTACTTTAAGGTAAAGTCTTATCTATGCAATTTGTATTAAAGCTAGTTTTACGATTCCATATTTGGAACCTCTAAATTAATGAAAGAAACGTTGCTAATGAAAGAATGTGCATGTTAAGACAAGCATATACTTCAAAATGTGAAAAATATATTACTTTGTTTGGAAAAAATGAGAAAAGGGAATTTTTAAAAATGAATTTGAGGTACTTACCAGAAGAAACTCTACGAAATGTTTACATCTCTGAAATCTTTAGCTGTTATTCGGGATACCAAAGTGTCTTTCTTTTAGATTTATGCACTTTTTCGCAACCGAACAAACACGTGGGTTTCAAGCGCACCACTACACTTCACATATTGCATTCAACCCATCTGTGCCAACTCTTGGTCCCTTGTACAATACACCGCACTGCGACTGGGGCCGGTAACGCTACGAGCCAGCCTGTCCCGCACCCTTTGTGCAAGGGAATAGAGCTGAGAGGAGGAGGCAAGCGTCCCAACAACCACCAGCGCAAGTAGGGCCCGTTGGACACTGAAAGGGTACCTTGCATTACAGGAAGCTATGGTGTGCAGTTTAAGTGCAACAAAGGAGGGTCAGGATAACAACCTGTTGGTAGCCATGTAATAGGAAGTCTGTGCCAGATCCTTGCTTGCTGTAGGGGAGGAGAGACAGAGACAGGAAACAAAAAAAAGGATTACTATGTTTGCTGGTAAAAAAAAACATTTTCTAATCATTTGGAGAGGAGCCTTTTAGTTTAATTCAAATACACTGATTAAGCCGAGGCCAAGACTGAAAGGCGCGCTCAGTAGAGACTGCGTTGGAACAAGCTGTGCTTGATAATAAAACATCCTGACCAAGATCAAATCAAATTTATGCTGCGCTGCTGAGGTGTTTTGACTGCTCTGCCATACAAGTAGAGATATTGATTGACCCGAGCACGACTGCAACACTCCACGTGTTGTGCTTTATCAGGTCATGTTGCACATTCATTGAATACCTTAAATAGTCTTGTTTACACCGTTAGATTTACTTTGTAAAGGAGAGTACCGATAGAAGTTAAGGGGTTTGCAGAACTGGGTAGATTGGCTTTTGCCCGACATGGATGCATAAATCTGCCTTAAGCCTTATTGAAATGTTAGTAACCTGAATGACTAAATATACAAATCAAGCCAGCAACTGAACATTATTATCTAAGAGGAAAAGGGTATTAAGGGAATAACTTGGAATTGTATAATCATAGACAGATGCAAGACTGCTCCTGAGGCAAAAGATAATATATCTTTGTTTATGAGCACACTGATAAAGCTCAGGGCTGCACAGAGGCAGCACATATGCAAACTGACAAATGGAAATAGTGAAAGTCAGTGTACAAAGCAGTGGCAGACAAGAGAGGGGGTCTCTCACAATGTCTTTATCTATGTCCCGTTTTGTAATACAATAAAATTTAATGCGACCTGACCATGTTCATTCATCCTGTGCAAATGAATCACAGAGGAGAGGGGAGATATCTATCCCATTACCCGCTGAAAGTAGAGAAACAAATCATGATTCTAATTACAGCCACACTGCTCCCATACTCTGAAGCTTCAGGGGATAATTGTGTTGAAATTAAAGAGGCACAGCACATCTGTGTGCATCTGTGTGCCGTGAGTCACTTGAAACCTCAGCAAAAATGGGACAAATACAAAACTAAAAGCAAATGTGCATGATTTCCCATTGACTCGGTTTGAGAAGTGCATTTATGTTGCAATTTGCTGATATCAATATTATTATCTACAGTTGGGTTGCAACCTAGAAGCAGCAATTTGCCTGAGTCATTGCTGCCTCTTCTAGGGGCTGATTTTTGAGATACCAATACTCAACAGCCAGAACATTTGAGGCGCTTCAGTCGTGGACTTGGCTCAGTCGGTGTCTTTTGTGTATTATGTCATATATTGAGGGACAACGACCTCGAAAGGCCATCAAAAACGCAGGTGAATAGTCATGTACACATGAAATCAGCAGGATTTTCACCCCCCCCTCCCCACCCATATCTGAGGTGGGACAGACAAGAGTAGAGGGGACAAAGAGCAAAGAAGGAAGCCTCTACCTCGCACTAGCTGGGAACATTTCACCACATCAGTGTGTGGGTGCTCAATAGTAATTTCAAAGCCTGGAACAAAATACATGACAGGTGAGTTCAACAGACACAGCTGGGAGGTGACATGTCATTTTACATTTCCACGAAGTTTGTTTATATAATCATTCGGATTCCAATAAGTACCAATTTTCCTTGCTGATCAAAAATGCACCTTGGTGGGCAATTCAGTTATGTAAGTGAAGTACAATCAGCGCAACTTTTGGCCACTTTCACACAATCTTAACGAAAGACCGAAATTACCCGCAGCTGTATGGCGTCATGGTGACACAAAGAAAGAGCGAATGCGGAATCTACAAATGTCAAAAAAATGACATGTCACCTTTACATGATTTAGAAGAAGATATGTATTTGACAAGGAATTCACAGAGCAGATGATATATTAAAGAAATGTAAAAAAAAAATTCAAGAGATCAACACAACTGTACCCTTATTGATAACAATATGCCTGTGACAATGATTAGGATACACAAAGCGCTTTCTCTCTCTTTCTCAAGTCATCCACTCAAGTCACCATTACTTACCGAGGGTCTGCAGCACTATGGATTCAAGTATCACCAGCTCTTGAGCTTGCTGGAGGTATGCCTGAAGTTTGATAGACAGTCATTACATAACAATTGTAATGAGTCTATTAATCAAACCCCCCTAACAACTGGTTTCAGGTTGGCCAAAACTCAAAACAGAGAGGCTTCTTTTCTTTTCTTTTTTAAACGTTTCTAAGCGCTGATATGTATGGGTGTTTGGAACACACCAACAGCAGGCCAGAGCAGGACAATTAAGCCCTGGTATAGGGCGAGGGGACTTGACACACAGCCAGTTAAGACATATGTAAAGGAAAGGAAGGTAGCTTCAAACCAACAACATGCACAGCCACTTGAACTTACGTTACTTTTTGCATCAAGCGGAGGTTCTAGAGGATTTAGGCAAGCGTGTGCCACTTTTATCACATGTTCAAGCTTCCGAGGTTGCTCTTCCACTTTTGCTGCCAAGAATAAGGTGGTTGGAGATATAATCTGGAAACACAACAGCAAAAAACAAAAAAGGCATTTAGATTAGGCTCAGAAATTACCTGTATATGGTATGTTACGTGGAACTAGATGGAGTACTTACATTCCGATGGAATTTGGTGAAAGAGTGATGCATATAAAATCTATGCATGTAAACAATAGCTGTATTAATTGTTAATTGAGAGCTGGAAGGTGAGTCAAAGGAAAAATATGACGGAGTAACGGTTGTGATGTCATGGCGGTCAGTTCTGCGCAACACAGCGCCCCCTACAGCTAACAAAGGTCTACACGGCCTTTCACACGCTACATTGTGCTTCTTCGAACCAATGATTTAACGTAAATATCACAAACCGGTTGAATTCCTCTTTAAATCGCATTTAAAGTCCGCGGTGAACCGTTAATTTCGGTCAGCTAGCCTGCACGAGGGCTGAAGCTAACCGATAACAACGCGTTAGCCGCAGGGGAAGCTAGCCCCATCAACTCCGATGATAACCGAACCAAACGTCGAGTTCAATCTTACAACCGACACATGATTCGGTTAGCCGAGTCCTGCCTCATCGTTGTAGCTGGTCGACTTTGTTTTAAGACTTTAACAACAGCAGCGGAAACCCGCGGTGGCCTTGTCGTCGTAAAGCGTCGTAAAGCGTGCCAAACCGTGCAGCCAAGAGTCGGGAATAACGGGAACCAAGACGAAGATCAACCCCGTCAACGGGCCAGTAATTAACCCTGCGTGCGAGTAAAGTGGAGCTAACTACAGATTATCGGCCCGCACGAACATGCAGCGCCAGACCCCTGCCTTCAGTCGGGCCAGGCTTCTAGTTTGTTTACAAAGGATACACGTTGAGTCTCTGGCCCATGTCTTGGACCAGGTTCGCCGCCTGTTGCCGATAAGAGAGCTCCCGGTCCGCCTCTACTCCGCTGTGGCGAGACGGCGTGGTTTCTAGCTGCTCCCGGGTGAAAAACCATTTCGACGAAGATCCCCGGCAAGCCGCCATTGCTCCCCGACGTCAACGCTCCTCGGGGCGTCGGAGAAAGCGTGCGTGACATTGACGCAGCGCCGCAAACCGCCTTCTTCTGTGGGGTTTTAATGGCGTTGTAGGTGCACTACTGCCACCTGCTGCTTCGGGGTGTCAATACACTTTTCACGGGACTAATCTCACATAAAAGTCTTTATTATTCCATGGCTACAAAACATATGTAAACGTTTCAATGCTACAACAAACGGACCTCTACATTTATAATAATATGGAATTGATGGAACAAATTATGAAAGGTGTGCAAAGATTTTCACAAATCAATTGACACAAGTAGTAGCAGATGTACTATATTTCAACAGAAAATATGGTTATATCAACTATACAATATAATCCAAAATTAATTGTATTTGGAATGACTAAAAGGCGGAATTAAAACACCTGCATGTAACTACAGCAGTAACTTCAACAATTACAGAAGTTGTACATTACTCAAATAGTTCTCTTTTGAGCCCCAAAAATTCCAGTGCATTTCCAGCAAGCAGTTTATCCTGCAATACAAAAGAGGACAGATGATGGTGAATGAAGGATTCAAATGTGATGGGTTGGTTTTTGTGTTCAAGCCCATAAAATGAGCCTTTTCTGTGCCACTCATTTCATCTAGAAAACTCTTCATCCTTCTTCTTACTGTACACAATTAACTTGTCAAAGCTACCAGGGATAAAAAGATTTGCTACAGAACATTGTGGCTTCTGACTTGTGACTAATTGTTGTTTGCCTTTTTTCCAGGATTTCTAACTACGCTGGTTTAATATTCTATAGAGGCAAGTGCTAATAATTCAGACGTCCGCGCCCTAAAATGTCTTACCTTCAGGGTGTCATCAAACTCATCCATTGACTCTATCAGTGATCCAGGCTGCAGTTCACCCAGTGGGAATGGATAGTCTGTTCCCAGCATCACTCTATCCTGAATGGGGAAAAAAAACATGACTTGAAAAAATTACACACACATATCTCTGTATGTTGATGACAGTATAGTTGTAGTTGTAGTGTGTCCAAACATCAGAATGATACCAAGGCTGTTGAACGAGCAACTCACTTTCCCAATAACATCAGTAAGCAGCCTCAGGCAGTCGGGATCGTGCACTAGTGAGTCGGTGTAGAAAGAGCCAAGGTATTTCCTTGGATTGACCTTATTGTCCACTGCGCACAGGTCAGGCCGAACTTTGTGGCCATGTTCAATTCTACCAACAGTGAACGGGAAAGAGCCACCTGTAAGCAAATGAACAGAAAGCATTAAAGTTCAAACTATAATGTGAAGAAAAACACCATTAAAAGGTCAAATAGCAGCACATAGCAGTTCACAGTGAGAAGTTATATTGAACCACACAAAGGACTTTGAAGGTGTCTGTCATCTATTCTCTTAAAGTGCTGCCTGAAAGGAAAGTTAGTCTTCTTTGTACCTCCATGAGCAAAGCAGACCTTCAGCTTAGGAAATCTCTCAAAGACGCCTCCAAATATCATGGAACAAATAGCCATGGTGGTCTCTGAGGGCATGCCTTTAAGATCCAACAGACAACACATCATTTTTTTCTCTTTTAACATTGAACATGAACACTACTTTCATTTCAAACAGCTATTTTATTTTGTCTTGAGTCATCCAGAGGACATATTCAATATTTGCTTTTCTTCCTCTTTCCGACTCACCTACCAGCCAGGGCAGCCAATACTTAGTCATCCTCCCATCTGTCTGCATGTCCCATGGGTGTACAAATATGGAGCAGTTCAGGTCCTCTGCAGCCTGCATGGAACACATGCTGCAAAATCTGTCTTTCTCAATGAATCAGAATTTGTGCTATAAATACACAAGGGCGGAGGTTTGGTATGAAACCACCCATGTGTAGCCCAAACTGACAAATGTATCTAAAGCCACTAATACTAGTTTTCCACGGGGGGAAGCTTGGACTGTAGAATACAATGTCTCACAGCAAAGAAGGGATAGAGTTCAGTAGAATTCAGGTCCCAGTTGTTAATATGTGAGCCGATCTGCACCCCGGGGAAGCCCAGCTCCTTCACGCAGCGCCTCATCTCCAGCACGGCCAGGTCAGGGGCCTGCATGGGCAGCGTGCCCAGGCCCACAAACCTCCTGGGGTTGCTGCGCACCGTCTGGGCCAAGTTGTCGTTCAAAAGGACAGAGAGATCCAAGGTGTCATGAGGTTTGGCCTGTGAAAGCCGCGATACTGTGATTAAAAATAGGTAATGATATTCTCAGGGCAAAACCTGTGAAGATGAATCATCGGCCATTATGCCTCGTGACTGATATAGAGGAAAATTATAACAACACATCTTTGCAGACAAGTTTGTGAGCCACATGAAGACTAATGAATAATAAGTAATGATGAAATTTATAGCAGCAACACAGCAACAAAGACAATATATAATACACATTATATAGGCAGCATATAAACAATTATTTTGTACAGGGAACATGGAGCAAAAGCATTACATTATAAAACACCACAGCCCCATTGTGCTCTAACTTACCCAGTAGCTGAACATCACTGGAACAGTAGAAAGGGCTTGAACTGAAACACCTGAATGTCACAACCAGAGAGAGAATATTTCATCAGGACTAATATATAAAACATTATTTTTTCGATTGTTACATTGATCTGTACAGATACCGTGTTGATCCATGTCTCGTATGCGTGCCGTCGGATCCCAGCAGTTCTCCTGGATCACTCGGAACAGCTTCCCATCTCTCATCATCTCTGCTTCACCCTGGAAACACAGTGCAGGTCTGTGGTGCCGCTCACTTGGAGCTAATTGATGTGGCTTCAGTTAAATGTTTCTGGCCTCTTCATGGTGGAGTTTGCTCAGATTTATTTGTGGCTGATAGAGGTGATCTTGATTATTCCACCCATACCACAAATTACAAGCTTTTTTTTTTTTTCATTGTAGGCTTAGAATACAAAAACCACATGATGGCAGTAGTTAGTGTTTCATGGAGGTATCTGTTCTTCTATAGCCACTGTCCATATGAGAAGAGTGCAAAGCTTCACCTAAATGCAGAAACAACTGAGGAGAATCTTTCATATACTGCCACACTGTGGTCACAGGGATAAATTAAACACAAATCTTTTGATAAAAATAATTTTTCCCATGACTAAAGGTGCTAAAGATGTCTTCCTTTATTGTAATTTATTGGTACCTGGGCTTACATTACATTTGTGACACATTTATTGTTTGTCCTTGTGGACTGTTTGCCAATGGCCGCCTGTGCTGCTTTCTCCTGTGTCACAGTTGTATCTAAGGTGACTCTTCAGTGAAACAGTAGCACCATGCTGAGCTCTGCAGCTGCTCACACACAGCCAGGCCTCAGCTGACAGGGCCACAGAGTGCAGCGCAGCCAAGTGAACGTGCTGCAGCATATAGTAAGTGCTCCAACACACAAGCACGCACACACTCCTCCTTGTGTGGAACTGTTGGTGCACTAATAGAGTGTCTACATAAATATGCATGCATTTTAAACACACCCTGTCAAAGCTCAGTGTCACTCACCTTGCAGTGATGATGTAGCTGGACAAACCCATCATATCCATACCTCTGAAACACATGCAAGAACCAGTGATTATGCTTAAAAGTCAGTCAGCTTTGTAAATATTGCATATTAGAAAGCATAAACTACGTATGGGACTACAGATCTGACTTTAAATGTAAAATATCTTGTGCAAATGCCAGCTGGGATTGCACAAGCCAAAGCAATAGATCTGAGTTTGCCCAGGCACTGTTAACTGCCAGTTGCAGAGGGAGAGCCTGTGCATCCCATCTGCAGGACTTGAATTTCAGCCTTAGAGGAGCATCCAGTGTGGATATTTCAGAGAGAATACCATCTGAGGCACTTCAGCTGTCAGCTCATGCATACAGATGAAGCACCAAATGATCTACGTGAGCAATACAGCCAGTCAATCCCCCATTTCATATCTGTGCAGATCAGCGTAACACACTTTGTTGATGCCAGAGTGAAACTTAAGCTTCTCAAAATGCAAAGCGGGGTTCAACGTTTAGTCCATGACTCACAGTACTGATCGCATATTAAGACAGCTTGTGAGTGAATAAAGAATCAAATCTGTGAGATAAATCTTAACAAAAGGATCGACCTGACACCACAACTCAACATGAAGGATGAAAACCTCCTTTTTAATGGTACATACAACAAATGCATCTCAGTTACTTTCTGATGCTGTAGCTCAAGTTTATAAAGACAAAAAATGCACAAGATTACAGACCTTTTAACATCAGTCTAAGCTGCAGATGTGAGGAGGTTGCAGGTTTTGGCAGTGTGATAAAGGACCTATTTATATTTTTAGTCATGATCAGTTGGAAAAAGGCCCAAATAAAGAAAGACAGACAGACAGACAGACAGACAGACAGACAGACAGACAGACAGACGGACAGAAAGAAAGAAAGAAAGAAAGAAAGAAAGATCTGTGGGTCTCTGCAGTCACTGAACATATAGGCAATCATTAGCTAAGTCCAGGTCTCCAGTGTCTTTGACATGGGATCAGGAACAGAGCGAGGCCAGTGCCAGGTATTGATTAAACTTTAACCAACCATGGCGAACACAGATTTATGGGCTGTTAAACTCCTCGCTGACACTCGAATGGAGGGAAAAAAGTTGCCTCATTTTATTTTATTGCTATTTAATTGCATCACATCACAGGATAAAGTGAGTCAACCGCTGAATGGGTACAAGATACAGACATCAACATACAGGATCTTCCAGTTAATGTGGTTATGAAAACGAAACGCAAATGTTCAGAATGCAGAAATGCTTTTACAGAGCGTACCTTTGATGAGAAAACACTGGAACTAATTTCTAAAAAATGTCTTTGAAGGATTCTTGGCAGAGTTAAGCGACTCTAACTCTTCAGGATGCAGAGGTACTGGCAACATTTCAGACATAAATCAGAGAAGGAAGAGCCTCTCAGCTTGTGTCAGATGGTATTTATATGTACTAGATTAGGTTTAGCCTGCCAAGATACTTTTTAGCACTATGACAGCTGTCGTGTGTTCGGTGCAACTTTCTCTGTATTATAACATGATTTTGATTGATTGAATTAAAGACAATTTTGACAATATAATTACTCAAACAAAGTTGAGAGATGTCTTCACGTTGGCAAGTACAATCAATCAAAGTATTAAATGTATTCTCTGTATCTGAACACTCTAGTCGAATGCGCATGAGTGTTTACCTGTTTCAGGTCGGGCCATTCCTTTGGCAAAATGTGATTATGAATATCAACCTTCATCCTGCTGATCTCTGTGTGGAATTCTATCCGATTTCCCTTCGATAACTGAGCGTAAAAGCAGCAATACTCTCCAGACGAAACGGATGACCTACATGTGAGTGACTTCTGTGCCAGTCTCTGCGTCACCTGGTCACTCATTAACTCATTCATAAAAACACAAGGCCTTATATGGGGTCTTACTCCATAATTAAACCCATTTTAAACATCATGACACACAGCCTTAAAGCAGGTGGTGGTTTGGCCCCAAAACACACACTGTCTGTCTATCTGTGTACAATATCAATACAGGTCACACTGGTAACTTGGATTTACAAGTTTCAAGCTGTTTTGGACTCAGTGTTCCTGCTGTTCCAAAACCCTGCAAGCGGGCGCCACCTTGTGGTTAATTGGTATGCCCATTATGAACTCCAGTCCAGACAGACAGACAAACAAAAAGCACTTGAACGTGTCAGACAGCCAGGCTTTAATCTCCTTGAACCTTCTGAGGGTCTAACTGGGGCTGTGACTGTGTTATATCCAGGCTGTAACCTACAGACACACTAGATTAACATTGTGAAACTTGCTGGCTGCTATTTCCATATAATGAATTGAATTAAGTGTAAGCTTTTTGATTTCTGGACAAAGAGCAACATGTCTGATTTCCATGATGGAGACAGCCTGTGCTTCACCCTGAGGACCGTGTGGGAGTTGGTCTGGAGTTGTGAGACGAGAGGAAAGGAGAGGAGAGGAGAGGAGAGGAGAGGAGAGGAGAGGAGGAGGAGGAGGAGGAGGAGGAAGGGGAGGAGAGAAGAGAGAACTTGCTGGCACCGCCTGCAGATCCACAGCAGATCTCCAGTCACTCTGCTGTGTCGCTATCGCATCGGCGCATCGACCCAGAAAGTGGGACTCTTTTACCCGGGCACATCATCCACCGATCCAGGCAGCAGCGCGTAGTTTTCACTCAGAGGGAGTTGTCTGTCTTGCTGATGCTGGAGAGATAAGGCTTGTTATCTCTCATCTCCTTTCATCGCCATCTCTCTCTCCCCCCTCTCTCTCTTTCTCTCTCTCTCTCTCCCTCTCTCTCTCTACCCCGCTGCGCAACTCATTCGCACCGGGTGGCACATTCGGACGCGCTGGATGGCTGCTGCTGTACTTCACAAACCTGCGTGAATTATCCTCCTTCTTCATCCTCCTCTGCCTCTGGACAAAACAAACAACACACACATAAACACACACAGACACACAAACAGCAACAATGTCAGACCTGTCGACCCAGGAGTCCTACTCTGTCCCGAACCCGACCATCGTGGATCCGGTGAGGAACGGCCAGTGCGCCCCAGATGGCTTCACCAACAACCACCTCCACCGCGCCAAGAGCCCGAGCCAGCCGGAGCAGCTGAGCACCGGCCAGGAGATGAGCATCACCGACAGCGTGGAGGGAGAAGGTAACTTATTCATTAGGCTCTCTGCTGCTGGGTGTGGGTTTGAAAAGTTAGTCCTGTGTATGTGTGCGTGTGTGCGTGTGTGCGTGTGCGCGTGAGACGCCCTGGGGAGACGCACATGAATTTATACTCCTATGAGCTATTTTTAGCTTTCTCTCATTTGAATAATTGATGTTGGTCCTACACCAGTATGATTTATATGAGATTTCAGGTGAACAGTAGCAGCCGAGTTCAAAGCTCCAAAGGTTTCAAGCATCTTTAAATTAGTCCTGTTCCCCAAATTCATAAATTCATTCATTTATTCATTCATTCATTCATGTCAGTGGTACACTGATATTTTTCTGAGACACAATGTGACATACAATACCTCAAGAGGCCAACTTGCCTCTGGACACACAGACGCAGACACACACACACACACATCTCTTTTATGGATTCAGCAGCCTTTCCCCTGGCATAACAAACCCTGTGCACATGTATGCACTGTATGTGTGTATGTGTGTGTGTGTGTGTGTGTGTGTGTGTGTGTGTGTGTGTGTGAGAGAGAGAGATCTAACACACCCTGTGAGTGTATTTCTTACGTTTTTATAGGTCGCTGGTTTATTTAAATGAATGTGTTTCCTTGTTTACTGGCTGCTTGAAAGGAATATCATCAATATGTTAATTAGACGGCGCAGTTTCAGGCTGCTAATGAAGCCCCGTATTAACTGTGCGAGTTATGGCCCGAGTCATAAATTCAAACTAAAATGTGTAGTGTAATTACCTCTGTTGCTACTGTGCCGTTTGGATTCTGTTGGATTTATTTGAGTGAGTATGGATCCGGTCTGTTGTTAGGTAGATTTATATCACCTTTACTTAACAAAGGCCGCGATGCAGCTTGGCTCGGGCGCTCATGATGTCAGTCAGGTCAACAAGCTGTCACATTAAAAGGTAATAACTAACAAATGCACCACCAAGGATCAAACTTCATTTTAAAAGCGAAGAGAAGGAGGCAGACGTGACGTGGCAACAGCATCCCAGTGCGTTCAAAACAAAGGGACTGGAGCCCACCATCATCATCCTCTGCCTCCTCTCTCTGTTTCCCTCCCTGTCGGTCGCATCAATCTGTCTCCGATTTGCATAACAGTGCTGTCAGGACACCTCTGCAGTGGTCTCAGCCGGCTCCTCTGTGTCCATTGTTTTCCAGCCTTTACTTCACCAACTCACACTTAACCTGCTGCATTTGTTATCAGTTCTTTCTAGATAATCAGCAGGGGTGCGTTTTTGCAGTAATTCCCTAAACTTAAACCCTGCTGAGGACTGACATGTTAGACAAGCCCATAGGAACAAACACATTGTATTGAGGGGCCTCACCTTGCCCCCCCATGTGCTACAGTATGTTATGATGTAAACTACTACTACTACTACTCAGGGTTACTCAGGAGGAAAACACTCATAAACAACCCTGATAACCTAAACGTTTACATTAAAGTAAATAGCAGCAGTAAATTATTTCTTGTGCTTGGAAAAACAAATAAAAATTACATGATCTTAAAAAGCATGAATGTCAAATAAAGTAGAGGACACTGTGGGGCCGATGCTAATGTTCAAACAAGTTGGTGGTGTTACCGGAACTTTTCCAGAGCTGTCAAATCACTTACAGAATCAGACAATGTTTCCCTATAAAGACTAGGATTAAAGATAAGCAAAACGACATTCAAATTAAATGTCTGACATGCAATATCTTGGAAGTCAATTGGCTTCGCTGCAGTGTGAGGTTTTCCTGCCACCTATTGGCCATAAAAAGTATTAATTAATTAACGCGGCTTCAAATTTGGAAGTACCCAAGCAACTCTCTCTCTGTCTCTCTATCTGTCTAACATTGTACAGAGGAGAGTGGAGTCTCACAGCATTTGTGTCGGTAGTAAAGCCGAAGAGCCTTTTAATTTGGTTAAAGTAGTAATTAATTTAGCATTTCCCTCAGGTCACGCAGCTCTCAGGTGTATTAGTCATTGAGTTGTATGGTAGAGTATAATTAGTGTTTTGAGCTGGAAGGGTTATGTATATTGCTTCAACAAATTAATTTCAAAACACACACACATTTCTGTATGTGTGTGAGGGCATGTTAAGCACATGCTTTCTCTCTGATGCAATGGATCATGTGAGCAAAGTGAGGCATTCGACCCATGCTGCCTTACTTCCGCCCCTTGGCGCCACACACACACACACACACACACACACACACACACACACACACACACACACACACACACACACATTGTGGTAATTCATTATTTGATGATTTTTCAAATTGGCCCTTTTAGTATTGCTGAGAAATGAGTTTCAAACTTTTGATTGTTGGTTGTAAAGTTTCACTTCATTAAGTATTATTTTGTAGTATTTCTTGTGTTCCTGGACTAGAAAATCTACAAGAATCCATAGAAAATTCCTCTGATTTCCTCAAGGGCTGCACTTTGTTCACCATTATGCGTGTGTGTCCAAAGAGTACACAGACTGTCAGGAAACATGTCGGACACAATGCAACATATTTGTCACAGATCTGGAATAATTTTACTTCATTTTCTGGACAACCTGACAATGTTGATGTAGATGCAGACAGTCTTTATGTAGTGTCAGTGACCACAGTGATCTTATGGATTGAAGTTTGTCATTTAGCCATGTGACACACACTTTTTCAATTTCTCGCTCTCATAAGCATGTAAAGCAGAATGCATCCCAACTCAATTAGACATACAAGGAAACACACACGCGCACGCACGCACACACACACACACACACCCACACACACACACACACACACAGTCACACAGATACAGTCTTGCGCAATGTGACAGCTAACTTGTCTTTGCCTACAGCATCTATCTTAACTGACAGATGCAGGTCACGTGGTTTTCTTTGATCATGATCAATTACAGACACATTTCACCGGCTGGTCAGGGTTGGTCAAAGGGGTCGAAACAACAGTGTGTTTATCAGGGCTTTCAAGAAGGATCTCTGAGGAAGATATGAAATGTAATGAAGCAAAATGAAACACTCATCTTTAAACTTGCTTACTTGGAAATTTGATTCCACAGAAACAACAAACGTGAGTTAAACAGCGAGCTGTGAAACACGCACTTTGTCTTGGTTCATAATTAAAGATCGTCCCATCACTAATTCCCATTATTAGCCTGAGTTATACAGACAAAAGAACACTGTGGTCTGTTGCTGTGTCACATTTCCAAAGGTTTGGATGTGACGACACAATGTCATCAATGTCATCCCATAATGTCAAAAACTAAATTTGGGGATCCTGACACTGCCAGTCATGTGTTAGGCATATCTTTATGATGAGGAACCAATTGGTTACACACTCTGACGTTGACATTTGTCTCAAGCAACCAAGTCAACAACAAGGACTTTTATCGATAGCTGACCTCTGACCTCTGATCTCCCTGTGGACTCAGCAAAACTGAGATTCTGATTCCCTTTACAATGTTTTCTTTAGTTATTTTTGCCTATTTATTCCTCTGTAATGACCTTTTGAGTTAGGTGAATCAATCATTTATGCCTCTTGATGAACCAAACCCATTTCTCCAGTCTGTCAAGTGTAAGAATGAAATAAAGCAAAACACACACATATGACACACACACGTACCATAGTCCTTGTAACAGCGTTGAATGCGTCTCCCTGCAGGTCTCCTGGAGAGCAGCATGCGACTGAAGCCTCACGAGGCTCAGAACTACAGGAAGAAAGCTCTCTGGGTCTCCTGGAGCTCCATTGTGATCACAATCATACTGGCTGTGGCAGCGTTCAGTAAGTACACAAGCTATAAAACACAGAGAGACATACATTTAAACATTCAGTTGGTAAAGTATGAAATCCGTTCTGAAAATACATGATGTACTGTACTGGTCTGAAGTTGTTGTTGTTCTAAGTTTGAAAGAAACAACTTTTGTTTTGGTACTGTTTGCATACTGTTTGCATATTTGAGGTCAAAGGTGACATCATCCGACCATATGTGCAGTTTGTTCCTGAAGGACAGAGCAGCCATACTTCTCAGTAAAGGAACAGTGAATGTTTGACGTCAAACAATGGGATTTTAAGGTCGTTTTTTCCTGGGAATGATGTGCGTGAATGTCTTATTAGCGTGAAGAATTTAGACTGTGGAGGATTCTGCTACACAGTTAAATGTCATGATGCAACGGTGTGAAATCAACCAGCTTTTATCTCAAACTCTAGGAACTCTCCAGAAAAAACAATTTCCAACAATCAAACTCAGTTGTCAAGCTGAAATTCATTTGAAATTGTTGTTAATAATCACAAGCTCAGGTCTTGTGACTTCGAATCACGAGTTAAGTCAAAATCGCTAAACCCATCAAAATAAGTGTTATTGAGCTGTAGATTCAATAATAAGATGGTGCTTTTCCGGGGCATCACTTAAGGACTTAATGTCACTGTACAAACTGTCCAACAAATACAACACTTCTATCAGCAAATCAGTAAAACATGAAAAGCCACTGAGATGATTGATCCACACCCACAAAGACACATTTTCAATGGATTCTGTCATCCTGTGTGATATCTGAACAGAAGCACATCTCGCAGTTATTCAAGCAAAGAACATGAGTCACCTAAGTCATGTAATATTTTGCTAATTTAAACTATGACTCAGCTCTTAAGCTTGATAGATGATTCCAGTGCTGCACATCTGTTTGTCACCTCGGGCGTCTGTGCATTTAGTTCCATTTGGCAAACGGAATTTCACAGTCTTGATCAAGTGCAAAACAACGTGGCTGTCATGTGGATTCACGCGGTGATGTTTAACCAAAAAAATAACAAAACATACATCAGTCACCCATCTCACGGTCGTCTCATGATAGTGGGGACGGGGGACACGCTGCTGATCTGAGGACGCAACGGGATGTTGCCTGGTCATCCTCTGTCAGCGTCTGCTTGCCAGACAGGATGTGTTGTAATCTATCGCGCTCTCTCTTCTCGTTGATGCTGACTAAGCACAAGTGAAGTGTTTCTCCATCCGCTTCATTCCTCGATGTCACATGAGAGATATTTGGAATGTAAAAAAAACTAAATGACAGAATTAGTCAATCTATTTTTTGTATATCAGCTGTTGTCATCTGAGGGGTACACACAGTTTGAGAACCAATGATTTAAGGCACAGTCGAGATGCAAAACAGTTTCGGCAGCAATGGATTTGATGACTTGATTTTATTACATTGTGAGAAAATAAGCCGGCAGATCTGTGTGCGTGTGTGTGTGTGATATCATCTTTCCAGCTACTAAGCCAGTGAGCAGTGGGATATTGTGTTTTCAGTTCGTCACACAGTAAAATCAAATTGTTTCCAGCGAGATAAACAGCAGGACACTCAGTAATCAGTGTCAGTAACACGAATCTGAGGCTCTCTTGACAGATTTCCTCACATGAGACTGTGTTTCACTTGGAGATCAATCGGATAACGAACCCCAACTGAGTAAAATGGAGAAGGAGGCTGAGAAGTTTTTTACCCTGCGCGTGAGCGTCCAAACAGACAGAAAGACAGAGAGACCAAACAGCGAGACTTGAAAGGAAGAACACAGTGACCCATAAAAATGTTGGAAAGTAAAACAGAGCGGAGGAGAATGCAAGACTCTCTCTCTCTCTCTCTCTCTCCTCCAACAGTCAGAGCTGCAGTCTCTGGAGAGGAAGAGAAGAAGGAGGTTAAGAAGCACAGGGTTAAGAAATTAATAAGCGAATGGACGCAACGTTTCCATCAGCCGCCGCTACACAGCATGAAGAGCCAGAGAGCCAGAGAGAGAGAGAGAGAGAGAGAGAGAGAGAGAGAGAGAGAGAGAGAGAGAGAGAGAGAGAGGTGTGAAAGAGAAGTTGAAGAGAGCATCCAAACTGATTACATTTCATCTTGAAAAGGAAGGCAAGAAAGAAGGAGTGGTGCGATTTGAGAGATGGAGAGAGAGAGAGAGAGAGAGAGAGACAGACAGACAGACAGATGGGTGTGGAGGTGTGAAGAGGAGCTCTGTGGGGACGGTGCAGGATGAAGGCTTGCAGGCTGCGGCAGAGCTTTCACGGTTGTGATGGCTCAACTTTAAAGAGCACCGGCGTCTCCACCAGCTCGTGGCCTAGTTTATCTCTCTTTCACTCTCACTCTCCCTCTTTCTCTCTCTATCTCTTTCATGTCTCCTCTGTGTGATTTCTTCTCCCTCCTCATTTCTCGTTGCGCCTCTTTCTTTTCGCCCCCTTTATTGACCTGTGTTGCCTCCCCTTTCTTTACAGCTTTTTCGGATGCCCCGTCCTCCTTGCCCTCCCTCTCCCCATCCCTCTCTCCTCCCTCTCTCCCCTCAGAGGAAAACTCCACGGATCCTCTGCCATTCTGTGACCTTCAGCAACATTTTAGCATTTGGAAAGGAGGAAGACACCGCTCTCCCTTTTCAATCGTATCGACTCGGCCCCAAACGGCCCCTCGGTGTCAGCTCAGCTCGCAACCTTTCACAGCTTAGGTCTTTAGGAGCTGTCTGTCGCCGCCGTCCCACCAGTTAAAGTGCTTACAAGTCTTCAAAGGCTTTATCAGGCGCATCACATTTGGCGAGCACAGGCCACACAGACGTCTTGTTGTATTTTAGGTTTAAATTGACTGACAACACGCTGTAGGCAGGAAGTGTGTGTCCATAGTCTTATACCAGAGACGAGACAAGATTAGAACAGAATACATCAAAGATAAACGATCACGTCCGACATCATTTGGTCAACAGAGCGGCCAAGCAATCACGACTCAAACATTAAAAGGCCCTGATGCATTATTAGTGTCGCCGTCGGTAACAAAGTGCCGTAACATGGTTAGGATCCATTCTCAGTGGCTTTAGAAAAGGGACGCATCTGCCAGCTGTTGCCACTTTAATTTGTTGGATTTGCAAGAATAACAGTGAAAACAAACGATGAATCACAGATGTGTACATAGCAGAGATGTTTGCTGTTGTCTGCAGGCCATTCATCATACCTGATCAGCTGCTGCACTCACACTCCTCCCTCCCTCTCTTGCTCCAATTCTCTCTGTGTTTTATGCCCCTAATTTGCTCCATTGCACCCACCCAACTCCCTTCCTTCCTTGCTTCCATCCTTGCTTCCATCCTTCCTTCCTTCCTTCCTTCCTTCCTTCCTTCAGGTTCTCCTCCTCCATCATATTTCCATCCTCTCTCTCTCTCTCTTTCTTTCCTCCCACTGTCTGTCTCAGAGCAGAAAACGCGATCATTTATTCATTTGTTTTCCTTTCGCTGTTCAGTCTATTTTTAATACTAAATGCCAAGTTGCCAGCAGGGAGGAAGTGCCAGCAGCATGGTGTCAGACCAAAAAATGAAAATAATTCACTTCCAGATATTTCTCTGAAATTATTTTGGATAATGACTTTTTGTTTGGGCTGCCATACCAAATGCATACACTTTGTTTTTTCTTTCACTCTCACACTCATGTGATTTATAGAGACCACACCCCCTCATCCACTCAGCAGACATGTTACTCTTCAGTGACAGACGCTATATGTCACTCTGCCGGTGAGAACAATGCACAAGCTTGTCACTTGGGGCTCAGTTTGGATGCTGAAGTATTGATTTGCTGTATCTGTAATCCCACACAAGTCTGTTAAATGTACTGTCTTTTCATGCAGATCTGACCCAACTGTCAAACGTCACCGCAAAAAATGATTGCTTGTCTACGGCTTCAACAGATTGAATACACAGAATTCACTCTTCCTTTCTTTGTGAATAGTGAATGTAGGCTTTTGTGTGTGTGTGTGTGTGTGTGTGTGTGTGTGTGTGTGTGTGTGTGTGTGTGTGTGTGTGTGTGTGTGTGTGTGTGTGTGTGTGTGTGTGTATAAAGACTATGTGTAATATATCAACTCCTTACGATTTGGACCAACTTTAGTCATAAAGTAGGACCAGTAGTTGTGTCTTATACCAAATTCATCACTTCTGACATGCAAGAAATAATGGAAGAACCTAAGGAGAAGTACAATGTCATTCATCAGAGCGAATAACCTCCACCAGTCCTGTTAAATTATCAACATGCTCAGAGTTTCAGAAGTGTCAGAAGTTTCAGAGGTGATTTCTTTCTTTTTTTCGCCCTGTAGCAGCATCTTCTCATGGTAAAGCACTGTTTTTATGACTCTCAGTAAAATGGGAGCTAAGATGCTGTGTGAAATCCCGGCCAAGATATTTAGCTGAACACAACGGATGGCCACCAATTTATCACTGTAATAAATTCAGGGAAAGATAGTTGTTAGGAGGATGTTTATGGCACGTTGTCTACACTAAGCACACAGAGTTCTCCGTGGTGACGGGGGTAGATCGATAATGGAGACTTTGCCTCTTCCTCTTCCTCTGTCTGCTGATTGGCAGAGAGAGAGGAAGGTGTTACTCGACTTGACTCTTTACCAGCATTTAAACAAAACGTCTTACAAATCCAACCATAGCTCCACTATGCTTCCGTAAACACCTACAAGGACCTGAGCCAAACTCCCCGAACCCCCCCGAGCACCCCCACCTCACCCTGACCCGGAGCGTCTAAAAGTCCCACTAATCCATGGATGTGTTTTATAGGCCCCCTGATCCTGTGAGGACAAATACGCCTCAGTCTGACCCTGCTGAGTCCTAATGGCTACTGACAGTTTGTGTCCTCTCTGCTGCAGACCCGAGTTCATCCAAATGAATACAGCAGAAGCATTTTTGCCGCACAGAGGTCCCATAATGTCAATTTTATATGAGCTGCATTTAATTCCAGAGAACCATTTCAGGACCCTTGTGATTTCCCCGAATTACTGCTTTTAAATCTGGATGTAAAACGTGGTGTGCTCCCCCGGCACTTATCTCCCAGCTGCCAAAAGCCAAACCTGTTATTAAGTAGAAAAGACATCGACCCAAAGTGGATTGCTATCATCTGATGATCTCTGAGCCTGAAATACACTCTGAATCTTTTTTAACTGAAGAAAAAAAATCAAACATGACTGATTTTTGCAGGGTGAAAATAGCAGAAACATCTCGGAGATATTGGAAATGGAGTGAAGTTACCCTGTCTGAATAAAGCATGAGGATGGCTTATTCCCAACGTGTCTCGGTGTCTGCAGTGTGTAAAAAAAAAAAAGAGAGAGAGAGAAAAGGAGCTCTATTTTCGGTTGTTGCAGGTGCAAAAGGAGGGAAAAGCTGAATCACAGGAAAAGAACATAGATCAGAGAAAGAACTTGTATGAAAACCGAAGAAACGGGTTACTCAGCGCTAGCAGAACACCAGGCACTACGCTGTGGCATGTAACCTTTTAAACACAATTTCTTATAGATTTCGCTGAAATACTACTTATATCCTGATGGGAAACCTTTAACTGAGTGTTTGGTGAAAAATAGAATGTTTCTGTAGTGCCACCTATTGATAGACTCGGATTTGAGTAAAACCATTTTTCTGGGGTTTTACTCAAATTAGTCCGAAAACAGACTAATTTGAGTCATGCTTCTTCAGGGTCACCTCCCAAAAAGGCACTTGGCACTCTGGACATACTCAATAGATGTTATATTATGATATAAGTATACTACTACTATTATATTATACCATTAATACTTCTATTAGTGAAGGAGAACATGTGGAGCAAGGCATCCTGGAACAAGAACAGAACGGTCATACTTTGCACGAATTAGCTCACACGTCTTTTGTTATGGGTCTGTGTCAGGCCGTACAGAATTGATAGGCCTCACGTTACGTTTCAGCCGTCTTTGTGTCCCTTGTTAACAATCGAGCCTGTCTGTGCTCCATCCTTCACATGGTTTAGACTCTACGAGGCTCTGCGCTGAAACAATAGTAAACAATGTAGAGTAAGTAATCCAATGTGAGGTCACGGGCTGGTATGTTAATCTTTGGTGGTTAAGTAACTCATTCTTTGCTGTATCTCAGTATTATGCTGTTAAGAAGATAATAATGTCTTTTACAACACATGATTCAGAGGTATTTGCTGAGAATGTACCCGGGAAATGGCATTTAGTAGCAGTTATATAACTAATTAAAATAGCCATATGCATGTTGTACTGACTTAAGCAGTTTATAGAGACACAGCACTGAAAGCCAAACTGGGAGTAATATCAACAAACAAAGACAAAATGGAAAAGACTATTGAGGAACAAATGGTGCGAGGATGTGGATAGACTTGAGAAATCTAGGAAATAAAAAAATATTCTATCACTCATGGCTCAAAAATTTAAAGCAACTCAATTCAGTGTCCAACCTGCCCACCACATTTTTACTGCAATCCGTCTCTGAAGTTGTGGCTGACAGACAAACATAACCTGCTTGTTATGGGCAATGATAGTAAATATCTGGATCTAAATTGGCAAAAAAACTTTGTATGAGCTTCCTTTACAGCTAAGATATATTTCCTGCTGTCCCGATGGTCATTAACTTCTATTCTATTCTTTTTTACAGAGTATGAAAACAACAACAACAAACAAACAAACAAATCGAAGTAATACACGCTGTGCTTATATTGCTTTGATTCCACACTCTAGCACGATTCCCCTGATGATTCTCCTTCATATGGGACCAAAATGAAAGCAAACCAATGAAGTGGAGGCGAAATAGATACAGAAATCTATATTCCATGCCAAATCAAAGGCATTGTCTTAAAGCCAGTATGGCTGTAACCTCACTCCCACCCTGCCCTCCTACAGGCCAGTGATGCTGCTGTAAAGCTGCTCGTCTCCTGCAAAAAAGCACATTTTACAATTAAACAGATCCTCTGCTGTTCACACTTCAGACTACAGCGCTGAGGTTTTCTTCAGCAAGTTGTTCTCACTTTCTCACACCAGATGCTTCGCGCACAACACTCTCCCTCCCTCCCTCCCCTCCCATCCTCCTAAGCAGCAAGAGGACACATGACAAATCGCACCTACACCTACATGGGCTTACAAACATACACATATAGACCCTCACGTGGTGGCGTGACGTAGGTTGAGGATATGAATAAAGTCCTTAAAGCAGTGCAGTCAGAGGGATTACAAACAGAGGGGGGAGTGAAGACAAGGCCCCCAAGATTAAAAACAGAAGAGAGGTTTGTCTCTTTCTTGTATGTGGAATCTCTTTCTGGGATTTTACAAATTCTACATACAAACTTCAGCCTAATCTATTCTAAATAATTAGTAATTGGAGTGTTGGAAGTGTGTTTATGTGCATAAGTATCTGTACACCAGCACTAATGCTGAATCTGAAATCTTTATAAGGCCGAGAGGATAATGTCAGAGTTATTGATCACCATCTTTGTATTTCCCCTTTGTGCAGAAGGCTCATTTTTCTTCTCTGTTTAGCTGAGCTCCTCTACACGCATTACTGGGCCTGGAAGTGGAACTGACTGGATTCAGTTTGTCTGTTTTATCCATGTTTTTATTCTTATTTCCTATTTTTAATATAAGCGATGCATTTGAGTTCACCAACCTGAACTACAGGTTGCTTTTTCAGTCTCAATGGATCCATCAGTGAGTCACTTTGGTGTACGATGCTCAAGTAAGAAATCTCTGGCTTTTTATTCAAATTGTTCCAAAATTAGTTGCTTAGTAATTCATTCCCTCTGTGTCGTTCTCTGCTGTGTTATTCTCAATTATTTTCAGTCAGTTGTTGCAGTTCAGATGTGCTTAATGAGCCTAAGTGGCCCCATAATAGTCACTTCAGATCGTAGTGTCGATTTGAGAATATGATGATGTGAGAAGAACAACGTGATTGTTAAATCTTAATTGGATTAAATCAAAAGAGTTGTGAATAATCACCCAGCTTACACTCTTAGAAATGCTACAACAAAGGATAAAATCTAGGTGAGGAGCTTAAAAGCGTCCTTGTTGCTGGCTTGTTATTTGATGGCACCACCATACCAAGTGTCTGCTGCAGCTTTAAAGATGGAGCCACGGAGGAAATCCTACTCCTCCGCAGCAACACAACATTATTGATCCACTTAGCGAGAGGAATAGTTTTGAAAACCCTGCAGGGTCTGACACAGGATAGAAGCAGGGAACGGGATGCTTACTTTCTGGCTGAGACAGACACGCAGTCCCAGTGGGCAGAGGGCAAGTCGTGGCTCTGAATCCAGATCAGGCTCTCTGCTGTTTGTCACCTCAGTCTCTTCCCGTTTCTCCTCACGTAGGACTGGGAGGAAAAACAAACACAAAACATGTTAACGGTTGCGGTTGGCACATAAGGAAACCCTAGGTCGGCATTTTTATTCAAAGCCGAAAGATTTGTGGGGATTTGCTTTATTGATTCTCCATCTGCAACATTATTATAGCATTATAGCTCTCTATAGGCAGCGGCATACCACCTACCATCAATCAGCACTGTTTAGGCTATTTTTACCCCTCAGTCTGACGATTTAACACAAGCGATATGATCTAAAATGAACGTCGGTGGATGCCTCCGACTGTGTGTGTGTCTGTGTGTGTGCGTGTGTGTGTGCCCGCCTGTGTGTGCTTAATGTGCTGCTTATTGAATGCTGAGGTGTAGAATTTCACAGTCAGCCTAAACAGCTCTGCATGGGTGTCTCCAAGTAGAACCCAGGCGTACTGTGATTCACCATGGAAACAAAATGGATAAACAGAGCACCTTAGTGTTCGTACACTTAATCTGGCTGCAGTAGACATTTCAAAAGGAAAATGTTCAAAATGAAAGGACTATCGAAATGAATTGATGAACTATCGGCATTGACTTGTTAAAGTGTGTATGATTGTAAAAGCTATGTTATGTTCTGGTGTCACCATTAGACATTTTTTGGATAAACCATGGAGCTTTGTGTTGAAGTACTCATTCATTATGAGTAATAAATGACCTTGCACAGTTCCCATTCAGTTCCACTGTCTTCTCTTGCGGTTTATTTCTTACTGCACCGGCCACTCAAACCACAGGCCATTCATCTCCATTCTGCTGTATGTAACTTTTTAAATCACAATAAACTACACACCCGCTTTCCCAAATATCAACTTAAATGCTGAACACAGTGACCCTGGGTTGTACTGGGTATTCCACCTGTGCAACAGCAGAGAGCAGCGGCTCGTTGCACTCTGATCAATGGTAAACTGATGCTTGCTGCGCTTCCATTACCACGAGGCCTCGGCTGCCTCATATGGCTATTTGTTACCTGGGAAAGGCTTACATGCTGGCTACGCTCGCCCAGGGGAAAATGGACTGGGGGAGCCCTATTTCCCCTAATGCATGTATGCTTTATTGAGCTTTATATTGGAGCACTGATGGAACACACAAACACAAAAGAGAGGGGATGAGATGAGGAGGAGGCAGAGGGAAAGAAAGAAAGAAAGAAAGAAGTACTCTGACAGAGAATAGCATATTCAGCGAGGAAGAGGCATGTGTCATTTATCTTCATTCACCATGGCGATTTCCATTCCTGCCTTCATATTTTTTGAAGAACAATGAGATACAACAGCCGAATCTGCTGTCAGCGTCTCATTCTCTGGCTCTCAATCTGTGGTAGCATAAATTGCACGAGACAAGGATGCACCTGGTATACAGCTTTATCAACCGAGAGACACCCAGACGGGGACGGACGCGAGTGCCGGGAGGGAGGGAGAGACAGGGGGAGACAAAAGGCCAAGCAGTGGAGTCAATTACAGGCGAAGAAGGAGAAGATGAATGAGCTACAGCAGACAGATGAGAGGAACCAGAGGAATGATAGATTTCACAATTGCAAGAATATGAATGTGATAAAAAGGCCTGAGATATGTTTTTGTGCTTTCTTTCTAAATCAGACATTTTATAGATGCAAAGATAATTTGCACCTTTGCTCAGATAACATCTTTTTGCGTCTGTTTGTTTTTCTCTCACTTCGCTCTCTGCCTTTCTACAAAAGTGTCAATATGTGTTAAGTGGAGACTTGTCTATAGATTTTGTCAATTTTCGACACTAACTACAGGCGCCGTTCAGATTGAGTATTACGTTGAGATATTGGAAGGTGCAGGTATTGATCCGGCAGCCAGTTAAGTTTTGAATTACCATACACTCTTTTCATTTCTGTTTTATTCCATTTGAGAGGGAGAGAGAGGAGAGAGAGAGAGAGAGAGAGAGAGAGAGAGAGAGAGAGAGGTAGCTGCTACAGCATTACCTGCAATTGATTCACTCTGACCTTCCATTTTTATCGTTGCCTTTTTCTTGCAGGCTCTGCATTCATTGAATAAAAATATGCAGCGTATTTGGAAACACATTCAGAAACAGTCGGCCCTGTTCATGCAGAGGTGTTTGATATAATTTAGTTGAAGGCAGAGGTAAACACACTGTTTACCGACCTCTTACAATCAGAATGACACTATGAAAACCTCCCATATTAATTGTACATATTTCACACCTCACATGAGCACAGAGCAGCCAACTCTCAGGGCAGACAAACCCGTCTGGCAAAGGTCAAGTTGGGGTTATTCAGACTCATTAGGCGAGTTCTTTGTGCAGCGGCCTCAAAGGTGAACTTTTGTTCTTCTTTTGTACTTCTGATACCTCCTCCTGGCTATAAGCAGGGTATCTTTCCCCACCCGTGGTCTGACTACAAGGCAGACAGTGGCAGGCAGACAGCATTGATCAAAAACTACAAAGCGTTAGGGGTCGTCTGAACTTACAATTATGCAGCCATATTTACCAATCACAGCTTTGTTGTCAAAGAACTGCTGGGGGGGGAAATCATTTCTGGCTGTAAACAGTTCAAATACCTATAAATAAATCTCACCTGTGAGGGGGGTGGACTTTTGTTTTGGTCCATCCTCTGCTGCAACTTCCAAACTCTGCATTTGTTAAACAAACTCCATCTTACTTCCTGTTTGCAGACCTCATCTTCTTTGCCTAATCCTCTTGTCACAGGTTGAATTGCGACCATTCTTCGCCCCCTCCTGGCATGGAGTGACATAACAAAGAACTCACTCACTTTTGAGGACTGTGCGTTCAAGGACACGTTCACAGTCACAGTCCTTTCATCGTTTCCTCTTTCTTCTTTAAAAGTAGATGTAGGCATGGGAGGTTAGGCGTGGAGTGGAGCTCTGGCAATATCTGAAACATGAAGCGACACAAAATCTGATCAACAAAACACCAGGATAGATATCTGTTCTGACATTTTTTTGTTGTTCATCCTCAGTTGCTTAAAATAACTGCGTTGATGTCAGTAACTGAGGTGAATGAGGGTTCATGCAGACGGGGTGCATACAGGTCAGACTTTGTGTTTTGCTTTCACTTGTCTACACAACACAATCAGCAAGACCTATGCCTTTCTGCACAAATACTTAAGACTGAAGACTCATTTCCACTCAGTTTGCAGACACAATCACAACCTGGCAAAGAGAGTTTAGAGATAGTGTGTCTGTTTACGTGTGTGTGTCTGTCTGAAATATTGTGACCATAACAGCCACGGTTAACAACAGGGATGTTTATCACAATGCCGTGCTCACTTAGGCACTGAAGATGTGACACGAACAGGTCGTCACACAACACATTTGCATTTTAGGATACAGAGCTTCCTCGCTTACTGCTCCCGTTTGCTACTCGTCTTCTCTGCTCTTTGGAAATCTGAAATGTCACACTGAATCAGGAGTTACACATTTTTACTGTGGAACATTTAGCTAATTGTAAGTGCAGACCTGACATCCCATGGCTTCACTTCAGCTGTGATTAAAGTAAGAAGAAGAACTCAGCATATAAAGACTGTGTGATGTTCTCTTCCACAGCAATGTGTGATCACACACATCTACTGATACAACACTACAACTTATGTCAATCTGTAAATAATTCAGGACAACAGAATCTGCATTTTTGAATTATTGATATCTGCATTATCGTTGTTATGTAATCGACTGTAATTTTGCACAATAAGTCACAACTTTGAGTGATTGAACACTAACAGTAAGATGATCGCCTGCACATCTGCAGCACGCTCTGGTACAAAATCAACTCGTTCCCATTCTCAGTGTGTTTTACACTTCACACACTGTTTGTTTTGCAGTCATAACTTGATTGTAGAAAGAGTCGCAGCTGAACGGAGGAAACTGTTAGCGGATGTGTTCTTGTTCCAAGGATGGATGCAATGATGGGGAAACAGGAAGTGTGGGACATCGGCTTTCAACATAAACGCAGAAACACACTTTGCTTGTAAGCAGCTGAACTGATATGGAAAATCACTTAAACCAGAGAGATTACTCATCCATTCATTGACTTAATATCACTGAAGCTGGTTGAAGGCCATCATTTATTTTCTGTCAACACTGTTGTGCTGACCTTCTCTGCTGTAGCTGAGTGAAAAGCTCTCTCACAGGAATTATGTGAGTGAAGAAAAACGTTTTACATCTTTAGCTAATAACTAACTACAAAACCCAACCATACGTTTTTATCTGTTAAGAAACTGTTAGTTGGCAAAGCGCGTACAAGATGGTCTGCTCGTCTGGTAACTTTTAATTCGACAGCTAAAAGCAAGATGGTGTGATCCATGAGTCACTGACACTGTCTTCTTTCGCAGATGAAGAGCTTTGTTTTCAAGTTATTGTTTGTTGCTATATTCAGAATAGTACAGCGGCAGAGACAATAAGCTGAGGAAGTGCAGAACCAGTACAAGGTTACAGGACCAATGGGACACATTTTTTCAAACGTGTTATGCAACCTTGACAATGTTCAACGCAAACTATAGTACTGTCATCAGTTGTCAAAATTAGGGTTTAAAATGAAAGGAACAGAGAGTTTTTGTCCAAAACTATCCAATTTTTTTATTTGAACTTGAAATATAAGATAAAAATACTATTTGACAGCTGATATGTGGAGGCAAAAAGCAACTTAGGCATCTCAGAGCCTCTTAGTGTGTGAATGTGTGCATGTGTGCTGTGCGCGTGCGCGTATCACGAGCCAAGCAGTGTGTTTCAGGGATCTCTGGCTGGATTTGATTGTGCAGGCGTCTCCACAGAGCTCATTATTAAACTGTGAGGGAAATGTGATGCAGTCAGCACTGCCTCAGAGACCACACTGAATTGATTTCGATAGAAAGCTTCAAAAACAAGTCATATTTGTTGTCTGATACACTCTCTGTGCAGCCGCACACACAATGCACAACTTAAAACAAAAATATACTGAAAATATATTCACACTTTCCCTCCATCATCTTTCTTTCACTGGTCTCATTTTTTCTAAATGCATAAATGAATCTTTGTACTCCTCACTCCAGTTAAGTCTGAATCAGCGCCGCCTCAAGGTCAGATAAAGTCACTGAGCACTTAGTCTATACAGCTCTGACATGAAAATTGTGTAAATAGTAATGTTCGTTAAGTGTGATTGCCTGGTAATAGATCGGCCGTGACACAGAAATTCGCTTAATGATTTCTTTTTGTGAATCATTGATTGGTTCATTAGTGATAAACAAGAAGAGCGGCTGTCTTTACTGACAGAGGGAGTTCACGAGCTCAGGTGTCCAACAGCACTGCCGGGGCGAAAATAGACATCAATCAGACTCAGGTGGCTCACATTGCACAACAGTTTATGCTGTGTGTGTGTGTGTGTGTGTGTGTGTGTGTGTGTGTGTGTGTGTGTGTGTGTGTGTGTGTGTGTTTTCATGTCACGTGGGCCTCCTTTGTAACAGCTGTTAACTCTGTGGCTAATGTGGTCTGAACAGGTCAAATAGATATGTCGCAAATTTAGATATAATAGATACAAAACCCTCATTTATTCTAACCTGCGGCTTTAGTTTTATACTACAACCTTGTTAAATTGGCCCAAAATTGAATTTCAATATTCAATACTAGAATAGCATTTCTTGTGTGCTAAGATTGACATTGCTGACTGGTTTTGCTGAATGCTGAAGAAGAGCCTGAACGATTGAAGCCTGAAGCCCTGAAACATGTCTGAATGGTTTCTGTGCCTGAATGTATGAAGAATTGACAAGCAGTTTGAGTGACAGCTAACGCTCAAATCCGTTGAAGCTGCTGATTGTTTATAAACAACAGGTGCAGGAAACTGCTATCTGACAACGGGTTGGACCGGTTGGAACCAGGAGACCTTCCTGAGCGTAGGGAAGTGTTATGGTCCAAAATGGCCAAATAATGACGACAAACGGACGAGTTGATAAAGATGGAAAAGATGTATCTAAGCTGAAAATGTAACATCGGGCTGGATGAGGAAATGTCAGGAAGAGATTTTGCTTTAAGGCAGAAAGAGCAAAAACTAATCAGCTTCTAAAAAGTTACATACTGCGGCTGTAAAGGATGTAGCTTCCATTAGTGAACTATTTTACTTTCTGCTTCTTTGTTCTCACTATCAGAGCTGCTGCCTCTCAGTGGGCGACATCAGTAACAAGTATCAGATTCATGTTACAAAACCTTACCCAAAAAAGACACACATGTGGTGCATAGAGCAGGTAATTTGCTCTGCCCACCACCTCCGAGTGTGACGCCGTCTCTCTTTGAAAATTGCAGACTTTTGCAGCGAATCAAAAGATTTCAGACCAGACTGGAGGTATTTTGGTAGTTTTTCTTTCAAGCTTGTTGAAAATCCTTCCAATTAGACTCCTCCATTTTGTGAGTCTGGCTAAGCCTTTGACATCCAACTGTGTGTGTGTGTGTGTATTTGAGTGTGCACGTCATGTATATGTGCATGAATAAGTTCCTTCTCCTTGCCAACCGCCTATATTTCCTTTGAAGAATAGCCTTATTATGAAAATGTTCAGTTTTTGAAGTGTATGGCACAGTACAAGCTCACTTACACGCTGCCATCTCAAAAGCATCTTGTGTTGTTGGACGGGAATAAGGAGTTGATGCTGTAAACATTGCAGTTGGAGTAACATCCACAGGGATTTAATTAGAAGAAGAATCATCATACAAGGGTGTTTATGGCATATTGTAATTTGGAGAGTTGTACTTATATTTCTAGTAAATACTGCGGTTAAGGTCATGCATATGTAGCCTTATTAAATAGTATCATAGTTTAGAATGTGTCGATATATGTAAAAGAATATCCTCTATTTAGTATCGTGTTCAGATTGTTGTTATCCCGACAATCCGCCTCAGTCTGAGAGAAAGGAATACGTTATTGTGCGGCTTTGGCCTGTGATGCAGCACGACACAACAGCAGCTGAGACCTTGAAAGGCTATTTTCTCTTCTGCTAATGAATTTTCCTCCAAATGCGACGAGATGTCCTTCAGTCGACTGCAGCGCGTTCACTCTGCCTGCTGTGAGGAAATTAACTGAAAATGGATGATCCGCTCCCCCCCTTCGCCCCCCTTCGCCCATTTACGACTGCCGAACTGCACTGTAATTGATAATAAACCGTGTGTATGTGTGAGGGAGAGTTTGTGTTATTGTCTATGTTACTATCTTACACTGAGTTCATTTATACCGCAATTTGGGATCTCCTATTCCTGCCACATGTAGATAGCCGCATGCTACATCTGTGCCACGTGACGTTCTCACCTTCACCGGGTGGTCAAACCCCCACGGCCACAACCGTTATTCCTATTTATTGCTTTTATGGGCGATTCAAATGGGACGCATGGTTACCTGGGAGCAACAGTGGCCTAAACCCTGACCGCCACTAAAAGTTAAAGCAAAGCAGATCAAACATTTCTCTTTTAAGAGGTTCAGGTGTGTAGGAAGCATTAGTCCAACCAGCCGTGTGCTCCTATCAGCCTGATCTGCACATGAGCCCCGGTGAGTCCTCAGTGCCAAGTTGCTCACAGATGGCACCTCCCTCCCTGTGCCCATCGACCGCACTGAAAGTCAATACTGCTGGAGAGACCGAGGGGGGGGGGGTTTAGTAGGTTTGATGGAGGGATGGGTGGGGTAGCAGCACACGGGGAGAGCGAAATGGAGACGATAGCAGGGGAGCAGGCTAGGAGGTAGGAACAAGAGGAGAGAGGAGGAGAGGGAGGGATGAGGGATGATGAATACAAAAGTGGGATGAGGGAGTAAGATGGATGGGGGAGGTTGAGGGCAACTGCAGCAAGGTGGGACAGAGGAGTGAGACAGACAGAAGAGAGGAGCAGTAATTTCTCTTTGGGAAGACAGGCGGGCACAGACCGACGAGGCTGCCACAGGGAAGGAGGCGAGGAGAAAAGGAGGACAGAGAGCGAGAGAGGGAGAGGGAAAGAGGGAGAGAGGGAGAGGAAGCGTCCCAGTAGGGTTTTCCGCAGGGTGATCTCAGCCAGAGTGCAGGAGGTCCTGAATTATTAAACACAATATTTTGCAGCTGAACAGTCGGCTGCAGTTATGTTGGATGTGTCTCCTTTTAAACTTGGCTTCTGCTGAGGGGGCAAGGCTGTGTGTGTGTGTGTGTGTGTGTGTGTGTGGGGGTGTGTTTGTGTGTGTGTGTGTGTGTGTGTGTGCATGATGCATTCCAACCATTATGTGTCCACGGGTGTATGAATGAATTAACGAATGCTTATGTTGGCCCCGGACATACAATATGTACTTAGACTTGGCATGCATGCCTATGTGTGTGTGTGTGTGTGTGTGTGTGTGTGTGTGTGTGTGTGCGCTTGTCAAATTTTGAGCATGTTGAATAAAAACATGAGTGCGTTGTAGCATGTGTTTTTGCCTCATGTTCTCATTTCTCCTTCAAGTGCTTGTGGCTTTAACCACTTTTCTTTGTGTGTGTGAGTGTGTGTGTGTGAGTGTTTACATGTCTGTGGTCGTCAGAGTGAGTGTAAGTGTCTGTTTAGAGCTGCTAATTAAGAAGGAGGAAATGTCCTGAGAGCCTTTGTTTTAACTCTGCCACCATGGAGAGTCACAGGCAATTACACACACACACACACACACACACACAAACACACACACACACACACACACACACACACACACACACACACACACACACACACAGATGGACTTTGTCAGGTTTGAATCAGCTTCAGAATGAAAGCTTAGTATGCATCAGGCCGGGTCTGGCTGGTTGACAGGTTCAAGCGTTTGTTACACACTGTACACTTTTGAAAGGACAGTAGATGATGAAGCTGCTGTTTGTCTGCTTTCTCTTACCTACTATGCAACGTTCCCTTCTCTTATTTCACCAGCTTGCACAAATATATACGTGTACCCTTTTCCTTGCTAAAAATAGCTGAAACCACACTCTAATGTGCGACAAACGGAGTAGAATCCTGCATTTTCCTGTAACGTCTATAAATGAGCCTGATGGGAGACTTTTCACACGTTACTATGGAAGCAATACTGAGTCGATTTGTGTGAGAGATGGAGACACATCTCACACACACACTACATGACTCCGTGCTTCTTGACCTCTCTCCCATGCTGCCTCTGTCCACGCCGTCCCCCTCCTTTCCTCCTCCCCCTCCTCTTCCTCCCCCTTTCCTCCCAGATTATCCCTTTGCCACTCGCAGCGTAATGTCATTTCACACCCCTGAATTGAGTTCTTGCCCTTGAGGAACACAGAGGATGGTGTAATTACATTTCTGTTTAGCTGCAAATGATTCTGGCGATTCGATAGGGGCCTTTCCCTTCACGCAGCCGGTGTCAGTGATGGCGATTGAATGGAAAGCAGCCAGATAACATGTATGATACGTGTGGCACGGTGAATTCAATTTGCACATCGTCATGGTGACGGGCGGTCTAGCCAAACATATCAGCTACCGTGCTCAGCAACTAACAATCACGCAGTTACACACTCATCTACACACTTTGTCCATTCCAGCTTCTTCACTCCACCCTTCAGACCGATGGCGCAAAAGGTGATGTCATTGTGTTTTGGTGTCATAACTAAAAAGACAAAGGCAGGGGTTTGAGTTTAGGAAAGGACAAATCCAATCCAAGCCAATGCTGGATAATGGTTCTAGAAGGAATTCCCAACCTTCAAACTTATAAATCTACAGAAGTGAGCGGCCAAAATGTGATAACAGAACATGAAAGTGATGTACATGGGGAGGAAAGTACAGCTGTGTTATGCGCTATAGATTGTCTTCTATACCCTGAGACACAGAGGCCAGCTGCTCCCAGTTAAGTCTGATGGCTCTCCAGCTGCCACGCTGCCAAGATGCAACCATCAGGCAGTGGCAGTAAATGAAATGCAACCAGAACAGAAGCTGCTAAATAGATGTTAGGTTTTCCCTCACTTCGTCCTGCCTGCTAAAGAGGCAAAGAACGATCAAATCAAGAGAGAGGAACGCAAAGTCACAGAATAGCGTGTACTTTCTCTCGTGCAAGCTTCTTAATACCCCCCTGCAGTTTAAGGCCTGGTGTGGGTCTTATTATTTTTTGGATTTCCATGCTGCTTCATCTCTATTTATAATCAGTGCCAAGGGAACAGTCAGGGGGGAGAGAGAGAGAGAGAGAGGGAGAGAGAGAGAGAGAGAGAGAGAGAGAGATGGCACTAGCACTGTTTCTGGTATGAGCCTCTAATGATCCGCACTTTACTGCTGTATCATGGCACCGCGGTTGTAGGAGCTGTGCAGGTGTTGGCAGAACACCTGAGTGGACTATGGGGAAGAAGGTAGAGAAGAGGAAGGTGCAGATCAATACAGACACACATACACGAACACACACACACACACAAAGAAACGCCCGGTGCGAAGACAAAGTGTTCTCAGCTCCTTAACAACCGGCGTTGAAGTCTGCTCCTCACACACTCCTGCACTCCTTTATCTCGATTCAACCTCGTCCAACAACCATACCCTCCCTCCTCCTCCTCCACCATTTCCCCCCTCGCCCTTCTCTCTTCCCTCAGTCTCTCCCTCTATATGCACCTCCTCTCCCTCTCCCTCTCTCTCTCTGCTTCCTGCCTTTTTAGTGCCGGTCACGCATGCTTGCCTCCCTGATTAACTAACAACCTAAAGGATGTTACACTGAATAGTCTCTGCTCACCCCCGAGAGAGGCATCAATTTGCTGGCAGGCAGCACACACACACAGACGGCTGGCACATTAGATTGAGCTGGAGAGCAAAAAATGGATAAACGCATATAAATGTGCCAGGGAAGGAAAACCTGCTATGTCCAAATTACCAGTTGAGGAGTTCAGTCGGGAAGTACATGGGGTTTCTTTGGCCTGGTGACCATCTGTGGGAAAACCGTGCTGAGGTTTTGAACAGATACATGAGAAAAATGAGGGTATGTGAGGTAAACTACAATGACGGCGCTGAGGAACATGAGGTTTCACTGCTTCTGCTCCCCAGCTGATCTTTGAAACAGATGACAGAGAGAGGACATCTGTTCTGTCTGGAACCGAACAAATGGGTGCAAAGTGCTTCCACTGTGGAAGTGTTGATTCCTTCTTACACTTCTAACACTCGAGCCGGCTAACAGCGTTGCTTTTGATGGCAGAAGGTCAGATAAATGATTTATTATGCAGGGAGAAATTCAAAGAACACAGCCAGACACATGTTGCCTAATTTTTCCACAGGGAAGAAGTAAGGATGTGTGCAGATTAAAGGGGACACGGTTCTTTATGTATGCGTGTGTGTGTGTGTGTGTCTGTGAAGCATACGTCATGTCCAGTGATAAGCAGAGAATGGATGTGATCTCAATTTATGCCTTAAACTAAATAGCCCCACTAATCAAACATCAATAACCAAATGAAATCCACCAATAATCAGTGTGTCAACTCCACACAGACGATGCAAACCACACGGCTAAGCTGAACACATGACATGTATATGGGTCAGTGGGCCTCTGTCAGAGGTTCTGTTGGAATGTAGACGGTCACACATGGAGGCTTAAAGCCCCCGACCACATTCTAGAAGCTACAAGATGCCTCCCCTTCACCCACTATACACACACACACACACCATGTAAACACACACACACACACACACACACACACACACACACACGCACACACACACACACACACACACACACACACACACGCACACACACACAGCATCTGTTTATCTTAACTTCAACTCTGCAAACAAGAGCCCTTTTGATTAGACGTCTGTGATTTGTTAATATCGTTGGAGGCAGTGGCAGCAAATTAACAATGTCATTACTCTATGATTTATGGTAAATTAGTTTGATTACCTGAATGAGATTAGCTCAGATTAGATCAGATTAGAGTTTAATTCCTGATTATCCTTTCATTTTCCTTTCAACAGCGATTAGTTAGTGTTGAAACAATCTATTCTCTGTCGTCTGAGTCAGCTGGCTCGGTCCCTGACTTTATCTCAAAGGATTTGCAAATCTGAACCTATTGTTTTCATAATACTCACAAAAGGTTCTCTGATCGTTCTCTTGCAGGCTCTCATGCAACAATATAGCTCCTCATGTAACTTGGTGGATTTTCCTCCTTTATGGTGCTTGTGAGATGCTTTGTTTCTACAAAAGAACATCAAGGATTGAGTTTGGATAAAGATTCTTGAAATATGAGGAGCAGTGTCTCATCCCAAGACTGTGAACTGCTCCCATACGCAGCATCTTGAAATTACACTGTGATGTATACTGCTACTCAGCTCTCTACTTCAGGGACTAGACGCCTGCATTGAAATGAAAAACAAAACCCCGACGTGCACAAAGCAGAGAAACACACAAACAAGTCCAGAGTGTAGAGTACAATCAAAGGATGTTCATTAGAAGGTGATCACTTCTGTCTGGCCACTTCATTGATCAGATGCCCTTATTTCTTTCATCGAGCACAGAGCGACTTTACTTTGGTAAAAACACTCACACACTGGCACAGTTTGGCTGCTGCAGTCTACAGATAGAAACTCGAAGCTAGACGATTTCCCTATGGAGCTCCAAAGATGCAGCATATCCTAAGCGTGTGTGTGTGTGTGTTTGTGTGTGTGTGTGTGTGCGTGTGTGTGTGTGAGTGTGAGAGTGAGAGTGAGAGTGAGTGTGAGAGTGTTTGCACATGGAAAAAGAAAACAAGGACGAGAAGCGAATATGTGAGAAAGGAGAGACAGTTCTCTTGGACAAGACGAGACACAGAGACAGTGTGTGTGTGTGTGTGTGTGTGTGTGTGTGTGTGTGTGTGTGTGTGTGTGTGTGTTTGTGTGTGTGTGTGTGTGCGTCTGTGTGAATCTGCCATCCTGTGGTTTGTTGTTTTTTGAAATTGTTTCTCTTTCCTCTTAGCTCTTGTTCACTTTAGGGAAGTAAGGAAATCTGATTTGTTTTGTTTGTCAGCAGGATAGTTCAGCCTCGCTGCCAGATTTCAGTACAACTATGACGAAAGTGATTGTTTCTGTTTTAGATTCAGACCCAAAACCTCCAATATGTGGCCATTTATTAAAAAATATTTATACATCATAACTCCAAAAATGTTAGGTGGAGAATTCACTAACTTCACTAAAAAACTTACCAACTTTTAATTGATGTAAGATATTTCATTGTTTACCAACGTGTCACACTGCAACATAAGTGCTGCACATCTGCTGATCTAACCAGGGAAAAGACAGCCAGAATGCAATAAACCATTAAAAGCCGACTGGAGGGACTGAGTGAGGAGAAGAAAGACAGGGAGTGACAGACTGACTGTGAAAAGAATAGATAGAATGAAACAAAGTCAGACACCGGAAGAGAGAGAGAGAGAGAGAGAGAGAGAGAGAGAGAGAGAGAGACGAGAGAGACGAGAGAGAAAAGATGAAAGCTCTGTTGAGTTCAAAGTCCCAGTTTGGCCTCAAATCTCTTGTTACCATGGTGATTCAGCTGCTGATGCGGCGTCCCCCTGGGACTCTGTCCTAAAGAGAGAGAGGAAGGGCGAGCGAGAGAGCATTGCAAGAAAGAAATAGAGAGACAGAGAGAGAGAGAGAGAGAGAGAGAGAGAGAGAGAGAGAGAGAGAGAGCGAGAGAGAGAGAGAGAGAGAGAGAGTCAGAGCACCACAAGGACGAGGAGGACAAACTAACATAGGTGTGTTAGACAAACACTGCACTGTGTACACAACACACACACACTGTGGACTTTGTGATGTCTGCTAAATTTAAATGATAGTGGTTGTGGATGTTAATCACACAGCTTTTTCAGTTCTTGTACAGTTTGAAATGTGTGTATAATGACTCACCGATCTTATAACATATGAATGCTTCTGTATTGATAGACGTTCACACCGTGAATGTGATCAAGCTGCTCTGGTGTCCAGTTAGGATGTTCTGATGAATCATAAACCACCAAACACAGATATGGTTATGGTGTTTTTTGATGTCTTAGAATGTCCACATGTCTAAGTTTATATTTTCTTCTTCTCGTTCATGAACCTTGTGTTGCACATGTTCCTGTATGCATCAGATAAATGAACTGCAGCTTCTCATTCTCCTGTTTATTCTGAATCATCTTTATCTGCACAGATGTTGCATCATGTATCATGTATCATGTGTCATCACATATCACATGATACAGTGATATGGATGGTAAATACAACACGGAACATGAACACAAATGAGGTGGAATGTCAGATTTCAGCCCAAATGATGGACATACATACATACATGTCACATACAGTAACGGAGCAATAATTGCTCTCCCTCTCTCACCTCCCTCTCTCTCTCTCTCTCCCCTCCCTCTCTCTGTACCCTCCCTCTTTCTCTCGCTCTCTCTTTTACTCCTCCCTCTCTCTCCCTCTCTCCCTCCTCTCCCTCTCCCTCTCCCTCCCCCCACAGCTGTCTCCTTCATGAGAAACAGTGCCTCATCATTTGGATTTGCCGTGAGTTCCACTTCCATTCTTCCCTCCATTTGCATGAATCAATTAGTCACAACTTCTCTGATCTCTGTGATTTATTAATAATTCCCGAAGCCAAAGCACTAGTGGTCCCTTTGTCTCCAAGGTAACGAGGCAGAGAGGAGCAACTAGGCGTAAGGTCTTGTTGTGTCTTCCTAATAGATGTACAGTCATTTCTGCTTTCAACTCTACTTTTTCCTGGAAGAGACCAAAAGTCCATAATGTACAGTTTAATTATTCTATCCATGATGTATTGCTGTCTTTGTTTTGGGACATCAGATTCTCAACTGAAGGTAATAAAACCCTTCATGCTACTGTTAATAATAAGGCCACTGAAATGAATCTTAAGTCAGAATTAATAAGAGTAAGATGAAAGTCAAAGCGCCCACATCGCCAGTGAGGTAAATTAGTATAACATGATTAAAATGTTCTGAACTCTAATCTGCAGTGTTCACTGTATCATTATTCACAATGGGTTTTAATTAGTAAGTGCTTAGCTGCCTCTGACAGTTTTAATAAAGCAGTAAAAAGATAATAAGAAGGTGTGAGTCATTGCAATGTTGACAGTCATTATGCTTGGAAATGAACTTTAAGCTTAAATAGGTGGAATAATGATCATGCAGAGCTGCATAGACACGCCCACCAAGTCAGAGGCCAGCCTGGCTTTTTGCCTTAATGAGACAATACTTGATCTGATCTGTTTTCACTCAGTGTGAATCACAGCATGACTCATGTTTGGCTCAAATGAAAGCATTGGAAAGGTTTCCTAATAAACCTTATCTGAAAATAAAAATGTGGAAATATGTATGAATGGCACCTTAAAAAGATGGTAATACAAGAACTTGTTAATTCTTAAAAGTGCCACCAAACAAATACAGAGCTGCTGCCAATTAACTAACTATTTGTAACAAAGTTCCTCTCTGTAGACCAGCAGTGTTACAAAGCATCTGTGAGCATCTCCTCAAAGTTTCCAAACCTTTTCCCTGCTTCTCTGTTTGTGTTATAGTTTAATGCCACGCTGGACGTCCTCTCATCAATCATTGTGCTTTGGCGTTACAGTAATGCAGCCGCCGTGCACTCTGCACACAGAGAGTACATGTGAGTACCAAACACTGTGTGTGTGTGTGTGTGTGTGTGTGTGTGTGTGTGTGTGTGTGTGTGTGTGTGTGTGTGTGTGTGTGCGCGCGCGTGTGTGAATCTGCGTGACTTGAATCAATTCAGGTTTTCCCTCTCCAACTGCATCTGAGCAACTGAGGTTCTTTGCTTCAGTCTGTATTCATCCATCTGTCTATCTGTTTATTGATCCTGTTATCCTTCCTCATCCTCCTTCATCCTCCCATCAGTCTTTCCTCTTCAGATATTGTCGTATGGTCTCGGTTTGTCTCTCAATCTCAGTTTACTGCAAGTCTGTTTCGGATGTTGCTGAATTAGTTCACAGCCTGAACACAACATGTAACCCACATAAACAGGCCACGACACTCTAAGTCCCATGATCAGGGACCAGGAGGAGCATCAGAGATCATAAATGGAGAATCTGAATAAAAGCAGAATTCAAATAAGATTTACATTCTATTCAAAAAAGATAGAAAGACACAACAGATGTAAATACAGGATAAATGGGTCTAAAGTCGTCCATCTCTCACACATGTATTCAAAGCACCGTGCACCATCTTATCTGTAGCTTTTGTTGATGATATTCAAGGCTACAATCCTGTCTTTTAAATCCGACCTTGGGGAAACTGATTCCTTAGTCTTTGCTGTTTAAATCAGCGATGCACCGTCTCAACAGAACGCCGAAATCCAACAACACACAAGACTGTTACCTGATCAGATTCCTTCATTGAAAGAGGGAATCTGAACGGTCCTTTGTTTCAGCACACAGCCTCTGCTACTGTAACCCAGGCTCGCCCATCCATCAGCTCATCTGACAGACCTGTCAGCGTGTGTGCATCCTCAATCCTGCTCGAGTTACAGCAGCACCTCTGCTTAGCTCAGTGTTGTCGCCAGTGATGAAAGACCCACGCGCTTAAAAGCCAAAACACACACCCGCAAATACACACATCCTGGTGTACAGAAGCATTTAGTACGCAGGGATCGATTTTTATCTGACACCGATATACGCACACACTTACAGTAACTATTTGCACACGCAGAGGCGGCCCTAGCTTTTTAGGGGGACCTAAGCGGTATTTTAAAAATGGGGCCCCCTTAAACACCCCACCCCTCTTTACTGAAGTGATATCAATACATTTAAAAACAGGCTCCAGGTCGCCCTCTTGTGGCCGCCACTTTTGTCGTAATTTGTCCACGGCCAGCTTGCATATTTGCTCAGAACTGACTGATGAGCTAAATAAAGTGAAAGTGAATGGAGGAGGTAAACATGCACATCTAGGGTATATTCAAATTTACAGCATAACACCGCTTTTCATTTTGCTCCGTCTCTCCAGTGAGAAATCTCCTGTTTTATTCCCAGTTTCTACCAAAGGCATTTAACTACCAACTCTCCTGTCACAGTCAATAAAGGTGAAACATCACTTTCCTGCTCCTCTTGCCGTGCTGTGCGGCGTTAGTACAGTAGATGGGAGATGGATGTTTGCGGATGTGTCAGAGGCAGAGATAGATGACGTGGCAACAAAGAGGCCGCGGAGACGCACATCTCATTCTGCCGCTGTCAGATCAGAGGCGTGTGAAGTCAAAGTCGGCTGTAACAACTCATAAATTAAAATAAAAGTGTCCAACCTGCAAGAAAAACACTTCACTGCAGCCAGCTCATCCGATACAACGCTTGCATGCTACACTGAAACTGGTGTGTAGCGTTTACACTGATGACTGATAATTCTGCACTCATGTGATGAAGAGAGGCAGTAATTAGTTTGTTTGTTCATCAAATAATGCGACAAGACGAATCAAAGCTCTTTCATGTCACACATCTCAAACAAACAATCATTTCACATAACAGATTTATGTACTTTTAAACATGTTTTTAATGGCCATTTAATGTTTGTGTGTGTGTGTGTGTGTGTGTGTGTGTCTCCGCAGAGCATGTGTGGTCCTTGGAGTCGTGTTTGTGCTTTCCTCCTTGTGTATCGTTGGAAAGGCCATCCACGATCTATCTACCGGGCTGCCACCAGAAGTGGTAAGACACACACACCCGCACGCACCCACACACAAACACACGCGCACACACACACACACACATTCACCTTATACCATCATGCAAACACACTGCTGTTCAGTTCAACGTGTACTAACTATTCACACACAACCATACACTCATATACACACACATACACACACACGCACACACACACACACACACACACACCCCTCGTCACTGTGAGGTAAAGATCTTTTTATAGCCCTGTGTTTAGTTCTTCTGACATCATAGTGTTTGTCTCCTTCCTTCAGACTTTTGCTCTTTTTTTTTCTCTTTAACACACACACACACACACACACCCACACACACACACACACACACACACACACACACACACACACAGACACACACGCACACACACACACTCCTACTCTACCCCCCCTCCCAGCTCTCTCTGGAGGTGTATGAGAAACACATCTCAAAATAGTCTGATCTTTCTGTTGCCGGGGCACGGCTTCACTCTTCCGTCATGTCGTCTTCTCCTCTCCACTCGTGCGCTTTGAACTCGTATTTGGTTTGTAAATGATTGAACCGTCACCATCTGCCCACTCCACTAACCAAAGAAGACGCTTTGAAGAGGGAGGCCCTGCCTTTATCCTGCCAAGATACCAAGTTTTGCAGAAGAGATATTTGAAGAAAAAAAAGGAAATCACATTTTACAACTATAGGAATGCTTTGGATCATTGGTGATGGTTTGCTACAAACGTACAGCTGGAGGTTCCTTAGATACAAGTCAGGTGAGGTGAACGCAGAGGAACAGGCAGTGTTCACATTCACAGACAGACATGACGAAAAACACTTTAAAAGAAGGACAGCAAAGAGCTGGAATGCGTCGCTGTGTACAAGACGAACCGACGGAGGGCGACAGCGGAGGTGTTTGTATGTGTGTGTCTGTGTGTGTGAGTCTAAATGAAAGGAGGAGACAGATGTGGGTTGGGCCGGTGGTACTGGAGACGTGTGTTTGATGCTCCGCTGCCATTATGGTAATAAAAGCTGTGGGTGTAAAGTCTCAGAGGAGCTTCCTGACAGCAGAACGTTACCTCTGTCTGTCTCGCTCACATGCTCTCTGTGTTTACTGTCACCATCTGCATCCTCAGCTACAACCCTCCCCTCTACTCGCATCCTGACTGGCTGCCATTCTCTATTCTAGGTCACTATATGCATATAAGTGTTAGACTTAATAACATAACAATACGGAATATGAGTGAATAGCTGATATGTCCGTCTAAGATTGGCTGTAATAAGGCAAGTAAATATAAAAAGGAGAAGTTTTGCCAAAGCATCCTTGTTTAATGTGTCATTGTTAGTCCATCTAAAGCAGCCAACATTCTTACTGTGTGATGTCATTGTTTCCCTATAAAGAGGTAGATTAGGAGGCATATTTTTATTTTCACAGCCAGTTGTACTGTTCTGCAACGCACTCGAACAAACTTAGAAATGTTTAAATAAATAATAAAGCCTCAGTCCGAGCTTTGATCTGCTGTAGCAGCAGATGCAAGGAACAGATTGTTAATAGTTGTGTTAAATAAGGAGCTTTATCTTTGCTTTTCAATCCCTCCATCTGCTGTATTGACACACACGCACACGCATGCGCATGCGCACACTCACACGCACACACACACAGAAACACACCGGACACACACACACACACACACACACACACACACACACACACACACACACACACACACACACACACACACACACACACACAAACTTGTCAGTGTGAATAGTAGTCATGCAGCAGCCTGAGGCATATTTACCTCCATCCAGCAGGTTATTTTTACACCCCCGCGTCTGTTGAGAGGCTGGTTTGTGTGTCTGCAGGATAACACAGAAAGTTATGAAGCAGTTTGGATGAATCCTCAGGGTGGGGGAGGGAAGGACCGGGGCCAACGAGGAGGATTTGAATGATTTCTAAATATTGGTAGAGAAGCGTTTTTGTTTGTTTACCTTTCTGGCGGTTATGTAATTTGCCAAACTCAATGGAATAATCCACATATAGTCTATATATATATATGTATGATTCCTGCCTATCTCTCTGCTCCCCTCCTCCACACGCTCACCCCTCCTCATCCATCTCCTATCACGTCTTTAGCACATTCTTTTTGTTGGCGCCTCATATTTGCTGTTCATGCTCTTCGCCGCCTCTATCAAACTGTGAGCTTATTGGCAGAATCCATCTCACTTGATGAAGTCTTCATCAAAAAGCAGTCAGGGGTTATTTATCAAACCAGCAGTGGTCTCTGTGTGTGTGTGTGTGTGTGTGTGTGTGTGTGTGTGTGTGTGTGTGTGTGTGTGTGTGTGTGTGTGTGTGTGTGTGTGTGTGTGTGTGTGTGTGTGTGTGTGTGTGTGTGTGTGTGTGTGTGTGTGTGTGTGTCTGCCTGCATGAGGAGAACAGGAGGGAGGGAGGGAGGGAGGTATGAATCTAAGCTCAGAATCATTTATTTGTAATTGATTGATGTTATTGTTTCTCTTTTTGGGAGATTTAGTTTCTTTTAAGTGTGTTTTTAAATGTGCCTCAAATATAACTGCAGCGGCGGCGGCGGTGGCAGAGTTTCTGCTTCATGTGTGTCTGTTGCCATGAGGTTTTGGAGCTGCAGCGGGCACGCAGCATGGAAACAGAGAGCACGAAATGGGGAATCCTGATTCGCGTCACGTTCAGTGTTGCTGCTCTCATGGCAAGCTGTCTCTGTCAAGTGCCTGATTAAAAACGGAGAGGCGAGATTGGCTTCCCTGACCACAGCGCTGGAGGGAAAAGGGGCAGCTCACACACAGCACACGCAGAGGCACGCACACACACGCGCACACACATACACACACAGACCAATGTGCAGCAAATAGCCTCAAAGCCCTGAGATGAAAGATTGAAGGCAACAAAGACAAATTCAGTTTGAAACACATGCAGCATTATCACGACAACTCACTCGCACACAACTTTTCTCAGACATGCACACAGACGTGAACATTAATCAAACGGAGACACATTTATTTATACACAGACAAAAGCGCTCCTCATACACACAAAACGCTCACGCACAGCATTCTGTTTCTTAAAAAAGAGCAGAAAGTTTCCTCGCGTCTATTTCCTATTAATGTGTCGCCAATTAAGAACACAGCAGGATGTGGAATATGAGCTCTGATCATGAGCTGCAGTGTTTTCAGACGGTGGACGGTGAGACTGTCTGCGCTTAGAAAAGATTGTAAGAAAAAGGTCATAGCGCAGATTTATGAAACGTTTTCTACAGAGATGTGTCGGGTTTGGTCTTCATCGTCTCGTTGGTTCAAATTGTGATCAGCGGGCCGCTCATGAACAACAACGAATGCGAGGTTGCGGACATTTTCGGAGGTGCTTTAGCTCCGTTGATGGTTTTGGAGAATCTCATTACTTCCAAATGATATTATTCTGAAGAGTCTGCGGCGCGGCTGAAAGGTGCAGTCACAGAAGGTTAAGGTGTCTCTTACAGCGCTGTTTCTCTCTTCCCCCCTCTGCTCTTCTTCTTGTTCTGTCTCCCTGTCGGCCCAATTAAAAGGCCAAGCGAGACCCTGAGGCGTTATTGGTTTTTGCTGATTCTTAGCGAGGCTGGAGACGAAATATACCAGATGCCCCCGACGCCTCTCACAGACTGACATCATCTCTATGACCTTCAGTAGATGCACTGAGTCAAACTCGTATAGATTAATAATGGGAGCTGACAAAAAGCTAAGGGGGTTATTGTATCAGGCTCATGCTGTAATGTCGATGCTATCTGTTTGTCTCCCTGTTTTTCAGCTTTCGGCTTCTCCGTCTTGATGTCTGTTGTCTTCTTGTCTTTCTTTAGGACGATTTCCTCTTCAGCGTGTCCATAGTGAGCGGACTGGTGTGTGCTGTGCTGGCTGTGGTCAAGTTCATGCTGGGGAGAGTGCTGACCAGTCGGGCACTCATCACTGATGGTAGGGGGTACACACACACACACACACACACACACACACACACACACACACACACACACCGTCTACATTCAAATAGTTTGGTTGGAAAGATTGGAGTTCACTACAATTCACCACAATTTGTCGAGCTTCAGGCACAATGTTCCGTAGTCTGATACAGTTATGCAATGAACTCATAAGATCGCTGTTACCGGGCAGAAAAACACAGAACAATGACTGAACGGCTCCTAGGATGATCTGGGAAAGACCAGCCCAGGAGTCATATTTTCTGAATACCGACTGATGGAAATGATGATGGATCTGCTCTGCCTGCTGCTTTTTATCACTAAACCAAGAGTTGACGCCACGGCAACGGCAGCAAACCAGTGACATCTAGGGGCGTCTGTGCGTAACTCCATAAACAACCAAAATTAAGAAGAGAGAATCAATTGACAGCGTTGAACATACACTAAACAACTATCTGCTTTATATAATGTTCTATATTTATCTTTATATTTTAGATTGTCAGGATTTATTTCCACTTTTTACTCCTTTGCATCACATTAATATTGACCTTGGATAATTATTACCATGTTTAAATGAACACAAATGTTGTCAGGTTTTAACCATGCTATAAATGGCGAGTGAAGAGAAGTTGTGTGCATTTGTGTTTGTGTGTGTGTGTGTGTGTTTTTCTGCCTCTGTGCAGCCTATGGGTCATAACCATATTGGGACTGTGTTTTCCATTCAATTCCCCTTAATAGCCATCGACCTCCAACACACACACACACACACCCACACAGACTACATGCTGCTATCCCCAAGTCTCGAAACACGCAGAGCATCAATCCAATAAGCCTGAGGTTGCTGTTCTTAGAGGCTGGATTTATTTCCCTCTAGACCTCCACACTTGCTACAGGCGAAAGCAGAAACCATAGCAGCTTTCTGCTCTCACCCATGGACAATGTCACTTAAGCTCACCTATTCTTTATACAGCTGCAGCCTACAGTTCGTTAAAAAAGAATAAATCATTAAAAAATGTTTCTCCTGTCACAAATAACCACTAAGCGTTCGGTCTTATATTGCTTTCATTGGGATATTTCTCTGTTGTTGTGAAATATTTTGGTCCTATATCTCATGTTACACACAGACAGACAGACTTTAACCTTCTAATTCACAATTTAAACTATTGAACAGTCACTTATGCATCCTGTGATGTACCATGTTTCCTCTTTTTAGGATTTAACTCCATTGTTGGATCCGTCATGGGTTTCTCCATTCTGATCAGCGCCGAGGTCTTCAAGCACCACCCTAATGTCTGGTACCTGGACGGCTCCATAGGGGTTCTCATTGGACTCATCATTATGGCATATGGAATCAAGTAAGACAGCAATTCTATTTTTGCTGGATTTGCTTTTGCAGGCGGGAGTGGGACAATTAAGGTATTGGTTATTGCGGGGAGTGGGCCGGAGTGGGAGCTGCACTGTAAAATCAATCCTACCAGGACCTCCAAGTTATTGATAACGTGAGCATTTAATCAAGTATTCTGCCTAAATGATTCAGACACTGAGACTTGATCATTGGACTTTCATACACGCCTTGCATCAAAATGCCTCCCTGTTATCTGAATATGCTGTCTGCATTGCGATCTGATCCCAGTAAGTGGGCCATCACGCTGTGTACAGCCATCCTTTCTTCTCTCTCCGAGGTTATGAGTTATTTATTTATTCATTAATAACTCATAATGTTTATGCTCGGGAGCGCCACACCCACTCACATACTGGAGCCGAGGAGGAGGCGGGGGGGCACATTTACAGCTTTCACACATTTTTATGAAAGAATGTTACTCTGCTGTCTGTTCAGACCCTGTTTCTGTCTCCACAGACTCTTGGTGGATATGGTTCCCCGTGTGAGGCAGACAAGAAACTACGAACGCTTTGAATGAGAGACCTGTGTTGACCTGAGGACCAGGTTCACTCACACACATGTACACACACACACACACACACACACGTACACACAAACACACACACACACACACACACACACACACACACACACACCTGGCTGCCTCCTGCTCCATGTGCCCTCTTCTCTGTCTTTCATGCACACATTACAGGTATAAACATATGGAAGCCACCCACTCCAGCTCCCATACAAACAAATACACGCAGATATTACATCTATAGTCATTCACCTATACACTCAATCTGCATTCATCATCATTCATCAACATATTACTGATGTCAGCACACATGTATGAGAGACATGTCTGAGAGACTTTGAGAGAATACAACAGCATTCAAAATCATTTCTCTGTGAATCTACCAAAATTGCTAAGAAGGAAAGAAAGAGTGAAGTGAAAAGGAGGAGAAGCTCATCACATTCCTGTCTGTCAGCAGGAGCTTAGTGTCTCTGTGGTGCTGCATTAAGACCATCATCATTTACACTGTGTAACACACGAGAGTATGTGGATCCCCGCTGTTTGCCTCAGCTGTTGATGAAGGGAGATTTGTCCATGAAATTCATCAAATAATGCAGACTTAAAGTGAAGTGATGTTAAGGCAGGAGCTGCGCCTGGTATTACTTTATTTTTTAGTGATTTTACAAATGTATTTTAGGAAAGATATTTTTAAAATGCTCACATTATATGCAGAGGATAGATTCTGTTTCCCTGTTATGCCTAAATTTATATTTTCGTTTATTATCGAGTTGAGATGTACCCCTCCACTTTAAGACTTAAATGCCATCACTGCTTTAAGTACAGACGCTATTCTGCGCACCATTTTTGTTGCTGAGCAGACAAAATAGACAGACACAACAGATGACTACAAAGTCAGCACTCACTTGAGTTGCCAAAGCAACATTAACAGCTTGAAAGTCTACAAAGAGAAATAAATATAAAAGGAGACACTAAGGACAAATATGGCAACAAAAAAGTCTTCTGACGTGTTTATATGCTTATTCTAAAGCACAGCCTACTGCAACCTGAGTTCAGTAATTCTTTATACTTGGTTTATTGCTGTGAATTATTATATTTGTTAGACTTTATTTCAGGGTATTCACATATTTTTCTTTCGTTAAATGACCTTAAACCTATTTCAGTGCCATACATATACTGATCAGGTTTCATTTGCAAACAAATCTTTGTTTATATCATTTCCTTAGTTATTTGTCAAAACTAATTCAGTATTTTTTGCCAGGCAACAGCAATCAATAGGTGATCTGTAGTAGAATCCAGTATAGATAGGAGGCTGATGATTTTTGGGGGGCGTTTAAGATGGAGAAAAGGTGTTGCATTGCATCGTGTTATGTTCTAGCTCTAACTCCTTTCAGCCTTATGGATTTATGGATGCAAAACCACTCAACGCTGCCAAGATGTTACATTTTTTTTCCTGAAACATTTGCTATTATTGTTATTTATCATTTGCTGTATGGAATGTCGCACTGAATCGAGTCGGGGGTATTTATTATTCCAGATTTTCCCCTCTACCACTGGAAGAGTTTGACACAATGACGTCTCAGTGTAAAATGAGAGGTCAAGCACAATGAGGAAGATAAGTCCACCTATGCTGATCTCATTTACATATGCATAACATGACAGATTTACAGCGACAGTGTTTGCTCTTTGCATTAACATTACTATTCGTTGATACGTGCATTACAAAGAACGTAAATACAAACTACAAAATCTGTAAATATGTTGATTACACTGTTTGGGTGCATCAGTAGCAATAGTCAGAGTAGTCATAGTATTTTATGGCCAATGTAAAAGGCTTTTTGGAGTAATGAACTTATATTTAAAGTACAGGATGGTCAGTGTTCCATAGTTAAAATGTTTACTCTATAGTGCTTATATTGTACAAGACATTTGACAGGTTATTGTAGATTATTGGTGACATGAAATGACAAGTGACTCTAGGTTCTTGCACTGTAAATGATGAACATCTCAGAGTGGGTGTAGGTGTGGGCAGACGCTGCTCTCCAAGGCCAAAAGGCTCAAACTGATGTTTACAGAGAAGAGGCACAATAATATTTCACATTCTTATTATTTTAAACAATTTTGAGGCAAATTATTAGCTTTCATTCAGTCCTGGAAGGGGTTTTGAAGCTATTGATAGACCACAACAGGAAACATGTCTGATTTTAGGATTGGTGAAGAATAACACCATCTCACACTGTCAGATCCAGATCTACATCTGAAATCTGACTAGTTACTCCCTGGACTATCGAGGTTTGTCAGAATTCTCCTCATAACCTTGAAATTCTCACAATCCTGCGAAGAAAACACCCCAAATATACAAGCCCACTATGTCAAACATCAGTTTATGTATAAGCACAAAACTCCACTCATCCATAAATGGGACATAAACGGCACTCCTTCCTTCTCCAGTCTGCACGTAATAGCGCTTTGAATGTGACTTGTGAGCCCCCTTCTGGTTGTTCAAAAGTATTTAATGGAGTCTAAAGGCATCATTCTGCCCTCAGGCTGAAAGCAGTGGAGCCTTGGAGGGAGAGGTTGTGTGTGCCTACATCCCCTCTGCACTGTAATTATCAACTGACTTTGCAAAAGTGCAAATTTATGGGTGTAATCCTTAGTTCCAGCGTGTGAAGAATTAGAATGAGCTCTAATCTGAGGGCGTGAATTAATTCGCTCCACTTCAACTCACCAACAGCACACTGATTTGTAATGTCTCCCCTCTCCGGTGCATAGAAGACAATCTCTACAACGACTTATTAGCAGAGCACAGTGTTTACATGCTGATAACCACCTCACAAGGCACAAACAAGCATCATGAATTGTGAGAAAAACTGTATCCCTCAAGCCCGTTGCTATTTAATGCTGATGAATTTCAACAAGATGAATTTATTGTATTTTAACTGGCTTAACAAAATGCTTATATAATCTAATTTTCTACCTCTTTTCATTGCAGTTAGTGTTTGTTTCTTTTTCATCTTATTGTATTTTTTTTTCATTTATGAGCACATTGCCGTATGTATGGATGGATGTTCAGGGTTTTGTGACTTAAACTCATTATAAACAGTTGATCTCTGGGTTGTCATCGCTGTTTCAGAGCAAAAGCTAAGTTACATTCCAGGCAGGCACTCAATTATTATTCATTAATTTACCTAAATATCTATCTTGTGAGTTTACACCAACATCAGATTGATTGCTTTTACCTGAAATGCACACAAACAAATCAAGATTTTGAAGAATTAACTGTTTTTGCTTATGAACAGCAATGACCTGCACAATGAACCCCAAAGTTGAGTCCAAAATGGGAATTCTTTTTTTTTTTTTTTTTTTACCATACCTTGTGAAATTTTTACAAGCCCTATAATCTACATAAAATATTCAAGGTTTATGAAACATGTGTTCTGAATGTGTGTTTGTTTGTATTCAAAAAAGCAAAACCTGCCAATATTTTAGAAGTCATGTAGCTTATTGTTCTGCTGTGAATCATGTGCTGTATGTTGTCATGGTTTTGCTCCTGGTGCCATATTGCTGCCTCGTATAGGAGCCTCACCAGTGTATTCTGCACAGTGCTCCTTTGACATACAGTATCTGAAGGGAAATTTGTCTGCGGCTTCCAACACATTTCTACCCTATACAACCTGGACTGCGTCGCCTCTTTTACCCAACAGATGTACAGATTATAGCTGCTCTGAAACTGCTCCGAAATCTGCATTATGCAGCTCGATCACCTGTGCCAAATTACTGAGAACATGTGTCCACTCCAGATGTGTCTTTTACTCGTGACTGCATTGATGAACTTAAATCAAACTGGAACAGGCACTGAGTCCTTCCTTCCACTATATTTCACTGAATTCTGAGAGCAATACAGCAGTGCTAACCCTTTCTCTAATGCTATTGGCTTTGCATGGGCTTGTAAAAATCCTTACAGCTTACACACACACACACACACACACATCATTGCAGATACACTCACACAGAAATATGTAACTTAATTTCCAGCAAGTCTGACCATGTAACAAAATTGTTTGTACAGTATTCAGTGGTATTACAGATGCTGTAAACAGTTTATTTATGTAACAGAACAATGAGGAACCTCTTTGTCAAAGAGCAAAGATTTATTGATGAATAAAGTTTTATCCTGCTTATTCGCCCACTCTGTTGACTGCAGACAATTTCAGACTATTCTTGTGGAGGAATCAAATCATTCAAACTAGAAGACATGGCTACTGAATACCCAACATATTACACCCATTTATCATTGCTGAACATCCAGTTCCAAGTCCACAGGCACTGATATGGAGTTGCTACACCTTCCTGCATTGTTTTAACTCGATTATGGAACATGGCTGCAGGGTTTCACTTCGGTTCAGTGGTGATGTCAGGCACAGGGGTGATTAGGTTTGGTTCACTATTGTCTAAAACATTATTGCACGATGAAGCAGTAAGATTTCCCTCTGCTGTAAATAAGGGGAGGGGCTCTACAATAACAAACAGCCACACAACATAATTCGTTTTCCATCACAACTTTTGCTGAACCCATTTGTCCACATACTTTTGGCCATGCAGTGTATATCAATTAAAAAACTAATGGGAAACTATAAGTGAAAATGTTTTAAACTTTTACAAACAGACGTTATAGAGTAACTCATGTCTAATCGTATACATAGTAGACTGTTTCACAATCTCCATTGATGTGAGTGACAGTAACAATAAACTACAGTGTGAAGGATTCCTTTTACAGCTATAAATTCACAATTTCAGCTTTAAACATGAATGTAAAAGCATACTGGCAGCTATTGCAAATGGTAAAAATCTGAATTTATAACTCTATTCATGTGAAGCAACTCAAAACAGTTTGAGGTAGAAATAACTTACTACTTCCTATGACATATACTGTTTTAAATGTACAAACGTGCAGAAAGTCAAACACTGGGGTTGGAATACCTTAAGAATTGTATGTTAATTTCACCAATATTTCACCATCTGTGTTTATGCAAAACATCTGTGCAGTGTGTGAACATACAACACCCACAGAAGGGTTTGAGTCATAGGAGAGATTATATCAAACAGCTTCTGACGGGGTTAAATGCAGTGCCAACACTTTAGATGTACCGGTAGCTCGCATCATCACCACCTTATGCCGTTATGCTCCTGTGTGTATCAACTTCAGAAATGACTACAATATTGAATGTTAACAAACAGGGTCACATGAACCTGTTAAACTCTGTGAATATCAGCCAAGTCTGAGTACTTATGTATACAGATCAAGACTTCTCTAATGTCTCTTAATGTCTGAAACATTTTACCCTTCTGCAGCAGTTGATAATATAACAGATAGTAGTGTGAGCAGGGTTCAGAAGCTGCTTGGTATCTACAGCTTACGTAGCAGGGCTCAAGGTATGCTGGGAAATGAGACTCTGTTGTAGGAGTTTACTTGATTTGTGACTTTGGCGTGTGTTGTGTTGTGTTGTGTTGGCTGGGTGGAGTTTGTTGTCGTGTCGGTGTGGGAGCGGCTCTGTCTGCACAAGCCCATGTATCACTTGCATGCTGTGACATGAACAGCTGGTTTTAACGTTTGTTTGTATTGTAAAGGAGCCTGTGTCACTGTTTTGGTGTGATTGTTTTGAATGTTACCAAGCCTTTCAAAAGCCTTTGTGCACTTTATATGAAATACTGTTAACATCCCTGTATCCTTGATCTACTACAAACAAGACGGTAGTTTAAGCACATGGTCTTTGAGTCAACCCTATTTTAGTGCTGCTACACTACATAATGCGTCAGACTCCTCAATAAACGAGGCCGGATCTCATGAATTCCTGAAAGTTACAGTAGCACTGCATCGTTTTATCCAAAGAGTGTCAAGTCCTCTCATACGCACCTCGTACCCGTGTGTGTTAACAAGCAAAGAGTCCAGACTGACACGCACGCTCATACGTCATAAATGTCACTGCATCCACAGAAACATGCAAACTCAAATCAGGAATCAAACCCAGACATTTGTCGCGGTAATTGGCTTGAAATGACTCCACTGACACACCAGCTGTGCTACGCCATGCTGCAGATTTACCTTTTTTACATGTCTGGTAATATACTCAGGTATTTCTCTCTCCAGCGCTTAGACACACGCCTTGCAAAGTGCTTTCTGGTCCTTAATGTAGTCTCTACATGGGCAGACACGGGTCAGAGACGGGTCGGACCTCACGCAGCTGAAGAGCAGGGGATCAGACTGGAACAGACAGCGTTTATTGTGATTGTAGGCCAGCAGCACCACAGAACTGTCTGAACTCTCTGATGTCAGGCAATCTACTTTGTACCTGGGGAAAAAAGAGAGAAAAACATCAGTAGCTGCATTAAGTCAAGACGATCAACTTTGATTCAGGTATGTGTTTGTGTGTGTGTGTGTGTGTGTGTGTGTGTGTGTGTGTGTGTGTGTGTGTGTGTGAGAGAGAGAGACAGCGTACTTACTTGGCTAGAGCTTCGGCACTGTTGAGATGAGGGAAGAACGCAGGTTCGCAGATGAGCCCCGCCTGGTCGCATGCCTGTTTACAGGAAGTGCCCGCTTCTGCATTCACAACCTGAAGTGCGCTCAGAGGAGGCCAGCTCCCCTTGCCGCTGCAGAAGTCCTACAGATGACAGTGAAGTGCAGTTGTAATTGGATTTGGTGTGTTCGAGCAGGGAGAAGAGCAGAACTGTGGGGCTTTGATCACTGCGGTTTATGCCGGCCTCCAGTCATTCCTGCTTCAGACTCTTCCATTTCCTCCTTAAAATAGTCCATAGTTTGTCTCATACATGCATGCTGGCTCTATTCCCATTACCTATTTTTGTGAAAATTACTGGGATGGAAACCTAGCTGCTGTTGCGTTTGACCTCTGACAGATCTGTGATTGTTCAGGAGAAGGGCCTGATGTGACCAGATGAGATTTCCACTCACCTGTTTTTCCATCAGGACGTTGACCCTCTGTAGCATCCCCTCACATGTAAACTCATAGGGGAGGTAAGGCTCAATCTGAAACACATCAGCAGCACGTAGCAGCATTATGGAAGCATGTTCAATTGGAATGAACCGTAAATTGCGGGAGGAGTGTAATAGGTTTCCATGGGGCTCTGTGGGAAATAGTCCGTCCAAGGGTGCTTACACTTTGATTGAAGATGGCGTGGAGGGCTCTCTCTACATCCTCCAAGTTGTCCACATCTACCGTCCACACATATGGCTCTCCTATGGCCTCGGCGTAAGGATGCTGCGACGTCACCTACAGCATAAACTACATACATCATGTTTTCAGCTGGAGACACTGGGTTGGTGTTAACGCTGGACCAACCAGTGTGAGGTCAGAGAGGTTAAAGGTTATGTGTGTACAGACCACTGACCTCTCTGATGTTGGGCTTTCCATAGAAGAATTCAGTGTTCAGCCGACTCTTTGGGGGCTGCATCCTGGGGTTTAGGAAAGCACAGCCATTGGCTATGGCTTCCAAAGGGGCGGGGCCCTCATATGGGAAAGACAATCCCACAAAAACCTATAACAGACCAAAGACACAAAACAGACACCCTGATTTCTGAAATGAATAAATTAAATGAACAATGAGCCTCTAGGCCGTGTTGCTTGTTTGTCTTGCGAAATCTGGCAACACTGCTCCAGGTTTCGACTGCGTGTGTTCAATCAGTACAAATAGTTCTATCAGATGCATTTCCTTCCTGTCACCACATGGTGGAAGCAACAACCAGCATGTTCCAGGGTTGGCTCAGTGTTCAGACATGCACATGAACAGAGCGAGATGAGTTTGTGCCAACGCTCTGTGACAAACTGACTGACCTGACCCCATCACTCTCTACATAACTGGGTATAGAAAATGGAAGAAAGGACGGATGAATTATAGGAGGATGTGAATGTACAAGACACCTAGAAAATTATGAAAATTCCTCAAAAACAGCCACCTGAAACCTTCCACTGGATGTGAGCTAGATGAAATGTGTGATACTGATGGTTGGAACATGTCTGATGTTTTTAACAGCAGTTCAGAGGTCACATTCAGCTGTCAAGGCTTCCTGTCACGCTTTGTTTAAGTGTAAGCAAGTTTCCCAAACGTTCTGCTAAGTACCACGTAAATCACAGTGCATCAATGAACTAATGTCAGAGAAATTATTCTACTACTACTACTTTTTTATACAATGATACATCATGACATTCCATTGCTGCTTCTCACCTTCGGTTTCTTTTATTTTAATGACATAACAATGAATAAATGCATCTCCTTTATTCACATGCCATCGTGTTGGATCTTTACACAGGCTCTAGTTAAAGCAGAGCTTCACTTCCAAATTAGAACAAAAGTGTTACATCATCTGACAACTGTCCTCCAGATTCACAACTTTATATCTAATCTATCAACACACAGAGTTGATGGAAACTAAAGTTCAAATCGGCTGTCGATCAAATGTCCACCCACTCCTCTATTTTACAGTCTGCTACAAGACTGCTGTCATTTTGCAGATGAATTGAAATGATGGAATGTCTCAAAAAACTCTGACCCTTTCAATTGAACAAAAATGAGTGACTTGCATGGTTCTCAAGCTGACCTTGCTCTGCCGCAGCAGCTTCTGCACCTCGGCCCCTGTGATGATTCCATGGTTTTTCACATAGCTGGGAAGAATGGAGGCTTTGCGATTCACCGTCGCATGGACCTCAAGGTACTAATGGATGACATTCAGGTAAGCACTTTTGCCCTGCATGGTAATAGCAAGAGGGTAAGGTGGGGGGAAAAAAATCAATGGACACAGCAAATCAACCACTGTCATATTGAAAACTTGAAAGCAAAGATGGAATCCAGACTGCTGAACTCCTGCGCAACAAATAACAATCCAGTCAACAGCCACCAGTCCACCTGTTCCATTGTAAGCTTTGGTTTTGTGTACAGTGGAACAATAGTAGCCACCAATGTTACACGCCAACAGGAAATGCAACAACCACTCACAGTTGTAATCAATTTACTAATTAACTAATTGTGGACAGCTGCTCCAAAGCCGAGAGCTGTCAATGCTGTCAATGGTTTCCTCCATCATCCCATCACAATCTCCATCTGTGTTTACCTTCCAAAATGTGGCTGTTTTGCCGTACACCAGGGCCTGGTTAAGTCTTCTGGTGGTCTGGTGCAGCTGGTCCTCTTCAGAACTCAGTTGCCGTTCCACCGCAAAACCCAGGAATGTGTTGTCTGGTGTGTGAGCTGCTCCCAGTGAGATATTATTTATCAAAACATGATATAATAGAGAGAGAGAGAGAGAGAGAGAGAGAGAGAGAGAGAGAGAGAGAGAGAGAGAGAGAGAGAGACCTACGGAACATGGTGTAAAACTGCTTTGGGATCAGGTTGAAGCCACCAAACGGATTGAGAAGGTTGTGCCTGTTTGCCCAACTTTGGTTGTTGAAGTCCGGCTCAGTACCAAAGGAGTCCAGCACACGAATCATGCAGCTAGTTCACACACACACACACAAACCCACACACATAATTACATTCACAAGCACGCACAAAAAATGTAAATGTAAAAGCAACAGCACAGAGTCAAACCTTAGCAGGTATGTGTGCTCTGAGTGAGGCTCCTCATTATTATTGTTGCCTATTACCATTCCTATCTTAGCAGTGACATAGAAAAAGCAGACAGTCTCTGATTATATCACAAACACCTCCTGCTGGATCTCTGCCTACATCAAACTCAGTTTCAACAATTGTGGCAGACTCACTCTCTTTAGATTCCTGATCGCTACTTGACAGAACACAATTACACCAAATGACCAAAAATTCAAGTTTGTCCTAATTGCACACAAACCTGACAATCTAATTGTGTTCTGGACAACATCAGGCAGCAATGAAAGGCACAGATGTAAAAATAGACATCTCCGTCTCTGTGGTTTCAAAATGTCAGGAAATGGCCAAATGGAGGCATTATGTTGTTCATTCAAATCACTGTAAACAGGAAGACAAAGGCTACGCGAATGGTGGGTGGGGGGGATTCAGATACTTGGGATTCAGATACTTGCCTGCATTTGGGCAAAGGTTCTTGCAGAAAAGAGTTAATTTGTCTCAGGCCAATAATGTCTGTATAGATCAGGTTTGTGTCAGGTTTTGGACAGTTTCGTGGTTGAACACCCAAAAACCTATAAAAAGAAAAAAGGGCAGGTCAAACTTAGTGTGAACGCAAAATTAATTAAATGACAAATTCTTGCAATCTGCTATTTTTGCAGCCCGCAGGAACACAGGCTGATGCAAAGGCCTTCCAGCACACACTCACGCTCTGAGGTCAGGTATGGAGGCAGAAAGGTGAAGATGGTGACCTAGGATGTACAGCGTGGCGATGAGGTCACTCCATTGGACTAACTCCCCCAGGGGGCCGCCATGGAAGGCATTCTCCACTATTTTGAGATTCGACTCATTTGTCACCATACCAGGATGCACCAGGATCTGGACAAGGAAGGGGGAAGTCCATAGACAAATAAATGCTCGCTTTTTGATTCCGATTTGATTCAGGGTCCTGCCAGCAGTTTTTGCACGACCCTGAAACAAAGCGAATGCTAAAATCAATACCAGCGAGTGTAATTCTAAGTGGTTCTTGGTTGAAAACTATTTGGTGGAGTACCTGTTTTGCAGTCCGCCCTGTGAGGTTATATTTGGCTGACAGGGAGCGCCCGGCTTTGACCCAAACCTCTTCCATACTGCGAACCCTTTGGAGGATCCACTTGAACTCATTTCTGCTCTCCAGGAATGGATACAGACCTTTCAGACTCTCCCGTACCACTGCATAGCCAGACCCTGCAGCATGCTGGAAACCATACAATACGTCTCATTTCACACCATTGGGTTAACCTGATTTAGATTTCATCCAAATCTCTTTACAATTAGGACAGTCACTATCCACTAAAAATCCATTAATCTAGTGATCATTGCGGAATATTGATTGAGAAGTAGATCTTTGTATATGCATACACTCTGTGTGTGTATGTCCATCAAAGATTCTTACTGTAAGAGAGAAAAGGAAAAATCCAAACTACAAATTCCAAAATGCAACTGCAAATCATTTCAAAAATGAACTTAATGAAGCCAATTTGATATGGATATGATATTACAGTACATCATGCATTGCCACTTCTTATGTTTCACGTTGACTTTAGTTTTTGCTCTCACCTTCTTTATTTCTGGTTGAGTTGATGGTACTCTGCCTGGGAGGAGAGGACACCAGGACTCTACCTTAACAGGACAAAGAAAGGATGAGAGTCAGTTACACACAAACACACAAACACACACAAAAGCACCTAGGTGACATAGGCGAGTACCTCGCTGAGGTAGATGAGGATAGAGCACAGAGATCCATTCACCCCATAGCCGCTGTAGCAGGGATCAGACTTCCAATGCGCCGTCATCCACTGGAGCAAAGTCACAACATAGATGGCCACCACACACAAAGCACAGTAGATACAGCATGTCACGTGACCAAAAACACAGAACAGTGGAACAAAATGACCTCTGGCAGAGCGGTGAGAGGTTAAAGAGACCAGACTCTTTTATACTTCAAGTATGATAATCTGATTTTCACCTCCACTTTCTCTCCACAGTGTAAGAATCCATCTATGGATTGTGGCGTCTGGCAGGTTTCTTTATTTACGGTTTGAACAACTAAGGACAGAAACACAAGAAAGTCGACATAACAAACAAAATATGTTTGATACCTGAGATGCAGAGATGCTTGAGGAAGAGGCCCAGTGCCTCTTGAACTCTTGTGAGATCAGATCAAAACTTGTTTCAGGGCAAATGATTAGAGAGGCCAGTAACAGATACTCATGAATGATGAATGAAATCTAATCTTTGATTCATTACTTCATTCTGACTACACTTGGTGAGGAAAAATGTGGTGCAGAAACCACCTGTGTGTCCTGCAGGGTTAGTTTACCTGAGTGGATTTCCTTTGCTGGCTTGGCTTGTAGTTTTAAGAGTTCCTCTAATTGAGCGACTTGCTGTTGCAGATAGAGTTTGTCAGACTGCAGCACCTCATTCATCTTCTCTCTCATCTGTCCTTTCTCTTCCTCTGCCTCCATTCTAACCTGCAGTGCCTCCACTTCCTCTTTGTAGTTCCTTACCGGGGGCGGAGGAGGGAGGCCTGATGCTAGGAGATGATTTATAATCATTAAATTCATGAATTCAGTTTAATCAGTTAAAACAATTCATCTGCTTTGAAGAATTTCACAAGACCAAAAAATGCATCAAAGAATCATGGCAGCAATTATGCACAACTATCTGTCCCTGATTAGAGGACTCGGATTCTTGGTTCTTAAGCTTTATTTGACGAGAATAAAAACAAAGCCTATTAGAGGAAAGTTATCTTACAGTCTGGAGATTCCATTATGCCTTGCAGTATGTTCTTGAGATCATCCAAAAACTTGCTCGTCTTCCTCATTATTTCTAGAAGAGAAAAAAGGGGACGAAAAGAGGAGGAGCAGATATTTTGTTTCTTTTTGATGAGGGAGGGAGTAGTCGAGTGGGTAGAGCTTCCGCTTAAGAACCGGAGGGTTGCCGGTTCGAGTCCCTGCCGAGGTGCCCCTGAGCAAGGCACCGAACCCTCAAGTGCTCCCCCCTCTGCAATGGGTGGTAATATAATGTAATGTAAGTCGCTTTGGATAAAAGCGTCCGCCAAATGATCGTAATGTAATGTAATGTAATTAATGACTGAAAAGGCCATTGTCATTATTCTGCTGTGATTGTGCCCAGCAGTGAGCCTCCCCCTCCCCCCACCCTAACAGTCGTCTAACCTGCCTGGTAGGGGACATGAATACATTTGTAACCAAGGATTTATAAATACTTAGACCAATAAAAGGTCAATTAAATAATAAATATAATAAAATCAAATGAAATAACATTGGTATTAGGTTAATTTGCATTAACATAATAGTAGTTTACAATGTTGATTTTCCTATTTATCCATATGCGTAATATTCCTGCAGCAGTAACAGCCAATCAGTGTAATCAGTGTAGAGAGAGAGGGAACATAGAGAGAGAACATGTAGATCATAGAGTTCTGAGGGGGCAAATCTTTCAGTTCAATACAGGACAGACTCACTATACACACTTCAAGCCCACTGTCACATAGCCACAAGTCATAACCAGCACATCACTTTTACAGTATTTAATATCTGCTATTATTTGATGGATAGACAAACTACAGGGCTCAAGTTCATATAGTACTTGATTGGTGACTGTTACATCTATAACCTCTCTAAAGTACTGACTACACTACCAGTTCATCTGCACTGTATGCATAAAGTAGACAACTATATGCAGGACTTAATTTCTTTGATCTGGTACTAATATAAAAACCAATGGATTTATGCCGGTGCACACGTTTCATTCCTGTAAATGAATTCTGTGAATGTGCTACATATGTCTGAGATGATCCTAACACTGGCCAATGATTTGCTCCTGCTGCAAGCTGAGGCTCCTCTTTCATTTCACCATCACCATTTATGATGCTGAGAAGAACACTTGCAGGATGGGTGAATGTGACAATTCATAATGCGGTGTAACCTCTTTATATATTTGTTATAGACCCATATTGCAGCATTGCACAATTCTTCTCACCTCTAGCTGTGTTAACTTTCATCCTCTCTTTCCCGTGCCACTTCAAGCCGTTGCCCCTGGTCACACCAACCACCTCATTGTCAGTGTTGCTCTATAATTATGAAGAGACATTAGTAGTAGTAGTACTAGTATGAGAGCGACAGCAACATGTGGGGTCAGACATAATGGACACCCTACACATGACCACTTAAAATGACCATTTCCAGAGTCCGGACTCTCAAAACTATGAATATTGAATGAACCTTGATACTAACCCACATGATATAAGGCAAAATCAAACACCAGAGAAAACCAACTCCCAGCAGTACAAACAGCGCCCTCCACTGGCGCTTTGGCAGTCTTATCATCGTCCCAAAGAGCTTGTGGCTGTGTAGGTAAATATAAGTATGTTAGGTGGCATCCACATTACATGACAGCAGAGCATTATTTGAAGCTTGTAAGCTACCACCAAGTATTTCAGATCTTCTCTCGTTTTTTTTTTTCTCTTCACCAAAGCCTATAATGTGATCTGTACCTATTGATCATCATATCAGCATCATTGAAGTCTTCCTTGACTCTGCAAGGGCTGTCCGGCGAGTGACTGAGGGGTTGGGTGGGGTTTCAGGGTGGGATGTCCTCTCTCTGGTTCTTTTTTTTCTCTCTCTGTTACTCCCCTATCTCTCTCTCTCTCTCCCTATGACAACTCCAGTCTACTTGTACTCTACCTCAGGGTCTATGTATAAAGTTCAACAACAATAGTAGGGATAACACAACCTTCCTCCCTTGTCTCTGTCTTTCTCTCTCCTCTTTCCCCTCTTTCTATATAAAAAAATGATCTCCAAAATATCCTACACCTGTCATGTTCAATGTCTGCTGCAATAAAAACAAATTGCAAAAAAAGAAAAGAAATGCTTACCGTTTAACTCCTTTAGGCTCACAATCCCAGTTCCAGACTGCTTAGCTCTGCGTCTGTGTGATGCAGCAGATGAATGAATCTATCCCAATGACACAACCCGTTTACCTGCATAGTTGTAGTGGATTACACCTAAAGGAGAAGCTAACCTGTCTTTATCCAGGCCAACCTGTTTTCCATCCTTTACTGGCCAAAGCCTGAATATCTGTATGGTTATTCATCCGTCTGTTCTATTTGCAGATATAAAACATCTTTGTATTCGATGTTTGCTGTCATACACACACGTTTCAAATGTATACTCGAGACTGGTGTTCAGGGCCAGTTCTGGTTTGCAGACTGGTGTGCAGACTGGTGTAGAACATACAGTCCATTGTCAGAGGTGTAAAACGACTCCCTCTTCCTCAACGTGAAGAAGAGGCTGTAGGACAGAGATCAGACTAGACGAGAGAAACTTCCTCATGCTGTTTCACTCTCTGTGCACCAGAAGCCAGCTGCTCTGATTTTATGCTGCATGCCATTTGATCAATATAAATAGAAATGATGATTTGATTTGATTTGAACATGTTCAGGTATTATTCAAGATTTCTCTCCTTTTGATTTGTTTTGTTTTCCCTCTGTGTGTGCCCCTGTTTCTCCTGTCACAGCAGGAGAATGATGACTTTTGCAACTGATGGTACTAGGAGATCACGTGCCACTGGTGCAACAACATGAGATATAAATAAAGTCGAGTTTGTCCATAAAAAAAGGAGATCAACACTGATAACATGGTTACATTGTCTTGGCATTTCAACATATCTTTTTCTTTCTGTTTGTTCTCCATACGCCTTCATTCACATGTACATCACACATCATTGCTCTCTTTTTTGTTTTCCTTCTCTTCTTTTTCTTGTTTTATTTACTCAAAAATTGTCCCATGCCTGGTTGTTCATTGTAACACATAATGCTTTCTTTCATAAAAATATTCAGCTTTAAAAATTAACTCCAGAGTTGATTGATTCCCTTCACAGAACACACACACACACACACACACACACACACACACACACACACACACACACACACACACACACACCTAACAAAGCGTTTGTCTTTTGTTGAGTAGGTAAAAGCCTCTCACAAAGCACTCTGACTGCAGGTGGCTGAGCACAGACTGAACCATCACAAATAACCATTTATATGATCAGGTTTAAAGCCTTTTTTCTGTCAAATTTCCAGATGATAAATCCTGTAGTCTATGAGCAAACACATCACTAACACAGATTTAAAGACAATGAGTTTGACTTGAATCTATATACACAAGACTATATTTTAGCAATCGGTTTGAGATGATTTAATGTATATATTTTTTAAACAGCTTAGTTGTTGTCATCGGTCCCCACAGTCCAGACACATTTGATTTTGATCATTGATAAGTTCCTTATACCTCTCTCCTTAATGGTACCATTGGATAATCTGCTCCTATCGAGGTTTGGTGACATTCTTGCATATGACAACTATCCTGAAGGCCTAAAGCCTGAAGGCCTGAAAATGTTTGAATGGTTGTTCTGCCTCAAAGCCTGAATATTCTGAACATTTTGATGTATGAATGGTGTCTGTAGGTTGACGTATGCGAAAGTAGTTGAGTGCCAAAAAAAACCTACAATAGAAAACAGAAGAACAATAAGCCATAGACTGAGAGTTACTAACTGGGTTCTTAACTTTTTTTTCACAATTACTGGACACAGTGTCACTGGACACGTATATTTGTCCATCCATGGCTGAAGCTACAGTTTGAGGTTTCCCTTTGTTGCAGCTTGTGTACTGAAAGCTTGTGCAGATAATGCATCCACAACTTCTTCTCAGCATGACCATTAGGCAAACAGGCTTTCATTGAAGGCAGGGAAACGTGTGTGTGAGAGCCTCTTTACAAAGTCCTTTAAAAGAAGCACGTCAGCCGCCTAGGTGATGAAACGGACTGTGACTGCACGGAAAAATCTCAAGCTATAGATGTCCAGGTCTTTTGAAGTTGAAACAGATTGTCTGAGATGCTCCAGTGTGTTGTGCACAAAGAGACAGATTTACCCTGAAGGAGGAAACGGGTCTAGAGAGGAGCGATGGACAGGGTTGTCTTCCACCTCCTGTTCCTGCAGACTCTCTGCTGCCTGCCCGAGGCTGTTGTTACCTGCTCCAATGACCACAAGGCCTTTGGCGGCTCCTGCTTTGAGTTTGTCAGCATCCGCCGTTCTTTTTCAGGGGCCCAGGATTGGTGTGAGAAGAATGGAGGACATCTGGCCTTTGTCCCTGATGAAGAAACTCAGAATTTCCTTCAGAGGCACCTGGATGTTGAGAGCGACTGGTGGCTTGGAGTCGCGTCCACAACTTCTTCAAACGTGCAAGATCCAGCCACTACTGAAGGTGAGAGAGGAGAAATGTCAAACTGCAGAGAACAAAAATGTCAAAGTGCTAGACGACATTCTGTTTCTACCAGTTTAGAAAGCTAGATTGGGTTCAAACAAACATTTTTCATTGACATTTTCAATTAGTCTCTATTAGAAAAGAAAGAAATGTGAAACTCAAGCAGCCAGATCTGTGTATGTGTCTAATTGTTTACCATGAGTATATTTACAGTGTGAAAATCAGACCTGTGACTGACAAAATATTACCATAAATGGAACACATCTGCATTACCTGGGAGAAAAATCCATCACCGTTCTTCCTGCAGGGCAACCTACATTTACAAACAAAAATGTGTACAACTTACAATAAACTCTAGAACAGAGACACACAAGACTGTTGATGGCTGACAAAATTCATTCTGTGTGTGAATGTTTTACAAATAAGAAATGAACAGGCTGAATTGAAGAATGTGAACATTTAGTATGTTTGGACAAAATTATGAGTCTGTGGAGATAATGAGATGTCATAAAAGAAGAATAACAACAGAGTAGAAGTCAGTTACAGCTTGTGTCCTATTTCCTATGAATGTAATAAGTCAGTCATAAATAATACAACAATGACTATAATGACATACAGTATGAAATGTGAGTTGCAAACTTTTACTGAATTATCATTATCATCATTATTACAGGGCACCAGTTAGTTTAGAAACTCAAACGCTTTGTGCTCTGACCTGACCTGACTCATATCAGTGTGAAGGCGGTGACGGTATAATGCACTTCTACATCCCGATGTTGATGAATCCATGATTGAATGTCAGTTTCATAAACACGCTGCCTTAGTGAAGTCTTTTGTGCGATTCCTTTTAACCATGGATGTCAGCTTTATATTGTGTGTTTGCACTCACTGCGGCTAAAAACTGGTTGGGCAAATTTTGAACACTGTACCTAGTCGCCGCACAAACTCACTATGCTGATTTTTAATGTTTGAAAAATAAATGTTGACCTCTGAGTGTAATAACCAGAGCTTCCTTATTTGCAGTTTGACCTTGAAGCTCATTAGTCTAAGTTTCAGAGCCTCTCTCCCATGTTCCCATGTGATGTCCTATCCTCCTCAGCTCATCTCTCCTGGCTTGACGGATCAGATCTTATCTACACAAACTGGCTGAGCAGCCCACAGCCAGGTGCAGCTTGTGGACACATACTGGGAAACTCAGCCTTCCAGTGGGAAGCAACGCCAGACTGTGACAAAAAGCTGCACTTCATCTGCCAGTTTGGTATAAATTCTATACAAACAAATATATTGTGGAAGCATTTTTAAAAAGTGTGACTCTTGCTTGACGATCAATTTATTTGTTCCCAGATTTTGGGAGATCCATCGTGTGTTCAGGTCATGACGGCTTTCTGCGTTGTGGCTCTGGTAAAGTAATGATGATAGATGGAGGCTTCTATGGTCGTAAGAACATTCATTACTGCCGATCCAGACTCACAACACCAACAACGTCAACACAGAGTCAGTGCAGCTGGGTGAACGCTGTAGAATCATTAACGGGTAAAACATGGCCGCACAACCATTTGGTTGACTTTTTAGTCTTATTGTGATAACTGGGGTGTGGATTTTGTACAATTTGTCCCTTAATCCATAACCATTAGCTGATCTGAGCTGTACAATGACCCCTCTTATCCGAGAAGGGCATCCTCTCGTTTAAGGAAAACATTTGAGGGAAAACAAAACTGCATCATCATAAAAGGTTTCCGCATGAATGAAAACTGTCATGACATCCATCCGCCTTTGAATGATGTGGCTGCCAGATATCACAAAGTACACACTGAGTCATAAAAGGGCCATCGTTTCATAATACAATACATGGCCATCAAGATAAATATCAAAGTAAAGGCCACTCCATAAAACCTTAAAAGCTTAAATGGCCTGTAAAGTACATCCATGAAATCAAAGCATGTTGGAGTAAATATTGACTTAAGGGCTTAAACTTTGGCACAAACAAACAAGTGTTCCATGTATGAATACCAAGTAGTGCAACGCTGTGCTCATGATTGCCTCAAATACTGAAGGCCTCATTTTAAAATAGTGATTATGATGATGGTATTTGTTATTTGGGAGTGTAGGGTGAAGTATTAAATGTGTTGTGTTTGTGTGTCGTTGTTTTTAATACGCGCATTGGTTTGTGTAGGTCATTGTCAGGGCCGTCAGGTGTGCCAGACCGTGGGGGTCGTGGACTCCCTTGGTGACCCCTGTCCTTGGCTGGGGAGCTACCTGTCTGTGGATTATCACTGCAAAGACGGTCAGTGGCAATCATGAACAATAAATCCAGATCTTTCAAAGGGGAATTTCTTGTATTATGGTATTGAATAGCTATAATGTCATGTGTTGTCATTCTGTTAGGTAATACTGTCTATAATAGTGCTAGTATTGTGTGTTTCTCTTACTCACAATTTGACTTTAACTGTGTCACAACAAATTTACAAAAAAGTTGTGGTACATCTTTCTTAGTGTATTAATCGTTTTATGCACTATGACTGCGGTTCTGCGGTTGGAAGCCACAACTATAAACCCGACAATGACAATCCTCAGAATCCCAGTTGTTTAAGTCCTCTTCCCTTCATGTTTGATCATTTCCTCCTCTCAGGTCTTACCATGTCTATGAGCACAGAGGCCGCTGTCTTTGATGATGTCATTATCCGTGTGAAGTGGCTGCTCCGCTCCTCCAGTGGTGAACTCAGCTGCAGGCTGAGCACTGGAGATGGATACATCTTTGATCTTCAGAGCCTGGAAGGGTGAGTGAGCAGTGATTGATCAACAGGTGGTCAACTTTCAAATGTGTATAGTAAATCTAAAACAGACCTCAAGATGCTCATATGTAAGAAGAATTATCCATCTAAGAGTGAATGCAGGGTGCCACATATTGTTTACTTGGGAGGCAGATCTATCTAAAATAATCAATCTGGGGTTAACGTAGTCACTGCTGATCATGTGTGTGTGTTTTCTCTCCTAGGTTGGATACTAGCATGGTGCACAAATACACACATCCAAATACATTTGTTGTGGCAGCAGATTGCAGGAGAGGTGATGTGCACATTACAGCTCGGAGAACAATTAACATCCAAGAGCGTATCACAGAGTTCGGCCCTATCAGGTGTTACGCTGGGAATCTCTCTGTAACAACCTGTGAAGCTCTACATGGGAGTCCTTTACAAGTCCAAGTGGAAGTCAAATCAGGTATTCAGAAATGAGATAAAGAAGAAATCATTTGGGCAATTGTATGTTTTGGGCATTTCTTTCTCTTCTTTTTGTTTCCTAGGTACAAATATAACTTACAGAATCGAGAGTGATGGTGAAATGTGTTCATCAAAAACATCTGTGACGAGGGGAAGCGTTCCTCATAACGTCACAGTGAGTCCAAAGCTGGTGGAGAAGCTCGGGCTGGGCTGCCACCAGCTGATCCTTTACGCTTCTAACGCCGTCACGTTTCCTGATGTGTCCACAAACCTGCAGGTAAATCTGAACAGGAGTGAGATATGAGATAGGAGTGAGAGATACAACATCTGGCCTGAGTGAAGACCTATAGAAAATACAAAGTCTCTTCAGCAGAATTTCTTTAAATACTAACACAAGTATCATACATTCACATTTCATCCAAATCAACATGTGTGATGTTTCACCCCCTCCTTAATGTCTTATCTGATTATACACTGGAGCAGATGGTTTGAATCCCTTATCCAGGACAGTTAGATCATAAGTGTCCAAAAGGTTTGAGATATTACATTTAACAGATGGACGACAGCTGGTGTTTGGCGATGAAGAAGGGCGATTGGTCACCAACTCAACAGGAGTCATTACGGCCCACGATGACTCATTTTTGCTGCCCACATCAGCAAACACTGAGTCATTTATGGATTGGGGGGATATGAATGCGTGACACTAGAGGCCATGACATGATATTCACTTTTTACAGATATTCTATTACAAATGTGATTATTCTTATTTTAAAATTTAAACAAAACAATGTTGTACCTTACCTTATTCAGTTAATATCTCTTGTCCCGAAGGTGTGTGTGTTGGAGGAAGTAGCAGGACTCCAGGCCTCTGTGGTTGCCGAGAGAGATGATGACTGTAGTCAGGCCCCACATCTGCGTGTTCGCGTCTCCCTCCAGAGGGGCGCGCCAGTGCAGCTCCTCTTCTCTCTGAGTGGAGACAACAGCTCCTTCTCTGAGTCCAGCCAAATGCTTCAGAATACAGGGAAGGCCACTTATCACATCACAAACCCAATACAAGGTAGGAAACTGTTTACTGGGCCACACATTTAGTACTTCAACAGTTCTTAGCAAAACTTTTAAATGAGATATGGCAGACAGAGGTCCCCAATGGGTGGTAAATGTGTACTAGTGGTACTTGCAGTGCCCTCTAGTGGTACACCAGGGCAATTCAGTCAATCTGTTGATACTGGAAAATTTTATTCAGTCTTGTTGGTGCGGTGGTATTAAATAATATATGTAATTTCGTATTTACAATCATTTTTTTTTATGAACATTAATGTGTGTTGCTCTCACTATTTTCTCATGTTGTCGTGGTTTCAGCTTAGAATTCTGTGTCCTTCTCTGTTTTGCTACAGGATCGTTAAAAATGAAACTCAAAGCATGGAATATTTTCTCCTCTGTGGAAGTGGATGTGGACATGTTTGCGTCCTGTGGTGCACATTCAGACCACAAAGTGAAGGATCATAATCACGATTTGTTGATATTCGACATGGAGAAGGATGAAATGGTAAAAAGTCTATTTGAAAAATAGTTGTAGAAGTTTCTGATAGCAGGTTTCACATAGTTTTTAAAGGGTGAGAATAAACTTCTGCTTCAATACCGTCGTCTTTGTCTTCAATTTCCATTAAAGATGAATGCTGCATTTAAAAAACTATTAATGAATTGTATTTTTCAGAAGGAGAAACACGTTAGAGTTGCGAGAGGTGCACTAAAAATAACTGCAAAGCCTTCAGAAACTGCATCTACAAAAAACGATGTCATTGAACTTACCATTAATGGCTTCAGGGAAGACAAAAAAAAAAAAAAAAAAACTCCTCAGTGGGAATGCAGTAAGATTTACTTAAACTCTAAATACTTGCAAGCAAAAGTTTGAATAGATTAATACCAAGCTGATTTTACCCTTCACCCTTTCACAGAATTCCCTTGCAATTGTCGAGGACCTTGGCCAACAATGACGCATTCAATTAAGGGAGACTGCCTACCAGCTCCCTTTCAATACTTCGTATATCATTTTAATGTAATGGAAAACAACGCGGTGAAGGAGAGTGTGACCACATGCATAACTTTTACTCCGAAAGCGAGCAGTGACACTTCTCTAAGGTACAGTATGTTTGACTTCTTCAACAATTCTGGACTCAGGAAATAAACACTATCAGTTGGTTCTGTAAACATCAACAGGTCCGTGTGATTTCAAATGTTTTCTTCTGATTTATCTTCGCTAGTGTCAGCTGTGTCGAAGGTTGTAACCAACATATGGCGATCAAGAATGCAAAGGTGAAACTGACATGTTCAGCTGGCAAGTGTCCAAATGTGGTTTGGAACATCGAGGACCCCAGCGATGACACAAGGTGGCAAGTATGTCTGACAAATCAAAAACTGCCTCATTTATCACCATTTGCCTTTTTTTCCCCCTTTTTAATATTAATTTGATGTTAACATTTTATACTGACTATCACCATGACTACAGTCGGAGACAAAGGAATGCTACAACCAAAACAAAAAAAGGCCACTTGTAAAGAAACAAAATGGTGGCAATGAGTACCTTGTGCAAGTTTCCTATTTACTCACGGCCAAGTGGAAAAAGCGGGATCTCAATGTGGTGTTATATTATGGTATGTATACACAGTAAACTAATCTTTGGAGTACAATCTATAGAATTTCACTGGCTGCAAAACAGACCTTTTTACTTAAACAGTGTATGTGATATTGTCTCCTATACAGATAGTAAAGAGGATCCCGCAGTACCTCTTTATTTAACATACGCTCTATACAGTGTACCATCTACTACTACCACCATGGCTCCCACTTCAAGCTCTGGAGAGTTTGGTGATCTTTCATGTAAAATTTCACCTTCGAGTGGAACTGCATTTCAACCTTTCCGAATACAGTGCAGCACTCCCTATCTCTGTTCTAAGTGTTCGTACTGCTTCAAGACAAGAGAGGGTAAGTGTGTCTTCAAGCTTGCAGGAAGATGTCACTCAATTTTACCAACTCTATAACTCTCTGTTTGCTTAAGCTGGGTTCACACTGTGAGATGATTCGCTGCTCACCGTCTTAAAAAACGGCCAAAGACTCAAGACTCAACTCTTCAATGCCTGTTGTTCGACTAGAACTTAGCTTCTTGGCACTTACTCTTGTTCTCTCCAAACTAGATCTTTGTTTGTGTTGTATGGAAACCTCATACAGTATGTACGTCTCTTTGGACAAAAGCATGCGCTAAATGACTAAATGTAAATGTCAATTAAACAGTTTCAGCATTTACAACCCAGTCCAACCTCCTGTAGTTTTAGAGGTTAAAGACCAAAAGACAATTAAGGAGCCAATCTGACTAACAGACGTTGTCATAAATTCATATTTTCTAATTTGCAGCTGCAACACGAACAGGCGATCTCCATGACAACAACTCTTTTTTTGTTTTTCGCTGAAGAAAAGTGCGATAGCTAACCATAACCATCAATCATGTGTCATGTTTGTTTACTCCAACGTCACGTTTCATCTCCAGAGAGTTTGATTTTTCTCCAGAGATATGATTTGATAAATCCTGCATTGTGAACCAGGCTGTGCTCTAAATATTTACCAAGACTCTCATTCACTCAATCAGTAAATGTGTTATTCTCCAAAAATATTCATTGCTCTTGGTTACCTTTGCTGTTTGGAATCTTCCAGGGAAGCATCTGCAATGCACAGGAAACATGGAAACATCCTCTATATTCCTTCCCGTCGGATCGAGCAGTTCCGACTATAATGTGGTTATTGAGGCAAAGGCAAAAAATAGCATACAGGAGTCTAGAACCACCGTAACTGCACAGGTTTGTCCAAAACATCCGGTTAGAACAACATAAGCAGCTTAACATCTTAGGAATAGAAGGCTGTACTTACATTTTTACATTTCTTTCCCTTGCAGGTGTTTGGAGCCTCAGAGAACCCTCCGGTGGTTGAGCTCCAGTCTATACTTACGAACACTGTGGCCCATCTTAAACACAAAGGCCTATTGTCAGTAGAGAATCTGGCACAGGTCTTCCAGTCTGTGACCAATCAACTCAACAGTCCATCCAATGATTCAGAAAGCACTGTCAGGCAAGAGGTGAAAATTTGAATAGATGACTGTTACCGGGGTCGAGATCATGATTGTTAACAGCTAACAAGGTCAAAACTACGTGAGCTCATACAAAAACAATTACAGTTTCACACGCTGACTTGCTCCGCTGCCATGGTAGCCAACACACCAGCTGTGCTTGACCGGCGCAGATTAGTGGCAATAATTTTGATCTATGGCACCAGATGTGTCATATTTCAGACCTCGTGTTCTACTAATGTGATGAAATGATACTTCTTTGCTCTGATATTTATATTTTGCTTGTATGGAGTGTTTTCTTTGAGGTATTGCAGCCACAAATACAGGATCAGCTAATGGTGCCTGCAGCCCACGTGTTGGTTCCTAAAATAGTTGCAACTCAGTTGATGCAGAATTTCTTGTGCCGAACCAGAAACATAACCAGGGACAAAATCAGGAATAAAATCAGACAAAACAGAGACACACTGACAAAACCAGGGTAGCAACAGGAAACCAACCAGGAGCAGAAGCAGGATGAAAACTACATAATAAAACAGAAAATGAACAAAAGACACCAAAACACATATAAGTGGGCAGGCACTGAAGGAGGAGAGGCAAGAAAACAAGTTTGAGGAAAAATTCAAAAGAACAGAAAATCCTGTTGGTTGCAAATGTGATCTAAATCAGATGTTAGCCGTCTATGTGATTGATGTGACGGACAGAAGAACAGACAGGCGGTTGGGACGGATGATGATACTGATAGTAGAAAGCTGAAATAACATTCTGAAAGTGTTCTTTTGTGTCTCTGGAAGCTTCGAGGGCAGATGCTGGACATACTGGTGGCCTCACATAACGATGCTCCCAGTACAACTCCACAGGGGGTGCAGGTGGCTGCAGAAGTGCTGGCTGGACTCGTCAAGGAAGGCAGTGAGCTGAGCCCCACCGCTCAGGCACGGTTTAACACACAACACAATAGATTAGCATCAACTGTCAGTGTTAAATGTGAAATCCTAAACCCTACTTTCACTGAAATTGATTGGTTTCACATTGAATAAAAAGCAAGCAAAGCCTTTTTATCTAACTGTCAGATGAGAGTAATTTAACTATTGAATATTAAAAGTGTTAGGATGTTCTATATTAGATTCAGTTGAAAGCAAGGCCTGGCTGTCAAAATATCACACACTGGTAAATAAAAGTGTGATTGTGGTAATGTAAAAGAAGAGACGGCCAAGAGATGACGTAACCTAACATATGATGCGCATTTCAAAATAAGACTCACCCAATAGAATCACCCCACGTCGTATTTACAAGATGGGATTCTTGATAGTATGTGACAAACACAATGTTTTCAGTATGAGAGTACTGGCCCTGTATCCTAAAATATACCATAACCGTAATATGTGTCTGAATTATGTTGCCACCCACAGAGAGAAGCAGCATCACTGTTCAAAAATCTTAGCTCCTCCCTCCTCAACATGGACTTGAACAAAACTGAAGACAAGGAAGAAACATTTACTGCAGTCAGAGATGTTATAGGTGGAGTAAGCAACCTCCTGAGCTCTTGTTCTGATGTAAGTTGTTTCATCTTGCTACCGATATTGTCTCAGAGGACAGATCCACGCCTCACCTGTCTCACCTGCCCTTAATGACTTGTGCTCTCCTTTGCAGGAAACTGTTTCCAGTGTCACCCTCCTTGCTCTGTTCCAGTTACAGAGCACACTATTAATATTTCAAGAAATGAACATGCCACCAACCTATATCCAACACTCTAACATAGCATTGTTAGTCCAAAAGTAAGTAAGCTTGGACCTGAAACTAAAGCCCACACATCTGGAGCCTGCTAGAGTCTCGGGCTGTCAATATCGATTATTTTGATAATCGATTAATTTACACAAACATTGACGATTAATCGAGTAATTGCAATTTGTGTGAGTATGTGTCCATCATAGTCTGTGCCTATTTTTCAACAGTTGGCAAGTTAACGTTACGGCCCATTAACGCCCTCAACTGTATTTAATGGAGTTGTCAATGATAGTCGATTAATCGGGACAGCCCTACTATAGTCGGCATGATTTAACTTTCATGATTTGCGAATTTGAGTGGATCTAGTTTTGTCATGAACATATACAAACTTTGATATTCCTCTCTGTCTCCCTTGCAGAAAGATACTAGGAGCTGTAACCACAGATGTTATAGCAATACCAAACTATATATCCTGCAGCTTCTCCCTCCCACCCCTGGCCCCCTGCAAGTTTGCCTTAGATGAACCAGTGGCTGTGCGGGTAAGTGTGTAAAAGCATACACTACATATATAGATGTCTGTCTTTGAGGTGTTTTGAACTGCTCTTTTAAATCTATTTGGATACAGATGATCGATTCAAAGGTGAACCCTTATGCCTGGAAGGAACACTCCAACATCAGCAGCTCAATCGGCACTCTGTCCTTCACAAGGGAGAATGGAGAGACTATCCCTGTGGAGAACCTTACAGAATACATCGAGGTCAGGGCAGGAGCAGGAGCAGGAGCAGGAGAATCGTTTGATGAAGCTGTTTTCTGTATTGCATCAGGTTTAAATGCATCAAAATGTAGGAGGGAAACTGGACTTGTGAGGATAAAAGACTTACAGTTTGAACACCATGGAATTATAACTGGAGTTTTAACTTGACATTTGAAGGATCTCGTAATGGGTCAGAGCATTTTGTGAAAAGAACAATAAGTGGTACAATGATCATGATATTACCTGCCTGATGCGTTTTTCTATGAGATGTTCTTGTTATGTTCCGTTATCTTGCCTTGTTCTCAGATTATGTTACAAAGGCCTGCTGGAGGATTAGTAAACAGCTCCATCCTATACCTGGGCAACTACAGCACAATGATCCTTGATGTTCCTACAGTTGATACTACGCTGGTGTTGAGAGTACGGTGACGTGTTTAAACCCAATGGTACATAGTGTTGGACAATTCTATACCAACATAAGAACAAAGAAAACATGTGTGCTGCTCTTTCCCTCTTCAAGATGGAGCCTTCAGTGGATCTTTTACCGTTCAAACTCTACCTCGGGTATCAGCAGTATCCAACACATACAGATTACGTTGCCATGACACAGATGCCTCATAAAGGAACAACCCAAGGTAACATCAGCGGGATGATCATAATTGCGAATAGGTTTTTTTCTGATACACTTAGTAATTACATTTTCTGCTTGTGTGTTGAGAGGAGAGATACACTTGGCTACTCAACTCAGATCTTCTGAGAGGAAGGACCGGAGTACATTATCTTCTAGTGAGACCCATAGTGGGTCCAGGAATAAAGTCCATCAACGCCACTTTAACCATAACATCCATTGCCACGGGGTGCAAATTCTGGGATGATGAGAAGAATAATTGGAGCACATACGGATGTAAAGTGAGTACATGGATCACTGTATCATTTCTATATCATGCTGTCTAAACTGAAAAAACTCATAGCATTATTTTCCATTTTGTCTTCCCAGGTTGGTGTTTATACAACTCCTGCAGTCACCCATTGCCGCTGTACTCACCTGACCGCCTTCGGCTCTTCTTTCTTTGTAACGCCAAACCTTGTTGACCCGTCGCGTTCTGCCGAGCTGTTTTCGACCTTTGCTGATAACCCTGTGGTCGTTTGCTTTGTGGGCGCACTCTTTCTGGCCTATCTCTTGGTGGCTATTTGGGCGCGCAGGAAAGACATTCAAGACACAGCCAAGGTACTGCATGTCACCAGAAACACATCCACTACCCATTGTGATCAATTTAGAGTCCTGTGCTAGACTGCTTTGAACAAAGCAGCAGCCTTAACAACTAGTATGATCGACTCCTTCTTGCCTCCACAACTCCTCCCACCTGAGAATATGAGGCATGATTGATGGCTGAAGTAGTGGTTCCCCCTGTGATGGAGTTTTTCTGGGTCAGCGGTTTTTCCCCAAAATCAGATTCCATCAGTAGGAGACACTTGACAGATATGATGTTTCACAAAGCACTCAATTTTCGAATTCCTCACAGGAAATCCACAGCAAATTCTCTGTGAAGCTGTTTTTAAAAAAGCTGTCAAAAGGTTTCTACACTCTACACTATGCGTATTCCAGTCTCCATTCTAGCTGTATATACTGCAAGATAAACCATCTGTTGGTCCGTCTCATGACTCTCTGAATGTGCTGGCAAGCAAAGCAATCTCCCTGCGCTACAGACACTGCTGTTAACTGAGCCTTGGCCAGCGATGCAAAACTCCCTATGCTTCCCTTTGCTTTGCTCAGCCAGAAAAGTTGAGAGCACTGACTGGCTGTGTGCCTGACCAAGACAATATGGTCTCTTCCTGGCTTTTCCAGTGCGTCTCCAAAGAGTTCTCTGATCCCTTCCAGTCCCACTATGCAGACACAGTTCAATACAAGCCCTAATCTAAGAAAGGCTTTAAAACAATGCAATATAGCTGAGCACAAACTGTTTCTCTCCAGGCATGTGTGTTGCCTTCTTTGCGCCACTTCACTTATAGATGTGTTTAAATCTATATATAGTGTCTAAATTGACCCTCTACTATATTATTTTGTTTTTCCAGGTGAAGGTTACTGTGCTGGAGGACAATCACCCCATGGATGAATACTGCTACTTGCTGTGCATCGGCACTGGCCATCGCAGAGGAGCCTCAACATCCTCTGAGGTTAATACTCAGTGGGGGGGAGAGAGAGAGAGGCATATCTGTGTCCTTCTCTCTTCATCTTTGTCTCCATCCATCCTCTGGCCTTCTTCCCTCTTTGTCTCCCACATGTTTAATTCTAATGAGTAATTACTTTATACTATCCACATCAGGATGCTGATTGCCAGTTGTTCCCTCCGGCCTCTGCTCTCCTCATATCAGTGTCCTCGCTTTTCACTTCTACGGAAGGTACTGAGTAACTGTTTCGTTCTAGGTAATCATAACTCTGCAGGGTGCCGAGGGAAACAGCGAACCTCACCACCTGAGCGATCCCATGAGGTGTGTGTTTGAGAGAGGTGGCGTGGACATGTTCCTGCTGACTACAACCTTCCCACTGGGAGACATGCAGGGCATCAGACTGTGGCACAACAACTCCGGGGGGAATCCTGACTGGTAAACAAACAAACAGGACTTTCTGAGCGATTCAAACACTTTCAAAATGTGTTTTGAAGTTTTATTATTCGTTTCACTCCGAGCTGCCGCAAATGGGTAGATTACAGATCTGTTTTTGATGTCAATACAAAAGGGATGAAAGGTAAACGACAGGACATAAACACAAGGCGGCTCGATCCTCATTATAATAGTTCTGTTTACTTTCTTCAGCTACACTACAATAAGATAGGCCTGTGTGTGTGCGTGGTTTGGATAAAAGTGTCTGCCAAATGATAAAATGTCTAAAGTTGCTGTTTTCACTCAGGTTTGTGAGCAACGTGATGGTGCAGGATTTGCAGACCAAGCAGAAATGGCATTTCCTCTGTAATTCCTGGTTGGCTGTAGGTGTGTGGGATTGTTGCCTGGATAACTTTTTTCCTGTTGCGTCTGAAACGGACATGAAAAAGTTCAGGTAAATACACACACACACACACACACACACACACACACACACACACACACACACACACACACACACACACACAGGAATTTAAAGGAAACAGAATCAAAAATATATTCAATAAATGATTTGCTGTTTGCAGAAATTTGTTCTTCATGAAGACAACTAAGGATTTCAGCGACGGCCACCTCTGGTTTTCTGTGATCAGTCGACCGGCTCGCAGCAGCTTTAGTCGGCTTCAGAGAGTGTCCTGCTGTTTCTCCCTGTTGCTGTGCACCATGCTGACCAGCGTAATGTTCTATGGCATCCCCACAGACCCCAAGGATCAGACTCTTGACATGGGTACACCACATACCAATGCAGTTCTATAAGCAGCGCACACCTCGATTTAAAAAATGAAAATCACATGAAAATGGCACCCACAATAATATGGTTTCTGTCTGTCTCTGCTTCTTTGTCTCACTTCCCAGGTCCCTTTGAGTTTACCCTCCAGCAGTTCTTGATCGGAATTCAAAGTTCACTCATTATGTTTCCAGTGAATCTCCTCATAGTCGGTATCTTCAGATACGCTCGTCCTCATGAGATTATTTGTTGCAAGCGCAAAGCAAAAAGACGAGATTCCACCGAGCATGAAAGCTATTCGCGGTTATTTCTTCCGCAAACCTACACGGATGTCAAAGAAATCACTTTAAAGAGTGTATTCAAGGTAGGAGTTAGACCTGCAATATGCTTTCAGAATTATAATCATCTACATTTGACCTTAATGCAAATAATAAACTGATGAATTTGTATATTTCCGCCCTTAGGATATTTCAGATATCGCCGTTTCTCTCTCTAAGTCGCAGAAAAGCATCAAGCCAAGCACAGAGTCTGACTTTGGGCTTGGAGAACAAGTTGACATCAACGCTGCACTTTCGGTTGTGGAAGATTTCATCAGACAAAATAAAAGCATTGATTATGATGATGCCACTGCTCAGCTTCACCTACCAGGTATGATTTTATGCAGGACCTGTGTCAAATTTCACATTTACACCTTTAAACATTATTAAAACCACCCAGCAGGATCAATATACGAGATGAAGTCTTGTTTATTTTTTGTCTGATCTCTGTGACAAACCGCAAGGTGTGACCTGCGTGTGCGATGATGCATTCATGTGAACATCAGGAATTTAGACATTTCTAGCACTACCAATTCATAGTTTATGTTGATATGTTCATTAATCGCTACGTACCGCTACACACATACCATCAATTTCACGTGGCAATAGAAAGCAAAAGAACATACCTGCTGACATTTTGTAAACCAGAGCCAAGTTCCTCTGCAAAGCCACCTTTCCTGTAGAGATTCAAATTTCCTCAGATGGGGGGCCCGGAGCTGAGCCTGTGTCTGGTAGATCCAGGGAGTGGGGTGGCTCACTGAAATGTTGTCCCTGACAGAGTGGATCCATCCTGGGTGGTAGGAGGCCATATCCTCCTCCTGATTGGATGTCAGTATACGTATGCAAAATCACATCCTGCAAAATGGAAAGGGGGTCAATGTCTTGTCATGTTAAATGATGAGCAAGAATGCATCCAGAGAGCTCATACCTCCAACAAAGCTGAGGCTCCCTCTGATTACGGCTGCGGCTCACATTGAAGAAATGTACCAGGTCATTGATTAGACCATGATCATCCCCAATCACAGCTCCACCAAACTCAAACAAACATACAGACAAAGACGAAAACATGACCGCCGTGTTGGAGGAAACTTGTCAACAATTTGCATTTCTCTTTCGCTGTTTATCTTTCCAGGGGAGTTTGCTGATGTGGAATCTGGTAATCAGCTGAACTGCAACGGAACACAGCATCTGCACAGGAAACTGTGTCACATTGAGAAGAAGCTGAAACTGCTGGGAGCATCAGGCTTCCACAGCAGACACAACTACAGTCAGGCTAAGAAACAAGTCCAGAGTATGAAGGCTCTCCTGCAAGATCAGGCCTTGAAATCCAGCCAGGGTTTCCAGGATGAAGTCAACGAGGCAAAGTACAAACATCACTCATTTAGAGTTATTGAAATAATTTTTTTTCTTTGTTTTCATCAATTTCCAAAGCTTAACACTTTATTATGGGGCAACCAATGGTTAAAATTGTGCTACGCTGTGTTACTGCCAGTGAAGCTGCAAAGCTGTAGTTAGTGGTGCATTCAAAGTCAAGAGTTAAGAATCATCTCCTCTTATTTAGCATTGTGTTTACCATGTTATAATGTCAAGAAAATGAAACCCAGTCATATTGGATCTTCTTCAGCACTGATGGTGGCAGCAGTGGAAAGAACAGCTCGTGCTTTCAGAGAGGACTGCCCTGGTGGTTTGTTTTTGTCGGCTGGCTGCTGGTGTTAGCGACCAGTTGTGTGGCGGGATACTTCACAATGCTGTACGGGTTGAAGTTTGGGAAGGAGCGCTCTATAAGCTGGCTGGTATCCATGGTGATCTCCTTTTTCCAGAGCCTCCTCGTCATTCAGCCACTGAAGGTAACAAGGAGACGCAGAACAGTTTCAGTTGCATCATTGTTATCATCTTAAAACTATAAGCAGGACTTGGTTGAGAACAAACATATGGGCACTATACTGTAGTTGAGGAGTTATTCTTGATTTGAGTAAAACACCAAAAACATGTCTAGAATAAGCTCAGAGTTCAGCAATCATTATTTAAAGTGCAGCTGAAGTAAACCTACATTCACCTGTGCTCATGCCTCTCCCCTCAGGTCATATGTCTGGCTGTCTTCTTTGCATTGGTGCTAAAGAAAGTTGAAGAGGAAGATTTTCAAAATATGATCTTTGTGAGACATCGCAGAAATCCAGGTGAGAAAAAAGGATTTGAATTCTTTGTGTTCATTGATGACAAAATGATGGTAGCAACACACGACATGCTGGGATCATTTCAGATCATTCAGTAAGTTTCCTTTATGTTAATCAGTCCACTGGGGTTACTTGACTGACACATTGTTGAAAGATGCATACAGGGTGAAAGCCAAAGTCAACCGGTGTGAATGAGCTGCTGCATATGTAGGATCCATGCATTATACTGCTTTTTCTGTCAGTCAAATGAACTTATCCCTGCTCCACTGGAACACGTGAGACATCAGATCAAAACTTCCCGTTTAAATAAAGTGACTGATCAACTGAATTTGACTGGAAGAGAGCTTAAATTTGACATTTGGTGACAAAATACCATTTAAGGCCTTTTTTCAGGGCAAACTACTTGTAAAGTGACAAACACGTATGAATTCGTAGGTTGGATGATGTAATTTGCCCTTAACGTCACATTGAATCTGATGCTGTGCTTTCTGAATGAACCCTTTGGTTCCTTGTTCTTTCATTTGTATTTATCTGTGACTTTTTAGAACAAGCCATCATAAAGGACAGCAGACTGTATGAGCCACCGCCACCCGGAGACATCAAGAAGATGAGACAAAACAAGATCAAGGAAGAAAGAGCTTATGTTCTTCTAAAAGAGATTCTGAGTGAGGAGGAGATACTGATTTCTTCATTGTCTAGAGACTGTGTCCATATTTACTTAAGAATTTGGGGGTTTTGTTTTTGCTAAGTAGACTTGGAGAAAACCAAAGTGTGTGCTTGTGTTGCAGTCTACATTGGGTTTATGTGGATGTTGCTGCTGGTGGCATACGGCCAGAGAGACCCCAATGCATTTTTCCTGACCCGACACATTAGACAAAGCTTCAGCAAAGGGATCTCACAGAGCATGAGTGAAGGCGACGTGTTCGCTTGGGCAAACAACACTCTACTCAACAACCTCTTTGGCACATATCCAGGTAAGCTGCTTTGGGAGAAGACTTCATGTATATAGTGTATATAAAGAGAGGGATTTGTTTTGCACTCCTCTTGTATATGCAATTTTAAATTTTAAATCATCTAGATTCTACCAGGAGTTTGTATTTAAATATACATTTCTTTTCAGGGTTTGAGTTACATTAGTTCACTGCAGGAGGAGAAATAATGAGGTTTAAATTATAATATTTATGATCCACAGTTCTGCTTAAGAGTCAGAGGGGGCGTTGCAAAAGAAACAGACGGACTAGTGATCAATCAATTAATTGCTTATTCATGCATGCATTCCCATAAATAATTTACTTGATAAAGACTATAGTATCTGGATCATGTAAATTGTATATTATTATGCAAATGATGGTCTTTCTCTGCTTTTCTGCCATCTTGCTTTTCAAGGGGAACAAGTTTCAACAACCATCAAACCTTATGAGTGGTCAGATACTTTAAGAAAGTCGCACAGTTCCTGTTTCTTCTCCCAAACTCATTCTTCCTCGTCTGACATTTTAGAGACTTAGATTTAAGAGGGAATAGTGTATTTGGGAACCATTAGAGAAGATTTTTCCCACGTGCGTAAGTCAATCTGAGAATGTAATAAACAGTCCTGAAGTGATCTTGGGCTTTGAACCCATGAAAGGATTACGAATTGCTGAAGCAGGCACAAAATCATCACCATTATTACCGCCTGCACTGCATGAGAAAAGCTTTGAGTGATGTTAAATTGATGTTTTCCAGGATTCATCACAGACGGGAACTCTAAACTCTTGGCAAAAGCTCGTCTCCGCCAAGTGAGAGTGCAGAAGAACTCGTGTCAGATATCAGACTGGATGCAGCAGTTGGTGTCAGAGTGTAACGCTCTGTATTCATGGGAGGAGGAGGATACGGCCTCCTACGACCCAGGATGGATCCACCCTGTCGGGGACAACATTTCAGTTAGCCAACCAACTCCCTGGATCTACCAGACGCAGGCTCAGCTCCGGGCTCACCCTATTTGGGGAAAATTGGATCTCTACAGGGGAGGTGGCTTTGCAGTGGAACTTGGCCCTGACTTACAAAATGCCAGCCGGTATGTTCTTTTGCTTTATATTGCCACATGTGAAATTGATACGTGAGGTATGTAGCAATGAATTAATGCAGTGGTTCCCAAAGTGGGGGGCACCCCAGGTAAATGAATGAGGCGATACTACGAGAATAAGCGTCCAGATAACATTATTGCCGTCCCGTATTGTTTTATATCGTCTCTAAATTAGCACAGATTTAAAATGTTCTCACAAACTATTTGTTGCAGAACTCTACAGTACTTGTTCAATAACACTTGGCTGGACATGTACACAAGGGCAGTTTTTGTTGAGTTCACAGTGTACAACGCCAATGTGAACCTCTTCTGCATTGTCACGCTCCTACTGGAGACGGCAGCAGTAGGTAGGTTGGGAGTGTTTACTCAGAACATCTTTCTCATTGATGCACAATATATCTATCTATGTGTTTTTCAATGACGTGCCTGTTTTGTAGGGTCATTTGTGTTCCGCAGTGAGCTTCAAAGTGTTCGCCTTTACCAATCCACTGGTGGTCTTCACGCCTTTGTCATGGCTGGAGAGATCATATACTTCCTTTTCATCCTCTATTACATGTACCTGCAGGTAAACTTCAACCTGTGGAATGAATTGTTTTCTGTGTGTCTTTGTTCTGGGTGTGTGTGTTTGAGACAGCAGATGTTTCTGGTAAAACAAATGTTTGCTGAAGGAACCGCTATCTTAAATGATCTCAGTTTCACTCATTTGCAGCCAGGATTTTATGAAGTTGTTAACCCTGTGTAAAGTATTCTACATGCTATCAAACATTTACGTAATTGTGTTGTGTGTTTTGCCTTTTCTCTCTGAAAAACCCATTTGTTTTTCTCACAGGCAAAATTAATGAAGCAGCAGAAGTGTGGATACTTCAAGAATAAATGGAACCTTCTGGACCTGGCGATCATCCTGCTCAGCTGGAGCGCACTGATCGTCTTCATCACAAGGGCCGTGCTCGGGAACCGTGATATGACCTACTACCAGAACCACAAAGACCAGTAATGACTCTTTTATAAAATCAAGCCTCAAGTCTGTACCCCCAACTGTTCACTACATAAACAGCAGCGCCCCCACCAGGTGGGCCAGTTCTGTCTCAAACCAGACAAACGGATCAATAGCGGAAAATTACGCTTTCAAGATGAGCAGATCAATGCTACAAACACCCGGTAGAAGTTTCTGACGTGGTTTTGTTGTAAAGAATATCTAAAGAGCCAACTTTTTTACACACCCTATGACAACACACACACACACCAACTTCCAAACAGCCATAAAAGCGTTTGAACATGATATTTCACAACAGCAACCAAGTAGCTTTTAGCATCAAATCATAAAGTTGGAAGTACTGCCAACCCTTTCACATTACTGGAAAGGATCTGAATTCATATTAATTGACATTAATATCCATAATAATAATACCTCTCTCACATCATTACAGCAGGTAGTATTCATGGTGTACCAGCAGAAATCTTTGGTGTATGTGCAGGTTTCCCAGTTTTTATGAGACAGCCTCTGCAGACTTGGTGCTGCAGTATTTGATCGCCTTCGTGGTTCTGCTCGCCACTGTCAAACTGTGGCACCTGCTCAGACTGAACCCCAAGATGAACCTGCTCACAGCTACACTGCAGCGGGCCTGGCATGACATTTCAGGCTTCCTTATGATCATTGTGATCATGTTGCTGGCATATTCCATCACGGTAAGTTTGAATGTTTGTTTCCATTGTTTAATTTACGCCAGAATGCCTTGTTTGTGTTGTGTGAATGTTTTCCACTACAAGAGTCCAGATCTTTTGTTTTTACATGTGCTTAATGTGCAATTGTTGAAATGATAATACAGATCTTTGGACAGAAAGTTACTTCATTTTTATCTTGTTTTTCTCTAATTATTAATCCTCTCTAGTGCAATCTGCTGTACGGCTGGAAGTTGTCCTCATATAAGACTTTGCTGGATTCTATCCTGACCATCATCAGCTTGCAGATGGGCATTTTTAACTACAGTGAGGTGTGAGCTCTAACATTTTAAACATTTTAAATTGTGCACTACCTATATTCTGCATCCATCTGTAGGAAAGAGGAAACAGTTTAAGCTGAAGCTGATACTACAGCGGTTTTAGAAAATGTTGTAATTTTCAGGTCATATATCTCTGAACGATGTCACTGATGTTTCTTGTAAGTTGTAGCTTTCTGGAGTTTTGCATTTACCATGTCTGTAGGCCGTTATGGATCCATGTTATCCTCTAAACGCTGCTCTACATGACATTTAGTTTGAGCCAGATATGTTCATGTTTTTCTTTGGCCTTTGACCCTAAAATGTCTTGTCATGAATTCCTAACCTATAGCAAGTCTGTTATTGCCAATGATGCATTCCTTATGTATCCTTGTTTACCAGGTTATGAACCACAACATAGTGCTCGGTGCAATCATCGTTGGTTCCTGTATTGTGTTCATGACCTTTGTGGTTCTGAATCTCCTCATCTCAGTGATTTTGACTGCGTTCAACATGGAGCAAATCTATCACAAGGTATTTTTCAATTACTGTTCAATGTGGAGGAAATTCATCAGATGCTTACAAGCTGACACAAACAACTTTTCTAATACTTTTTCATAAATATGACGTTTAGGAATGTCTAATTTGATCTTTGAACTGAGATTGGTACCAATCAGATTGTTAACTGCAACAGATTAGGTTCTGGGTACAGCAACTGTCAGTGATGAGTAACACTTCTTATAAGTGGTCAAGCTTCTGTCCTTTGTTCCCCAGCCCTCAGAGGAAGAGGAGATTGTCGACCTGATTGTCATGAAGCTCTTGAGTCTTTTTGGGATCAGAAGCAAAGAGACAGAAGACCCCCAAGAGCAGAATGGAAGCACCGACACGGCCTGTAACGATGGCAAAATTGACACATTTGACAAATGACACATGCAGCAGCCGCGTTACTCCACAGCATTTGCACACTGATTAATGTTTAACATATTTTGAATATACAGATAGCATTTTTTGATAACTTGTGATCTCATGAAATCATTTTTGCTTGTTGCCTGCTCACAGATAGAAACATAACGTGATGTGCATGAACTGTAAAGACATCAAAGTGTTAATTCTTACCATAGATTGGAAGGTGACACTTTGGTTGAATCCTTCAGGACATCGACTCACAGGCCTCAGTAGTTCAGTTTCCCTCCATTCTACTCTATTACAGAAAGTTTTTCATAGAATTATTAAACACTGTAGTAATTCATATCAGACAGAGCAAAACACACCAAGCAATATGCAGTAATTGGATGTCATGTTGTTCATATATTGAATAACTCATCAATTGCCGCATTACATGTTTGATGACCTATAAACTTAATTTCAATGCATGCACTAATTGAAATGTGTATAATTGAATGTGCCTCACACATTAAAGATAAGGACAAAGACATGAGGTTTATTGTGTTTGTCTCTGGTGTTCACGCTCGAGCTCAGCCTGCACCTGCAACGCTCTCAGTAGAACCTGAACGTCTCAAAGGTGTGGGATCAATATTCTTCAATTCTGAGGTTGTGAAGAAAACATTTGTGTAAAAAGAAACATCAGCAAATATAAGGAAACTGTAAATACAAATTCTGTTGAATACAATTTGCTTACCTGAAGTATTCTTAAAATAGGTTTGCTAAGCGCTGAATGTTCCTACACTGTGTGTGCAACAGCAAAGTTACAAACACAAACTCAAAAGTGCAGAGTTTTGCCAGAACCTTGAGAAGGAATCAGAAAGCTGCATCTAACTGTCCAATGATTGTCCTGCCCACTGTGACAGTCAATCAAAACTGTGGCTCTTCATGACCTTCCAGCATCCGATATGCTCTAACTCCACACAGCTAAAGATCGAAACACAGCAGTGACGCACAAGACAAACAGCTTTTCCTGTAAAAAAAAAAAAGAAGCGATTGGGTGGAATTGATTGAATGTGTTCAAAGAAATGAAGCCTGTGACCACAGTGGGTGAGTCATGTGTATTCATTCACACCCAACCACTGGTCTCAAAGATAAGCTACGTGAAGCACATTCACCTTTGTGTCTGTGTGGGTTCATACTGTCCAGTGCTTTGTGTTTGTCCAGCGAGCTCCAGAGTCCAGACTTATAAAATCATCACTCTTGCTGAACTTGTTACCACTGAGCAAGTGCTGACATTTATGCGTTTATTATTTTGAGCCGCCCGACTATTAATGATGAAATTAATGTGTGCTTCTATAGGTGCAGTATCATTTCACTGACAAATAAGGTAAAGATGAGCTCTTTGTCACCAGCTGAGTCAGTGCAGCTCCCTTGTATGATTCTTCAAATGCATACAAGCTCCACTCCACACTGTGTAACAAGCTTAACTTTTAATATGGCTCAGTCTGTTTGTTGCTGATGTACAGTACAGTATGTTCCCACCCAAAGAATATTGTGCTCAGGCTAAGATTGTCACCACCATAGTCGCTTCCGCTGCCAAATACTGATAAGATCAGCAAGGACATAACGTTTGCTTCCTCATAAACATTTATTTCACTCCCAGTGTTTTGAGTATTTCACCTCAATTTCCTCCTGTGTCACGGACAGTCAGTGTCCTCATACACAGTGTGTTTTAAAGTTTAATTAGTTTAGTTATTCCTCCTTCTAAGAACATAGCAACATACTAAAAACTTAAACTTCATGTAGAGGAATCTTAGAGGAGGCTTTTCAGTGTGTTCTGTGGTGCATAATGATCTATTCTACAACAAAAACAAGGAAAATCATGCTTTTGCGAATGTAAAGATCTGACAAAAGACTTCATGGTGCTATTTTCAGGGATTGGATTTCTGAGAAGTTGTTTTCTATCGTCTCACATCAATTCTGTTCTATTATAGTGTGGACGAATTCATCTTTGTTGCCAGAGTGCAATTGTGCGAGTAGCAATGACAAAAAGAGAGCAAGAGAACATTTGAAATGAAAGGCAGTTGATTGCAAATTTGTTAACATTGCACAGTTACTTGTAGGAATGTTCAGCCTGAAGCGCACCATCCTCCTCACACACAGGGTTGCCCACGAGAACGGATAAAGCGGTCCAACCTTTATCTGCTCACTTAGCTGCTTGTTACAATGAAATTAAACAGCAACGTAATTATTGGGTGCTTGCTGTTGCTTCCATGAATATTCCTCATCAGCACATGTAGAGATTAGTTGTAGTCATATCATAAATGTATACTGCAATAGCATACTGCCATATGTGAAATTTGCTTGTACGCTCCTCCGTCAAACTGTGCAGTCTCTCTCTTTCTCACACACACACACACACACACACACACACACACACACACACACACACACACACACACACACACACACACACACACACACACACACACACACACACAATTCAATGTGACCTATGTTCCGCCATATTACAGGCCACGTGCAGGCTCCATCCTGCAATCTATAATATGATTCCTGGAAGTTAACATCTTTTCCCTTTATAGCACATCGGACGCTGTGCCTCTGCATGGGGGTGGGATTCACCCTACAGACTCATTCTGTTAATGCAGAGGGAATCATTTAATATGTTGCACAGTGCATTTGTAGACAATGCAGACAAAAGCACAGCTAGTGTTCCAATTATGTCTATTCCACAGAGGTCGCCTCTTCGTGGAGGTTTATCACATAACACATAGAAAATAGACGTGCTTTTGTCGGTACTGTCTGTCACTGAATTACCCCCTGCTGTGCACACGGTGTTTTGTATTTACTGGTGGCGCTACAGAACGGCCATATATTCCTGCTGTTTCTGTAATCATGAATGTCCTGTGACAATACAAACGTGTGTGAGACTAGCTTTACAAAAATGTGATACTTGCATAAAATCAGCAGCAGCTTCTAAATGATTTTATTAAATTCATCTTCTTTTTTTTCTTATTTGCCAATTTAACTTCTGTTGACACTTTGCAGACACACTGTGAACTCAGAGCTAATTCTTAAATTCAGGTCGGTTTGTGCCATAAAAATGTTTGAACAACAAATTTTGAAGTATGTAACCACACACGACACATGTAGTTCATTTGTGCTGACAGCTTATAGACCTGTATTATTGATGTAATGCTCTCGCTTAGTAGACATTCTGAAACTTACAGTGACTCGTGCTTTGCATTATTGATGAATACTCAAAGGGCAGACATGCTATAATGTATAATGTATACATTAAACTACAATGTATACTTCCACATTACATGTCTTGTTAACCCTTAATTGTTATTAAGCACCACAAGTCTGAGTAACTACTTGAGACAGACATCTGAGGGACACCATGTCTGACATTTTGTGCAATCAAGGTCTCTTAGTTGAAGATTTGTGAAAAAATCAAACCCAAACGTTCTGACCGACCGTTCTGGTGACTTCACAACAAAAGACATAAAGCAACTGATATTTTCAACTTTGCAATCGACTTTATCAGCAGTGAACAGAGAAAGAAGGCGGACAGGGGACAGCTGGGGGAAGAAGAGACAGACAAACAGACACATGACCTGAGGAGATCAAAGACACACACTCTTCAAAGCTTCAAGCTGCTCCTGTGACAAACTCCAGACCGAATGCACAGACATGCAGAGCAGACAAACACCTTTAAAAGCAGCCACTAACAGAGAGCCTTCAGGGCCAATACAATAACTGATCATCAACAATGGAGTCACCATGGGGTTCAATTCTGTCTTCATTTCATACGGCTGTTCCATTAACACACCGCACTCAGAGGAGAAAGCTGCTCACATCATGGAATGGTATTTACAACAAAAACAGCTGTTGTGGCCACCAGAAGATTGCGACACTTAAATCGCAACTGCATAACAAACTTGAACCACTCTGTTCAAGCTCCTTTGACGGCTGCAGGCAGAGAAAAAGGGGGTATTCATCAAATGCATGTCGTTTCACAAAGACAGCGTTTTCACTGGGGACATTTAAGGAGGCAGGAAAAGCACAATGAAATTCACAACGGCTCCGTTCCATTTAGTGGTGGCCAGGAGCCGATGCTGTGAACAGAGCCAGTGCTCTCACACAAGTGATCCTCAACAAAGATTTGTGGCAAAAGAATCTAAAATCCCATTAAATTCCTGCTGTTTTGCCATGACGACAGGCTGATACTTGGAGCTATGTTCAGGTTGTGGCTGCAAAACCTGCCAATATCCGGGAAACCTTCTCGAAAACCTTCTGAGAAAATGATTTTATCGCGTGAAAACACATTTTACAGTCTCTCAGCCTCTTTTGAAGGATTTACTGGAATCCTCCTCACATCCTCATGCCTCCTAGTGGACTCGGATTAGAGCCAAAAACAAACAGTACCTCCATTTACCGCAAGGGGATCCAATCAAATCCAGTCTGTAATTCCACCTACTCCACAGTCCCACAGACTGCAGCTTGAACTGGGGTTTGAACGACATACAATTGAAACACGCTGGATGTTTTCATAAACTCCTTTGTGTTTGTACTCCTCCTTCACACTACAGCGTCTCCTCTTCCTCCACAGCTGTGGCGCTGTTACTGCAAACGGGCAGAGTTTCATTCAAGCAGATATCGTCCACCTGCTTGGGGCCGCTGTCATCCGGTCCTTCTGGTATCGACGGGTCTGAGTTACTGATCACATAACCAGGGAGCGTGGCGTGCAGGACCAGAGGGGCGCCTGCGCTCCGGTCAGCACGGCTGGTGTTGAGCGTGGTGGAGCGGGTGGAGAGGCCGGCCGCCGCCAGGTGGGAATGGCTGCTGGTGCTGTTGTTGTTGAAGCCGACCACGACAGAGCCGTAGTGGTAACGGCCGCACACCACCGGGCCCTCCCAGTCAAAGGACGAGTTCCACCGCGTCCATGTTTTCTTGATCTCTGCCTGGACCTGTCCCAAGCAGACAAGAGAAAGAGATGGACGTCCACAACAACAAGCAGTGGGTGCAGATACTCTGAACTATGTGAAGCCGTTTGTGGGTATAGATTCCTTCATATAATCAGTTTTTTGTTTTAATAATGCGAAAATGTCAAGCTGAATCTTTGTGCTGGCTAATGATCCGCTCCTCCAACTGCAGTCTGATGAGCTGCAGCAATATCAACATACTGTACACACACAGAATTCCTGATCACTGCATTTTTCTTTGTTTGCATATTTTTCTTGTTTTTTTATTAATATGCAAACTCCTGAAAGCACAACGAACACACACACACACACACACACACACACACACACACACACACACACACACACACACACACACACTGATGGGGTGGGCGCACTGGGTCGAACAGCAATTGTGGTAATTACATTAGAATCAAATTAGTGGAGACAGAGGGGGCAGAGTTTAGGAGACATGGAGGGATGAAGGCTAAGACGATGAATATTTACACCATCCTACACAAGAGGAATATTAATCCTTTCATCTTCGTCTTGACTGTTCATCTCTTTGATATCTATGTGAACCTGTAGTTCCCTATAATAACGACAATACATGTTCAATTCATGTTAAATCCTTCTTCCTCTTTCATAAAGGGTTGAATAAATTTGATTAATTCAATGACGAAATCAGCTGTTTCTCCAAACGTGACACCACCAGGCCTCAATAAGACAAAAGGAACATTGCACAGGAAACAATCAACCTGACACACAGCGAACAGGCAGGACGATGATGGGGGGGGGGGGGGTTATTATCTCTGCATAGAACAGATAACAGATGGAGAGATAATAACAGGGTGTGTGAAAGGACGCAGAACGCACACGCCTCTACATACAGACTCTGTGCATTAGTTACAGCTTCAGTTCTAGTCTGATCCCTGACGTGCATCCACGAAGGTAAATGATGGAGGAAATGCACTGCAGATGCTCCGCAGCCACGCCGCAACAGCACCACCCAGTTTGGCAGACGGTTGCTTGAACTCAACCCCTGCCTCTTTACCTCCTCAGTCATTGAAATGAAGCGACGCCTACGGTCTTCCTCTTGAGGATGTGTTTGCATCTTAGTATGCGCTTGAACATCTTACCAAAAACACACAAACAGATCTAAAACTTTATAATGTGAGTGGAGCTCAGGCACCGTCAGAAAGTACACTAGGTCATTTCAGTTCGATAAGACTCTGCACTCACCTCTCCGTTGCAGTAGCAATAGATAATGGACACAAAGAAGCCCTGAGAAAGAAGAAGAGGTTGGAGAATGAGATGTGAACTCCCGTCTTATTTTCTTTTCTTTTGTCCGAATGTCATGGACATGTCATGCAATGTCAAGTCAAAATTGTCTTCCAGCTTATCTAACAACAAGAGAATGTCTTCCATTTCACATTCTGTGCCGGGAAAAGACTGATGTCTGAAGGTGATGGGTGACGGGAATATGTGATGGTGTGTGTGTGTCTGTGTGTCTGTATCTGTGTGTGTGTGTCAAACTAATACACCAAACATTTCCAACAAAGATTTATTTTGTTATACCAACCTAAATTATTTCTATCTTACTTACTTCCTATTTTTTAATGAGTTTGGTCATCCCGCCATCAAACTGTTTCACTGGCTGTCAGTCAGAGTAATTACCGTCAAATAATGATGATCTTGGCAGTGTGACAATCAGAAATTAAACTCATTTTCATGTTACTGCTAAAATGGACATTTTTGCCAATTAAATGTCGAGCTGAGCAACACAAAACAAGTGTGATGATGGTGATGATGGTGATGATGGTGATGATGATGGAGATGATGATGATGGTGATGATGATGATGGTGATGATGATGGTGATGATGATGATGATGATGATGATGATGATGATGATGATGGTGATGATGATGATGATGATGGAGATGATGATGATGATGGCCGTGTTGGCACTGTGTCTAATTAAATAGAGTTAAACAGTGTTGACTCTATTAAATGAGATCAAGTCTTGCCCCCACCTGTGATCCAACAACAAGGATGTGATCGGTCAATTGCTTTCACACGGCGCTCACTTAAGCCTCTGCTTTGCATGAAAGTTGCCCTAGGGTAGAAGAACTATTTCCATGGATCAGGACTCAAGTGTATTATACAATACGCATCTATGTGTTGTCTTAAGTCTCTCTCTCTCTCTCTCTCTCTCTCTCTCTCTCTCTCTCTCTCTCTCTCTCTCTCTCTCTCTCTCTCTCTCTCTCTCTCTCTCTCTCTCTCTCTCTCTCTCTCTCTCTCTCTCTCTCTCTCTCTCTCTCTCTCTCTCTCTCTCTCTCTCACTGTGGCCTTAAGACTCTCTTGCTGAACCAAGTGTGGTATTTATCCTATTTTCCTGTTTGGTTACATCTCTTTTGTCTCTTTGTAGTTCATTCATTGTTGCTCACATATCCCTTTGAGGAGATGGCATCGCTCTTTGAAGTAATATATTTTAAAGGTTTTCCTTTGTAGGGATCTTGTCTTCTTTGAGACCTTTGTGCTGACGGGAGCTATTTGTTCTGTGCATCCATAAGAGCCTTTGATGAATCATATGAGACCCTGCGCTCTACAAATAAACTTGACTTGCCTAGCAGGCTGCATAACCATCACCATTGGAATGTATGAACTTTTGAGTGTTTCCAATCTTTCTTCCCTCCAGCAAGGATTGCTTCAGGATCCTCAGAATTATATTTGCTCTTTTTCTTGGGACCACAAGTGGGGGAAGTAAAAACAACAGCTCTTGCGCAATTTGAAAGAGGATGAAGCGAATTGGACGCGTCTGTCTCATTGAAAGAAGAGCGAACGTACCTGGAAGGAGTTGAAGAACAGCTCGCAGTACATGCGGATCTCCCAGCTGGGCCCCTTCACTGTGTGAGGCATCCCCACAAAGACGATGTAGTGGACGCCAAACACCAGCACCAGCACCAGAGTGGACTTTGCCAGTTTCCTACGGACGAGACCAAACTGGGAATGAAAAAGTAGAAATGAAAGGCGGCCCTGGACTTTGAGCTTAATATGATGACATTCTTACTTTCAACAAAATATAAAAGCTTGGAAAAATCAAAGACAACTGACGAAACTGTATAACTAATCAACCTCCTGCCAGCTCTCAGCTTATCTAGGTGTCAGCTGTTAGAACGAAGTTGGTTTGACTGCAACTGCCCACTCCCATATTCTCTCACTGACACACAAAACATTCAAACCCCGGCTATTCTGAGCAAACACACTGCAATTACAACAATTTTCATGACACATTTAATGACAGCGGCAGCGGAGGAGAATAATGGTGGAGAATAATGATCGCACATATACAAGCCCTACAGCCGTGTGTGTGTGTTGTGATCTCATGCAGGGTAGGACATTTATAGGACATTTATCTTATATTAAAGTGAAATTAATTACAATGACACTATGTGGTTTGGGGTTTGCACTACATACAGTCCATTTAGTATGCCTGAGGACAGGTGTGTGTGTGTGTTCTATCCATAGCTGCTGTCCACACACTGAGGAAAGAATGTTGTAACCACTGTTGTTAAAGTAGTACATTACATTACATTACGATCATTTGGCAGACGCTTTTATCCAAAGCGACTTACATTACATTATATTACCACCCTTCGCAGAGGGGGGAGCAATTGAGTGTTCGGTGCCTTGCTCAGGGGCACCTCGGCAGGGACCTGAACGAGCAACCCTCCGCTTCTTAAGCAGAAGCTCTACCCACTCGACTACTGCCTCCTAGTAGACACGGGTGTTTAAAAAATGTAATATAGGTAGTCGCTCAGAAAATGGTGGTGGTTGTCTATCAAGAAGAAAACAGCTGGCCATTATTAGTGTTTCTTTCAAAAGGCAGAGGCAGCAGCATCACCGCTCAAGCCACACAAACCTGTACTGTTTCCTGGTGTCGTATCTCCCCGCGTTTGTCTCGCGGATTTTGGTGGCCAACACTCGCACGATGTTCACAAAGAGCACAAAGTTGAGCTGAGAAAGAAGAAAAGAAAATAAATGAGCCCAAAGTGTGAGAGCATTTCTGCCAAATCTACGCCCCAGAGACACTGAATGAGTCGTTTGAGGAAAAGGCAAATTGGGGCTGAAGTTAATCCACATATGTGTTCACTTTTAATGAGGATAGAAAAACAACTAGGGCCGGAAATTTGCACACGATTTGTAACTTGGTGGGTTTGCTCTTTGCATGACTCAATTCAAATCCAAAGCCTCTCTTTACACACATATAAGCACATATGCATAGAAAACACTGCTCTGATGAATACATACTGATGACAAAACACGAACCGGATCAACTAACAGTTCAATCATGCTCACTGAACCATAATCCATCCATCATCCTTTCCTGCTTTTGTCATCACTGGGAACTATCTCGGCATGCGTGTAGCAGGAACCGGCAACAAAAAGATGCAGCATTTACAGTCTGAACACACACAGCCAGCATCGACTGCAGAGCGTTCTAAAAATGACTGTAATCTCACGGCACACAGAGCACGTGTGATGTCACTATTCACACCACCGACATCTAGATAGAGAGTTAATTGCAGGGCTCCTCTCGTGTCATAACTGCCTCGTGCGTTCGCCGGCGGTTGGACACCCTGTGGATGATTGTTAGGAAGGAGACGGCGGAGGAGTCGGGAGTGCAAAGTCTCACAATGCAGCGGTGTGAAGTTTAGCTTTGGCATCAAATGGAAGAAGCTGTGAAACTGTGCTCCAACGTTTCATTAGAGAAGTCAACAAACCAGATGCAGAGCCGTTGCAGAGGCGGAGGAAAGTCAGCAGGATTAGAAAATATACTTCATTTAAGTTTTCAGTCAAACCTATACTTTACAGTTTACAAAGATGGTGAGAGAAAAATAAAAGAGGTAATTAATCACCAGAGAAGTTTCATTTGGGAGCTAAACTTGGAGCTTATGTTATTTCTGTAGTGTGCTGCTGATGAGGTATTGACTTTGCTACCCACAGGCAGAGGAGTTGCTGCTACTGTGTTAAGATGTTTGTGTTTTTGAGATAAGTGACTTTGGTCCTAGAGCCACATAACCTCTGTGTGTGAAGGTCCGCACACTTCTTGCTTGCATGTGTTATCTACGCTCTTTCATAAGCAAAGATAATTTTCTTTGAAGAGTTCACAGCAGTTAGGTGATAATCTCAGAGCAGCTGGGGAAATGGACGTCACAGCAAAGCATCATTTGCATATTCCTTTTTTTGTTTTTCGCGTCTCAATATTTCCCCTCTGATGCAGGCAGGTGGCAGGCTGGCAGAGAGAAGAGACACAGCACTCTGTTACTTAAGGAAACCCTTGACATTTGCTAAGGGGGGAGAAATCAATCCATTTTTAGCTAGGAGGAAGAGGAAGAGAGAGAGAGAGAGAGAGAGAGAGAGAGAGAGAGAGAGAGAGAGAGAGGTAGAGAGAGAGAGAGAGAGGTAGAGAGAGAGAGAGAGAGAGGGAGGTGGAGAGAGAAAGAACTTATTTGTTCTCATTCCCTGGATTGGCAAGAAACCCTTCTGCGTTTCCTTACATCGCATTTAAATACAAATGAGGCCCAGCAGAGGCGTGACGTGAGAGTGTGAATGTATGTAATGTATGCATGTGCACAGAACATTAGAGGGCTTATTTATGCACCCTTCAAGCACTTCGACTGCTTTCTTCTTTGATTGCACACATAGAATTACAGCAGCTCCTCATTAACGCTGTTGGCTGTTGTGCCCTTTGCATCGCTCTCTGAAAACACTTGCTGCTGGCTCTGTTTCCCCCCTGTTTCCAAGCAGCTAAGAGAGTCTAAGGTCTCAAGTAAGAGCCTGACAGATGGCCTCACATAGGTCCTTCTGTTTCAAGTGCAATGTTTCATTGTTTTCCTGTGTTGAAGCTCATTGTCAATGCAATGAAAGGCATCCTCTGCAAATGCCAACCCCCGTAAACAATATTCTCAGCAAAGTGTGGAGGCCATTAGACGAACACAATTACACACACAATTACCCCGATAGCTGTCAGGATGGGGACCTGGTAGATCCACTTAATATCACCTGCACTTAACTCCCAACACCTGCAGTAGAAAGAGGAGAGGAGAGGAGAGGAGAGGAGAGGAGAGGAGAGGAGAGGAGAGGAGAGGACAGAGCAGAGCAGAACAGGAAAACCCAAGGCTCAAAGTTTGAAACAGAATTGCAGGTAAAAAGTTTGAGTCTCTGTTGAGTGATTCAGACCGACGCTGAAATGGGAGAGAGAAGGATATGTGAAGAGGAGAAGAAGAAAAGACAGACAGGCGGACAGAGAGACAGAGAGACAGAGGGTTAAACATGAGGGCCAGTGATTTGAGTTCACTTCTTTCACTCCCTGGCTTGCTCTCCCCAGGGGGGTGCAGAGTGGTGAAAAGGAAAAATAGCGGGGAATATAGGAATGTTCTTGTCTGGCCATCACCAGCTGTGACTGACGGATACAAGCTCGCCTCGTCAGCCGCACATGTTTTGATTGAGTTCAAATTTATCACTCAGCACACGCTTTTCCTACAGATGGGTATTGGGGATGGAGATCTTTCCTGGGGGGATAGGAGAGCCGGCTCGGAATACATTTCATATACATTCCAGCTTGCATCTTTAATTGCACTTAACCGGCGAGTTAAATGTCACCATGGTTACTTATCAGTGCCTTCCAAACCTCTCACAGGTTCACAAATGTGTTATCATTTGACTCTTGTGATGTGTAACCGTATCATCAGTGATGGTCTCACCTTGCATCCGCCAGCGTCGCCCTGACAACGGCCCAAGCTGCCACAAAAAGAGCGGGAACACCTGAAATTACACGGGAGACGAGAGAGAACGCGGTGGACTTGAGATTCCAATTAACTTTTCAAACCCGTGTCACAACGTCAGGAGACATTCCCAGTGTGTTCAGCAGATCTGTAGCTGCTGTGGCGCTCCTGTCTTGTCTGCTTGTGGAAGGGAAGCAATCACATTGTTTCCGTTTTGGCACTCAACTCCTTCTGCATACTTCAACCTACAGACACCATGCAAACATCAAACGTTCCCAATATTCAGGACATTATTACTTTGACTTGTGGTGTTCATATCTTGAATATTTTCAGAAAAATCCTGATCAAACCCCATCAATTCTCCTCAAATTTTCTTCAGGCGCTTTATGACTTCAGGCCTTTCTAACTTCTTCTTACTTTCAGGCAGAGAAACCATTCAACCATGAGCATATGACTGTAATTATATGTAATTATATTATTAGAGCGTTATATTTGGTGTCAAAGCTCTGACACAGCGGAGACCAAGCTCAGCACATGTAGGAGTGACGAGGACACAGAGAGTGATGATAATGATGATGATGATGATGATGATGATGGTCCCCTGAGAGAAACCGGACAGGGACATTTCTTTGGAAATAGTCCGCCAATATCTGCCAACATCCCCACAACCGGCTGGTTGTAATGATCTGCCTTTCTGTCAAACCAAGTGTTTGTCATTTGCCTCAAAGGTTGATGGGTTGATGCAGGAGCTTTGACTTGAATAAAGCTGTTAGAGTCTGAGCAAAGTGCTTAGACAGGCTGCGAGGAGAACCTAACCTTACTTATGAGTCTGTGCACAACCTTTCAAATGATTACAGGAGACGGGGAGCAGCCTTCACTCATCCTCATATGCATAATGCACATCAAGCATAACTCTGGTGTACGTGGATTCCAGGTGAGAGGTGCCACAGCAGTTAGACAGAGCAGAGACATAGGATGCAGAGTAGGTAGAGCTTAATGTGTGAGCGTATCAGGGGAATTTGAGTTGTGTGCCTGAACTACTTAGCAAGCTGCATTCTTCTAAATGAACAGAATTTCAGCATGAAACAATTCCCAGCTGTTGGAGAAGATGGCTGAGTGAACAAGAGCCCAACAGAGCCCAACAGAGCAAACGCTGCAGTTTTCTTAACATAAGGAAGCATTACGTCTCACTGGTGCACGGTTTGGTTTTTTCTTTAAACCGAGTTGGCAGTTGTTAGTTTCATTTGATTTCACCGATTTATCTCAGTTCATTAATGTGCAAGGAAGATGTAAATGCCTCTCACAAAGGTCAGAAAATGCTAAACGGTTTGAAGTCATTGGATCATTGCCTAGCTGAGCATGGCATTACAGGTGTACGCACCCTTTCACTGTCACTCCAGTCAGAAGAGCAGACATGCATCCTGGTATTAACACTCCAAGTGATGTAGGTTGACTTTTTATACAGAGTGGGATTCATGCATTTTTTCTATTTTCAAAGTTCTCACAGACATAAAGGCTCTGTGCTTATCAAAGGAACCATGAAAGAACAGACAGGTGAACACATTCTTCAGATTCTTCAATTTATAATGCCTCCCTTAAGTCAGAATAGGCCAAAATATCCCCTGGCTGGTTAAGTCATCAGTTAGGAGCCAATGGGCGAATGAATAACCTTTCATTCCATATGCTGTTGTTTGTGACCAGGTGCAACAGCTCCAGAGTCCTGAAGGGAACTATGGGCAAAATCTCATTTTAACTTCTCGTCATGGAGCTTATTATGTCTGAAACTCAAGATTGGAGAAGGTTTTGGGAGGTGGTTATGGCACAGGACACTATTATGTGAACAGGATATAGATAGAAGCTCTAAAACATTGTCAGGGACTGAACAATGACCCCTAAATCATCTGTTATTCATGAAATACATCCAGCCTTTCATCATGTCGCCTGATTTGGGCTCGGAAATTATACTGACTAGACCTGCACCCGTCACAAGGTTTAAAGAATCCAATTAGTTAGACCAAAATACTCTCTGTTGAGCCATTACACTTTAACTTGAGCTTAGTCTGTTGTCATGGTGATTCTAGAGCACAGCCACCAGCCCGATGGGAGTTTAAAAACTGGAGGGGCGAAGATGAAGCATGTCTGGGTGCAGGTTAACATTCAATTAGGGAGTGAGTCATGTGTTGTGTCTGACCTGTTAGAGCAAAGGGAAAAGATCACGCCTCTGTTTTACTAAACATTATTCAAATGAGAGCAGCACGAGAAACAGCGGCGGTAGGATTGACCTTTTAATATCGTTTACATGGCTTATAGGAGGAAGGTAAAAGCATATCAGGACTGCACGTACTTGTGCACGGATGTGGGTTCCATTACAGCCTCGGGGAGTCATGGCCTTCGAGTTTGTGTTCTATTAGGCCTTTTATTTACCAGCACTGAGGATGGAAGGACACTTTACGTAAGGGAAAGTGTGTGGAAGATTACAGGAGATGGTTCAGTGCCCACCTGAAGCCGGGTACTGTAGGTCATCCTGCCAGCCACAACTACAATGACTTTAAATGATCACGCTATGAAGGCAAGGTAACTTTATTTGTATCGCCCTGTTCAAACATAATCCCAATTCAAAGTGTTTTTAAAGGAGTTACGCATTTACAAAGAGTTCATATCATCGCCTGTGAGACGGGTTTTCATTTGCTCAGAGAATATTCTTTCTATTCTGAATACAAGCACAGGGGGACTGTGGAGATGTTAGAATAAAGTGTGTTCAAACAAAAGGTAACCTACAGCAGAGTGTGATTGTAGCAGAGATGTGTGCAGTTGTTGTTGTGGTTCATGCGTCCAGCAAAACATCAGAATTTAAAATCATGTGAAAGTTTGGGAACTTACAGGAACTCACAGCTTTAAAGTGTCGCATTCTGTGTGTGTGTGTGTGTGTGTGTGTGTGTGTGTGTGTGTGTGTGTGTGTGTGTGTGTGTGTGTGTGTGTGTGCGTGCGTGCGTGCGTGCGTGCGTGCGCGTATGTGTGTGTGTGTGTGTGTGTGTGAGACATGCAGAGCGTAGACGCTTCATGTAGAGACCCTTAGGAATAGCATTTCAAAATATCAAACTTAATGATGGCTCACAAAACCAGAAACACGTCCCACACACCTGGTCCTTCACCATTTTGAGTGTATGGGAAAAAATAGGAAGGCTGAGCTTTGTGTTGTTAATGAACTGTTCTTGATCATTTGTGTTGACATCATCATGATGTACACTAATGAGGCGAGATGACATGTTTTCTTCGACATACCCCATCCAATGAGAGTGAGTCCCCAGAGGTACTTGGAGTCTGATCTGAAGGCCATGAAGATGAGGCTGTGGAGGTAGAGGCCTTCCACCAGGATCCAGTAGTAGTTGGTGGAAAGAAAATAAATGAACAGCAGCACCGTCACCTTACAGCCGATCTGGTGATGAAACATAAACAGGTTTAGTCAGATCCACAAACAGCTGCTTCTGACAACACTGCATAATGTCTGCATTAGTAAAGAAATATGGACATATGCATTAAATATGAGCAAAACCATTAAGAACTCACTCCTCCACCAGCTTGGTTAAACACTGAGCTGAACACTGACATGGACCTCATCTACGCTGCTGACTGGACGATGATGAATGAATGGCTGTTTTTCTAAATGGTCATTAGTCCAGGTCTTTCACTTATCGTCCGTCTTGTAATGGAAAAGATCTTAATACTCGCCATGTTGCATTTCACTTTGCTGATGCTTTTACCCTCAGCAGCTTACACAGGCGGTGCAGCACAAGGAAAGGAGGTAAAGTATCATGGAGCACTCTTGTGAATAAGTGTTAATGGCTGTAACAGGAGGATTAAGTCCTGGCGTTAGGTGTGGAGGTTGTCGCTGTACAGTTGGGAGATTAGGCCTGTTTATAGACTTAACAGTTCCATGTTCACATAAACGCAAGGATCCAATATTTTCACAGGTTCGCACCTAAAAGCACCAACTACTACACATGTGCTGTGACTGTGACTGTAAGAGGGGAATGTGTGTGCCGACAGAAGTGGAGGAAAAAGGGTAAGTGTGCAACGATGTCCTGGCTTGACTTCGGTGGTCCGCCCAGACTCCAGAATAGAGGAAGGAACATTTGTCTGTAGAACGACCACTTGAACATGGGGAGACACAAAGTTGTGCAGGTTTGGCTGAAGTGGAAACTCTAAATAGCCTGAGTGCGAGTGTGTGAGCGTGTGTGAGATCTGCTTGTTAACTTTCCAATAAATGTTCCACCTTTCCACCCTGCACACCTAGACACCTAGATGCAGTATAATGACCAAGAAGCAGAACCGGCTGAGGGAAGAGCGGCAGGTGGTCTTTGTAGATACACTGCAAGCACTTCAAATTGATTCAAGCGACGGGATGTAACTGGTGCACTTTCCTTTTGAGCTGAGAATGGAGATTCTTTGAATTCAAATGCCAGCAGACCTACTCCAAAAGTTACTTTTTAACTTTACAGGATTTTCTTAAATTTGCCGAAATCATCACGTGTTGACATGAATGCTCTGAGTGCTCTGTGTGTGTCTCTGTAGCGCCTCATACTGATCTGGTTTGATTTAGGAAAAATCTTTGAGCCCCCAAAATACCACCACTTACCACAAGGGGAGCCACTACCTCTACTGTCAATCATGTCTCATGTTCTCAGGTGGGAGGAGCTGTGATGCCGGACCGCAATAGGAAGGAGGGAGTCAACCAGATTTTTCGCCAATCTAACCCACAACCGCCAAAATCACAGACTGCTGCTTGAAGTATTCATTGTCAAACATAAATGAATCCTGCTCGGTCATTGGATGATTTAAGTGACTCTTTTTCCAGCCTTCCTACTAAAACCAAACTCAAAACTGTAGAGAGGGAGAAAGGGAATTAGGTACACTTTGTACTCACATACTGAGACTTGTCCAGCGGCGCCATGGTAACGGTTTTGAAATTGTCCAGCAGCACATGGTCAAAATCTTGAAGTCCGGCCGAGCTGTAGACGACTTTGTCTTTCACAAAGATGCTGACGGCTCGCAACATGAAGGACACAAACAGGTGCATGTGGATGTAGTTCCTGGTGCAGTGAAGACGCCTGCAGTGACAACACCTCATTGTTGTTTCACATATTAATTGAATTCACAAGTAATTGCCTAGGAATGGTTCAGACATGCTTAGGGGCTTTCTGCAGGGCGACAAGAGGAGGGCCTATCTTAATTGACTAAACGACATGTTCACAATTTCTCTAAGGTCGATTTGTTGGCCTAGGGTGAAAGAGTTGGCGTCGATTATAGCCGTTAAAATGTGAGACTTTTGGTCTTAGATTTGTGACAGTGGCAGTGTTTGGTCACACGTCCACGCCCCCTTATTAAAACAACTTTATGAGTGAAAACAAGCAGAGACAGGAAGACGAGGCAGGGAGACAGATGGATTCGATCGACTGAACGTGACCCAACTGCACGTATTGCATTTGCCGCTGACCATCACATTCCAATCACGACCGTTTATCCACCTTGCATGAACTTTATTGCGGTTTCATTTTATTTCCCTGAAGCATGAAGCATGAAGCATCTCAAAGCCTCGTGACAGTTACAATTTTTCATCTTTAATAACTGAATATCTAGAGAGTGTTGTGGTTTGAGATAAATGGTTTTATTCATATTTCTTGATGTTTATCATTATTTGGAATTTAATAATAATAGCACAAGAGGGGAAAAGAGTTTGAGAGGATAAGTGTGTATTATTTTACATGCATCACAACCATGAACAGGATTAAAATGGTACTAAAGATTGAGCTGTATCTATGATGGTCGTACCATAATATCCTTACTGAGTGACTCTATCCCCTGCAGGGCTGTGGCATCGTTCCCACCTGCATTCCTCCTCTAGGTGATATATCTGGTTAATGATAATGAAGGTGCAAATTTGACATTAAGTCCGTCTATTTAAGTGTGCTTCAGTGGAACACACACAGCTACACACCTACACACACGCACTGTGCATTCAGTGTTCACCTTCATTTTGTTGTGGACTTGTTTGCTACCTTTCGCGTCTCCGGTGCTTAATTAGTCTGACATTCTACATACCCTGCTCTGCTTATAGCTCAGCAGGAACTCCACTCTGCAGCGGCGTGTTGTTTCATTGACTCATTCATTCACATTGGTTGTTGTTTTTTTCAGAACTGCTCTCACATTTGCATTGTTTGACAAAGCAGAAAACGTCTTGCTTCTGGTAATGCATGTTGAAAGGGTAGATTTCAGTCAAAAGATTTGAATAATAGATGAATAAATCTCTCTTTCATTTCATTTTTCTTTCTGGCACGTTTGTCAGTTTGCCCATCTATGTGTTCTTTGCAATACTTTCTTCTTTCTAATACAACATGTCACAGCTCTCTCTCTCTCTCTCTCTCCCTCTCTCTCTCTCTCTCAGTTTGTTCTTTGTTCTTCTCTCAAGTGTGTTTACCCGCAGTAGTCTGAATAACTTGTATGTTGTTGTTGTTGTTGTTGCACCATTCAACAAATCAATTGAATATTGCATTTTAGCTCCGAGTCAAACCGTCAGAGAAGTCCACGTCTTACCTGAAGTACCCGATGATGAAGATGGCCACTAGCAGAGAGCTGAAGGACACTGCGTAGCCGATTGTATACATCACATACAGTCGCTCAAAGAAGTGTTGCTGTGTGCACAGACAGAAACAATATTGAAATGATTTTGTGAAGAATAGGACTGAATATTTGCTGTTTCTTCCTGTAGTCTTCTCTCTTCTTTGACTATAACTAAGATAAGTGACACAATATTTGTAACTTTGCATACTTTTCTAAATAAACCGCACTAACACAACAAATAATACATTTGTTTCTCATGGTATTGACCAAGTATTCAGATGGCAAAGGGCAAACAGTCACTGGCACACAACAAAAATGAATGGGGAGTGCTTCAGTGCTGAGGGGTGGTAGTGTTTTAGAGAAGGTGATGTAGTAAAGTGCTCTAGCTCTATCTCCAGCCACTCCATGAACAAAATTCATAACAAAGCCATAGAACACAACAGTGAATCACAGCTGCTGAACAATAACGCCATCTTCCCCACAGAAGGCATTTCAGTGCTCCTGCTCTCACTTTGGACAGTAGAATAAGACAAAAACATCTGCTGCAGTGCACCCAGCATATTTGAACCATCTTTCTTATGTGTCATAGCAACTGTTGCTATGACACAAAAGGTTTTTTCAATTGAAACATAAAAAGAGATTCATAAGCTCTCACCATCAAACCTGACTGAAATCTGTCTGTCAGACTCAGTGAGGAGAATTAATCCTTATTAATTAATTCTTACACATAAGATTAGGAAATTACAGCCCCAATATATCTTTGGATAAACTATTTTTTGCAGTGAATTTAAATGTGTGTGCCACCAACTAAGCAGTACTTATCATTTAGCAGAAGTAGCTTCACCTCGTACCAAAGTAGCTTCTCCAGTTCTGACTCAGTGATCCTCTGAGAGGCGGTCCCATCATGGGCACCCGGGTTGAATGAGTCATTGGAGTGGTTTAGAATGGAGGAGAATGGAGATGCGCCAGGGCAGAGAGGTGCAGACTCCCTTATGACCGCTGTGTGCCAGTGTAACCCAAGGAACCCTCTGGGCCAAAAGGTGTGAACGACTCTCAGAAGGACTGACTCAAAACTGACTCAAAACTGGAGGCGGCACTTGGATGAGCAGCAAAGCCCGCACAACCTGAACTTTAATAAAGACTCACACCTCCTGCCTCTTCGCCTCATTTCATTCTGAATTCACAAACACCAGCACACACATGAGTCACTTTCCATATCAGGTCACCTGAGGGATTATGAGAGCCAACAGCTTACACATGCCAGTCATCCATGTGTTTACATGTCCTGTTTATCCATGTATGTTTGCCTTACTGCTTAGCATAATTAGTTTGTTTCATGTGTGTGTTAATTGGATCAGCCGCTGCTTGAACATCATGGACCTATACTCACTCTCCCTTCCTGGTCGCTGTGCTCCAGGAAGCGTAGGCACTCTGAGTAGTTGCTCCACGTCTTGTTCCAGCTGTCCACAAACACCCAGGAACCGTTGAAGTCGCACTTCCTGTAAGCGTGGCCTGTTGACAAAAGAAGAGTGGACAAGCACACATACTTAGGACACAAGGTAGGAAACAATTAACCATGATAAATGTCATATTGCTATTAAGTATGGGCCCTATTTGTTACTGTTCAGAGATTCCTTCATGTTTGATGGTGAAGTATTTGAGATTCTTTATGTGCATTCCAATCAAATCAAACTCTTCAAAACAACTGTTGACCTTTGTGATTGAAGTCATAAATGTAGAAGGGACAGGGAATCTTGGTGACCAGCCCAGGGGAGCCTTGGGGCCAACAAATGAGGCCATCCCAGTCTGGAGGGCACATGTCATCTGGAACGAGGAGGACAGAAAGACAACACACACTTGTCACACATTTCTATATTTACATAACAACCCAGTGGTCATTTAGCTCGGAAAACTGCCGCTGGGTGAAGGAGCTACTGGCCCTGAGGTGATCAGCGAGGAACAACCAACATGGGGCATCGGGATCATCGACCGTCTAGAAAGTCTCTCTGTGCATCTGCTGTTTGGGAAATCATACAGGTTCAAAAGTGTAAACAGAACCTGAGCTGATTATTGATGCGTCTCCTCTCTGCTGTGTCCGCCCACAAAATGATTTTCTTTTTCTTTTTTTAAGTGAATCATTGCTTCTCTGCAATATTATTATTTTATAAATCACAGCATAACTTCAAGAAACTGAATAGAAATTTCAATCCCAAAGGCCATCTGTGGGGAAAGGTAGGAGAGCAAAATTACATAAGGTAGAAAAAGACATTATACTTTCTTGAGTGTTCTGAAAATGTCTTTCTTTATAACTCAAACTCAAAACATCAAACTGGGCCAATCTCTCAAGGCCTTCTTCCACTATTAACTCCTTTTAAAGAGTTCAAAGCCAATTGAACCCTTGAGTTGGTTACCTGGTGTTTGGTAACCGCTTAAGACGTTTGTATACATTTGCCTTGGCTTGTGTTCATTGTGTGGGTGGTGACTGGATGCATGTACACATGGTTTCATGGTAGCATGAGGAGAGCAGCGCTGGCAGTGTGGGTGTTTTAGCATGCTGGGTCACACTCAGTACATTTACATTCACAGTATACTGTGGCAGAAAAATGTGAGTAAGACGTAATTGGATTCCATGCAGAGGCGTCTTACTCAGATTACGTCCACATGCCTGAAGAAATCAATTAATCACATCATTTAAGATGCATAATTTAAAACTGTTACTTACTTACTATGATTATGGTGAGTGCAATCTAATTTTGCTTGTAATGTTTAAGGATGGAAGCTTTCGGACTGTTGGAGCTCGTTGGATCCATCTGATGATCCTGATGACTCATACATTCATATAATAACGGTTTAACTAGATGCAATACATGATATTCTAAATCTGGCAGTTTTGATAATGACTCTAAATGCTTCTAAATGGCTGTACCTTCATACAGGCCATTAGGTTCATACGAAGAGAATATGTGACTGCCTGATTTCCCCCACTGATGACATCATTTCACACCGGATATGTATTTCCATAGCAATGCTCATCCAACATTTGCACATTTATGAGTTCCGTTCTGTGTTTTGTACCTGTGGTCTCCGGGTCTCTGTTGGAAAGGTTCTGGTGGCACTGCAGTTTGATTTCATAAAGGATGTACATCTGCTCCTGTGCTGACATGGCATCATCAGACCCCATCTGTAGAGTGCAACAAACAAGATCAGCTGTGTCCACACTCCATAATCACCCACTGCCACCTGAAAATGGCTTTCGGGGACATTTGTACAGGAGGCACAGCCAATAGCTCAGGATAGAACATTTTAGGAATCGAAAAGTTATTTTGCTTCCCTCTTACTTTGAATTATCTGCTGAAGAAAACTAAAAACGTGACTTACTAGTCCAAGTTGCTTATCATTAGTGAGTCCCATTCCAACTTCTGTGTGTCATTTGCATGTTTTTGCACATGTGATTCACTGACGTCACGTGTCGTGGAAGTGTGATCGGAGCGACATAAATGAACATGTGAGCTGTTAGATGGAGTCGGAAACCTACTAGACATTGGTAATCCGTGGAAATAGGCACCATGCAAATTTTACACATGCATCTCACGCATTAGATGTGAGAGATAATTACTTCTGTCACAAAGGTCAGCTGGCAATCACGACTCATTTTCTGTGGCCATCTGTCCACAGAAAATCATTGTATTATCCTGTATTCTAGCTCCGGTTCCCTCATATGTTTTGGCGATATCTGCTGCAATTACTCTTTCATCTCCTCACACAGGAGAGAGATCTAATAGCCTGCTGTAGACAGTCTGCACACACAAGTCCAAAGACTCTTAGTCCTTCCGGTCTGCTTTAGGATTAACTATTGAAATATCTCCTGAAATTGAAAACTTTTTTTTTCTTATTGAAGGTTGTTTACTACATTTCTGTATAATTTGGACTCGGTAAAGTAATTTGAAGAACATCAAAAAATGAATAGAAAAATATACCAATATTCCAAACTCAACTCTGCTAACAACTGTATGTTCCACTTTACTGTCTAGAACTCTTCAAAGCTGACATGCATCATCAAAAGCAAGACAGCTTCCAGGTCCTTGAAGTGAGACGTCAGAGGGGCCAAGCCAGAGCAGTAGGGTGGAAGATTAGCTTGATTAAATCCACAACAGCCATCAAAATAACTGCCTCTGTCATATAATGATGGACTCACTCCTACCAGACCCCCCACTGCTTTGATGTTCAATTACCTGGAAAACCACTTTTCACAAGGTGTCTCATTCACTGGAAAAGCCTGGTCATTTCTCATTGCATTTGTGCCCTGAAGGCCCACAAATAATCATGTTTTGAAATTGCAAGAAACGGAATTTGAGTCTCTCGCCGGGTCCCTGCTAGTTGAATGATTGTTCTTCACTGAGAAGCCTTGCACTCTCCGATATCCCCGGTTGGTTTAGAGGTTAGGGAAAGAAATCTTCTCAGGAGCAGCATAGAGCTACTCGGAGCACTTCTGAAGAGGGTGTTATTGGAGTGTGGGGAGTCTTTTGTCAATGTTTTGATGAAGTGCATCTTTGGTGACCCATACACCTACATATTCTTAATGTCACGTCAATGAACAGATCAATAATAACCGTCAAACCCCCCCGAACAAGTCTTTCATGGGTTCACTGTAGAATCTGTCTCTTCCTCCTACATTGACTCACTGGTGTGAAGCCCACATTCAGTTATAAGTGATATTGAGAGATCCAATATATTTGGCAGTTGAACAAAAAAATCCATTGCAGCTATTTCCTCAACTGTGGCTTGGTATTACACCATATTTTAAGTATTCTATGGTGAAATTAGTCATCTTCTATACACTTTAAATCCTTCACGATGCTTCAAAGTCCAAACACGCATTATTCCATTTCGTCTCTCCCTTTCTGTAGCACCGCCGAGCACAGTGAGTAAAATTTGTCCGTTTTAGGTGCCGTCTCTTTAAAGGCCCCAACCAAAAAGGCTCTGTTCTCGTTGGGTGTGTGTCTAACCAAGCCTGTTGGTGTGTAACATAGATAACAGATAAGTCACATAATTGAAGGGCCAATCAGACAAAGCCTTCAGGACTTACAGGTTTGCATTACTCTGTCGACATCAACCTCAAGTTTTGTTCCTTAGAAAATGTTCAACATAACTTCACAACATACAATGTTTCAGTTTTGCATCACAAAACATCTCACTAATCATATTCATTATGTTTGAACGCAGGCATGTCATCAGCCATCTCCTGTTTACTTTCACAATGACACCATCACCCTCTTCCTCTACTGAATGAAGCTCCTCATCAGCTCCTCCACTGAAATCATTCTTACAAATCAATCAATTAACATTGACTGTACTTTCATTCATATCTTTTATATTCTACTTGCTATCAGCCTAACTATAGAGTAAGCCTGTAAGTTACTGTCAGAGGAAGAAGTGAGGGAAAGACACAGACTGAACACTCACAAGAAAGATGACAATGGAGAACAGGTGAGGACAATTACACAGGTGGGAACAATCAGGTAACGCAAGGGAAGGAAGTAAAGCAACGGAAACAAAGGGAAAATGAGACGACAAAACAAGAAGGAAACAAGAGCTTTCAAAGTAAAGGGAAAGATATTGAAAAAATATAAACAATACTCTTTTTTGCTGCAACTTGCAAGTGTAATCAGTACTTCATGTTTGACTCATAAACTCCTTCCCACTCCATTTCACCAAAAAAGAAAACTACAAAGTCGTTTTGAAGGTCACACAACAACAGACATATGTCAAAGAATGTTTTCAATCTTTACAGCTTCCTGCCTCCATAAATGGCTGAACTGCACTCCAGTACATAAAGTAAACAAACCAGCCCTGCTTGTTTCACTGAGGGCGAATGAATAAGTCACAGGAGCACAGTTCAGCCAAAAAAATACATTTCTGTTTGATGGACAAACCTGGAGGATCTATTCAAAGGGAGTGTGGTTAAAAAAAGGCCTGGTTCCTTTTGTGGTCAGGCAAAGCTGAGTGAGCGGTAGACTGAATCTGAACAAAACTGCTGACCGTGCTGTGCATTAATTACATCAGCACAAGTCCAACAGCATGCAGGTGATTGACTTCTGGATGTGGCCTGAATTATAGATGACTGGAGAAGTGCAAAAGAGGTGAAACAAAAGCACAAACTGCCTCCAGATGTCAATCACCCGCCTGCTGTCGGAGCTCTAATTCATGAACCAGAACACATCGAAGTCATTCAAAGCTACCAGCAGCCCTCAGTGGACAGGTCAAGAGCCTGCATGTCAGCGGAGGACACAACAAACTAAATGAACCTTTGTTATTGTTTTGTGTTACATTTTCCTCCGTATATAATGCAAAGCAATGAGTGGCCTATGTATTTCATTTACTTGTTCCCTACAGAATTAATTAGTGCATTAAATGTTATCTGAATGACAAAATAGAGGAAAAAATATAAGGAAAAAAGTTCACCAAGTATCATAATGTTGCAGTGTGAAAGCATTGCAGAGGTGATCTGGTGTCAGTCTATTGCCACAGAGTTGAGTCATCGCCTCTCTCACACAGTGCCAACAAAAAAGCAGCATGAGAGTAGCAATTATGTGAGGTGTTGTGTTGGACTACACAGAACCACTTCATGGACTGGCACTGGAGTGAATCTGTATTTTACCTCTCCAGGTAAATCAAGCCTCTGTTTCCAGTGAACATAGTATCATACTTTATTTTACGTTTGGTGGCTTATTTAGCCATTAGGTTTCTTTATATTTGTTTACTTTGTGAGACTCATATTTCCTCATATGTGGCACAAACCTTGTTGTTGACTACTAAGTGACAACATAAGGTTGTTTATTCAACCCTAATTTCTGTGAGTCACAGTAAGTGGAACACAACAGGTAATTGCAAGATCTTTTCTTAGGATATCCAGATGTGTGTCTCCATAGTAACCATGAAGTAGAAATTGTTTTTGAGTAGGCGGCTAATTCATTTGATTTACAACCCAGCACGTGTAAATGCATCAACATATGCTGCAACATTCTGAGGAGGAAGAAGAAAGGCACCTGCTCATGGTCTGGATGGTTTGATTGAAGGAAGAACACATGTGTGGGTAATCAGCTGGACCACTGCTGCCATTGTTATCCGACATTACTCCTAGTCCTGATTAGTATTTCATCTGATTGTCACCATGGAGATGTACATTATATATGAACATCCATGGGAATAAATGTTCATTTATTCAACATATTATGGGCTAAGCTGTCCCATGTTTTAATTTTGTTTCTGTCATCAATGCTCGATTCAATTTGATTTAAAACGAGGATTTCTTACCTGTGCGTCAATCGAAGTCCAGCACAGGAAAAAGTTCAGGAGCAATTTCCATAAGATCGAGTTCCACATTCCTCTGCCCATCGTCCCTGCGCGCTGGAGCTCAGGTACTAAACTCTAACTTCATCTTCACTGTAAATGATGAAGGTTCCGCGGTTGCTGTCGGCGCATCCGCATCACAATATGTAAAAGTTGGTCCCACTCACACTCACATCATCCATCACAAAGTTGTACTCCTAAAAGAAAAATGAGGAAAAATGAATGATTCCCTCCTTAATGGCAGCAGTTGTGCAGTTTCCCTCCCCTCTCCTCGGTGTGTCTGAGCTCTGGCACCGTGTGATGGATGTTCAGCGTGTGATCCTGCAGGCGGGCATCCGATGAAGGAACCAGGCGGACCCGCGGGTCGAGGAGGGACGCAGGGGCCACATTCCACCAGGAGGAGGAAGCTCTGAGCACTGATGCCTCAAGAGGATGGAGTGAGTTAAGAAACAACAGGGAGCGTGTCGCCACCCCGTGGATCTCTCTCTCTCTCTCTCTCTCTCTCTCTCTCTCTCTCTCAAATACAAACAGTAAGCAGCTGATGCGTTAAAAATCTATCTGGGTGAGATTGGTGTATTAATTTGAGATTATTGACCTAAATATTTTTGGATCAGAAGCTTTATTGAAGCTGAGATGCTGTTTAGAGAGGCAGTGACATTCTGTAACTTCACTCCTTCTCCCATTGGTGCGCCTATTGATTTCATGCCTCTGCCAATAAGTGTCCTCTTCTGCCCACTCAGCTCCTCTGGTTAATTACAGCGAGCGTTGATGAGTGTCGGCCTGTAAAATCCTGAAGTAATCATAACATATTCAAGCATTTCACTTCCTTACTTGAACAGATTGTCATGGCTCATCTCTGTCATCCTTTCACTTTAGTAAGAAATCTAAAAGGTTACGCTAAGAAGACCTCTAACCCAAATTTGTAGAAATTATACGGTATTGTCTGTACTTGCATACAGCGCCATGACAACCATTGTGATAACACTGTAGAATCTCTTCTACTGTCTTTGCTCTGCACGGCAGTTGAATCAATTATGTGGTGCACGTTCCTTTTCTACCGTCTTAGAGGTGCAGCAGAGTGCCTCTCTAGCGGCTCGTGCCTGTGTGTTGCGGCATTAACAATGTCTTTTCTCTGTTGGCAGTGTGGCGCGTGCTGTGAGAGTGTGTTCTGATGTGGTTTATGTGCTTTGGTTGTAGACCTTCAGATGTGGCTCTGTATGTGTTTTGCTTGCACATTGTCTTTGATACCAGGGTGTAGTTATGTGTTGTATATTGAGCCTTATTTATGAGATCCTAGTAAAATGCACTGAGCACATTCAATTTAACTATCAACACACTGAACACAAGAACATATAAGTTAAAGTTACTAACCTGAGGCTCATCATGCGTGTTCAGGATTGGACCGACTTGTGTGTGGCTCTGATATTAGATTGGAATTGTGGAGAAGATTATTTTCCCTCCTCCCCTTCATAACTGATGTGTGTGTGGGGGGGATAATAGGACAACTTAGTTGAGAATTTTGACAGCTTACAAATGCGAGAATATAAGTGTGTTCCTGCACTCCAATCAGGCTGTAATTTGAGCAGGTACATCTATTCTTTGTACAAATTACATTCATACATTTTTACCAAGAACAGATAAAAAACAAACTCCCTGGTTTGCTGAAGCAATTATGTTTGCTAAACCAAAAGCCTGTAGCTGAAACAGACAGAAAGCCTTTTGCTGCTCTCCTTACTCCATAATGATGAAATGGATTTAGCGCTTATGCCAGGAAAGGTTATTTAAAATTGAAATTTGTGTTCCAAAATTAACCCAGCATGTAATTGCTCTAAAATTAACACTTTACAGCCATTTAACAGGTCTGAAGCAAAGGATCAGTATTGTGACTTTGAATAGAGAATGTCAAAACAATTGAAATGTTTCCTGTGAAGCCACAGCTAATAAAGTAAATTATGAACTCCCAAAGGTAAGAGTTGGGGCCATTTACATACACATAGCTCCCATGGCACAAAACCTTTTGACAACATGGTAATCCACTAGGCTGAGCTGTCTCAACTATAGAGAGCTTCTTCCCCTGAGGGAGGACGGGGCTCGGTGGCTCCTTCTGCCATCTTGGCTTTTCCATGTCTTCCTAGAGAGCTTCGGGAATTTTCCTGATGTTGAAACATTCTATGCAACATTGGGCTATGCAAATAAAATTGTTCAATTGGTCTGCACGACAGAAGCTGCACCAATTTGCAACTGGCCTCCATCCTACCCTCTCTCATGGTCAAGACCCTGAGATACTTCAACTCCTTCACTTGGGGTTGCAACTCACGCCGTTACTACTTGGAGATTTCCTCCTGACAAACAGATGGACACATTTGAAAACCTGCTAGGTGGAGCTGAGCACGCTGATCCACAATGCCTCTGAACCAATGAACAGCGAGACACGTGGCTGTGAATACTGAAAGCTTCATTGATGGAATTATTACTTCTCGTGGCAGCCGCAAGCAGTAATCGGTGAACAATGTGCAGCAGTCATCAGCACAGGCTCAGCTCGTTCTAAATGAGCCCCCTGTGACTCACAAGTAAGCTCATCCGTTCGCTCATCCAAGTGTTGCTGCAGTCAGGTGTCTCAAAGTACTTGACTCCACTTATGCTAATGAGGCTCTTGTTGCTATCATAACAAGATGAACATAATCCAGTATGTGGATGAGTTATTGTCTGTTTATACGCGGCTGTTTAAGTTTGTGTTTGCACGGCTGCCTATGCATGTAAAAACAGTGGAACTCGGCTGAAAGCGCTCTTCACATTTTCATCAAAGCAACGAGCAAAACGCTGCCAGTGAATGAACGAACGAGCAGCCTTGACGAGGCAAAGGCCAACAGATCCTCAGTTGTGATTTGAAGTACATCATGAAGTAAACCAACCATATGTGAAAGATTGTTTGTCTCTGTGGGTCCTACTGATGGGATTCTACCAAATTCTTAATACAGGGGGAGTAACTAGTGACTTGTGACTAGGCAACTGTCTAGGGTATGAAAGGAGGTGGGGTAGACACTTTGTTTCATTCTGTATACCAGTGCAAACAGCTGTCATATGGAAAGTTAGTCTCTATTGCCTTTCTTGCTCTTTTAAGTGAAATCCATTCGTAGCTATCTACAGATGACCAAGACACTTGTTATTTGTCAGATAACTTAACAGCCACATAAAGATCGGTACAAAAGCAACCTGCTATCGCCTTAAAGTAAAGCAAGAACTTGCTGCTGTCATGGTGTCTTCACAGGTCTAACAAGTCCTCACTAACACCTAGAGAGTGGAGCGCATCGCTCGCTGACACCTCCGGGACACATTTACACACCTTCACTTGCTCTGGTGTTTGATCTCTTTTATAACTTCTGACTTTTAAGCTTCCTCTAAACTCTTTGCTGCTGTGTAATCTGCCATTCTTATGTCAAGCCTTTACGGGAGCCTTTTGAATAAGCTTTACACGGTGCAAAATGAAATTGCCTTTGCCTTGCCTTTTAATTATGTGGGTGCGTTTGACCGTTTTGTGAGCCTAGTATGCATTAGACCACCACATGCTGCCTCCCACTCAGTTATGAGGTTGATAAGTGGGGAGAGTTGCGGTCCACTCTTTGTCTAAATGAAGGCTGGTCTTTGGTTAGATTCACTGTTTATTTACAATGCTATTCTATCAAAGGTTCCCAGAGGGACATTTGGGACTTAATATGTCCGACATGTTCTGTAGACTCGCTGCAAATTCAATTTCCGATACGCAGAATGCTCCCAATCATTTATCACAGAGGCCTCAACCTCAATTACTGAAAGGACCAAACATTGTTTCAGTAAAACAACAATGCCTTGATATATTTAACAATCTGTCATTGTGGAAACATAGCCAATGTTATCCATGCCATTCTATTAATAAATAAATAAAGAACTCAACCCTGAGGGCGGTTTCCCAGCTGATGTAATCTGGGGCAGATGTGGTTGAGGATTTGGACATTTTAAGAATCAATGATTTCTTTGTCGTTGTGTTTTCTCGGAATCTTTTGAGAATGTTTCAAAATGTTTTTCAAGATAGCATAAATTTATAACTTAATGGAATTTTGTATTATGTTAATTGAATTCTATTTTGTTAATATGAGCTAAACTAGAGCAGACCCCATCCATTTGCTAGTTGTTAGAGTTAGGCCATGAATCCTGAATTTGTGTGTCAAACTGAAAATGAGCAGCTGCCAAAAGCTTTCAATGCTCTAACCTGCTCTTGTTGGTGAAATCAACTCAGATTGAACAGGAATACGTTTGAACGACTAATATCTTTTTTATCTATTGCACTTTCTCTTTTCTTTATTTGGTAAAGTACTACAGACAGAAGCACGAAACGCATCCGTCACTCTGCTTCTCTCATCTCCGCGTTACTTTAATTAGGGAGCAGAGTTTGATTCTCTTTTTGCACAAATTGTTCACCTTTGCTCTCGCTTTTCAGAGCTTTTACATTTTTTACTTCCTTTTACTTCTTGCTTTCCCCATGTAACCTCGGATAACAATTACTGGGAAGTGAAAGAATTGTAATTATTGCGAGAGCTAACCTAAAATGAGCTTGGGGATTGACACCTCCATCTGTCCTCGCCAGCACATGAATAATAATAGTAATAATAATAATAACAAATGTATTTCCTGACGTAAAAGTGCTGTGGTTGCAAACGATGAAACCTTTACCGAATGCTGAGCAGGTGCCTGACATTTTGAAGCCTAAAGGCCTAAATGTTTGAATGTTTTTTGTACCTGAAAGAATCAATCAGTTTGAGTGACAGCTAAAGCTCAAATCATTTGAAGCTACCGATTGTTAATAAACAACACGTGCCAAGTCAGTGTGAAGGCAGACAATGACTGGACGGATTGAACTGTGAGAAGTAGGATGAGAGACGTAGGGATTCATTATGGTCTCAAAAAGGCTAGAAGATAAAAAACAACTGGTGAGTTAAAAAAGACTTTTTCAGCAGCAAATCTTTGGTGTTAAAATAATTTTGGGCCATATGGAGAAAATTCTGGATCAGTTGTTGCCTAAAGGCAGGAGGAAGGTTACAGTTTAACAAAATACATATTCTTAAAGAGTGCCTATGCATGCAAGTCTTACATTTGTGGAAGTTATTAAGAGTTGAACTATGAAGTATTTTTGAATTTGGAATTTCCTGCAGCTGAATTTACAGTGCAACGCTTCAAGTTGCCTCCACTCTAACAAGACACAATAAACGTATATGGGGAAGGCTGAAAAATCTTTTCAACTCAGGGTGTCTGAAAAACCGTGAGATATTTCAAAAGGCTGAATGGATGGCAGAAAAAAAGAATGTTTGAATGGTTTCCCTGCCTGAAAGTACGAAGGTTAAGGATGAGGTTTGAAGTCCCTGAAGCCATGAGGTGCCCAAAGAAAATGTTGAGACATTTAAGTAGTGACATTTTGCAGCATGCTCACGACTCAAGCCCCCGCGTTACAATAAGCGAGTGGTCTCCCACTCACCTCATCTCACTGTGATCACCCACATTTCCTCTGAAGTGGTGAATCACAAACTGGCTGTATGTCACATGTCAGTAATGACATATTTACAGGAATCTAAAGTCCTCAAAGATCTTTTTATCAACACTCTGTATTTTTCCCTTGCAATTTGCTCCTCCATTTACCTTATTCCCCAGAGGGATCATTTAGGTATGAGCCATTTATCATGATGGAGTCAGCATGGAAGCTTGGTCTGACTCATCCTCCTCTCTTGGCCTCACAGCTCTGTGCTCTGGGAGGAAAGAAAGAGAGAGACACACTCACACGTTCTGTGCAGCAGGTCATTAAAAAGTTAGGGAGTACAGACGTGTGCCAAAGAAATACGTGGAGCCCAAAACCAGAAGAACCGTGTGGAAATAAGAGTGATGAGGATTTAAAGATGCATGGTCCGCTGCCATTACTCACCTGCTCAGCGACTATTTCTTTCATTTGTACAAGTCAATGATGACTCGTGCTTTAAGAGCACCACAAACTATTAATCTGCACTGGTTCCCTCGTCTTCATCAGCAACTGTGTGTCGAATGAATGTTGTCTGCAGGTCTTTCTCTGTTTCTTCTCTCCATCTAAAAGCAGCCATGTTGACCTGTGGAAGGAACAAAACAACTCTCCACACTTAGATGTGCAAAACGTTTCTGCTTAAAACAATCATTTTTCAGGAAACATCCATTTTAAGTGGATGAATACATTGGTGTTTGTCCACAGGCCGACTAATGAGTACAGATTAAGTAATCAGTCAATGCTGACCTCCCATGGTGAGAACCTTGAATAACAATCGGAGTGGAAGCAGGGAGACTGTTTGTGGTACAGTACCTCAACTCTTAACATGCTGCGGTTTATGCTCTTTCTGATTTGAGGACCTTTGAGGACCTTCCCTCAATCAATCTGGATAAATGGGCGATGTTGGCGTGCACATCGTTAAGACTATACATCTATTTTTATCATAACTGCTTGCATTTCTTTGAGTCATACAGGATATATCAGAATGCTGCAGAATACTATTAATTCTGTCCATGAACACACTTCCTCACATTTTGGCCTCCAAACCATCTTGTGGCTCTCCAGGGGTCTCCCTACCCTTATGTTTACCACCCTTGCTTTGCAATTTCACTTTAGGGGAACAGGAAAGTAAATCGATGGCAGTGCAGTACCTTCTCTACAAGCCACCCTTCCTCTATTCTGAGCGGGAGGGAAATCGATGGCGTAGAAATGGAGATTTCAGCGTTTTGTTGCACCCCATGGACCCTGACGTTCCTGGTGATTAATGAGAGGAGCTTCTGCTGAACAAGAAAGTCGACACCCGAAACACGTGTAGCCGTGTTCACCCAGCGTGTGGAACACAGATGTCGACGCTCGGCTATTCAACCGCCCGAGCGTGAGTGAGGTTTCATCCTGCCGGGCAAAATAAAGAGTCACATCTAAAGTCACGATACTTGTATTTCTTTATTGAAATATAATCGACCCCTGAGGCTAGATATAAAGGCCACAGATTGTTTGTGCCTTGTCTAGCTCCTCAGTCTGACACAGCCAGATAGAACACAACAGACCTGGCCAAAAATCCAACATACAACTCCAAATTTGGGCTCTAATAGGTTTTTGTGATCCAGAATGAAGGTTTATGGAATTCTCAACCCATCGTCTGGTGATAGGGAACTCATTTGAAGTTGTACAACATCAAATCTCAGGTTTCTTTGTGCTTGATCAAAACACTAATCCATTCTTGACTGTGTGTTGGGCCTTACAGGGACATGTTATACACATTTCCACGTTCTTATTTTAATTGATGAGCAAAAGACATCGATCCCAGTAAACCCCGTGGAAACAACTTTGACATACGCACGACACAAACTCCCTTCTATATAGGGAAAATAACAAAGTATAACAAGTCCCGTTAAAGCCAGAAACACTCAAATGGATCCATAAAACTACAAATTTGAGAATTCTTTACCTCTTGATTGGTCATGATCTTTTGATTTGACCCAATTCCTGCCTTACATTCCCAAAACATTGAGGGGAAAGGGTTGGAATCTCAGCATTTGGTCTTCCAGGCCTAAGTGAGTCCCAATCTTTCATAAAAAATAAAATAAGGGGGGGGGGGGTTCTGTTTTTGTCCAGGTCTGGGACACGCTGAGGTAACGTAGACAGTAATAAATTATTCAGTTGTTGTTTAAAAAAACACTTTGCAAGAATCATATCAATAATACAAAATGGTATCAAACATACATGACACAACATGTTCATCAATCCACGTCGTAGTCTTTCCTTCCAGCAGACCCAGAGTCTGTCGCTTCCTTGCTCGGGCAGGTCAGCGCATCCAAACATCCCGTAAAGTCCCTTTGACTTCATACATTGACGCTGTATTCCTTCTTTTTGCTTGAGGTCAGTGTTCCACTTTCATGCTGAGGTGGATTTTTATGCAATTCAATACACGAGGTTGTTCATACTTAACCTTCTTAATTCAAAACTTCATTTCCGTAGAAGGGAAACTCACTTTGGGACTGTTAGAATCCAACGTCCCTGTTACAAACCGTCCAAGGCAACAGGCACACGCAGGCAGACAGACAGGCTACAACACTGTCTTGCCCGTTTTGCTTATTTTTGTCTCGTGATATATATATATATATTTTCTTTTTACATTCAGATCATTTTGACCGTGACTTCCGTTTCAATTGCAGGTTTGAAAGAAAAAAAAAAAAAAAAACGACATGCCAATAGGAAAGTCAGAAATTGTATTAAAAGTGCAAAAATGTAATCCTTCCACGTTGTTCCTCCACACACACACACACAAAGTCCACTGACACCTTTTTAGTGCGTTAACAGTACGAGCCATTTCATAGGTTATTAAATCGCTCAGGTCTATCCACCTCACTGACTACTTGCTGTACATACTGAATGTCTTGTTGCCATAAAAACTAAACCAGCTAGGTGAACATGGCTTTAAGCCCTTCTGGGTGACGAGAGCGTCACACAAGCACATGCACACACACTGAGCTCAATGTGAGGTTTTCCCAGGGCTGCAAGGCGTTCCGTTCCCTAACATCTTCCCCCCCCCCCACACCGTCACATAGTCCTGAATTCAGCGGTACAGTGTGAAGAAGAAGCCCCCCCCCCCCTCTGAAAATTGAGATAAAGTGACATCACGACATTTTGGTTAGTGGCCAGTGCAAAACAGCTTCTCCAGGCCGCTTCAGCGCTGAAACGCGTACGTAGCCCTCGTTGTCTCCCTCTGTTAAGTTTCTTCCTTTTTGTCTACATCGCCACTGATTTTTTTTTTTACGTCACAAATAGAGGAAATAAAAATCGTCTGCATATAGGAAACTTGAAGAATTAAAAATGTTGCGAAGGATCTTTTAAGATGAGAAAGAAGAGAAAGTGATGCGGGCTTTAGTTCATACAGTACGGATGGTTAGGACCTGAACGCACCATAATTATATTGAATACAGAACCAAAAGCAGCTCTGACATTGTGTATGTATATAATTATGGTTTGCAAAAAAATCCAATTATCCAGAGAGTGTGTGTGCGTAAGCATTTTAGCTGACGCATCAGTGTAGATACATGGAGCCCTGTTAGGTTTCACACTGAGGTGTGACTGCATACATCAATCATACCTTTACAATTCAACGAATGGCATTTATACATTTCACCGTTATTTCAAACAATTACTCAATAAGCTGATATGATCGGATTTCGCCCGCGTTCCACCACTGTGGCGCGTTTCCTCAAAGAGTTCAGTCGCGACGCGTCCCCTCAGTCGCCTCGGCACTGACACTTGGACACCATAGAGCATCACATGACCACACTGTACGCCACACTCACAGAGCTCACACTTCACCCACTGACAACACCGCACAACATCGAGTTTCATAGGTTCTGCCCGGGAAAACGACCCTGTCGCCGGTCTCCCGTTCCACTTCCGGGTGCCTTCTCTGTTCTTTCGAGTCATATCCCAGCCAGTTTGTCCCATTTTTTGAGGGGTCCCCCTTACAAAAGGAGACAGGAGTCCTGATATCGAGGTGGTCCTGATCTCTGCTTTCAGGGCCGCAGAGTTTCTGGTCTTGTGTCACATTCCACAATAGATTGAAAACTTAAGTTGATCGGTAAAGAGTTTGTTGACACTGCGGTTGTGTCCTGGATGAGGAGAGGGGGGATCAAACAGATGAAGTGAGGGGGCACGGAGCGTCAGATCTCTGCTTCCGCCCCCCTCACTGTCTGCCCGGTCGTTCACCGACCGCTCCAGCAGGCTGACGACTGCTGGGGAGATTCCTGACATCCGAAAAAGTATGCAGGTGTGTGAGGGTGTGTGTGTGTGTGTGTGTGTGTGTGTGTGTGTGTGTGTGTGTGCCTGTGTGTTACAAACGTCAAACAGGATGAGGGGAGTCACAATACGGCACAGTGGAACCTGTGAGAACCTGTGGAGCGCTCTGCTCGCCATTTCATCTTCTTTTTCTTCTTCTGGTTTCGCTCCGGGATCTGTTGCCTGTTGAGGAGACGCATGGAGAAAGAGAAGACAAGTGAGAGAACATCAACAACAGAACAAGATACCATGTGATTCAATTATTGTCACATGCACACGACACGACGACACACCAACATCTGTTTACTTTGAGCTTCCTGCAACAAAGTTCAATTAAAGTATGTGACCTCATGAACTAATGAACTCAGAAACATTTAAAGACCTCTGCAGTTGACATTAACACCAATCAAGTCAATTCTGTGGCAATAGTAAACAGTGTTGTAATAGAACTGTACATTAAGTGACTTTATTGGTAGGTTTGTTTTTCTATTGTGGCACTTTTGGTTATCCTGTGTTTTGCATATTCTAACATGATTAAACATATACATCTATATAAGCCTAAAGGTCAACATGTGTATTCATATTTAGAGCAACATGAGACAACATACAAAGCTGTTCCAGTCACAAACTCCCTGTATGTAACCTTCTCTCTTTTGACCACAAGAGGGCGATGTTGATTCAGTGATTGGAGCCACAGATGTCGCGAGCTCTCCCTGATCCAAACTGTTTGCGTGTTATAAACAGAGACGTGAGTGTCAATGTTCCAGCCATGTATTTGAATATTTAATTGTGGAAACACTGAAATATGGCTCCTTGTTGTTTATTTCCTTGGGCCCCCGAACAGGATGTGACCACATGGAGATCATCAAAACAAACCAAATTCTTCCCAAATTACACGTCTGTTCAGACAGGAAATAGCTCTGGGAGGCTTTTTTTTTTCTCTCCGGGTCTATCCTGCCTAACAACACTTTCACTGCTCTCTCACCATGCTAATACAGTGAGAGGAGCACATGTATGACAAACAAGCACATGGCAGGTTGGTCTTGGCGTCACACAGGAGCTTTTGAGCATTTTCTAATCTACGCAGAGAAGAAGTGAACAGTTACCTTATCACACGGACCAGCTCGTGAAAAGCTTTGTCCACATTCATCGGAGGATCCTTGGCACTGGTTTCAATATAGGTTATCTGAAGACAGCGGCAGAAATATTCTTCGTTAAAGCACGTCATGCATCAGTGGGACGAGAAATGAAATGAACTCAGACATTTTGTGATAAACTTAGACTGCTGTGTTTAGATACTACGCTAGAGATTAGATTCTATCATTCCTATCTGTGGACAATTTGCACAATATTCTGTCAACAACCGTTATGAGTAGATGGCAGTGTCCCTGTGCAGATATGAATGATGACATCATACATGTCCATTTGAGCTGACGGGACAGGTTGATGTGAGCGTTCCAGAACATGCTGCTCAAGATTAGTTCAACAAGAAGAGTATGAAGATGATAAGGGAGGAAATCACAATATAAGTGGACAAAAATAAGTTGTGTGTGTGGGCTGAGTGGACACGGAGTCCCACAGTGCTTCAGAGCCAAACTCATGCAGTGCCACAGAGAAAACGCACACTCAGCAACCACCGGGCTTTAGTCTCTCTCTTTCTGCCGCTCTGCCCACACCCAGAAGCCTCCAACCCAGGAATACCAACAGAGGACACACACACACAAGCCAAATCATTGCGTGCATACAGCATAAAGCGCATTTCAATGTCCAATGACGTAACATGTAGAAACCCAGTCATAACAAACACAAACCTGCACAAACAAACACAAACAGGCCGTTACTCACGTTGTGTTTGGCAGCCATCTCCTGGCCCTGCTCAACTGTGACTTTCCTCAGATGGACCAGGTCCACTTTGTTTGCCACCAACACCATGGGGAAAGCCTCCCTGAGAGAAAACACACACACACAACACACACACACACACAAACTTTATCTTTTGAACGATAACAAAGGATCTGAGAGGTTCAAAAACATTTCATCACGACGAGCATTATTATATAACACACACTAGATAACGACAGGAAGAACAGATCTCACTTTTTTCTCTTTTTGTTACCACTAAACCTGGCCAGACAACAACTAGGCAACTCGGCTGCGCTCCAGTTTGTCTCTTCTGTTGTGTTGTTGGCGGAGCTCACTCGTCTCTTCTTTCACCACTGTTTATTCAGATTCGCCCTCAGACATGAGAACGCGACTCTTTACCACTCTCACATTGTCAGATATAACAGCTGATGGAACTCCGTCTTCCTACTGAGGCAACCAAACATAACCTGACCTGACTGAGGGTGGCAAAGTGTGGCCTAAAACCAAAACCTAGACCTACAGCCCAAACCCTCCCATAACTACAAACATTCGACCCTGTTGTCGCCCCCAAACGGATCCTTCAAGGACTAACTGTTCCTCTGGCAGGTGTGAATCTATTCAGCTGTTTGTAGGATTGATACACTGAATATAGTCACAGGACCTTGTGGGCTAAGACAAAGACTTTGAATCGCGAGAATGTCAGTGTGTAGGCAGTGCATGGCAGCTGGAACGGCTTTGGTTGTGCTGCAGATGAATCCGGGGAAGAAGGTGGGAGTAAACAAGCCGTCAAAGCTGCAGAGGAGCTTCACTAGTAAACCTGTCGGGTAGCGTTTCAGTGTACGTAAAGGACGTCACTTTGCTAGCTTTTGTCCAAACTGACCCAGCAAGGACGTGGATGTTGCACTATTGTAGTCAAAATGCTGCTGAAACTTTCCGTACGAATCGCTGGAAAATGTCACTAATAGATGCCGACGTGTGTTTTTCACCAACAAATCGCTTAAAATCAGGCTAGAATCGTAAACTTTGAGGGGGGAAACACAGAACCAGAGCATCCAGTGAATGCCAAACGTGATCAATCCGACCCTCCGTGCTTTCGCATTAAAAGCCCAGATTGTAATTTGGTCTCCACGTGGACTGCATGAGCCATTCTTTCTTCTCTTTCTGGCTTTACTTCTCCTTGTGGCATAAACTGTGGTATTTACGGGGGCTCAGATGTTTTACCCACACCAGATTCCGTCAGCAGGAAACACCACAGGGATGAGATATTTTTCGCAGAGGCACAAAGTTACGCATTCCTGTCAGAGTCTAATGAGGATTTCGGAAATTTCTACAAAAAAAAGGTAGATATTATAGGTTTAAATAAGTATGAGTGAACGTGTGTGTGTGTGTATGCTGAATATGTAGGAGGGAGACGATATGCTGATTTTGTAAAGATTTTTTTTTTATCTATTGTGGCACGTATTCATCTTGTATTCATCTTGTTGATTCTGGATGGATTGGACTGACTAAGCCTCAGTCTGACCCCTTGTGTCCTACCTGTCTTTGACCCGTAGTATGAGCTGATGGAACCGGTCCACGTGTTCAAAGCTGGCCTTGTCCGTCACGGAGAAAACGATGAGGAAGCCATCTCCGGTCCTCATGTACTGCTCCCTCATGGCGCTGAACTCCTCCTGGCCGGCTGTGTCCAGCACTGCATAGAGGAGACGAGAGGAGACACGTTTAATCAAACTCTTCCGCTGACATCTTAACTCAAAGCAGCTCTTCAAGGTCTCTGTCCTCACCGTCTAGTATCGCCCATTGTCCGTCGATCTCCGTGTGTTTCAGGTACGAGTCCTCTATCGTGGGGTCGTAGTCCGGCACGAAGATCTTTTGGAAGAACTGGATGGTGAGGGCGCTCTTCCCCACGCCGCCGTCCCCCACCACCACCAGCTTGTACGTCGGCAGGTTGTCGCTTGGCACTGCACTGGTCGCCATGGCTACCTTGACAAATGGTGGTAAGGGTGGGAAAAGGGCAACTCGGTGGCTGGTCTGAAAGAGAGAGAGAGAGAGAGAGAGAGAGAGAGAGAGAGAGAGCAAAAGAGAGAGAGAGAGCAAAAGAGAGCGAGAGCGAGAGCAAGAGAGAGAATAAAGAAAGATTAGGGGTGTGATTAGTGGAAAACAGGGAGAGAGGACAATGGAGAGATGTGTTAACATTTTTGTTGCAGCTGCTTCTTTTATCACCATGGAGACCGCAAACCAAATGCCACGAATCATGTGTAAAAGCAGAAAGATGGAAAGAATGAAAAAATAAATAAAGACAGAGAGAAAAATGGAGGCCAAGAGGGGAAAACAAACTCGGCGCCGTCAAAGCCTGCCTGCATCCTTCAGTTTATCATCCTCCTCCACATGAATCCCACTTTCTTGTTAACTGTTAATTATCAATTATTCATCTAAAAGGCTTCAGTTTCCAGAATCCTGAAGTTAAATTAAAATCGCACCTAGCAGAGGAATATGCTGCAAAATGGGGTTTGTAGCACAGCAGAGAGGCTGATGAGACCTTAAATCCAATCGGTTATCCTCTAATTAGAATGTAGCAAATACATGTTAAAGAGTTTCTTCCACATGTCTAAACTTAGTTAAACTGACATGAAGATTGACTGATCTGATCTGCTCAGAGACGTCCTATGTGTAAGTGAAACTAAATAAGACTGAACCTCAACACTATATGTGGCGCAAGAAGCAGCTTTAGCTCGATAATATAGCCCTAAACAGCTGTCGCACAAATGAGCTACACACGTGATTCCGTGCTGAGAAAAATAACGCTTGCCATGTTGTCCAAATATTTATATGACACAAACCCAGACATTCAAAATAAACTCAGATAAACACTTAAACAAATGAACGGTAACTGTATGTAACACGACGTCACTTACGACAACAGGCACACCGTCAAATAAGCACCGTCTCAAAAATACAAGCCCTGTATGTCACATTATTGCGTGTGATGATGAAGTGCAAAGTGCTGCAACATCGCTGATGTCCTCATTCTGTTTTAGTGTCCACTGGATTTGATTTCGCCCATAACAACAATACTTGTGTGTGTAATTCATGCATTAACCAAGGCTAAGTTAGACAATTTTTATTACATTTAAATCCGTCTAGCTCCATTGTAGGTCACTGTGCCAAAAATACTTTTGTTTGCACTATTCTACCAAGGCAAAAAACACGAACTGAAATATTCAAATAGAAGGGGAACAACCCGAGGAAACATGTGACAGGAGAAACTTTACACATTTGGCTAAAACTCAACAATCCTCACAACCATCTTCTTGTTTTTTTCATTTTAAGTCTATAAAAATCTAATTTGCCGGTTTGAGCCTCCAGTCTGAACACTGTACGATACCGAAATAGGAATCACTGCATGTGGTGAATAATAATTGTTTGTCCTAATAACCCTCTAGCTCTGATAAGCCAAGTGTGACCCAGCAGTGGAATTTGGGCTAATAAGTAAACCCTGCTGGGCCGAGCAGAAACCAGGCCCGGAGACTCCTGTTTGTCTCCCCTCCGCAACCCGCAGTGGCCACAGAACCAGCGGGAAAATATGAAGGCCGGGACACAGATGGGTCGCTGCAGTTTGTAATTATGGGCTCTTAGAAAACAGGAATAAACATTTATTGTATTTTCCCACGTTCAAGGCAGAATAGCAGAATAGTAAGTAACTTTTGCCAATCCACAAAAAAGAAAGGACAAAGTACAAAAACAAAACAAAAACCCTGTAATTCTCTATTTTGATTGGATAATGGTTCAAACAGTTTGCATAAACATGAGGGAAAGCCAGCGTGTACAGTATTTGTTGTTTCATCTGCCTCGAGTTATACAGCATGATTCCAGTCTCTCAGGGCCAGAACTTACACAACATGTCAGCAACCTTGTTTCTCTTATGCAATTATACGCTTTTATGGCCAAAAAGCCATAGCTCAGCTCACAGCGCAGCAATGCTGAAAGAACACTTTGGAAGGGAGGAGGGAGGAAAGGGGGGAGGGGAGGGGGTGTGACAGCCATGGGAAACAGGGAACGAGGGGGACAGGGAGGGGACAGGAAAGGGGGCAAATGAGGACAGAGATGTCACGGTATAGCACTGAGGCCTTCTTTTAACCACTGTGGTCGTTTGGATGACTGTGTGGAAGCACAAGAGAGTTAAAGACCAGCATGGAAGAAAGCAGAAACTCAGAAAACAGAAATCATTAAAGTGTCCTAAGCGTACAAAAACATTGATGTAAACTTTTATCTTTTAATCGCCATCTTCCAAAGGATTCCTCAACGTGTTCTCATATGTTAACTGGTGTTATTATAACACCACTTTGATCTATTGGTGCCTCTCTAAGGAAATGAGCAGCTATTAAGATTAGTTTGGCAACAGTGAAATTAACTACAACAAAAATAGGCCAAGATCCATAAAATCTTTATCTTTATCTCTGGAAAAACATTTTAAGAAGAGAAAAGAAAAACTTAATTCAATGTGCACAAATGAATATACCCTTTTTTTTTTAATTCGCTCAGGGTTTGTTCCTTTGCTGGACGCTCTCACATACACACACATGGAGGCTGCTCGGTACAAACACAGACCTCTCTACTGACCACCAAGCAGCCTCACTTGCACTTTGCTCAAGGGCACCTCTGCGGCTGTAATGAGCACATATGCATCGTGCTGGTCAGGGGATACACTTGTTGACTTTTCTTGAAAGGCCCCAGTACATTTCAAAAGATCAAAGACAACTTGTGACCTGAGTTGAAGTCTTTCAGTTTCTATCTGCCCCCTCATACTAGGTTTATGAATGATGAATTCTAGCTGACCTCTCACAACCTTGACTGTTTAAAATATAAGACCTTGAAATTTGAGATGTACAAAAAAACCATAAAGGATTCTAAGTTAATGTGTGTAACTAATTGTTGTCCAAAATGCCAAATAGAACCATATAATACCGAGGTCCAAACTGTCAACAGTAAGGTTTTTTTCCATTATACTGCAGCAAGAGAAAGAGCAACTACAAACATTCACACACTTGTGAACTACAAGCACTACAACCCCTGATCCACCCACGCTCCATTCCTCCATCATACACCAGGAAACAGCTGTCAGCTGGCTACAGTCTGTCCCTTCCTGCCCCACACAATGGAAGGAAGGAAGACGTTTCCTTCCTTTCCAACACCAGCCAGAAAGCCAACCAGCAGTCAGTCAGTCAGCAATTTGCATAAAGAATTTCTTACCCCAAAATCCTAATATTAAAACAAAAAATCAGTCAGAGGGGTTATTAATCTAAAGGTACAGTGAGTGGCATAGGTGGTGTGTTTGATAAGGCACTATCAAAGCAGCCAGAGCTATTAATCAGAGGCACCATGAAGTCATGTTGCCTATCACCAACAGGCTTAACTGAAGCTGAGTCAGGTCAAAACCACGTGGGGGTGTGTCAGTATTTCCCTATTATTACTTTGGTGGTGCAGACACATTTTGAAACCTGTCCAACACAGTGACACACCGACACCCAGTCCAATTACAAAATGTACTTCGGGTGAGGAAATCCTGGCCTATTGGTCCAACCAAAGTCAGTTAGGTCATCAGTGAGTACATTCACATGTACGTGATAAACAGAGGTATGCTTTGGCCTATTCCCTTATTATGTGACTGGAAATCGATTTATTCATGCCTTTATGCAATTTATGGCTTTAAGAACCACAGAGCTCCAGGGCTGCGTAGGCCATCATTCTTCTCATGCATGACAGTGAGGCCATGTTCACGCTACTGCAGATAAATTAAAAAAATGCATAATTTTCTCTCTCTTGGCTTGCCATCAGTGCTCAGTCGGCATTTTGAAACCCAGAAAATAGAGCTCTTTGAAAACATTACGCAAGATCGATATACTAGAAAATGGTTCTCTCTTTCGTAAAACAGTTAAAAAAAACCACCTGTACACTGTATGTAGCTGTAAAGAATATAGAGGTTTGTTTCAAAGGATGTTTTAGCATGAAAACACAGTGTCATTGGTTTCCATTGTGTCCGCCATCAAAGGGTCGACATGATGCTCTAAGAAGCCCATTGGGAAGAGGATCCCTTTAAGAAGAAACCTCTACCATTATCTTTTTGAGATGAAACAGCAAAGTTCAAACAGTGTCTGAATATCACCAGTGGCTTCCTGTGCCACAGCTTCCATTCCCACAGAAATGTATGATAAAAATAAATTTAGCCATAAACTACATTAATTTTTAGACTCCAGTCTTTGAGAATGTCTCTGAGGATTAGACTGCCGTACACACACACACACACACACACGCACACACACACACACAGCGCACGATTGTCCGATGTTCTCTGACTTACTGAAAGCAGTTCATACTCTGACATTTCTATTCATTCTGATAATGTTCCATTCATCCTCAGTGTTCCAGCCATGCCACAGGATGTCATGAGTGAAGCCCTACAGGGCATCAGTGACATTTAAGTGCTCATTTCCACACTGTGTACAAAAACCTCAGCTCATGCTACGGAGAAGATCGGATGTGTGACGGTGGCGACAAAGCACCTGAGTGTCTATTCAAAATGAGACAAACATGTCTGTCTCATTCCTTTAAAGTACAGGTTGATGGCTATACCGTACCCCAACAGGTCATGTTGGGGTTCCATTACTTCTACATATATTTGTAAGTGGGCTGCTTTTCTCTGGTTGATCCTTTTTCCATCTTCTTCTATTTTTCTCCTTTTCCTTGATGTTGTCCACCACCACCAGCGTTTCAAGCCAAGCCTCAGTTCTTCTAGCTTCTTGTTTGTTGCCCAACCCCTCTAGGGGCCTGTCTTACTGTTCTTCTTCTCTCTCTCTCTCTCTCTACTCTCATCGCTTGCCTGCTTGTTCCAGTTTTTTTTTTTTCATTCTTTCATGTACAAATTGTTCATTTTTCATCCCCTTTTACTTTCCTCTGGTATACTCGTATCCCATTTCCATCTCCTTGTATGCTCATTTTCACTCTCTTATTATTGCTCTCTTGTGGGAGTCCTGGGTTCAAAGCCCACTCTGTTTCAAAGGGCCGTGACCTTACTGTTGCATGAATGCTGAATGTGCACTTTAACACACATCTCTTCCCTTTTTTGTTACAACAAAATTGTTTTAAAAACTCAGAATCTTGTAGTTTTATTGAACTAGACGGGCAGTTACATTCTTCTCCTCCACACTCTTTAGACAATGTGCAACAACACTACTAAAGTTGAATGTTGTACAAAATGTGTTTTTGTATGTGTTGGGGTTGGAATTTTGGTGGTAGAGTTCTGAAGTCAAATGATTGTTTTTTAAAAAAAGTGTCTTAAAAGTAAACCAAGGTCTCCAAGGCTCACAAGGACTTATGGCACCAATTTCAAGGTCATAGCAATCAAAAGAGGCAGACTCGTCAAAAAAACTAGCAAAGGTCTTAAAAGCGTTAAGTGAGAGAAAACCTTCCTGTGTTCCCAAAACGAACTACTTCAAGAGAGAGACTGTAGCCTGTTCAAGTGTGAGAGTGCAAACGGAATGAAGAAATGCAGATTACTAGAACTGTTATCCAACTGAAAGCTTTAGAAATCATTAAAAACACGGCCCACACCCCAGCTGAGAGGCAGCCCAGGCTGGTGTAAACACATTACGCACTGAAATGGACTCTTCCTGCCTCAGAGGGAAGTGCTGCTACAACACGGAGACCCACTGTAGTAAAAGTGAGCACTGCAGCCACATGGATGTCTGTGGAGACGAAGCGGGCCAAGATCTTCCCGAGGAGCCAAATCTGAGCAGATTACAGGATATTGATGGCCAAGGATCAATGCCACTTCAGAATTCACCCAAGTTTTATTGAAGACTAAGGTGTTTATTTGTTGTTCAGTCAAGACATTTGCTGCTTGCTGGAAGATGCCTATTTTCTTCAATCATTTTAAATCGATCATGTAAAGTTTGATGGATAGGTGGCTTCAGACCCAAAGGTTTATCGAGTTTAAGTTCTAAAAAACAACAACAATCTCACTGAAGGAGAACCCCTGACAAGGACACACCCCACCTTACTGTCAGCCAATTAAGGTTTGACCCACAATGCCTCTACACACTTTACAAAATAATCTACAATGAACTTCAATGGTCAAAATGGACCGACAGCTGAAATGAAGCAGACTTAGAACCTCATATTGACCACATCAGAGTCGTTCTTTGTAATATCAGACATCTACATACTGAACTGAAAGGAGAAGCTGTTGGTCAGTGCACTTAAACGCAGACGTACGGTTACAAACCTGCTTCACTCTCGACAACAACACAGACATACAAGTTATACTCTCTGAATGCAAGGACACATATGATGCTTGCAGGTTCTCTTTACTCTTCACTCTATGATGGTACATTCAAGCACCAACCAGGCCGTTACACACCTAAGAAACGGATCACACCGAGTGTGCTGAGTGGGGCGCCTACTCTGTGAAGGTCAAAGGTCACAATTAGGCCTTAGGTAAATGCTTGAGAGTATGTCACATCACCAACACAACCTCCATCATCATCATCACAGTTCCACACTGAAGCTATGACGGTAAACTGGGATCCATCCCTGATCTTGTGATTTCACATTGCTATTAATAGTAATTAATAACAGAAGCAATCTGTCGCTCTCTCCCTCTGTGTGTGTGTGTGTGTGTGTGTGTGTCTGTGTGCAGACTGACTGCTGCTACTGAATGATCTCATCCGATGATTTGATACATGAAGAATCTGTCTTTTCTACATGTCGGTGTATGTGTTTGTATGTGAGTGTGTGTGTGTGTATGTTTGTTTTGAAGGACACTGGGTTCAGCATTGATCATTTTAAGCAATCAAGGAAAAACAGTGTGTGTGTGTGTGTGTATGTGTATTGATCTAATCCTGATGTGAAATGTTTAACACATATGTAAGCCCGTGCGCGCGTGTGTGTGGGCGCGCGGGCGTGTGTGTGTGTGTGACCGTCAGTAACCGCCCCTGAATAACGGATTTTCGGTTCCTTCATCTTTCGCCCAAGTTCGCAGCAATAAGCAATTTCCGCAAAGTGGCTGCTGCCGTGGTTATTGTTCCGTAACAGCCCCTCGCGTCTACCTGGACCATTTTATTTCCGCCATGTTTGTCATAATTGAGCCTTTCTGCAAACCTTCTTCTTCTTCTTCATTGAATCTGCTCTGGGGTTTGACCATTACGGCGGCGGCACTCAGTTCCTCGTTACAGAAGCCCGCATTCACGACCTCCCCTCGGGTCTGCACGAAAAAGGAAACTTACCGAGAGCGAGCTTCGCCGTCGCGGACACAAAGGAACCTCCTCACGTCGACATACTCCTCTTCATCTTCCTCTTCGTCTCTTTCTCTGCCTCTGCTTGTCCGCTTCGAGACGCCGCCGCCGCCCCTTCGCCACAGACGGGAGTGGACTTCCCACATCCACCAAACAATACGCTCGGCAGAGAAATCTTTGTATTGCAACAGCTGATGCCACGAATAGAACCGTCCCGCGGGGGAGACCGAGGAGCCTGCGGACGCGTCACACGGGCTAATGTTGGGTTTCAGCGTGATGTCATGTCACGATTTAAATCCTAGTTCTAATTGAATACATTTGGCCTTTTTGACAAAATAAAGCGGTTGTGTTGAAATCGCGTGATCAAACGAATGAAATTATACCCCCCCCTTTTTTATGAAATGGTATGTCCCGTCATACTGTAAGCAGGAGTTCTTTGAAGGCTTGTTTCAAATGAGCTTTTCCTCTTTAAAATGTGAATATAAGTACATACACATATAGTTCAGGGTGATCATTTCCATTTATATTTTAAATATTCGGTCCAGCACAGTGACATCACCGACTACAGCCTCAGAATTGAGTTGGATCAGAATCACAGAATCAAGTACTAGCGTCAAAAATGCAATATGTGAATTAAAAACTTTTTTTTAAATGACTGTAAAGTAGAGATTTCTATTAGAGCAGCGGGGTTTTGCACCTAATAGTCTTAACTAAGTGTAGGTAGGAAGTATTCAGTTAAAGTTCAAAATTAAGTGATATCTAAATGCATGTAAACCTAAATTATGTATTTAACTTAATGGAGAGAATTTCAGAATCCAATCACACACCACACAATTTAAAAAGGAGAGTGAGTAGATTGTATAACGCTTCACTGTAGAACATAAACCAAATCTGAAAATGTAGACGGTTATTCAAATGTTGTGACATAATGTTGCTGGCATATAAGATATTCCCATCAACATTGTCAATGGAGTGAATTAGTGACTAAACACACTTGCTTCTTCCCAGAAACACTGGTGATAACACGGCTGATTGGAAGCTGGTAAATATATTCTGAACATCAACTCAGAGCCAGAGAGGACAGAGTGCAAACACTCAGGAATAATCGCTTCTCATCAGGAGCCAGATTCAATCATGTATTATTTAAGGAGAGACGTGACGTTAATGTGTTGTTAATACATGCACACAAACATACACACACACACACACACACAGATGTACATATGTGCTTCTCAAAACACCACACACACGCACGTACACTTACCGCTCAGACTGCTTATGATGGAGGTGTCCATTATCAGTAAGCAGTGAGAGAGAGAGGGAGGTAAATAATTTGATTAAAGTGGGGGTGAGGGAGCTTGATATGAGCTTTTCCCCTATAAATAAAGTAGGAATTGCATGCCGTTACATTTTACAACTCACATTACAGGGCCTAATAGATGTATAATGAAATGGGAACCTCTCTCTCCAGCCCTCTCTCCATATCTGTCAGTGTTTCCAAGACAGACCTATCGTGGGTAATTTAGTATTTAAACACAAGGAAGGAAGAAAGAAGAAAAGAAAGCAAGAGAGACTTCTGTTTGTACTCACGCTAAATGTACATGAGGGAGACACAAGCTGCTCTGTTTGATGAGAAGCTCTGCGGTATTGACGAGGGCTTTGGGAGGCTTGTAAGGAAGCCATCAAGAGGTGTTGGATTGATTGACTGGGATATTGATTGATCCATTGAGAGGTCACTCCACTGGATTGGTTGGCGAGCTGATAGGATCTTAATTTGTCTTCAGATGGTTGCTGATGTTTGGACTGCAGGGTCAGACAGAGTGCAGTGCTGGAGCCATGCAACTTATGAAAGAGTGCAAAGTGCAAAGGTGCTAATGGGAGTTGTTACCAACTTTTCCATCTTGAAAACATATGCTCATCTTTTGAAACTTGATTATCCATTCATATAACACTTAATAGCCATAGGTAACAGAATCCAATGGAAATTGATTGTGACAATATGAGTTATACCATTTCTGCTATTTCAAATGTTGATTTTCCCTTTAAGGAAATTAGTCACAGCAATCAGTGTTTACACAAGATAATGTTCACCTTATTTGTATCTTTTTGTGCAGAGTAAGAACTCAGAGTACAGAAATATGGATAATGATGATAAGGATTTGATTGAGGATTTTCTTCATTTGTGTTTTTATATTTCTGAATTTTTTGCTCAGTCCCATCAAAATAATTGCAGATTTGTGACTTTGAATACACTAAATTGAAAGCCAAGGATCTCTTTAAAAATAACATACGTCTGATTCTGAGTGACAGAATGATTTGTTGGTTGAATCCAAGCACTTACTATGGTATTCTTCAAAGGGTAAATTAAGCAAATGAGACCTAGGTTTGGAAGTGAGTTTGGTTTTACAGCTACATCTACTTGCAGTAGTTTGGCTGCCGACTCGGTTCACCATATTCCCCTTGGGCTGGTTTAAAAATACTTAGAACCAAAGCCTGGCTGCTGTACAGGATGTTACCTCCAATATGTCCACTTACCAGATTCCTCCAGGATTCCATGGATGGGTCTGATTTCACCACGGTTAGGCTCCCGGTCCATCACAGGAATAATACAACGGACCACTTAGAGACTCCACCTGAATTGAGGAGGGCACATGGATGTTAAGCATACACATCACCACTGCTACTACTATTATTACTTGTGCCATTATAGACTGGAGCCATGAGTGTGTGAAGGCTCATTCATGCATCCAAGGAGGAGAGCTCCAAAAGATACGCTATATTAAATAAAAAATATAAAGATGAATCTCACTGATGCCCGACATGGATGCAATCTAGAGAAACTGGTTTTCTGTTTTTTCCTTCACACACACACGCTTATGTACACGTACACACACACACACACAGCTTCCATCACCTCCTGCCTACCTGTTACCATGGAGACAGTAGTGAGCCATTTCTTTCCACTAGGCTCATCAGACCCTGTGACTTGATCACACACACACACACACACACACACAAAATTGTGCCGGTCCTTGAGTCTCTTGCTTGTCAACAATCCCTTCACCTTTATCATGACAGTCCTGCAATCTTTTTCCAGAATTCTGTTGAAAGGCATCCAGGTTAAAGCATCATCTGTACTTAATCCTCACAATCGTGCAACAAAGAACAACAACTACTTACCAGTGTTTGTGTCTTTAGTTGCTGCTGTGTGAAATGGTAGTTACTGCTTATCTTTCACTTCCTAGAGTAGGAGCACTCAGTGGTTGCAGGGAAATTCGATCTAGTGTGACTGGTTTTAAATGACCATCTAGTGCATAAACCACAGCTTCATCAGCACCATTGAACCTGCTCAGAGACTTTTACAAACTGGAATACTCAAAGAAACTGACACCATTATAGAGCAACTGCTTATATTCTAACACACAGGTGAGATGACAGCAATCTATCTATGTATCTATATCAAATCAAATGTATTTCTATATAGGCCAACATCACAGCGCCTTTACAGGCCCATAAACGCACACAGTTCCTGACTTCCCGGGGCTCTCTAAGAAGTCAAGGGCAAACTCCCAAAAACCTGTAGAAGGAAAAGGAAGAAACCTTGGGAGAGGCAATTTCAAGAGGGATTCTCTTTGAACAGCCAGGTGTGCAATGGAATTCAGCAAAAAATGAATAATAACTGCTGAAAGGTTTTGCCGAATGCGTTTCGAATCCTGAGTGCCTGCGAGATTGAAGTGTGAAGATCTGAAAAATATTTGTCTGTACCTGAAAAGAATGAAGAAGTTACAAACAGTTTGAGTGACAGCTAAAGCGCAAATCATTTAAAGCTACTATTTGTTTATAAACAACAGACACATGCAAGCACATGCCTGAAAACCGCATATAGACGAACTGGCTCTCACACAACTGAGATGGGCAGTTTTTAAAATAAAATTATAAGCATTCATAAGTGAAATGCTTCAGGAAAGCTTCATGTTGTTGTGACATTCTGCTTCACAACTCATATAACAACTACATTTCCGTTCCCATCAGTTTAAACTTCTTCGGTCCAACACAACTGCAAACAGAAGCACACACAGTATCCCAATAGAATCTGAGAAAAATACACAAATGAAGTACAAAGGCTTCCTATGCAAGGCTTTACTGAACAATGGTCGGGTTTGCAAAACAAAAACAAAAAAAAAACAATTGTAAAAAAATGTATTTGCGACATCATGAAAACATTCTACCTCATGTTGTGATTAGAGAACATGACAGTGATCAAATTCACCTCAGCGTGTGGTCACAATGTAGACTTAATTTAAAACAGAAATCTACTCCATATCTACAGCATTGCTGATGTCATCATACTGAGGATACACCACGTAATAGAACTATAACACTGAGTAACGGCATAAATTAGGACTGAAAGAGACATTTGGGTGGGTTTCCCTTATAAGACAGAATGAGAGCAACATGATTACAGGGAAGTCTAACGTGGGTCTAAGTTTACATTTTACACATAGACACGAGTTGATCGAGGGTCCGAACACGGTGAATACAAAGGACAACTGTATATGATAAGCTTTAAAAGTAACATGAGCTGCAAGTGTTATGAATACGTCAGAGATCATTTCTAGTGTTTTCCAGTTATACATCAGTAACCAAGGGATATTACATGAACAGTGGTCAAAAGTACAATGATATTTTCAGAGTGGATTCTCAGAAGACACAGTTTAAATACATTCATCTTAATAAGGCAGGGTACTACGGAACCACAACATACCAGGAATAAGAGCTGACCGCTACTGTTTGAGTATAGCAAATACTATTCAAAACATTACACTGGTATTCAAGTTCAAAATGAGTAATGGGGGTATTTGTGGAAAAATATCTTGACCTACAGTGGATAGAGAAGAATGTAGAAGAAATAAATATTGTGTAACTTATCCTTGGTTAATGTTGGTTGAGTTTATACGTGTGAAAAACATTAATATGTAATCACACACACAGCAAATGTAGTTCATTTGTAGTTTTAGCTGTTTCAGCCTGTCGTATTGATGTAATGCTGCTGCTTGCTGGACATATTAAAAACTATATTGGACGCAGTTTGCAGAGAGTAACAGTTTTGGTGGCTGGTTATGACAATACTTTTTCAGAACAAACAGCTAACACTTGAATCCTTAAAGTAGTAATCAGGACCTGAACTAAGCAGGAGCTATTTCTGAGGCAGGATCTAAGGACTACTGAAGTCGGACTAATTGAGATAAATGATTAGGACCACCAACAATCCTACACACCTTGTACTCCAGGTAGACTATAGCAAAAATAAATAAACCCTCAACAGCATCTGACGTGGTTTGCTTTCATTTGTGGGACCGACATCCCAGCTTGCTTAGTTCACAGTAGGGTTAATGTAAAAATCAAATCAGATAGAATCAGCCGTCAAAACGCTAAAAACCCATATTCACGTGATCTTTGACTTCCAAAGAGGATGCAAACTTTAACAACAGTGAAACAGACAAAGAGTAACAGTCAATGCTCCATGATTGTAGTACCATAACAATATGAAGTCAGAAGTTAATGAAATGGGCAAATAAAAACATGAAAAAAGGAACAACAGAACCTCGAATTCAATTAAAAACTGAAGTGGTCTCCTTCATTATCCTCATTCATTCCACGAGTCACTTCAATATCAAGTGTTTCAAAGTTAATCCAGTGATGAATTCAAAAACGTACTTCTTTCCAGTGGCTGTAAACAGAACTAGTGTTACACACACGTATTGTCTGCACAAGCTTTAGTACTGACTGCGTATAAAAAAAGTTGTTTTTTAGTGTATTACAGTATCTTACCCACAGGTTTCAGCATTTGAAGAGTTCAGGGCCGATACGTTCATCAGTTTCTTTCCGTCCTTCGTCCAGTGTCGTTCAGCAGCTCTGCCCGCTGTGTGTTCAGCACGTACAGCTCACAGGAGCAGAGATCCAGTGGTACACAATACCAGTGATATAATAACAAGACCCAAATTACATAAAACAAAAGAGGACAAAGGGGATGTTGACCTCTGCAGTGAAATAATTAGGGGGGGGGGAGTGAGGGGAGGGGTTATTTACAAAGTTCAGCACTGAACTGCCATTGGTAGGCAGCGTCTATGGTAGAGACAGAGGTGTGGTGGAGTGGAAGGCAAAAGCTCAACAGCAGGTCTGAAGGCTGCTGGGGCAAAGACGGGACGAACGCAGGGGTGTTTGCAGACATTCTCTTCAGTTCAGTCAGTACACACACATCCCTGTGTCAAAGGTCAAATCCTGGAGGTGATGAATGAAGGATGGTTTAGGGAAGGGAATATTTGTTTCAACTTCCTCACAGGATCTGGGTCTAAGCCATAAATTCACTTTCAAATACAGCACGTCCAACATTCCATTTCATGATATCAGCCTCACTCACTTCCTTCAACATCATTTCTCTGAATTATATTGATACACTACGGAAAGAGGGATTCTGTGTGTGTTGTGAATGTTCCTCAGCCCTCAGTGCACCCTAGACGAGTGTGTGTGTGGGTGAGGGAGTGAGATGTATGTGGTGAGAGCTGCTCCTCGCCTCTTCTCCTTAGAGCTCGGTGGTCAGGAGACCTCTGGGGTTGGCTCCATCCTCCGACGCTGGCTGCTGAGCCACAGTGCTGTGAGACGTGGGGTGTGAAAGAAGGTGAGAGGCTGAGACAAACTACACATTAACAGACATCCTTGGAAGTCATCTAGTATCATCTACTTCTGATGGTAAAAGCATGGAACCTCCACTGTACAATCTACAAATCTTGCATACCTAGGCATTACTGGTGCATTTGTTGGAGCCCTTCCCAGAAACATACACACATAAGGACTTTACCTGGCCGGGACGATGTTACGGGAGTGAGCGAGGTGGGAGAGGGCCGGGGTGAGAGCCTCTCCTCCATCTGCAGGGAGCAAAGGTGTGACCTTAACAGGGGGGTCGAGGTCGAGCAGGCCGTTACTGAAGATACCAGGAGGCTACATGGGAGATAAAGGTCAGTATGGGTCAGCGGAAAGTCTGTGAAAGCCAATGGAAAGGTTCCAGAGAGAGAGAGAGGACTTGGGTCACTCACAGCAGAGGTGGGAATGATCCAGCGAGGGGTGATGACAGGTTTGGGCGGCTGCACCGGCTGTAGCTGTAGCACAACCAAAGAAACACTGTTATGCTACATTACTCATAATATGGTAGATGGTGGGTAAATAAGCCATTTAACACGGCAGAGCAGCTGGGTGTGCGCCTGGTGAAGGAGGTCGCTGCTTCCTGACCTCTCATTTCTGAACCAGCCCACCTCAATGACAACTCAGCAGCAATTTAATAGCTGGAGCCATTTAACGTTAATTTCAATACCTGAACTGTAAGGGTCACTTGAGATGGACATGGGTTCGTTTTCCCCTTAGTACGGTTCATCGGGTTAGGAATTGACACAAGTGAGAATGGATAACAAATGAAAGCTGTGAATCATGCAGCTCGTCCTGTCAGTGTGTTAAAACGTGGCTCAGGCTGCTGCAGTGGAGTGTTGTCAACATAATGTGACTCTCTGAAGTTTGTCATCATTAACTGCAGCTGTCATCAATCTTTATTACTGCGACATGTGAACGTCACGGGTGTGATTTGTAACAATAATTACAGAATAATGGGGGGTTTGAAAATGAGAAGCCTGCATATCTGCTGCATGTGACTTAAATGATGGCTAAACCCGAGTTTTACACCAAGATGACATAGATGTCTATTATTACTTCATTGATTGAGAAACGGTTGCAGGCGGTGGACACACACACACACAATTACACACAGTATATTTGCTCTTACCACTGCAGCCGGCTCAGTGAAGTCGATCAGGTTGTCTGACAGCAAGGCAGCAGTTTGCAGCTCCTCCACCTCTGATTTCACCTACAGAGTCGACATCATCTTTACCACCACTGAAGAGCATCACTTAGGTTGGAGTGAATATTTAATCTTCTACAATACTACATTGTTCAATTACAATTTTGCCTCATTAAATTCAGGGTGGATTTTATTACAACCTTATTTAACACATACCAGGGATCGGCTTTATGAATGATCTAACTGAGGCAGGAGGATTATTGAACGACACCGGTGGATTATCTGGACTTTCTGTTACCTTTGGTGTCACCATGTTGTTGTTGGCAGACTCACAAGGCATCACGGCCACACAGGGGACTGCATCCTCTGCTATCCTCTCAGCACTGAAGAGGAACCAGAAGGGAATGATTGGACAACAGAGAATTCCACTTCACATGAATGCATTGGACGTCCGGCACCCATTCCACATTGAGAGATTATATTGAACATATTTCACCCTTGGCTAACTGAAACACACAGCAGTTTCAGAGGCGTCTACGTCTTCCATATTGCGGGAGGAGGACGGCATGAATGATAGGGCCATTTACTACACTCAACCGCCTGGGGCCATACAGAACCAGTGGATCGTCTGGTCTGGTCATGCATGAGTGAGTGTGTGTGTGTGTGTGTGTGTGTGTGTGTGTGTGTGTGTGTGTGTGTGTGTGCACTGATTGAGCAGTATCCAGGCAGATCTAAAGTCATGTGACTCCACACAGACTCAACATACTGTACACGCAGACACATACTGTATGCGTGCATAACTCAAACACACCAACAGATGTCAGCAAAGACCAAGGACAGACGACAAGCGGCGGCAACGTCTCCTACACGACCTTCAGCGAAGGAGAGATGGCGAGGAATGTCACGTATCCTCACTCACAGGAATGATGGTGTTCTACTGAATAAATAAGCAACGGAATATTAACCAGAGGGATTTAATTGAGCACAGCGTTTGACTGGTGGTTACTAAAAATTAAGATAAAGAGATATAGTGTGACTGTGTGTGCGTGTGTGAGAGTGCCTGTGTGTGTGATCATTCTTTCAGAAGGATTAGGAACCCGCAGGCACGTTACAGATCCTCTCCTCCACTAATCTGCTCACTCTCGTCTTCAGAACTCATTTAGACTGAAAACAACCGTTTGATGATGACATAGTTTCCAATAAACTGCACATACACACACAGACAGACACACACATAAAAACAGACCTGGCCCCTGATGATGAGAGCAGCGGTGAAGGCTGGAGCAGGTCCCAGGAGTCCTGTATGTCAGGGCGTCTGTTAACAGATGGAGACGGGTTGGGGCGCACGGTCAACCTACACACACACACACACACAACATAAGCATGTGTGAGAGCAGAGGAACAAAAGCAATGGTGGCATACACATTGCAATACACACACACACACACACACGCGCACAGTAAGATAGCAGCTGAATCAGTAGATGCAAGTTTCAGACTGGACTGCAACAATGACGCTCTGATGAGTCATTTCAGCTCTAGGCTATCTTCTTCTTGCTTTGTCTCCCGTAAAGATCTGGAAGCGTGTTTAGTTGGAGTAGCACATGCTAAATATGACCCATAACAAAATAACACTGGTGGGTACCTATTGAGGACGCTTACAGTACCTGCGCCTGAATAAACTGATTCACTTGCTTATACATCCATGACTGAAGAGTTGCCATCAAACCAATCTATTCCTACTTTTTAATCACATTTAAAAAAGATATTTCATGATTTTAATACCAATATGTAAGGGATGTATGTGTTTTTTTATTGTCTATAACAAAATGCATCTTTACCAACCAAACTATGACTGATGGCCTTCCACTGCCTATGAGAACAGAACCGGTCCATGCCAGTCAATCAAACTGCAGAGCGCTGCCGCATGTGGAGATGAGCCGTGGGTGACGTCACCCTGTAAGCTATGCAAATAATCCTCATGAATACGCATGCGGATAATCAGCTCTTGGCACAGGGGGGTGCTGTGATTGGCCGAGACTCAGTCGAGTCGGTGTGACTCAATAAGAGGCAAAGCGAGAAAAGAGGCCCAGTCGCATCCCGAGAGACAGGGGGAAGAGCTCGTCTCCATCACCCTGACAGGAAGCCATTGTTCCACTTCCAGCACATTCAAACACAATGATCGTTTTGCGTAGCGGAAAAACAGTTTGGGATGTTTGGAATGTCCCCCTTTATTCTTTATCATGATTCAATCTTGATTCATCAACAGGAGTCAAGGTTAAACAACAAGCTAATTTCTCCATTAATTCATCATACTTGTGCAATTACACAGAGGACACACTCAAAAGTAAGGAAAATACTTTGTTATACCTGGCAGCACCTTCCTGTACGTTGCAGTTTTTATCTCCAACCATCACAACATGTTCCTCCACAGACACCTACAAAAGAAGAGAAAGAGAGAGAGAGAGAGAGAAAGAGAAATCATTAAATTATGCTTGGCTCCTTCTGTGTCTTTGTTCTTGCTACTGCCTTTGTTTTGTTTTTGTTACAGTGTTGCTCACCTTCATTGCAGCAGCCTCAGCCTGAGCTTTCAGGATGTTGCTCTTCAGATCCTCTGGGGCGCGCAGTGGAGTGACGGCCGGACTGCTGCCCGCACTGCCCAGACAGCACTTCTCCGTCAGCTTCATCAAGTCCTCCTGTTGCAGATGAGTTAACGTCAAATATGGGACACGAGGCTACATCAATATAAACACTCGCACATATATCACAGAATGCCCACCTGATTGTTCATGGCCATGTTAACATTGATGTTATTTCTTGGTGTGGCGGCGAGTGCACTGATCTCCAACTCCAGCTGCTTCAGACGAGCTGCTGCTTCTGGAGAGACGTGACAAAAACAATGAACTTTATTCTTATTTTTCACATTATTCTGCTTCCACACGATGAGCATCCAACTACGAGGAGACTCCATTCATTATTTCGGCTGTACATGTCAAGCTTTTCACTCGCCCTGTGTGAGATGAGTATAAATAGTTGTCATTCCTAGTTTGTGTGCTATATTTGTAGTTTTCTGCAGCCTCACCAGAGAGGCAGAGGCTCTCATCCCCGCTGATGCTGGAGGTAGAATAGCTGCTGCTCGGTCCCGCCTCCTCTACGGCGGTCACCGTGGGAACAACAGGCGCCCTGATGACCTCATCAATGCACGTCTCCAGCAGGTCAGCGACCATGGGCACACTGGAGAGCAGAGGGAGGCAGGAAAACAACAGGGAGGGGAATTACTTTTGGACTAAGATTCCATTAAATACAAAGGCTGAATGGAGGATGAGACATAATGAGGTACAAGCATTTACTCAACAGAATTATGAAGTACATGATGATGATGATTATTATACAGCTTTACAACTCACCTGTGGCATCCTTAAGATAATGAACAGACTCAGCAGAGACGGTAAAACTGGGCCATTATGATGACATTAGGCCAGAAAACAAAACCAAATGCATGCCAACAAATGGACCAAAATGGCAAATGACTAAAAACAAATCAAATGAGATAGAATATTAACAGAAACATCTCACCATATTTACTCAATTTAAATACTGATGCCTCCTAGTAGGCAAACAAACAATTGGGGAGCTGCATGAGAGAGTGAAGTCCTAAAAATAAATCACATGGCTGAATATTAAAGATGTTCCCGGAGGTGAACATGTTTAAAGCCCACGGATAGAAATCTTCAGAGCAGCAACAACGCGTGTGGGAAACATTCCATGTAATCTCCTCAGAACTGAAAGCAACCTGGAGCAAAACGTTTGTTCCATTTCGGGTTTTGGGAGAAGTACTTTAATCAGGCCCATACCTCTGCTGCCCTGAGGACAAGTACATCTTACAACACACACACACACACACCAGCCCAAACACTGCTCTATTTATCCAGCTTGTCTTCACTTCAGAGTTCTTGTTAGGGGTGGATTCAAAACTAAAATCAGACCTGTTTTGTTATTTATCATATTCGATGATTGCTACATTTTTCCGATCCATGCACTTTGCTCTTATTCAACTTCAACAACCCCCTGCAATTCATGGAAGATAACGCACGAAAGCCTCGCCTGTTACTGGATGGTGTTGATGCCGATGATAAAACACTGACAAGAATCACTTCACCGATTTCATCACTTTTATAAATGTATTTGTAATGCATATTTAGAGTTCTACAAAAGTATCCACTGATACTTTCCCCACCTGTGCATCCTGCTGTTTTTGGGGTTTGAAGATAAAAACACATTTATGTCGGCTGACAACACACACACACACACAGACACACACACATCCACGTTACGCAACTTTCAGACTGGTGCTGACCGGTCTCAAGTGTTGCACAATGTCAGCTGAGAAAAAAACTAAACCACCCATTTTCCAAAACAATCAATGCTATGAATGAATAACAGAATGACATTGAAACTATACAGTAAAAAAAAGTTAAAACAATTACATCAGCATATAAATTACATATATTATAAATTACAAACTAAGTAAATTAAGTATTAAATACAGCTCTCATAGCTCTCATTAAATTAGATATAAAAGACTACTACATCAATAATAACAATATAAAGCTGTGAGATCATTTGTGTCAATAATAAACCTGCTTTTATTGCCTTCAGTGATTTTAATTCATATAGTTTTGATAAGAATTACATCCTTTGGTCACAGTTTTGATGTAAACATATAACTAAGCAATCATTTGAAGTCGTCTTCATTGGTTGAGCTGTGCAAGTAGTCGTGCAGCTGTAGAGGCTGTAGTGTGTACAGGGGGTAAACGCTGTACACACACACACTTCTACACGTTAGCAAATTAAAAAAATGAAATGCAAATAGATGGAATGCATTTAAATCAATATAAATCTTTGAAGAATCACGCAACAGATCATTGCAATGTAGCACAACAGATTAAATAGAAAATACAACCAAAAAAACTAAATCACAATTTTCATATAAAAAATATTTGTTGATTCATTTAAGCAAAATGAATACAGCAGTGGTGTTTGAAATAAGATGACAGATGTGTCCACTGGTCAAAATAAGCCCGCTGACCTATTGGTTCTCTAGAGTCCATATTGGGTTTCAGTGGGAGGAAGGAGGGATGAAGAGCGGAGGACAGCAAAGAGAAGGACAGGGAGATAAAGAAGAAGGAGGACAAGAGCAAAGGTTGCACATTCTTTCACAGAGGAAAGGGTGAAAGAGAGACGCTGGCAGCTCTTCAGATCATTTAGGTCCAGACTAGGTCACTTCCTAGGTTTGTATGCCTTTGAGTGGAGCCTCATAGAACTCTGATATCACTTCAACAGCAAGACACCAGTTTATGATTGACACAATAAAAGCCCAATGCATCTGGTGGATTCTCAAACAGAACTGTGTTACTCATGAGCTCAGGTCTCTTTGTGTAAGATGGACGGTACATCTCCACAACATTCTCACAGCTACATGATATTATTATATGCAGACATTTCAGAGTAAAATGTCATGGGAAAAGTCTTCCTGTAGAGGAAGTGTTTGAAGCTTTTCCAGTTCATTCAAAGGACTACGTAAGTAAACGCTAAGTAACGGGCATTGACCTGAAAACCACGACGAAAATTGCAGAAGTATTGCGACAAAAGGAGAAAGACCAGACATACAGATGGATGAGAGGACGGCGGGAAGAAAAGGACAAATCACTTAGGAACACAGTGTCAGTCAGTGTGTGAGGTGTTGACAGTATGTGACACTTTGAGGAGCGCTTCAGTAAATAAAGGCTGTGTGTGTGTGTGTGTGTGTCCACCCGTGTTGGGTCCAATTCATTGTCAGTACAGAGAGGATGAGACTGCCGTCAGTGGCTGCGGTCTGTCCAAATCCGTGCAGGGACGGTGGATGAGACATGAGCAGGGAGGATGGAGGGAATAGGAGACCTGAGGAAAAGCAGGAGGAGAGAGAGAGAGAGAGAGAGAGAGAGAGAGATATAGGGGGTGGGGGTGTGAGGGAAAGTGGAGGCAAAACAAAAAGGGAGTAGAAATGGAAACAATGAATGAAAGCAGCAAAAGAGGAGAGGAAGGGGGGAGAGGGAGGCAAAAATAGGAGAACGTTTGTTTACGGAGACGGAGAACAGGAAACGATGAGAAGGGTTTGAGGTGGCAATAGCTGATTAAAGAGAGAGAGCAAGCTTAGAGTGTGTGAAGTGAAACTACAGAGGCCATACAGCTTTATAGAAAGGGTTAACCTGTGATCTCCTAGCTTGCAACACAAAGCAGAATCAAAGACGTTTCGTTTACATGCAAATTAAATGTTGATTATACTGAAAAACTTATAAAAGCTAAATTTGTTTAAAACATAATGGAAACATTGCAATTGGATTAAGTGGCATTAATCAAGTAACAGATCTTGATGATGCGATAACTAAACATTAGTCTATTTACTCAGGTAAGTAGGTGTTTGATAAACTTATAATAGGAATCTTTATTGCTCTCATGCCAATTAAAAGCTGAAGTATGGAACGAATTTGAAGAGATTTGTGACTTTGTAGCGCCTACTACTGATCTGGGGGGGGGGGGGGAACCTTTGAACCCATGTGAAGCATGTGGAGAGCTGTGTGCACATCTGCTCTCTGTGCTTTCTGGTCTTGTAGGTGCTGTGGCCAAGATAAAAAGAGTGCCATGAATAAATAAAGCCTGTATGTTTGTGTTTGGCCCTGCAGTGTCAGGATACTGTGAGGCCATATGGCTTCCTCCTGCACTGCACACATATGCACACACTTAAGTGTCCCTGTGACATGACAAGTGTTGTGACATGGACACTAGAGTTAAGTGAAGTGGACTGGATCTCCCTTAGAGCATCGGCGACCCCGCTTCGCCCTCTGAGCGTCTGAGGTCTCAAACCTTCGCTTAGATATTCTGAACTATAGGCGCGGAGCTGCTGGTGTTTATGAACGCTGACAGCTGTAGTAGGAGAGTGGACGACCATGGAGGAGACTTTCCCTCATTGTTATGCACTGACTTAAGTTGTGTCACTGTGACTTGGTGGTTTGGGCTTCTGCTGGCCTCCTCTCTAACGCTTTCCCTGTACGCTCTAGTGAGCAACAGAGCTTAAGTAAAGAAAAACTCCATCTACTCGCAGTTTTGATGATGTGTAGAATAAGAGGCGAGAGAGAGGCGAAGGTCAGAGAGGGTCAAAGATACCAGAGCTCAAACAGAAACTTAAACATGGCAGCTTCAAAAAAAGTGCATGGCTACAACTAAGCCTCAGTGTTTTCATTTTATCTATTTTCACTGAAAAATACTTGATTGTTTTAAACCAGGTTGTTTCTTGTTTTTTTCTACAGTCAATGTGTTCTTGTAACAGTGAGTAGAGCTCAGACGTCTTCCATTAATTGAGAATGAAGTGAAAACTAGGCAGATAATACTAATGAGCTGCTAGATCTGGTTAGATTTTGATGCCACTGCCACTGCACACACTTTAAAAGTAAAGTACACGGTCCCTAACTATTAGCACTGTTGACAAAGCCAGGCTTCATTGTTCACAGCAGAATAGCAGTAGCAGTGACATCATAGATCAGATGAGATCTTGGCAATTTAGCAGAGTTTCACCTCAAAAGTTTCTGCGATTGTTGCCTACTGCTGTTTCTTTCTTTGTTCTCCCCCCCGAAACAAACACAGACCCCAAACCTGCCGACTGCTAAACTGAAAGTCTACACTAGCATCACTTATTGCATAGTAACAGTTTCTCTAAAAGGAGTAACTGAGCGGAAAGGAAGAAAAGTAGGCGCTACAGTGTGCATCAGATCAATATCTAACATAAGAAGAAACCCACACACCAACATCATGCCAGAAGACCCAAAAGCTTAAATACAAATCATTTTCATCACCGACACCAACTGCCAGATCCCTGAAATCATCAATTTCCAGTATGATTAGGTTTGCTTCACATGCTGATCAATAAGTGGACAGACAGCAAAAGAAACACACCGCCGGGGGGGAAAGCACGATTTCCAAAGCCAAAATCACCCGGCTCCGCTACTGTACAGCGCTTGATTGGTTTGAAGCGAGCAAGCCTGAGAGTGTGAGCCCACCTTACCTGCCTCCGGGCTTATTTAGTCCTCAGTACACCCTCATACTGGAACACACAGGAGAACACAACAGGTTTATAACTGAGGGAGACGCACGCAGACACACAGGCTCATTCATTCATTCACACACGCCATGATAAACCCAAAAAGATAGATCTGGGATCAGTCCATCATCACTCTGGACGGTGCAGGTTGCCAAATATGAAGGTTTACACACCTGCGACGACAACAGCTACATTTAAAAAGCACAATCTAATAAACCTGCTGCTCACACGCACAAACGCAGACACACGCACGCACGCACGCACGCACATCCTCGCTTCCACACACAAACGCACATAGCTCGGAGGCAGCATCTGTCTCTTGTAAGTAATATCTGAGGAAATTGAAAAGAGAACCTTGCCCTTATAGCCAGGTAATCCAAGAACTCAGAGAGGAGAGTCAGGAGATAAGAGGAGAGATGAGGAGGAAAATTGAAAAGAAACAAAAAGCAATGCAGACCAGAGAAGAAATGGGGATTGTTATTTTATCAAAAGTACGTCTGTTTGCCGCCAGCGTGGTTGTTGTGCTGTAGCATCACAGCCTGCACACACACACTTGCGCACTCACACTCACATAGACACACACATGCCTGCAGGCAATGATATCTTCCAGAGCTCGTGCCAAGAACACATGCAGGGACAATGCTACAACAGAGCAGCAATATGTAAACACAGATATACTGTCCGTCACTAAAGCGTGGCAGGGTCGAGCACTGAAGACAGAGCGGCGCGCAAACACACACTCTCTCCACCTTCTTCTTCCATCCTCGCTTCCTTACACATTGACAACAAGGCAGCGTGAGTGGATAAGCCCCGTTAAGCTACTCTTACAGCATTAGACCATGAGACACACACACACACACACACACACACACACACACACACACACACACACACACACACACACACACACACACACACACACACACACACACACACACACACACACACACACACACACACACACACACACACACACACACACACACACACACGGATCAGTCAACCGAGAGCCGCCTTCCAAAACAAGAAGAGCAGTTTCCTGCATCGTTACAGAGAGAGATGTCCCTTGATGAATTAATCCATCCACCCACCTCCTCTTCTCTCCTCCAGGACTCCGAGGGAGGGCCTCAATCTCCATGGGTGCACAGGCTGCTGCAGGAGCTGGGCTGACCACAGGTAAACCAGACCAGGCACCTCGACTGGGGAAAGACAACTGAGGAGAAATTCGGGAGAGAAAAGAGACGGCAGGGTTAGAAATACAGAGAGAAAGAAGGATGTCCTTTTTTATTAATCTCACATCAATCCTCTGTTTTGTCTTCAAGACCTGTCCCAGTGTGTAACAGCGTTTCCAAGGCATGCAGTGTTTTGGATCCTCACCTTGGTGTCTCTGCTGGAGCTCACTCCATTGCCGGAGGAAACAACCCTGAGCAATGACAGAAAGTTAGATTTCAGATTTCATTTTCAACAGAAACTATAAGGAATTCTCCATTGATTGTCTCTTGGCAAACAGAATGCAAATCACACTTTGGGGAGAAACGGCTTATAAAAACACATTTGCGTCCCAAGAAAGAAGGCAATTTATCTGTTGTTCTCTGTCTTCCTTTTTTCATCTTTGTCTCCCATAAATCTACTTGTTCTCACTTCAGTGCCTCTGTCATATTATAAAATTGCTTCACTCCACTGGCCGCTGCTCTGCAAAAGTGAAAAATGCCTGAGAGGTCTGGGTGCCTGATAATCTGATTGTGTAATTCAATCAGATGTGGTCTGGGAATTCTCCCATTTATCTCCTGAATGCTTTGACTCCACTGATCTCATGACAGCTTAAAGCTGTGACTGACATCCCCATGTATAGCCGCTCATACCTCAGAAACAAAAAGACTGCCTGTGTAACAAGATTACAGTCCGGCCTGGAGGTAAAACTGAAACTTGAGGGCATAGCAGAGTGCGTGAGTCACAGAGCTTCACACACACATTACAAGAGGATCCCACTGCCTTATTTAAAGAGTTTACAGGGACACACAGGTTAACAGAATGTAATGTATTAATATACGCCAGCAGTAGTGGCATTTCTATTGGCCTGTGTTTTGTGTGATTTGAAGTCGCTGATAAGAAAAATGGGAAATGGAAACAAATGTCACAAAATGCTACTAAGCTCACTTGAGACAGATTTAAACTAATAAAGAAACCGTCTCAAGTGACTCTATAGATACATGGGATATGACATCTAGTGTTCATGGTTATGAGTTTCCCAATAGCTACTAGATGGTGCACAGATCTAAATATCATGAGATCAGATTAAAGAAAAGCCTTATTTGCATAAAACCGCTAAATAGAAACATGTTTCATTTCACAAACAATTTATTCAGGAGACATAAGCTTAATGGCACAGAACTCTGTTAATACAGTGAGCGACATCATCGCTGCAGCAGGAAGAGACCATTTAATCACTTGCACATATAAACATGCTTAATTATCATTGTACTTACTCATGGGGAGTGTATGGTCCTGTAAAAACACAAACAGAACAGATGGTGAGTGTATGTACAGATTGTAAAACATAAACATGAAAACATACAGCATGTGTGTTTCTGGGATATGATTTGGTATTTCTGAAAACAAATACATACAACAAGTAGGTGTTTATATTATGTTAGATATTTCTATATTACATTTCTTTGTGTGTGAAAAATGTATCCCCATTTCCTGTGCGTAGCTGTATGCATACAGACATATATACAGTGTGTGTGTGGTGTCCTGGTCTCGCTCACCTCTGTTCATCATGGTTCTCCTGGAGTAACGTCGACTGGGTCTCCTCTCAAAGGAGGATGACCGTCGTGCTTTATTGCCCTTGGTGGTCTGGTATTCTGTCTTTCCACTGGCCACACACACACACACACACACAAACACACACACACTCAGACGTTATTCAACATCCCTTTTATTCAGCAACTGTCGTGATAACACTTACCAATGCATTCGTATAAAACAACCCCCCTCCACCCCCCGTCTTGACTTTTGTTTGCTAAATCCCTTTGTTGTAAGATCAACAGGCGCAGAGATGACCCCTGCTGAACTCACTGCCCATTCAGGCGATAACCTTCCACTAACAACAAACCCTGTAACCCACATGTTAAACCAACATTACTGCCAGAGCTGATCCAACTGGGTAATGTTTAAACACACAGAGGGAGAAGCCAGTTACTGCAGTATGTTGATACCGTGTGCCTGTCTGGTCATTTACATATAGCATTTATGTGTGTGTGTGCACATGTACCGCTCTACTGTATATGTTCAGGTAATGATGTTACATAGCAGACTAGGATTATCTGTGTTGGTACGTTCAAGTACAGACACAAACAAACTATTCCATTCCTAAGGCCATCTGCATTTGACCACACACTTAGTGTCGATACAAACACTACTTGTACAACGCTGGACATTGGAACGCTAAATGTTCCTGAATGAAAGTCATCCCACACAGAAACAAAACACGTCGGGATGGAACTGCTGCCATGTATGTGGAACTGCTTTACTAGTATGTGTGCGTTACCTGTATCTGAAGCGTGATCCCATCCGTATGAAGCCGGAGGTGGTAGCGTTCTTCTGGACGGGCCCTCTAAGTCTAAAGAAAGCATGGTGCTCAACAGCACACTTCCACAGGTGTTTACAGGCCTTGGGGTGGTCCATCCTGAAGACAAAGGTATGCTCCTGCTCTTTACCCTGAGAGAGGGAGAAGGGTGTGGAGAGAAGAGAACATAAAACATCAATTACTAGTAATTGTGTGTTATTCCCGTGGGTGTGTGTATTTTTAATCAATGGGTATCCACAGTGAGATTAGAACCTGCAACCTTGAGCCATACAAGATCAAATTGGACACAAAAACTGAGTCAACACACAGCTCATGTGGTTGCTCCAGCATGTGAAGAGGAAGGACATGTGACAAATGAGCAGCTGAGCTTGTGTGAAGGTGCTGGCGCATTAATCTGATTTCCCATGGTGCTTTGGATAAAAGCTTACCTGCTGCTTCAGCTAGTTACTTTAACCTGACTGGAGTCAACATCTTTCAACTCATTTTCCCTTTGCTTTGCTTCAGTCGTTTCTGTCTCCGATTAAGACATAAGGATTAGAATGCTATAACCTGATTGCAAACAACCATAAAAAGCACATTTTCTCCCCCCTCAAGCAACAATGTGTGTATGGGTGTTTAAGGCAGAGAAACACACCTGCAAACACAGACAGACACATGGTGCTTTCATAGGAATGACAGATGTTCTCAGAGGTTTCATTTCACAACAATGGTATGTGATGACTTCCCTCAGAGACTAGTCTTGATAGCTGGAATGCTGTGGTAACAGGATTTGGTTTGGTGCTTCCCTCTTTGTTTCTCTGAGGCTTCTGTGGTATGTCTGTGTTTATGCCTTGTGGATGGACAAGAGTTTCCTGAGGTGAGTGTGAAGGACACTAGCTCATATCGCTGGTCATGACAGAGGTGGGAGGTGAGCGTTCCATGTGTGTGTGTGTGTGTATGCAGTATACTGTATATATATGTGTGTGTGTGTGTGTGTAGGAGAGCGGCAGAATGGTGCATACCAGAAATACCAGAAGAGGCAGGCTACTTTATTAACTTTACACACAGACCTCTTGAAGAATCTAAAAAAAAATAAACTTCACCTGGTACACACACACACACACACACACACACACACACACACACACACACACACACACACACACACACACACACACACACACACACACACACACACACACACACACACACACACACACACACACACACACACACACACACACACACACACACACAAAAGTAGTTTAAAGCCACAGTCAAGATCTGAATGTTCGTCTTGTTTGTCCATCTCATACTCCTCACAAACACATGGTGACCTCATGCACCTGCTGGCTACACTCACAATAGCCCAGCTGATGTGTCAGAATGTATCCACCATCTAAGTTGCTGTTATTACTATTGGTATCACGCAAGCAAAGACAGAGATTGTGTCACATCTATTTTTACCATCCAGATTGTATGAGCAATATCTGAGTGTGTGTGTGTTCACCTGTTCGTCATCTTCCACCACGACAAGTGTCAGCTTGCTCTTCTTGAAGTCCAGACGGGTGATCTTGGGCCTGCAATGGCAAGGAAGTAACGATGAAGAGATAACACGGTACATCTGCACAAATCAGTGCTTCAATGAATGGTGATGTAACAAAACATACCAGAAGAAGAGTCCTATCTTAGTTTGTCCTTCAAACACCAGAACACCAGTGGGGGTCAAACCTAGACTGTACTCATTACCATCTCTGGCCTGGAGAAAGAGAGAAACGTCATTTCACCTAACCTTCATTTGAATTCCCTCAACTCAGTATACAGACGTAGATTGTAAAACAATGTATGTGGTTGTGCATACTTGCCCTAATAATGTGTTTGTTGGCTGAATCTTTGTGTATGTTTCTGTAACGTGTGTGTGTGCGCGTGAGCGTGTGTGCTACCTGGACCATGTGCATGTCCACTCCATACATTTCTAACCACTTGGCTTTATTCAGGTAGTTGATCTCAGCTTGGGCTGGTGTCTGTCCTCTGGGAAGAGAGAAGGAAGGACAGATGGACAAACAGGATGAGGAGGAGATTCCTTACATGTCAGCACTCATAAATGTAATACCTATTCACCTACCACATTATCCCTGTTTTATTATTAAAAGCATCACCATCGTTGATATGCAACTAGAAATGCTTTTCCTGAAGACAATGGGCTGTGATTGCAAACACTGAAAAAATGCCTAAAAGAATAAAAATGTCTGAAAAATGTCTGAATGGTTTCTGTGCCTGAAAGAATTGAGCTCTTCCAAACAGTTCGAGTGACAGCTAAAGCTCAAATTCTTGACACTGCTGTTTGTTTATAAACAATAGGTGCAGCCAATTGGGCAGAGACGCAGACACATTTGAAGGCAGAACATCAGCACATTAGCTTTCTTCTTACCTGCACTCCTTCCATGTGTTGAATATAGCCAGCTCCATGTCCTCTGACTGGTTGGGAATGAAGCGAAATTCTGATACAAGGTCCAGAAGGTGTTCTGCTGGGTCAAAATCACCCAGCTCAGCTGCAAAAACACACACACAAAGGTCACACTTATCAATAACTTCAGACAGAGTACTAATTCATTAATATATATACAAGATTGCAGTGTACAGAAAATGGCTGAAATGAATGCATTCCTTTAGAAAAGATGTGGGAGGAAGGATGATGAACAGAAGGAAAGACAGAGAGGGGACTGGATCAGGGGGCCTCTGAAGAGGACGGAGCACTAATGAGCTGGCATTTACCCTGCAGAGACTCTCTGTGTGTGTGTGTGTGTGTGTGTGTGTGTGTGTGTGTGTGTGTGTGTGTGTGTGTGTGTGTGTGTGTGTGTGTGTGTGTGTGTGTGTGTGTGTGTGTGTGTGTGTGCTCATAATCCCACTCCATAAATGTCTGTGCTGAGTGCTGAGTGAAAGCTGAGCACTTACAGCCATGACAATACATGTATGTAGTCAAAAAAAGTGAAGTGATCACATCATTAAATCATTATCGTTCAATCAATTAGTAATTAATTCCTCTAACTAGTCCTAGGCCAGTCATATTGCACATTCCCATTGGATGTGTAGTCAAAATCCATGAAAAGACAAATCTTGACATCATGCAGTCCTGTTGTCTGGGTCGGAGTGCCTCACTGACCCTGAGAACAATGTTGTTGAGGTCGTGCAAGGCAAACGGGAAGGGGCCAGACAAAAAAACAACCCACAAAGAATGCTATATGATTGGTTCAACAAGATCTGAGAGAATAGAGACACCCGGACAGAAGTACTGCTGCCAAACACGGGAAAGGAGGCTATAAGGGAAGCACCCGGCGACCCCTGCAAGCCCGGAGAGGCACCGCTTAAAGAAAACAACTTCAGACCGTTACTTTATGAGCTACACAACGACAAAGTAAAGGGTAGGGGGTTGTATGCAATGCCAGTTGGAAAAGGGAGAAAGTCAGCATGGATTTAAGCGATGTAGACCGAGAAAATTGCTTTTGCAATATTGGACTAAACCACTGCGGGAACCTTTTGGTATGAAAGCAAACTGTGATCCAACCTATAGCTGGATAAAGCTTGTCTGTCTTCTTCTGTAAATCTACCTGGTATGAGTCTGTCCAACATTTCAACGCAAGGCTTTGGGGTATTCTCCTCTTAATGTCACACATAAAATGAGCAAACCAACAACCTTTCTAACAGATGTCACAGCCCAAATAGTTTGGAGTGAACCCTGGACAGTTCTTACCCTGTAGTGAGAAGCCAGCCAGCTCCACCACCGTCTCAAATGGGCATTCAAGTCTGGAATGAGATAAGAGAGCAAGAGTCAACAACACAGAGTCAAACTCCGACCTATGGCCCTAACGAATGCATTCTCTTTGGGTTTATGCTATGTTAACTGACTGAAAATGTAAACATGTCGAACGATGGGATCAATCTATCTGCCCGTCTCTGTCTAGACTAAAAGATGCCAGCTAAAAGTGTTGAAATAAAGGAAAATCACTTACTTCCCACTGAGAAGATCTTGCTTTAACTGCAGCACGAATAAGTATCTGAAAGAAGGAGCGTCAAACATGATGACCCAAAGTGTTAAAGTGGGCAGTTACATGGAGAGGATGAGTCACATTTGGTCTGGAATATTAAGCGAAAGCAACAGCTTACAGGAAGCCAAAGTGTGTGTGTGTGTGTGTGTGTGTGTGTGTGTGAGTGTGTGTGTGAACCCACCTGGTGAGCTCCTCGTGGAGGTTGTTTGGCTCTGAGGAGTAAAACTTGACTCTCATATGAAGGCAGTAAGGTGGGCCAACTAATGGACACAGATGACAAAAAGTGTGAGATGGATGAGCTTAGATGCCGTTGCACACATTGACAATTACATTATGTCACAGGCGTTATGTCCCATCATGCACCTGCACATACAGAGGCGTTTTGTTATGGTGAAAGAATGAAAAATAAAAGAGAAGGGAGTGGAGAGAGAATAGCAGGGATGCGTTGACTTACTTTTGACTTGTTTTTTGATGCTTTTTGTAACGTCGATCCAATGCTGAAACCACATGAAGGGGAGACAGCATTAATAAAAACAAGCAGCTCCAATAATACAGTACAGCAGCCATGTTAGCTCTGTTCAGACAGGGAATTAATTACATGAGGTAAATGCTGCATTTACGGGAGGTAGTCTGTGATTTTATTGCCGTCTGAATCGTGTTTTTCCACCACGACCTCTGTGAAAAATCCTTTAGGAACCCGTTTGACCTCCACTAAATGCTGCAGTAACCAGCGCAAACTATCATTTCTGCATTGAGTAAGATGAAAAGATGAATTGTGGTGTTTGAGCATGGAGAGGGACACTGGGTCAAAGTGTCAAAGCCTGTGGAGACGCGCGCGCACACACACACACACACACACACACACACACACACACACACACACACACACACACACACACACACACACACACACACACACACACACACACACACACACACACACACACACACACACACACACACACACACACACACACACACACACACACACACACACACACACACACACACACACACACACACACACACACGTGGGTGTTTTCTGTTCTTCTTTGGAGGTCAAGAAAGGAAGGGTAACGGTGGTGGTGCTATGTGTGTGTGTGTGCATGCATGAATAAGTGGGAGAGAGAGAGAGAGAGAGAGAGACTCCCACTCCCACACATTCCTTAACCGCCCTCCCTTACCCTCGCTCTCTCCCTCTCTCTTTTCCAAACTACCCCCTCCCACCCTTTTTGCTCTCTCTCCAATACGTCTTCCTCCCTCCTATTTTGCTACTTCTTTCCTTTTTCTCCAAGCTCTCACTCCCCATCAGTCTGGCCGTCCGGTGTCAGGGAGAAGATGAAACAGACCTGCAGAGCTGCCAATGGTCCCAGAACCAATCCCTTTAACCCTATTCACAGTCAAATCTCAAAGTCCGGAGCAAAGTCCTCTCTCTTAAACGGCTTCACAGTGTCTGAGTCACAGTCTGTGCAAGCAAACGCCAACATAAAAAGAAGAGAAACGTCTTTTGTGAGTGATCCAAACTCTTACCGGCACTTGTGCCGAGTCCATGAAGCGCAGGCCGAAGTAGTCTTTCTCCACGATGTCCAGATGGTACATGATCTGCTCAAACAGCTCCTCGCCTTTGGCTTTTTTCTGATCAGAGGACACACACACAACAAATACAAGTACATTAATAGTAACGTTACAACAAAAGGAGGATAGTATGCAACTTTCCTTCCTCAAGTACACACATTTTGAGTACTTTTATTATGCGAGGGCTTCCAACATGAATGAAGCACTCTGAAAGAATGCTGAGATTAAATTAAAACGTTATCAAACCCAGACTGATGAATTTTTTCGACTGTAGCAGTACAGGGTGTTGCCTTTTCTGTACCAGTCTCTGCCTGCGTTAGGATCAGGGCAGAGATTTCTGCCTCTCTTTCGCTCTCTCACACACACACAGACACAGAGGCACCTGACTTCCAAACACTGACACAGGAGGCACAGCGACAGGGTTGCCCAGGTAACAGGGATTGAAGTGCCCCAGACGCCCAGCAGCTGAGTTAGTCAGGGTGCTTGGCCACATCATGTGACCACGAGGCTCAGTGAGGCCTTTAGGATGAAGGGACGAGACGTCAACCAAGATCAGGCTGCAGACGCCTTCTCCATCTCAGAGTTCCTCTCTGAATTGTATTCCTGTTTTCATCTGCAAGAATCATTTATTGTCTCTTGCGACTTTGCCAACCGACCAGGAGGACTTGCTGGTGCAAAAACAGGGACAGGATTTGTCAACCTGCTTCTTAATCACAAGCAGGTAACTCCAAAGGACACTGGAAAGCTGAATGTCATGACTTTTCTAGCTCGTCAGTAAATCAAGATAGAGCCTGAAGATTTTGAAACACAATACACTAAAAATAAATTGGTTCCAAACATGATAGCCCCTTGGATCTACGGATACAGGGCAGACCGGTTTCCAGATGCATGACATTGGATGTGGAGCTTGAGTGCGTACAAGGGAGGAGCCAAGTGCCGTCTGTCACACAAAAACAAACACCCAAGAGAACTTGTAGGCAGCTCAGGGGGTGCTTCCACATACTTGCAGGCATGGCTGACAAAGCATACCGCACCCCTACTGTAGCCTCAGAGAGCCAGCACAAAGGACTCATTGTGTGTGTGTGTGTGTGTGTGTGTGTGTGTGTGTGTGTGTGTGTGTGTGTGTGTGTTGCACCCAAGGCCTTGTTATAGTGGCTCAAATGTAGTTCAGAGGTTTACAGACTTTCTGCCTGCTTCATCTCCGTCTTTCTACCCATTCAGGCATTTTGCTGACTCTCTCTTCTTGTCTACAGCGACACACGAGACAATTAACTGCAGCGGTCTAGTTAAAAGGGGCAGAATCACAGTGCCTGGGACATGTAAGAGGTCAGCAAGTTCAAAGGTGAATACCATGGTATTACTAGGGGTGACTACTGTAGTGCGAGCGTTCAAACTCCTATGCTAAAGTATTATTGATGTAGTACTGGATCTTGACCCACAAAGGGCCTGGAAGTATGTAGAAGTAGTAAACATTATGTAAGCCTCTGTTAATACATAAATTACAGTCACACATCCATGTTGTGTCCAATGAGAGGAAAGCACCTCACGGTAGGAGGAGCAGAGTCCAGTAAAGAGAGATGGATGGAAGGATGTAAACAGGAATGTGAATGTTGCGCCTCTTCGCATTTATGTATGGACGTGGAAACTGCCAAGGAGGGGTAACCCTTAGAGACGGGCTTGGGTGGCCTTAGATAGGCCTGAGTACACACACACACACACACACACACACACACACACACACACACACACACACACACACACACACACACACACACACACACACACACACACACACACACACACACACACACACACACACACACACACACACACACACACACACACACACACAATAAAACATGTCAACGAGCCCTATTCAGTTTACCCTTTTGTCTCTTTATTACAACTGCTTTAATGTCTTTGTAAACAAACTGCAACCTGGAAACAGCTGATAAACTCGCCAGCATTACAACTTATTAACCTAAAATAGAAGCTGCAACAACGGCAACATTTCTAGGTATGAGGCAGAACAATACAACAGTAACAATGCAGTCTGTTCTGAAGGTTTTGCAAATATGATTTCTTCTACTCACTCAATTGTCAACTGCCTTCATAAGTTTAGATGTCCTTAATGTGAAATGAATTGAATGCATATAGCTGAATATAAAAAGAGTATAAATTGTAATAGAGGTGTGTTTACGCTACGGAATGCTGTCACATTTTTAACATTGCGACAACGCTGTTCAACAACATAAGGGTTAAAGGTTACATTTGGTGTAGAAACAGTCAGCACATGGCAGTATGTCTAACTTTCTCCCACAGACTGTTGACTTACTTACTAAGATAAGTGAGGCTGAAACACTGATAGTGGACGCCCTGCACACCATCAACATCCCTTTTTATAAAAACCATGACCTAGGCTGAGTGTAGCACTGGGGAAATCGAAGGAATAGAAAGGAGGACAGCTACTGTCCTAACCCGGCGCTAACTTCAGAGAGAAAGGTGCCATTTGCTCAAACTTTGACATGAAATCATTAATTGGGTGTGAGGTTAACATTTTTGCCTGTTAAACCAAAACGTGCAGAACCATCGTCACTGTGACTGTTCCAGATTTACCCCTGCAGGTCTCCTGAGAGAAGAGATATGCACACAGTGCAAAATTTGTAACATTCCCTTTGGGCTTAAGTGGTTAAGCGGCCAACTGAGCACTTAGCAGTTCCAAACAATCAATGCCCCAGAGCGCAGATAAACACTTGTTTTCTTCAACCAATTCTTTTCATCTAGCCTCATTACAAAAATGAGTTTTCTCTGACAAAAGGCATCTACAAAGAGAGAACTTTCACTCAATGTATTTAGAGCTGTATTTTCCAATATCTTTCCCGAGATGAAAACAATAAAGCAGACTACAGGCGATCCTCTGGCTGTATCTTAGCCATAATTGATGTTATTTTTCTGTGCTACTCCTAATAAATATGGTACAGCCTTCCTCACAACCTCAGGGAAGCCAAACACTGAGGATTTTACAAAAGTGATGCAACTGTACTGCCATGCAGTATCCACGAGCACAGACTTAATGAAGCGCAAGAATCCTGGAGGAAAACCTTCATTTATATTTGATTTCAACTCTGAAGGAGAAACAATCCTCTTGGCATGTGCAAGCTACACTAAAACAAGCATGTTGCCCCGAATTTGGATTTTCTTCAAATCACAAATGCTTTTGGCAGATCCAAAGTGATATACGCATGAGCTATCATAAGCTAGAAACGCATGTGGAAGCAAACCCACACACACCTCTGAGAGAACACAGCAACGCACCCCACATAGCAGACCTAGCCGACAACCCTAACCACTGGTCCAGTATGGTGTTCCCACAGGACACTTCTTTAACGTTTCAGGACTCTCTGATATCTTTAGTAGGCTTTATACTGTTCTGAGGTAACAAAGCTTGTTTTCAATGCTTCCCTAGTTGAGCTGAATGGTGTTGGTGATGTGACTTCACCAATGTAAGCATGTACACTGTCATTTGCAGGGCGATCATTGCACCATGACACAGAACAGATAATGGTGCAGGTCACATGTAAGAATGTAGGAATTTACAGAAGCGACCTTACGCAACATGTACAGCAAGAAGAAGAGCAGTAAAAAAAAGTCTGAATCCTAACGAGAGTCTGTGGGCCCCGCTGGAATGTGCTCAGGAATCCAATTCAGCTCAGGTGCACAGGGCAGGAAGCCTGGAAGCTTTCAAGGAAAGGAAGTAAATTACGCTCTGGACATCTCCATCGGTAACACGGCAGCGCACACAAGATGAAAGTAGAGCCAGTAAAAATTCCAGTGATCATTGCTACTCAACTGTAAACAACCACTAACGTGTTTAATCGCCAGGGTGAGAGACAAAAGCTCCTTTTAGCAGAGACGCTGGGGGAGACATTGTGTGTGTGTGTGTGTGTGTGTGTGTGTGTGAGAGAGATGATAACATTCCACCAGGAGAAACTCTAAATGTGAGCACACGTTCTGTTTCCAAGCAGACAATGGGGAGCTGATAAAAAGGATCAGATATCGATGCGACTGCGCCAGTATGTTTAAATAACCTCAGGAATGTGTGACATCACCTGCGAGACAAGCTGGACAAAGTACTCCTAAAGTTTGACAGGTTCTTCATTCATTAAGCTGCGAGCACTTACAAAGACAATGGACCTCGAGGGAATCTGAAGGTCTGTTTCACTGCTTTGCCAGACAAAGTGCTGATTGAACTCAGAAACACAAAGGCTTCCAACTGGGCATGTTCAGCATCAGGGCACATACAATCAAAATAATAATAATAAAATAATAATCACCTCTTAAAGGAACATTAATTTAATCTAAAACCAATTCAATGGAAGCAACAGTGATGTGGATGTTGAGTTTGAGACAGAGACGTACAGCAGAGCAAGAAAGATGGAATGTGAGTGGAATTCTATAAAGCAGAGAAGTATGTGACACAAAGAAACATTGAGACCTCAGCAGAAGGAACGATCCAGATCTCCATGTACCTGCTCTAGTACTACTGGTACTAATCTGACGGTTTCCCATGAGAGTACATTACAATCATGTGACTGTAATAGACATGGGTTCGTCAGAGGATCATGGACTTACATGTGATCAGCAACTGTACACACACACACACACACACAGCTTAGTGCTCCTCTGACACTCAAACACACTGTCATAGCTCTTACACCTGCCTTTTGCATCCATTCCATCACCATGTACACACACACTGATCCTAGAACCTGGAAAGTGTCTTACCGGCAGGTCGACGCTGACGTCTGTCCCATCCAGTAAGGACACTCGGCAGGTGATGACGGACTTGGCCTCACCGGCTGCAGGGATGTGCGTGGTGGCGCGCTGGGCCTCTCGTAAGCGGGCTTTCTCCGCATGCTTCCGGATGGAGCGCCGTCCCAACGTCCTGCGCAGGAAACTCAGCATGATGGGGGGAGAGGGGAGGTCACACTACCATACCTGTCAGGTAGAGAGAAAGAGATGAGCGGGTGATGAGCTGACAGCTTATATTAGAGGTGACAAGACAGAACGTAACCAGGACAAATTACATATTAATGTGGATATTCATTAATAACAAAACTTTATTTGTGCAGGACTCTTCCTTCATTAAATAGGTCAAATTGCTTTACATAAAAATAAGAAAGCCAGAATATTTTCAACATTTTAACCTTTTTCCAATAAATCAAAAAGGTACAACATTACAAAAATACAAGTAATACCAAATGGAAGAAAAGGACATTAGTTGAATTGATTAAGAAATAGTAAGAAAGATCTGATATCTGTATTAATTATAGCTTGTTAGCAAAAAATTAATCCACTTTGTATCTTATGTTATTCAATACCTGGAATGATGCAGCAAAATGTAATTGCAATGATTTTTCTCCTCCAAATGTTGATTTATTTGACTAATAGGTATGTAATGTTGAAACATATACACTTTAAACCTAAAATGCTAGCTCGAATTTGTAAAATTACAGACGTTTCTTGCTCCAGGTCCAACAACTGACTCAGGAAAGTTATATGAAAACGTAACATTTAAATTTAGTTTGTTACAGGTAATTCAGTGAGTCATGTGCTACATTTAATGGAAAGAGTATCTTCAATTCACTTTGTTATACGAGTTATACGAGTATACGAGTTATGAAGCGGTATATTTGACAAAATGGACCAGGAAATATATTGTATATACCTGTGTGAAGGGTTAACAATCTAATTCTTAGCATAGTGTTTAGCAAACGTAAGATATTAGAGATACAATGCGGCTCGGAGTACCTGCTCCAAGCGAAGGCAACAGGTGTGCGCTCGTTTTCATGCGCGGGGTTATCTTTACATCAAAAGTATAGAGCAACAAAAGGACCCCGCCCGTCCAAGCCCGATCCATGCTCAAAAACAAACATCCACACTCTCTAAGCTGCTCCGTAACAAACAGCCACTTGTGGATCCGAAGAAGTCTTGATGGTCGATACTTACAAAAACCTCCTCCTGGCTTCACTGTGAGAACACCTCCGCCCGCATTTTACACGTCCAAACGGCAGCCTCGGATTTAGATTCCCATGATTTGTAAATCTGCTGTTTTTTCCCCCTTTCTTCTGGAATTTTCCACTTGTGCGGGATAAATTTCTCTCCGGTCCCAACAAAAGTAGGAGGCAGGGATCTGTTCCGGAAGTGACGTCAGGATGAAATCCCTAACAAAAGCCTAATTAGCATATTTAAAGCGACAGGTTCCTCCGGTTGGACGTTTTTTTTTAGCAGCTAATATACATACAATACCAATATATCCATGATGTATATAAGGTGTGTTTCCAGGCAATTCAACATGCGGTTCTATTTACGCTAAAATAGTTACGTGTTAATAATAAAGAAACTACAATGGTAAATATTTATACATTTACTCAAATTTAAATATATGGGTGTGTCACTTCCAGCCATGTATATCACTTATTTTCTGGATTTGCGCTTCTTATCTTTTTTTTTTACATCACTTCATTTTACATCAGCTCCCCCACCTGGTTAGTTTTGGATTCATCTGAAAAATGTCCACTGAGGAAAGCAAATAATCCTTGAAAAGGTCATAAGGGCACTGATCTGTAGCTGATTCTGACCTCTCACCTCTTGGGACTGGACAAAGAAATCCCTTGAAGTAATTAGTCAAGAAGAACATTGGCTCATTAACTTCATAAAATATAATGTTCCTTTCAACAAGAACAGGAATTTCCTTCTTACTACACACAGCTCTATTTGATCTGTACACACAGGCAGATAACCAATATTTGCTTTTACTACTGAAGCTAGATCTCCCTGAGTTATTCTTGGAAGGAGCAATAATCCACAAAGTATAAGGATTTCTTAAGACATCCCTCCACAGATAAATTAGAAAGTAAGATGTGTGTGATGCATTTTAGATGTCGGAGCAACTTAATAATAGGTCTCAAGTCAAGACTGAAAGCCGAAAACTTAGCTAGTAACTTTGCAGAACAAACATTTAGTCTCTCTGTTACTGCATCTACACCATTCATAAGTGGTTGGTACTTATCTAAACACAAAGTAGATGCATTTTTAATCTGCTCTGACGCTTCCTATTGCTTATCTGGGTTGATAACACCATCAAAATAGGAGACCAGGGTCACTCATGATAGTATTTCTGTTCGGTTTGTTTTTGAGCAGGATTGTTAAAAGTTTGAAACTAATTTTGACTAACCTAGATGGAAAGTCTTGATGTTCATCTGTAAATTGTTGTTTTTAAATGATTTCCTACACTTGTTTGTTTGTTTTTAATTGCTATTATATTTTAGCTTCTTAAAAAGTAATTCAACAATGTCAATATTTCAATAATGAGGCATACTTTCCCCCAGACTATCAATAGGTGAAATTAGGTCCCGATCTGGATAAGGATCCCAATCTGCGGAGCTAAACTAAATGCTTGGACAGAGGCCAATGCTGAATAATAACAAATATGGCAGAAATATGAAAGAATCCCTGTGTAGCTGAGATGACACCAAATCACTAGCATGCAAACAGCTTGTACGCATCTTTAATAGTTAGAAAAAGGTTGAGAAAAATATTCTAAAAACCAGACACATTTTGTCTGTGCTCTTCAGGCCTTGGTGGAGGTTTGATCCGAAATGCGGTTCCGGTTATTTTGTCGCAGCCTGATAAGCCATTGTTTTACAACTTAACGACCTTGTTCTTCCTCTTCATCATCTCCTCTTTGCCTGACCTTACTTTTACAGTGTGGAACAGCAAGGTGAGGTGAAGCCACTTCTCCATGCTTTGACAGACAAGCTTTAATTGTTCACAATCAAGCTTATAGACATGTCCAAAGCACCGTAAAACCATGATACCAGAAAATAAACAAGCAACCCAGGACAAAGGTTTGTATGACACAGGTAGAGGAGTAGAGAACCAAGGGTATATACAGTAAAACATTTGCCATTTTGTGTTTCATCATATATACACTCGATAGATTAAACTTCAAATAAAACAAATTTCTGAAATAGCAGTTTTGAAATACACACCATTTGTGTCACATTTGAGTCATCATCCAAATAACAAAAATTTAAACAAAATGTTTCAGCTCACAAATGATTTTCCCTTTTATTTTAAAGATTTTTTTCATATACAACATTGTATTTACATGGTCTAGTAATATTTACACAAAATTAACAAGTGGCACTGTGTAGTTAGGAGTTTTCTTTTCCTTGTTCCCTAGTTGTCTTATTTTCAAAAGAAAAACAAAATGATAAATTAATAAAAAGAACAACTTTTATTTTAACAATGCTTTATGTCTCCAACGTGTTTCAGTAGCACTACCTGCCACACAGCCGTCTATACAAAGTGCTGCCCTTTCCCTACCCAGATGCAACGGATTTATCTTACAAAAATACCACGTGTCTAACCCGGACCCCCAACATTTGCTGATCAGCATCCTAAACGCACAGACAGAACCTCAACGTGTCGACACTTTGCACAAAGAGAGCTCATAGCTGGACATTTGATTTGTTATCTTTCAGAAAATTGTTTGATTCTGTTTTCAATTTACAAGCTTAATTCATTCACTCGGAGGAGGAACCAAGTCAGTGTTTTGTAAGTCCAGCCTCGACAAAGACAACCATATCAAGTCAGGAAAGTCAGTAGCAGCAGAAGTTCAAGATAATTGGACTCAGGAGATAGTCTGGAAGATTCATCCACACAGCTTCATCACGTCTGAAGACTGAAGAAGCCAATGAAGAAATTCTAAGAGCATCTGAGAGGCCTGAGAGAACATTAGAACTGCCAAAGACACTGTAGAAGTTCAGAGAAAATCTCAGAGAGGACATCAGAACTGAAGAAGTTCTGATGTCCCTTCTACAAGTTCTATGAGAACTTCAGAACAGATAAAGCTACTGAAGAAAATAGCCGAGGGAACTTCCAAAATACAAAAGCTGACATTCTGAAAAAAATTTCTAGGATTTCTTATAAAATGTCAGGACGTCAGAATCTGACAAAAAGAACATCTGAGGAGGACTTCGGAAATGCGGAACTTCATAAGCTACTGAAGAATTTCTAAGAGCTTTGAGAGGTTTTCAGAGGTAAAGAAGCCTTTTATCTTCAAGACCAAGACTGCTGCCCTGAACAACTAATGGAGCTTCTCAACTACTGCTGGCAGATGAGACCAACAACCTGGTGACTGACTTGCAAAACTATGACTTGGCACCGCCTGTTTATGATTATGCTGGTTTTGACGGTAAAGGACTGTTTGGTTGGCTGTGCTGGACCATGGAGACAGAAATTTCTGGGTTGGATCATGTTTGGTTCAACTATTTCTAAACTGTCCATAAAACGTTTCAATTGGTGAGTCGATCACTGCTCGGCTCAGTTTGCCTTTCTGTGTAAAAAGAGCCCCTTGATACCAGGTTACTGTACCCATGGTATTCTGCTCAGATGTGTCATCTGCCTTTAGGCCAGCAGAGACTGTGGGATCCATGTACAGTAATCCAAAAGAGAGCAGTGTGGGGAAGAACAATGAGGAGAGTGGAGAGTTGGAGAATGGATGTTTGCGTGGGCTCTGCTGAGATGACTGATGTAGCCTGAGAGAAGGAGTTGAAAGACTGTAGGAGAACGCAAAAACATGGCTCGAAAATGCATCACAGAAGAAGACAGAAGAGGAAAGCGGTTTCTCGGCTCGTCTTGATCCCACCTCTGCTTGTGCCAAAAGTCTGATTCAGCTGTTTTGACAGGGATGTATGAGAGTTTCAGACTAGTTCTTTTTTACTCTGACAGATCTTCACATCTGCTTGGATCAGGGATGCTGATTTGTGTCACAAACCTTTATTCCAGTTAATGGACAAGCAGGCTAAGACCCGAAAGCTAAATGCAATGACAAAGCGAGAGGGAGGGAGAGATACGCAGAGGAAAACAAGACATAGAAGATAAAGGCAGGAATCCAAGTTCTTCCAGCAGAATGAAAGGAAGGAACCGATGACAGCAGGTTATTATGTAGCAATGGGAAAATCGTGAAGGCTACACTCACATTCCCCACCACTACTGTGTGTAAAGTAGACACTTCACTACTTGGGTTTACAAAATCAAAATTAAATAATCACTAGAAAACATCACCATTAACCTAAGTACCTAAAACGATGACGTACCATTTGGGAGATCCATGAAAAGAACACTTATTGGTTGAAAGTTCTGTTGACTGTCAGCTGACTGATAGTGATTAAAGAGCAAGGATTTAAGGACTCCACTCTAACCTTCTGTGAAACTTCTCTTGCTCTTAAGTTTGGGAATCACGAAAGTAAAGCAGAGCTACTGAAGTTGTTTTCTCCCTTCAGAACAAGGCTGAGGTCAGCTCACTGTCAATTAGAACATGGGAAACTTTCTTTTACCAATGATTATTTCAAAAAGGTAAGACATCCTCACGCTCAGGGAGGTCAGCAACAGAGCGCCTGATCTGGAGCTGCTAGGACTTCAAATAAAGTCCCACAAAAAATTATGTATACTAAGAATATGGCGTGAAAGTTGCGACTCTCTGTAATCTAGACCATCTTTTACTCTTAAAAGTTAAATAAAACTATAATATCAAGCAGCAATTCCTGCCTCCATCCAATAAGAAGAGAGCAGCACAGAGGATACTTGGGGTACAAAGAAATGGGACCAAACCGGACGCTAAATATCCCACGTTTGCCGATGATAAACAAATGCATTTAGTCACAGAACATAAGGTTGACTGCATAAAGCTTCTTACCTACATTATGCAGTACATTTAGATCATTAAGATCAAATGAACACTAGTGGTAAATACTGAGCCCTCCCTATCTGTTATCTTATTAGGTTATAAAATAATAATCTCTGCAAAACAAGCAAATTGAGCTGGAGAACGTTTGATTTGCCAACAATTAGTCTTCACCTGCAGGGAGGACCTTGACAATTTTGAGGACCATTTGGCTTTTCTAAAGACGTGGTCCTGGTGCCTAGTAGCCATCGTTCCTTGGCTCTCGACTGGAGAAGTGGGAGTGGATTTGGCCTTAGGAAGGCGCTGGTAAAAAGGTTCCAATGAGGTTAGAGAGGGCGACACGTTTAAATCCACAGGACAAGGCAAAAACGTGTTTAGCGACTTGGTCATCGAGGGAAATAAAAAGAAAGAACTATGAACAATGAACTATTGAACTGTCAAACCTGTCGAACAGTGTAAGGATCCAGGCTAGCTCCAGGACAAGCACCTCGTCAATGGAAATACACATCATGTCGCCCTGCTGCCCACTCTGGACACATTTATAATTGTATCAGACTGCATATGGAGAGATTTGACCTGACCCCAGCCTTGTTTCATAGCTTCATCAGCCTTTATGGCTATAAAATAGCTTACACTGCAACTTGATGAGGTAATACGTCTACCTGAGCCTCTCTTTATGACATGCTGGAATATTCTTGTGTTAGAGCATTCCATGTAATCCTGAAGCTGAAAGGCTGAGATTAGCAGCTCTAAGATGACGACGACTACTGCTGAGAGAAAGAGAGGTGGCTGGTAGACCATAAGACCTGCATATTGTAAACCAGTTGTGTTCTAAACCAAACTAAACACAACCACTTCAGAGCCTACGAGTGTGTGTGTGTGTGTGTGTGTGTGTGTGTGTGTGTGTGTGTGTGTGTGTGTGTGTGTGTGTGTGTGTGTGTGTGTCCAAACCAGGATAAGGTCGCCGCCGGGCCACAGCATCGAACGAGGTGAGACGCAAAAGTGCTTTCAGCTGTCCGTCTGTCAGTCTGTACTGTCAGAAACTTAGACAAGAAAGCCGAGAAAAGATTAAATCAAGTACAATAAATTAAAAATTACCTTTTTCCACAAAAACTCAAACGAAATAAAGAAGTCGTTAGAAGAAGAGGAATCACACTAAATTACTACCTAAGATTTAATCAGGGAAGCATGATGCTCTAGACTCGTACAAACATACAACTTGCTTTGTTCAGTGGACAGGGTTTGACACAAACTAAAACACAATAAATACTCTTTTCTGAGGAACAAAAGATAAGGTTTATCTCTGTATCAGCTAAAAGGACACTAAGTAAAAAAAGGCAGGTCCGTCTGGCAGACTCGCTCAGAAGGGGAGAGGGCGACCCTTTGGGAAAAGTAAAGGAAAAATAACTATCCATTGGTGGTGGCGGCCCTTCCCCTTCATACTTATGGCACTACAGCAATTCCACATCCACATTTTATTCTCTCGTACTCTTTTATCTTTTCATCTTTTTATTCTTTGTGTACTTTTTTCGTTTACCCTGAACACACACTGCCCCCTAGCGGTACCTATTCAACACAGCTGGACTTCGTTTTTTCTTCTACTGGTAGTCCGAGATTTTCACGTTTGTTCATTTCTTTGTCTTTTTTTTCATTTTTTTTGTCAGCATTAAAGTGCAACAGTGCTTTTGTTCTCTCCTCTGGCCGCCTCCTGTAACCCCCGACCACCTCCGCGGGTCAAAGGTCACGGGTTAGCAGGATCAGGGTCAGGGTTCAAGCTGGTCTCACTGGTCACGCTGGTGGCGCTAGCAACACTTGGCTCCTCCTCCACCTCCTCCTCCTCCTCGTCTTCAATCACCTCTCCCACGTCCAGCACCTCCACCTCTTCGTCGTCGTCATCGTCGTCTTCTTCTTCATCCAGTCCTCCTTCCAGCAGCTCCCCCATGGCCGCCTCCTCTTCCTCTGGCACTGCTGCCTCCTCTCCCTCTCCTGCTGCTTTCGGCGGATCTGTCCTCTCCTCTCCGTCCTCTTCCTCCACATCTCTCTGCTGGTAGAGGCCGCTAAGGACTGGTTGGACCAGGTCCTCCTCGTACACTTTCAGGATGGCCTCACACACAAAGCGATACTGGCTCTGTGTGTGTGTGTGAGGGAGGGAGAGAGAGAGGGACAGAGCGAGAGAGAGAGTGTGACAGAGTGAAAGAGAGACAGGGAGACAAGAAGGAAAAAGAGGGAGCGAGAGAGAGAGAGCGACAACAGCAGTGTTTAGTTGATGGTGTAAAGTTGGCAAGAGAAGCTGAACACACACACACATTAAAGTCTACATACGGGCGTCTGAATCATCATGGCCCTCTGGTCTCTCATGGTTCTGACGATATCTAGAGGGTAAACTGGCTGGCCGCACTCCATTAGACACAACGCTGTCTCCATGGTGATCAGCACCCCTGTCCGACCAATCCCTGCACTGAAAAAGCAGCAGGGACAGAATATGAACTTTACAGAGCAAGTCAACCAATTTCAATTCTATCAACATTTTAAGGAAACCAAAGGGGGGATCAGTGTGATCCTTCCATCATCTTGAGACCTGATTTAATCTCATTCAATTTCACGGAATGTGATTTGGAAAGGAGATTTGGTTGCTCAATTGTAAATTATGAATGCATATCACAATTTTGAGTTCTTCTATTGTGTGCATCAGTCTCTATCACATGAAAAAATGCCTGTAAACGTATGTGCGAGTGCTGAGTTAGTGTGCTTGTAGAGCTGTGGTGTTGTACCTGCAGTGTACCACCATGGGCTGGTCCTGTCCGGCCCGCTTGGTCCGTACCAGAGCCACAAAGTCCAGGAAATCAGTGGAGTCGTCAGGGACGCCGTGATCTGGCCAGGCCAGGTACTGGATCTGGGTCAGCTCTCTCTCCTCCTCACTCTAAACAAACAGAGAGATGAGAAAATCCCCACTGTGTTATTTGATTTAGATACTGGGATATCTGTACAAATCATGAATTTCAGGATGTCACACAGGTCATAATTGTAAATGTTTTCCCCTAAAATATAACCTTCAATACGTTAAGATGGGGTTTCCTCTGCAGAATGTCTATTTAAAGAGGAGGAGAAAATGAGGCGAGCAGGATACTGTACTGAGAAAATATTTACTCATATTCCGTAATAAAGCCACTTAATGCAGAACCTCGAATGCCAACTACTGACCACTGCTTCATGTATGACTCAGAGCCCTTGTGTTCCTCTTTAACATTCCCTCGCTGCGTCACCATGGCAACACATCTATCTCCATGGCAACCATCACAGGCAGAGGAGAATGCTAATTGCCTCTTCCCGGAGCCGTACACTTTGAAAGGTCACAATACACGGGAAACATTTGGAGAAGTAACCAGGGACGACGTGGAAAGCAGGGAATGATGAGGGGATGAGAGGAAATGGATCCTCTGATAAAAATCAATGGGAAGTGTTGACAACAGTTGTAGAATTAGCCTCAGCACTCAATTGTTGTATTATTATTGTTGAAATGCCTCTAAAAATAAAACCATAATTGCTGGAGACATCATTCTTTTATTTAATCATTCCATCTATCATTCCATCATACCAGAGGGCAGTGCTGTTGAACGTCCAGATAAGCTGTTTGCGTAACTGCATAAAACAGCAACACTACGAAGGAGAATCATTTCACATTTACATATGGACCTGAAGAATTAACACTGGTTACAAAGGTCCAGCCGAGGAATGCGCTTCCTTCAGCCTGTACTTGTCGTCCTACCTGGATGTCAGATGTTAGACCCACAGTAATATTCGGAGGAAAGACTTCATTTACACTGAAACTGGCACGTTCACGTGTCAAAACACTAATTGCAAGGCTGGCATGCTCACTTTCAAATTATTGCAAACTGTGACTTAAAACACACTTCAATCTAAGTTCTCTGCATAGTAATGTGCTACAATTAAGAGCGAGTCAAAATGGTCGAAGTGGTAACACACTAGAAAGCATCCAATGGCATCAGTTTTGCAGAAAAACAAACTTCCTTTCTGACTTCCTAACTGTCATCACTTTGCCTCTGTTTGTTCTCTCCGTTTCAGCAGTGTGACTGACTGGGGTGGTTAGGTTGTCATAGCAACCGGATCCGAATACGTGGCCCGCATGCAGCAGCGGGATCCAGAAAAAGAACAGCCCACACTGGTCACTATGGCAACAGACCTCCTCAAGCCTGCAGCGGCTCATCCTCACTCAGACGCTGGTCGCTCGCTTTGCTTTTACGTCTTTGTCCTCCCTCAACACATACGCACTTCTTTCTTTCTTTCTTCCTTTTTTTCTTTTGTATTGCCCCTGTGTGTGTTAACAATTCAGTATAAGCACTGTACCTGTGTGTGCATGAGGGTCATCTCCCGGACCAGGAAAGCAGAGTTGCCCTCCTCCGTGTGGCATGTTACTGTGAAGTCCCCGTAGGTGGTGCTGCTGTCCGGGTTAGGCCAGTACTGGTGGCACTTCACCTAGAAGAACAGAAGAGGAGCCATTAAATCCATACATTTAATTTTGAATGTTTGCACTCTGTCTGTTTGTTCCTTAAAGGTCAGCGGTCACAGGTCTGCTACACAGCAGCATCTTGTGATCTGGAGGTGATGAGATGCCGAACACGACAATATGAGCGATGCTCTTTGTTGTTATGTGTTTTAGAAAAAAGAGGCTGTTTTATTTTTGTATGCTATAGTTCATGGAAAAATATTTTGGGTTTGGAACATCGATGAAGAAGATCAAAAGCACCAAACAGAGCAGTAATGTGACTTATACTCATCCATGAAGCGTTTAGATGAATAACAGACATGAGTTGATCAAAGCTATTGTGTAAAGTATCTTGATAACACACACTCATAAAGACAAATTGCATTACTGCAGTTCCTCATTGTCAAATTAACGAGACCAAAGCTCTGGCAGTTGTTCCAATTTTCAGCACAAGAAGCATTTCTTGTGATATCACAAGGGTCCATTTCCGTAATTCTACACACGCAGTCACAAGGGCTTTTATACCAGTTTGCAGATGGTGAGCAAAGCCTTCCATGACCAATGTTCCCCTTTTAATGTCTCAGCTTTATCTGACTGGTATGTAAGCTTCAGAAAGTGGAGTTCTAGACAGGAGCCGACCAGTGTTCTACCAGGCAAGCTAAGCATCCGGCACCGATTAGCGAACCTTCTGCAGTCTACATCTGGTTTCCAACCTAGTCTTTGAAGAGTACTTATACATACCCGCCCTCGCTCCACCTGCGTAGTGAGCATGACCACCATGGAGGAGCCTTGCTCCCAGGTCATCTGCCAGAAGTCGGGACAGGTGTTGGGCAGCGGCCCTTGACACGCTATGTAGCGGTTTATCAGACTGGAGGCCGGAATCTCCATCTGCACAGAGAGAGGAAGAGAGATGTTGTGGTTGTAATGATGTAATCAATGCTGATGCCACATTTGAAAGAACCACTTTATTCTCAAGGATTTTTCACTTCCTCTTATATCTTCAAATCCCACGGTTGTGCCTTGTATGTTTCAGTTTCTTTTCTAAAAGACAGAGCACTTCAACTTTAACTTTCCTAATATCAGTGCCATCTAAAACCACTTTGAAAATGCCTGGCTGACATTAAATGCAGGCACTCGTTACATGACTTATTTGTAAAGATGGTGTTAGTTAATTTAATTAATTGTTTTGGTGGTTAGCACAGACCACCCACCACGCTTCAAACAAGGCCTGTGTTCAACATTTCAGATAACTTGTCTCGTTCAAATGCCTTTTGAATTTTTTTTATTACATTTGTGGTTTGATGCAGTACATGTCGACACCGATACTGAGTTAACATTCTGCACGTGGCGGGGACGCAGGCAGAAAGATGAAAAGGAACGAGGCAGGAGGAAGAGACTCACATTGATGTAATTTGCATTGATGTAGTCATCTGTGCTTTTCAGAATGACCCGCGTGGCATCATCTAAAAAGAGAGAGCGAGAGAGCGGGAGAGAATCGAGAGAAATGAGGTTTGTAGGTAGAGAACAGAGGAAAAGACAATGGACAAGGAAAACAAAAGAAGAGATGAAGAGGGGTAAAAATGACAGAGAGTGATGTGAGGAACAAATATTTTCAGTTCACATTTAAAACATGACAGTCAACAGAAATTAAATGTTTTTTCTTTAGTCACATACAGGGAGAGATGTCTCTGTAGCGGTTTTTGGAAACATTTTGAGGTAATTTGGCACACAGCATGGTCATCCCCGGCCTTTTCCTGTACAGTTGCTGTAAGAAAAGCGACACAGAACAAAGATCAATTACAAGAAGCCTCGTCTGTATACATGTATGACTACTCTTCTCTGCAAGCTTACATGTCTGTAGATATGATCGTGGTAAAATAAGTCAAAGTTAAAAACTAGTCTCCTCACATCAAACTGTGCCAGTATGGCTCCACTGGCCAGGCCTTCCTTTAGTGAAACCATGGAGTCCCTCAAAGCATGCTGGTCCAGCTGCGTGGGGTCCTGAGGGGACTTCTCTGGGATGTACTGAAAGTCTGGCTCCGAGTCCGCTTTCTCCTCCACCACGTCGTAGATGGCTGAATGATACAGGGGAGGAAAGGGTCACACACTGCGTCTCCAATCCAAACAGTAACACAGTAAAACAAATAAATCTTATGTGTCCTATATTTTTGAGGGTGCTCACTGACGCTGCAAAATTTCCATTATTTCGCAACTCTATGGACAGATCATTCTGTTGTCATTGCGTGAGGGAGGAAGTGAGCATGGTTTGGTCAACCACACGCATGAAATCTTCCTCATCTAGAAACTAGTAAAGCGATTTCTGTGCTTCCCTCTGTGTGGAGTTTTATTCATCCTTGGAACACAGCTACTGTTCATATGCATTACCATTTATGTAGGCCAGCACAAAATATATCTTTAGGTGTACAACAGAACCTCCCTCATTCAGTGCACTGATGCCATGAACACACACACACACTCTGATGCAAGACAGACTGAAAGCATAAATCCCTATTTGACCCATTTAAGTACCAAGAATTTCAAAGCTTCATCATCTTTCAGCTCTCCCATCCCATCCCATCCCATCCCCCACCCCTGATCCTGATTGAAGTAAACGCTTTGGCTCTGCGTGTTGTTTATAGTCACGAAGATGAACAGGAAACATGTGTAACCGGCACACCGAGAGACTTGACGTGTGACATAGCACCTTCAGACTAGTGTAGAGCAGACATCGAAGTGTACACTAGCATTTCAGTGACTTGTGATCTTGTAATCGAGCACTTCAATGGCTTCTATGAAACAGAAATAACACCAAAGGCTTCCAGCTTACCGTTTGGTCTGACCAATAGTATGAGCTCCCCAGAGTGGCTCTCACAGCTGGCCTTGATGAACATCACCACCTGGTCATGGGTGTGGTCCGAGATGTCCCGTCCGTTAATTAAGACCACCTGGTCCCCCTCGTTAAGGCGAGGCACACACAGGTCGGCCTACAGGGGGAGAGAGAGAGGGAGAGAGAGAGAGAGAGAGAGAGAGAGAGAGAGAGAGAGAGAGAGAGAGAGAGAGAGAGAGAGAGAGAGAGAGAGAGAGACTATAAGAGAGTGCAGTGTCTCTGAACCCAACTGTATGTTTTATCACATAAAATCAATCCTTGGGCCTTTAGAATCAGCCTAGTTTCTATTTTTATTTCTTTGTTTGGGGCTCGGACCACACGATTCATAAACTCTGTGTGGTGCTTGTCTACTTACTGATGTTCCCGGGGCCACTCGAGACACGATAATGGGCATCTTCTGGTCAGCTCCACCCTGAAGGCCCACAGACACACATCGATTAATGAGCATTAAAGTTTCATTTTCACTTTCTCAGCAATATGATGGAAGCGGCGGAGTTGTTTTCTTCTAAAGAATCTAAGAAAAGTGCATAACATCCTCAAATATCATGGATAAAGTCAACAGATTTAGGTGAGAGGTGATGATTTACAGTTTGTGCCATGGTGAGGATTTTGTCAGTGTGTGTGTCTCACCTTGACATTAAAGCCAAAGCGCCCATGTTCGTCAGGTTTCATCTTGATCAGGACCAGGTTATCGTGAGGGACTACTCCATTTAGCTGGTGGAGAACAAAAACAGAGACAATTGCTGTGACAAGTCGGTGTTCATTCTGTGCAGCTGATCCTAGACAGAATGAACACAAAGTTTCATTCTCAGTTTTCCTTCTGGTGGCAGATTGGTAAGAATACAAGCACCCATACTGCTGGGGAACAACTGTCAGCAACCACTCACCGGCATATATGAAGACATACATAAAAACTGCTGAACAAACACAGTGTGGCTATTTCCCTGCCCAGATCGCAGTTCTTGTGTAGAATGACATAACAAATGTTTTGTGTTCCCACACTGACCGTGGTCCTGTCAGCGTTGACGGGGACGTCGTACATCTCGTTGACGTGGTTGTCCAGCAGGCTCTGCTGGGAGTGAGCCTGGATGATTTGGCTCAAGGTCTTCCTGCTTAGCTGCTTAGGAGGCAGAGCCGGGGGCTGGCCATCGAGCCCCTCTGGAGACCTGAGGGGGGCAGGGAGACACAGAGAGAGAGAGAGGTCAGAGGGGAAACCAAGGACAGAGATAGTGAGAAATATACTGTATATATGGTAGAAAAAGATAGAGGGGATGACAGTTAGATTAGGGGGTTGAATTGTTTTACCCATTTATGTACACATGTGGTCGTTTTTGTCATTTTATAATGCAACATACAGGAGTTTGTGTTGAAAACGTCAAAGCATCCTGAAGGTCCTGAAAGCTTTGCAACATCTTGACATCAACACATAATAGTGAAATCTGTATTCTAAGTATGTCCCATTTAAGTGCCTAATGCAATGTTAGTGGAACACACAAATGTTCCAAATAAATAAAAAAATTCATGTGTAGCGCTTTTTCTATACAGACACTAGCATCACATTAGCCGTCTGTGTAGTTGTTCTGTGAGTCTGATGACAATATCAATATTATTACCGTACAAAACACATCAGTCAATAGACACACATCTTCGCTATTGGATCACAGGTGTATGACTCATCACAACTGTAACCGTGTGCGAGCAAAGCACATTACTATCACGGATTCCTCAATAAGAAATTGACCTCAAATTGTTCGACGTGTGAGTGCTCTTTCATGTCCTCGCTGATAACACTGTAGAAAAACTGTGGATGGAATACAAACCACAGCCTGGCTGGGAAAACCACAGGCACAAACCTACAGTTAGAGACAAAAGCAGAGCTAATGGCCTTTACTGAAGGTGTTCCTGTGGGGTGAGAGAGATGGAGAGAGACAGAGAAAGGGGGAGCGAGAGAAAGAGATTGCAAGACTGAGTTGCTTAATGGCACTGTGTTAGTCACAACGCATTAACCTCAATACAAGCCTGCAAGAAGAGGGGCGCGTTTCCCCATCATCCAGACAATAAAAGGTGTGTGTTTGAGTGTATAAGCTGAAGCAACACGGTCACTCAGGTGAGGCTTTCAGTGCCATCACAGCTCCCTCCGGGGGGTAAAAGCTTGTAAAACTCATGGCACGCTATGCGAGTTGGCCTGCATGTGTATAAGGCTGAGTGGAGGCGAGCGTGAAAGGAGGGAGCACCAGTCAAAGCGCATCGTCTTTGTTTTGGCTGCAACCGCCGGTGCCACTTTGTGCCTTAAACACACACACGCACGCAAACTACGATTTATTATGGGTCAGAACAAGGTCAGGCTTTCAGAAGGAGGTCAGCGCACAGCAGGCTCGAGCTGTTTGATCTACTTCACGCTGCACGTCCTGACGGCATCCCCGCAGGATCGCCACAGCTCAGCATCGGATGAGTGAAACAGACAGAGCGATATATAAACATGAAGCTGATCACGACATCATACCTCACAATAACTGTGGGTTAAAGGGAGACTAAAGCCTTGCCTACATCTGACATTTCAATTATAGTCAACTGGTTCTCACATTCATCACAGGTTTCACATTTAGTTCATCCAGAGACTGCTTTGTATGATTGCATAAAATTGCACCACCACAAGAGAGCAACATTTCACAGAGTGGAATACGCCTCCTGACACCTCTCCACTGGATATAGCTGCTGCTCTAACTTCATGAGGAAAGGCTCGATTGAGTCAAAATCAACAGAAAAGCTCAAAACACCTAAATGGAACTTTAAGCATTGAAAACCTTTAGATCCCTGGTACACTCTGCAATTTTTACAGTACAAAATATAAGGATTTGTCCAAGAAATGTGATATGCTCATGTAAAAATGCACTGGAATAACACATACATATTGTGTTTGATGTGACAGAATGAGCTCATGATAACATTTACGCAGGCTTAATCTAAGCATCAGTGTCAATGCAATTATACCCATAATGCTGTGCTAAAACATTTCCAGACAAAGTAAACACATATTTGAGACAGGGAGGTATGAACCTAAAGATGAATAATGACATCGCTTTCCTTTAAGAGAGGTCTTAACCATTTTCCGTATTCAAAAAGCTACAGAATGAATTATTAACAGAAATCCTTGGTGCAGTGCTACCTTCAAGAATATTTCATGAATGCTCTAATGTTGTATGCCACATTAAAACCCACTCTTCGTGGTTTTAAAGGATGAGACAGCTCGTGATCCTCAATGTCATCCGATCAGGTTCAGCGAAAAGTAAAATTTCAGTATGAAGACTTTGGAAACAACATCTCACTTCTTGCTTTGGCTGAAGCAGCAACAGTTCAAGGAATTCCCCAGCCTTTTTAGAATGTCCAAGCAAACACACACACACACACACACACACACACACACACACACACACACACACAAATTCCCAGTTCAGCCCTGTTGTACCAGCTCTGCTACACGCCATAAACACATTTTACAGCCCGTTTTTCAAAGGGTTCATCTTTCTATTTAGGCCGGCTAAGTGACACTGGGAGAGGGTGTGAACTGTTTGGAGAAGCCACAGACACACAGGCAGACCAGTTAAAAGCAGTCCCAGCAGCACGGCCAGACAGAGCGGCACTGGCGCTGACGACTTCAATTAAAACCAAAAAAATTAAGAGGCGGCTGTAAATTGGGAGGGTGCGTTATTTATGACTAAGGTTTTTTTCTTTCCTTCTCTCCGTTCCCTTTTATACAGCCAAATCCACGCCGCTGCCACTGAGAAATGCTTCTAAGAGGGAAAGAGGAATGTGGCCGGGATGGGAGAGAGGGAGAGTCGCTGTTACTGTGAGAAATCACTTCCTGCAGGTCTGAGTGTCTCTAACATAACAGAGGGCCGGAAAGCAAACACACACACACACCCAGACAAGTGCTGGTTTATCCAAACCACTTCACATAAAGTGTGTTCCGGGCTCGTGGGTGGTGCAGGGGTAATACAGCCACCACTGCACATCACTGCATAACATCTGTGGCTCTGGACATTTTCAACTTAACATCTAAGCAGAATCTGATGCATTTCCTCTATGGGCAGACTCATCAATCAATCTCAACAAGGACAAACACTCTTGAGTATTGACTGCTGGTAAACAGTGTTCTACCATTTTCCACCATGTCATCTCTGTTTTGTTACCCAAAAGTGCAGCGAGCGTACGGCGAGGGGGGCAGGACTTACGGTGAGGAGTCCAAGCTGATGCTGTTGGCCTGAGTGGACGATGCCGACTTGTGATTGGAGGAGAAGACAGGCAGGCTGGGTGAGGCGTGGATCACATGGTCAACCAGGTGGCCCACGGACGACGGACGTATCCGCGTGCCCTCTTGCACAAATAACGAGTTTCTGCCACACATACAAATGCCACATGACAACATTAGGATCCAACATTTACTGAAAAACTGAGGTAAATCAGAGAACTGATCCCTGCTGTGCATACTGCTGTTGGGACTTACTGGTTGGGCGTCCCGGGCGGCGAGCGAGTGGGCAGACTCTGGGTCTCCAGTCTCTCATCTGATAGGCTGTTCCTGCTGACTGCCTCCCAATCAATCCCGCCTAACACCTTCCTGGCCAATGGCTTACTGGGAGACCTGCTCAGAGCCCAGAAATGAATTTTGGTTACAGATTGCAGGAAAGTTGATTTTGGATGAGTTCGTCTAAGGTTCACCCTCATTCCTGCTGCTCATTCATTACCTGGCGAACACTCTGTCCTTGATGCCCTTGTCCTTTCCATACTGTACCGACTGCACCTCTGTACGCCCGCTACAGACATAAATCACAGAAAAGAATCGTCAAGTGGATTACACTCGAAACAGAAAGTGTTCAACATGAGAAAAATGTGTCTTGTTCACATAAAACATGTGGCTTCAGACCCACAACCTTGCTGGATGTGAGGCAACAGTGCTAACCACCGCGCCAAAGAGAAGAAATGACTATAATATTAATAGGCCCAATTGCTTTCTTTACCATAAAAGAGGGATTAGACTAAATTGCAGTCTAGTGTAATGTTACAAATGTGCCAGATTTCTTTTACTGAGTTTATTGTATGACCTTTGAAGACTAACAACTTCCCTACATCATAATTATTAAGCATAATCTCAAAGACACACACACACACACGCACACACGCACACGCACACACAGTTGCTCAACAATGCATCACAAGAATTCTCAATTCTGATTTCACCTCCCACTGACAATTCCTGGAAAAGGAAAAGTTCTAAGTTGTCACGTCAATGTCGAGCAAAGTAAAGTCTAGGCAGAGTTTAATTTATTTTGCTTTCTCTATTCCCTTCCCCTACAAAAGAGGAAAAATGCACGCCACCAGTAAAGAGAAGTGTGGTGTGTGTGTGTGTCAAGGGACAATGCATAATGGGGAAAAACCTGTGGTCGACTCCTTTCCCATACACACATGCACATGCTGGCACACAAACACAAAAGGTTTCCTGCAAAACAAAAAGAATGTCTGCAGCATTTGGCACAGGTGTGTTTCCATCTTCTACCCAGTAGCCATCTCACCAGTATCTGAACTTGGAGCCCAGGGTGAAGTAGTGAGCAAAGAAGTTCTTCTGTGGGGGGATGGGCCGCTCCAGCCTAAAGAAGGTGTGGTGCTCCACGCAAGCCTTCCACAGGTTCTTACAGGCCCGATAGTTCACCATGTTGAAACCCAAAAGTGTCTCCCGGGTCTCATTCTGTGTCAAGGAGGCAGATTACAATGATTAAACAAATGCTGAGAGTTCCTGGAACGCCGTGCTGTTAGTGTCAGCTCAAAACCGTCATTCAGTTTGAGAATAGGAGGTTCCTACATTTATATGCAAAAATACAAACAAATGAATCAATGTGTAGTTTGGTTACAACAAAAAGTGGAAAACTATGGGAGCGTCCTGCGTTGTCATAGGAAGTGAACATGACCTGCCGGAACCTACTTGGGCGTGCGAGGCGACGCTCATCAGCCTATCACGAGGCTAACGCACACACACTTACATTCACACACGTGTGGAGAACATGCAAAATCCACACAGGAGAGCCTCCGCCAACCCCAGAGCTTCTTACAGCGAGGAAACGATGCTGACAAAGAGAGCGGCACACACACACCGCCCCAACGCAAGGGAAATGAGTCAAAGCTCATTTTAAATTGACTTTAACATTTAGATTATAACGGTGTGTAGAGTAAACAAAGCCAGGGTCAGGGTCGCCACTAAGCAGACCTGCTGTCTGTGGGGTTAATCCCACACTGATAACACACATCCACACACACTGTTAGCACCACATACACACAAGAAAAACAAAATCATTCTATCTCAAACTAGAGAACAGACTTGAACGCTGGGGGAGGGGCTGGGGGATGTGACTAAGAGTTGTGTGCGTGTGTGTGTGTGTGTGAGTGCATATCCACCTACCGGCTCTCTTCTCAGCTGGACGAAGAACTGTTTGCATTTGAAGGAGATTTTGACGATTTTCAACCTGGGAGAGAAAGACGAGAAGAGGTGACATGAGACACGGGTCCCTCGCTTTGTTTCTGTCGGCTTGAACGTCATTTCCTCTTCGCAGGTATAACGCAACCTTTCCACATCAGTCAAGTACAAAGGTTCTTACGTATATAGGCTATTTCTAAATGCAGAAACAAGCCCTTTAGCAGCATCAGGTGATTAACTGGGAGAAATGGAAGAATGATGATCTTCTAATGAAGTGATCTCCCAATAACCTGGAGTAAAGCCCATTCCTATTTTTCCAATCAGAGCTGAAGGCTTTGAACGTATACGGTGTATGAAGTGTGCAGGTGTTTTAAGTGTGGGTAACACGATGCAGAAATTGTATATAATCAGAGAAACAGAAGTACATGAACACACACACACACGCAGTTAGAGGTCTGCTGATGAACAGTAACATAATCCCTTCATACAGCTCTGTTGCTGCTGTGACTCATTGCTCCTTGCTAAATATATTTTTTACATACTTACTCACGCACGCACACACACACACAGGCACGCACACACACACACACGCACACATACGCCTGAGCAGAGTGTGAGTCATGCCTCATCTAAGAGTGGCTCATTTGTCAGGCTGCTGTGAGGATAAAGAGGAACGAGACAAAAACCTAAATGCCTCTTTCATTTTCTCTCTCTGTCTTTCTCGCCTCACCCCAAACCTTTTCCCGTTAAATATCGCTGGAAAACACCGCGTGCAGAAATGGAGACCTTTTTCGCGGAAGAACGGCCGCCAAAAACACAAAGACGGGGATAAAAAAGAAAAGAAAGAAAGAAGTGAAACCACTGACTCCTTCCCTCCTTCCCTCCTTCCCTCTCAGCAGACAGCTGTTGGGGACACCACCTTTGGGCTCCAAATTTAGCTTGACAACACTCACATATACAGCCCCGACCAAATGCACCAAGCAGCTGCTGTGAGGGAGTGTGTGTACGCCAGTGTACGGTGTCCGAGGACAGCGAGACATTTGTGGTAAAATGAGTCGGTGGGCGTGTGCGTGCGTCTGTGCAATTCCTCCTGTATTAATTCGGAGGGAGCGAAGGGTTAAAATGTGTGTTTGTACATGATGGGATTTGAGTCGTTACCACCACGCCCCTGACACACATTTTACACTGAGAGCCACCCACGACGCAGCAGAGTGTAGGAGATTTCTAAGAATCGACGCTTTACAGGGGCAAGCGAGAGTGAAGAGATGGAAAGATCAGTGAATGAGAGAGAGAGAGACAGAGGACGAGACAAAGGAAAGCAGAGGAGAGAGAGAGAGCCAGAGAGCGAGAGAGAGAAAGAGAGCAGAGGGGGCGCACGCAACGTTTCCAAGAATTCTCGCTTAACACCAAACCCTCCCCCAGACAAATGTGACGAAACGGCCACAATAATTCCACAGAGAGATAAACTGTGGTTTACACATTGATATGCCATGTCACTAATCACTGTGTGAGAGGTTACCAAAATATTACACAGTGCTTTTCTCAGCAAAAGGGATTCCTGGAAGAGGATCAAGCCGTGCTGGAAGCAGACTGATGGATAGAGAGGAAGATTTGTTGCCAGTTTGAGATCAGGGAACATGTGGATGGGGGAGGGGGGGTTGATGATCTCCACTCTGGTGAACGATTTCCATTTAAACTGTAAAAAAAAGGGATGCATGGAGCCATCTGATGATCTAACGGTACCAACAATGCGTATGTCGATGCGCTTTCCCTGGTTTCTTGTCCGTGCATACCCCTGGGAGCTGCTGGGGAGTTGGACTGACAGAGCAGTAAAGGATCAGAAAAAACCCTAAAATAGTGCTACTCTCCTCTTACAGTCCAACTGGGTAGATAACTATTTAAATATTAGACACTCCCCTTCCTCTTTCCCAGAGGGTGAATGTTTATCAATTATTTCCGTGAAATTTCCTTTGTCTACTCTTGATCCTCACAGGGTGAATCTTAACGAGTTTGCCGACGTCACAATCATGTCAGATGTCACGCTGGAACACATGATCCAGTGTTCCTGCATGTCCTGCTGTTACATGAAGCCTCGAGGGTCTGCTATCATGGCCACAGATTTATGACTGCACATTTCCTAAAACATTTTATAACAAGGCAAAAATGCCGGAAGCCATTTTCATGAATAATGAAGCCCCAGAACCTGAGCTTTAAGTGTTCACAGAATAACCAAAAGTCTCAGAAATGATTCTATTGTGATTTTCCATTAGTCTTAGTTTAGTAAAAGTGAAACATTGAGAAAAGGCACTTGTGCACTGTCCTGCCTGCCGTGTGGTTGCGTCTCTAAAGCGTGCAGCAGCCGAAACTTCACCTCCAGTGGCAGTAAATACGATGCAAAATTTAGCCTCTCTGCTCGTCATTTTTAGTGGCTCTATCAAATATGCACCGCATCTCTGTTCATGTTATTCTGTGGCTGTGGATTGCGCTCCCCGCCCCCCTCCCCGTCTCTCTGTTCCGTATCTATAGCCACGAGTGTCAGTGTTTCCTTTCTGGAGACACATTGAGAGCTGATCTTTTAGTCTGACAATCTTAAATGTTTAAAAATATCATAGAGCTTGCTAGCTATGTGCACTTGGTTTGACCCTTTGTCTTTGTGTGCGTACATTGGTGTGTGTGTGTGTGTGTATGCGAGTGTGTGTGTGTGTGTGTGTGTGTGTGTGTGTGTGTGTGTGTGTGTCACTCACCATGGGAAGTAGTTGATTCGTACCCTGTTCTTGTAAACCACGATGCCAGCTGACATCACCCCTATGAGAATCTCTGTGTTGCTCTGGTCCTGACAGTGTAGGGAGCAGAGTGCAAGTTATGAAGATGGTAGAAGACAAGAGATCAAAGGAGTGTAACAAATAAACAAGAGACTGAGCAGCTTTGAACCCAGGCAACATATCTGTCACAAAACAACTACAGGTTGCTGAAAATAGAGGTGCCGTCCTGTGGCGCTGCCTGCCTTTAAATCAACAGTAGAGGCAAATGGAGAGAAATACAAGCAGCCTGACAGAAAACAGGGTAAGACAGGACGGGTAGAGTGTCTCATAAACATCATTACAACACTGCACCAATATTATATCTGATGCCATTTAAGACCCACGTTCTCATCAGCCTCATTTTATCAGTTGGTCTTAAAAGTTATGTTGCAAGTTTATCTGTTCATCATAAACACTTGAAAATGCTTGTTTAATTTGCCTTCTGAAACAAATCTAACAACTTCATTACAGTTCCCACTTTCATACCTCAAAAAGGACTTTAAGAACCTTCCAAGAAAGTTAAGACACCAGCTTCTCTTAACAAATATATATATATATATATATATATATATATATATAATATGCACTGCTTTGTTTTATGCAGGGTGGGGTGGGGGTTGGGGGGGGTGGGGTGACAAGGAAACACTGAGGTCACAGACACATGTCTGTCAGGTCACATGGGGCTAAACCACGAGACAGAAACGCAGACTGACGCATGCAATAGACAAAAGCAGAAACACACACTGTGTACACACTGTAGACTGACGCAAAATGAAGCCTTACCCTTGCATAGTGCAGCTCTACCCCGTAGAGCTCCAGCGACCGTGCTGTGTTTAGATAATTAAACTCTGACTGCGCAGGAGATAGACCACTGAGGGAGAGAGAGAGAGAGAGAGGAAATATAGGTAGATAGGGAGAAAACAGGAAAACAGAGATAAAAGTGAATGAAGGAAAAGGTAAGACACAGCCTCTGTGTGTGTGTGAGTGTGAGTGTGAGTGTGTGTGTGTGTGTGTGTGTGTGTGTGTGTGTGTGTGTGTGTGTGTGTCCATACATACTTGTGCGCACAATCAAATATGTGTTTTCCATTTCAAAACTCCACATTTCTACACAATGCCCCTAATGTTAGAGGGATGACATCTTCAGATACCTGTGCTGCTGGTGGTGTTTGGCGACCTCTTTGTGGAAGTCTTGAGGAGGGCTGGGGATGAAGGAGTACTCGGACAGGTACCCCGAAGGATTCTCTGTCTCACTGTAGTCGCCCAGCTCAGCTATAGAGAGGAGAGGGAGGCAGAGGAGGAGACACAGTGAGAGTGAACTCAGATGAAGATTGAATTCCTTATGTACGTCTTTACAAACCAATACATTTCAGCTAAATCTATACCTTTGCATGATACACTTTGGCACATTTCTCCTGCTTCCTTCACTGTGTCATAAAGTGACAAATCCGGGTCAATCAAGAGGCGACATTTTTCACTGCTCTACCGCTAACAGACCTCATCTTAAGATTCAAGCACTTGTGAGAATGATTTACTAATCTAGCAGGATCCGCTTCATAAGAGGGGAGAAACGCTCGAGTGTGAAAAACAATGAATCCTCACACATCAGCTGCAGATTTCTCACAGTCCTCCGCTATTCAGAAAGAAGAAGACATCAGCGCTACGAGCTCAGCATAAAACAACTACCTGCGTGTTTACAACCCCCGGAAGGAAACGGTCAACTGATTACATTCCTGTGTTGATGTTTACTGAAAACTAGAAATACAAGTGGACAGAAAGTTCTTTATATGGACAAAGTTATTAGGATTCTATAGTTTGTCACGTGTTATCAGCAATCGGACCATAATCTCAATGTGTTACTGAAGGGATTGCAACCGTTCTGGCCCTCATCACATGAACTGTGCATTTCCTGAAGGGATTGAGATGCGGCTAAAGAACACGATCAACAACCCAGCTCTTAATGAGAGAGAATGAAAGGAGTAACCGCAGGGAACGCACACAAACAAAGAGTGACATTATTTCCAAATCAGTTTCCAGAGCCTCAGATAGAAGGAGCTTAAAAGCCATTAAGCTCTCTCACTGGTGGTTGAAGACCAAAAAACAGCTTCAATTTAATCAAGTCGTCTCCGAGCAAACCTAAGGGCCTGCAACCTAAACATATTGACCAACCAATCAATTGCAAATAGCCCACATATTGATGTAACCACAGCTCCAGGGAGAGACACACCAGCAGTAATAAATGGACTGGAATCCAAAACTATTTTACAAAAGAACTACAGCAAAAAAAACAAATCCAAAGAAAAACCCAAAAATGAATCATTCGTCAATCAATCATCTCTCCTTTGGATTTTGTGCCATTTAGGACGGTGTGTGTGTGTGTGTGTGTGTGTGTGTGTGTGTGCGTGTGCGTGTGTGTGTCTTAATTACATAACGCTTGAAGGAAAACCTGAACAAATGCATGTTTACTCCCCCGCTACCTCCCACCGTCAATTTGAATAAATGATCAAATGCAACATTACGCAACCCAGCGGAGAGGAGCCGAAGAGAACGAGAGCGTTTGCTGATGCAACATTCTTCTACACATGAACAGCTGCTTTACAAAAACAAAAAATGACATCACTTCTGAGGAAGGTGTTTTCAGACCATCCTAAGGAGGAATGTGGATTTGCCAGGTTGGATTATGAGGCGTTTATGTCGCCGTTGGATTTAACGCGATCGGCCCATTGCGCTTTGGGTCGAGCTAACTGAATCAGCGGCGCAGGCAGCTGCTTCAAAACCGTTTTCTCCCAAAGCAAACATTTATCTTCATAATCGAGACTTGGCACACTAAGTGACAGTGCCATCATCGACCTCGCTGTGGTGTATGTGTTTGTGTGGGAGTATGTGTGTGTGTGTGAGAGTGTGTGTGTGTGTGTGTGTGTGTGTGTGTGTGTGTGTGTGTGTGTGTATAGAAGCGGCAGTGTGATGATGAGGCTGGTAGTCCCAAATCTTTTCTCTTGACCTATATTGCGGCAGACATTCCTTGTGACATTCTCCACAGAGACAGGAGAGAAAGAGAGATAAGCAAAAACACATGAATAAAGAGTAATGGAATAGAGAGAGCGAGAGGGAGAGCGAGCGAGCGAACAAAACGCAGCCTAAAAATAAGAAGCTACCGACAGACATACAGACCGCCATGTCAAGAGTCATTATTCTGATGACAGAGGGGCCCAGTCAGCAAACTCCCGTCTGGATGCTAAATCACTACACTGGATGAGATTAGCTTTACAGCTCAACGTTATTACCACAGGCGTGTATGTCTGACATGCACCACGGCACAGAGGTTCCTTAGGGTCAGGGGCAATTTAATATCTATAAATCAAATATGTCAGCATTATCAAGACAGTGTATGAATTAAAAACTTTGCATCAGAAGACGTGACATTTCAATTTCCCAAATTGTCCTACTAAATAGAAATACAAGAGAGTTCACTTTTATCTGACAATAGACTCTAATCCACCTGTTGATAGTCACAATCAAAGGACATGTGTCTCAGCGTCATTGGTAGTAGCTGTTGTTTATAAACAAATGACAGCTTCAAACTGCTTGTCCTCATACGTTCAGGTACAGAAACTTATTTTTCAGGCCTTTACACTTCAGTCATGGATAATTTTCTGTATCTCTAACCATCAAACAACTAGACTGATGAGAGTGTTTGGTCAATGATTCCGTCTTTGTGTCTGTGCAAACATTTGGCTGAGTTTGGACAAGCCCAGACTCCAAAGCAGAAGCCGCGGTGTCACACACACACACACACACACACACACACACACACACACACACACACACACACACACACACACACACACACACACACACACACACACACACACACACACACACACACACACACACACACACACACACACACACACACACACACACACACACACACACACACACACACAGAATATTTCCGTCACTGCTCACGGTGTCAGATATCACCACACACAGCACAGCCTAATGGAATCTTAATGGGTTCAGAGCACCAACTATAAATGCACTGGAGCGACCGCAGTCATTATATTTAACAGTGTGCGTGTGTGTGTGTGTGTGCGGCTGAGAGAAGACCTAATGAATTGCCTTTCCATTGTTGCGAGTGTTGTGTGTCCAGGGAGCGGTACTTACACTGAACAGCATAGGATGCCAGGAGCGCGGCTGTGTTGTGTGGACAGGGCAATCTGGAAGACACAGGCACGCAAATTCACACAAAAACAAACACTTACACACTACTTTTTGGATCAGTACAAAGGAATACTCGAGCTGCTTTCAAACTGTGACGATGACGTGTATAAGAAATAACATTCTGGTCAGCAAAAAATGTGAAAGTATTGGAGATATATAGAGCTGGGAGGACGTTAGTGGGATGGAAAGCACGTGCTTGACATTCTCAACTGAAACTGAAACTCTATTAGGACATCTGAGGCAGACTCGCCTGCCAATCCAGCAGCGTGTGTGAGAATAAGCCTGGAACACTCACCTTCCTGTAAAAATGTCCTGCTTGATCTGAAGATAATATTGGTACCTGCCGGGAGGAGGAGCACAGCGTGTTAAGACGAGAGAGCAGGGAGCTGTTCTCTCTAAAGTAGCATCGGATTATTGGAGATGGATGATGTGGAGGAGTTCTGTATATGTTTTGTTAAAGCCTTTTCACTATATCCATATGTTTTGCTATAGGAAATCAAACCTGTAATGTCCTTATTGTTATCGCATCGCTCACACTGCGCTCTGCATCTCAGCATCCACTGTGTTGCTGAACAAACAGTCGCTAACATGGATTTGTCATAATAACTTTCAGCGAGGCCCAGTGTGTCTATTCTTCCTAAATCGTGGCTGGAATGTACGATAAAGCAGCAAAAAAAAAGCGTGCCAGGTCCGGCGCTCGCCATCCCACCCGACTGTTGCCAGCCGTACGCAACGTGTTAATAACGTGGAGTGAGAGGCTGAAATAAACACGACGCAGACGAGGCGTTGCGGTGCCTCAGCAGGCTTAGGTGCACGCCATATGCTTGCAGAATGGTGGGTAGCAGCGCAGCTTATGGCCTTGTTACAAAACATACTTCGCCTTAATGAGCCAATAAAGGAGAAAATGAAGCGATGATTCCTGGAACCCGTTTGCTGAAAAGCTTCCCAAAAACCTATTTATGCTTTATTATTTACTTACGATCGACAGAAATAAACAGCGTGAGGCCTTTAGAATGAAGGTAGCACAATCAAACCGCAAGTAAGACATGGGATCAGATCGCTAAATCCCCATGAGACGCATTTGCTCAGACAGCGTTTCCTCCTAAAATCCTGGCTGTATCTGAAAGCCTCTTACCGTGTGTATTCTTCCTGAAGTTTACTGGGTTCCGTCACAAAGAATTTGACTCTGAAGCTCAGGTTATGGGGGGACCCTCCTGGGGGAAAGCAATGAACAAGAGAAAACTTTGAGTCGGCTGTGAATGCAACACACTGCGACCGCTGGATGTTGCCTGGACAGTCCGATGCCTGATCGCTGAGGAAATGGATTGCAGTTTGAGTTTAGATATGTATTTCCAACTAAGATATATTTAGAGGATAATAAATGCGTGTTTTGCATTAGAAATTTCCATCACTGTTACATGTAGAAGTAGTCCAGCAGAAACCGGAGCTAAGCCTGTTTTCATTTTCCCATTACAGCCTCTCATGTAAAAGGCTATAGATGGGTACGAGCGGCTTATGGTGTCAAATATAAGAAACCCACATGAGAAACTTCATCTGCAGTGGAAAACTATTGGGTGTTTCTTTTTCCATTCAGCACAAAAAAAAACAGTTCAAGTGGAGTTCAGAAGCACTGCTGATGTCACTTTGGCTACTTTATAATTGTCTGTGTCTCACTTCCTATTAATCATTCTATCGAACAGAATCGCAGCAGTTGAAATCGAGTTTAATCATTGCTTAAGGCTGATTCAAAACTCTTCCAATCATTCCCAAATGAGGAATGTGAGACTGCGGACAACCGTCTTCCCCCGGCACTTAGGATACCTGCTCCAACTGGCTTTCGCTCGGAGACTCATTTGATCTATCCTGAAAATGGACTGAAGCTTCGAGTTCAGGTGGTGTGTGGGTGTGTGTGTGTGTGTGTGTGGGGGGGGGAGTGTAAGTGTAAGTGTAAGTGTGTGTGGTGGATTTCACCTACTTTTTAACTGTTTCCTGATGGGCTTGTTGGGATCGAGCCAGCGCTGTAAAATATGGATGAAGACAGACTTAGAGAAACCAGAAGGCTTCTTCCACTGCACGACCACACAACTTCAATAATTCACCCGTGGCTGCACGGGCGGGCGGGCAGGCGCGCACACACACACACACACATCAGAAACATTGCTCACACGGACAGAAGCACGCACCAAAGTGTACACACAGACAGAAATGTACTCTTTAGGTAGTTGAATATTTATACAGAGTAGTGATTTGTCTGATTTCATGTGACTGCTCTGAATTGAAGTGCATCTCCAGAGTCCTCACATACATGTACACACACACACACACACACACACACACATACACGGGTCTACTTCAATACTGTGGTCTCAGTATCCGGACGCTGCCTGAACTGTGATTGGATCTAAGTATCCGGGCAGTTAAACTATGACAGGGACTATCGTAATCAAAATAAAATACCTAATTTATGAGTTTATGAAACATAGTGAGATACAGAGTAAAGTGCGTGGTCCATATATCTGGAGCGCCTTTGACCGACATACTGACCGGCGTGTCGGAGGAGTCGTCGGCCAAGTGCAGGCCAAAGTAGTCTCTCTCCGTCAGCTCCAGGTGCTTAAAGACGACGTCCAACAACATCTGACCGTGATCCGACTTCTGTGGGAGGAGGGAGAGAGGAGAGAGAAGAGAAGAGAAGAGAAGCGTTGAGCGTTTTCATTCTTCAATTTCAGGGTAACCACACAAATCAATAATATGGATTTATTAAAACGGTCTTTAACCTTTGACCTCTATCTTTGCTTCCAACTAATTTTGTTAATTGTTGTCTCTGCGGTCAAGCGCTTTACAAGGTTTAGGTTGATGAAAGAACTGAGTAAAAGTGACATTTGCTGTTATTGGAGTGCAATGGCCCTCCTCTACAATAGAAGGACACAGGAGGAGGACACAGGAGGAGGACACAGGAGGAGGACAAAAAGGGTGGAATAATTTATGAAACTGATCATTAATAAGGCATTTGACGCTCCGGCTTGCAGAGTGGAACGGAGAGGTGAGACGGTAAACTGTGGGCCAGGAGAGGAGCCCAGAGTCACACCTGAGCCACCGCTTCTCTCCTCTATCCCTCCCCTAGTGACACACTTTACTGCACAGCATGTGAGTAGTGTGTGCTTATGTGTGTGCGTCTAGGGAACGAACCTAATGACAGTTGACATGGAAGCACTGTAGGATCACAGTCTCTCAGCTCTGTGTGTCTGTGTGTCTGTGTGTGTGTGTGTGTGTGTGTGTGTGTGTGTGTGTGTGTGTGTGTGTGTGTGTGTGTGTGTGTGTGTGTGTGTGTGTGTGTGTGTGTGTGTGTGTGTGTGTGTGTGTTCGAGCAAGACATCTCTGTCTGAACACGACTGGATCCGACTGCTTCCCGTCACATTAGGTTGGATCCGGAAGTCGTTTTCTAAGAGCCTATTCAGCATATAAACACGGCAGGAACAGAAGGCAACAATTTAAGTCACTGACATCGTTGCTCCTGATTGGCCGTCAATCCTCCCCACGTCGCCACTTCACACTCGGCGTTCTCTGTGATCCTCTGCGACTCCCCTGAGGTACAGGAGTTGTAATGTTGAGTATGTTTAATATTTACTATGTCAGCGCCAAGGGGCTTCGGAGCAGATTGAAGAAAGCTAAACCCACTGTCTTGTGGTGAGAAAGCCAGACTGAGCGATTGTGTATCGGGGCCCTGTGTACCAAGTTATTGATAAGCTCCATGGAGTGGGACTGTGAAGACCAAAGACACTCCTGATCCAGACACAACTGCTAAAATAAAGTTTCTGATTCATTCCCAAACATTTGTCTGAAGGAAGATAAAAGGACAGACACACAGACAGACACACACACACACACACACACACACACACACACACACACACACACACACACACACACACACACACACACACAGGCTAATGTTGTGTGTAACAGACTTGAGTAACTATGAAAGCTGACTACTGTCTGACCCATCGGCAGACAGACTGAGGTCACACAGTCAAAAGAGGAAGTGAAGAAACATGCAAACCTGTAATCTGAATTATTTTAATCAGAAACTGGAACTATTTTTACCTCCACTCCGCTGAAAAGCATTTATTAAAAAGTCACACAATTCAATTCATGTTTTAATTTGTGTAATCCATAATTCAAATGCGTCTCATTTCTAATTTATTGTCGTTGTTTCAAAAAAACATTCTTTAATACGGAGAAGCTGGAATTATTATTACGCCAATTGAAAACGATACAGATAAACCTAATCAATAGCTGAGTGTGTGTGTGTGTGTGTGTGTGTGGCTTTGTTTTATTGGGTCAACACACGTACACACACACACGCGCACACACACACACACACACACACACACACACACACACACACACACACACACACACACACACACACACACACACACACACACACACACACACACACACACACACACACACACACACACACACACACACACACACACACACACACACACACACACAGTCTCTGTTCTTTTACACAGCAAACTCCATTTTGAAGATACTGTAGTTCATGGTCTGAGAAAGGACAAGGATAGAAAGAGTAACACAACATAGAATAAGAAAGATGGACAGACACACACAGAAAGAGTGAGAGACAGAGAGAGAGAGCGAGAGAGAAAGAGAGAGAGTAAAAAAGGGAGCGTCACAGAGGCTGAGAGAGAAAGACGAGAGAGAGCAGAGAGCGAAAGAAAAGGAGTGATTGACGATGCGGCTGGCGGAGACAAACACTCTTTGTGTTGATCTTCATTAATCCACCAGCACCACTCAGTGAAATAGTGTGAGTGTGTGTGTCAGAGTGAAGAGAGGGAGAGATGCTGAGATATGACACACACACACACACACACACACACACACACACACACACACACACACACACACACACACACACACACACACACACACACACACACACACACACACACACACACACACACACACACACACACACACACACACACACACACACACACACACACACACACACACACGATAGAGCCGACTCCCCTCTGGCTCCACATTTATGACAAGTCAATTCCTTTTTATTTCAACAAACACTGTGCACTGCTCATGTGTGTGTGTGGGGGGGGTGTGTGTGTGGTGTGTGTACTTCTGCAAAAGAATGCAGAAAATTCAGGAAGGCATGAGGCAGCTTGTCCCGACAAGAACAGAACTCACTCACTTTACCTTTACTAAACACACAACACACACACACACACACACACACACACACACACACACTACTAAGTGTGACTTTAGAAAGTGTGTTACAAATATAACACCTCCTCGCGCGATATACACACATGTACACACCGGAAGTGACACAAGATCACACACAGGCGCGCACACACAGGCGCGCACAGACACTACGACACCCCTAACTTCTGCTCATCTCCATGTTGCAGCACAAGCAGATGGCAGAGAAGCTAAAGCGAGTACAAATTCTACCACAGCCACACCCATCCCACACACACACACACAAAGACACACGATTTTTTTAGCACAAACTCTAGGTGTAAGTCTAACACACATAATTAAAACGAAGTAAGCGTCATAAAAACACAGCAGGTGTACATTTCTGCGTTTTCGGGACGTGTTTGAGCTCCGGCGTTCCTGTTCCACTCGCAGCGATGACACATCCGTTAAATTAAAGAGGACAAGAGGACGGATTATGGTGCCAAGTTTCGTTTGCGTTACATGACGATACTTGGTAAAGACGGCTGACATTTTTCCACGCATTGGGTTTATAAAGCCACTCACAAGAATGAAACGAGCCAAAGCCGTCCCTTGAAGAGTTACATCTATGGTTGCTATGGCGTCAAGTGGCCTGACTGAGACGACTCACGGGCGCTGCAAAACATTGTAATGTCGACCTGTTAATAACCGCAGATATGACAAACGTACTGAACATGTAACCACGCCTAGGGCTGCTGCCTTTGACCCCCTGAAAAAAACCTCAATTTAAGGTTCAATCTTTTTTTAAACTTGATATTCAGTTCAGAGTCTCCAGCTGTGACCCGTTAACGAGTCAAACCTAACTCTGAAACACTAAAAACGCAGGCGGGCAGACCGCTACCCCGAGAGCATTTCTTCTTACCATTGATTACCAAGCACCACTTGCTAGACAGCTGAATGTTAATGTGGCGTATAGTGGTCGCCATGGTGACGCATGCATTTGCCCCCTTGAATTCAGTCAGACCGCACTGAATAAGTCCTGATTCTGATCCTGCCTTTTTACCCTTTTTTTTTAATTATTGGCGGGCAGGAAAGGGGTCAGGAGGGGGCGGGGCTTTGTACCTGCAGCGTCGTCATCCTCACGCAGAAGGTGAGGAGGAAGAATCGCAGTGTGACGTGGAATTTCTAACACAATCGTAGCCGTGTTGTTGACGCAAACAAATTGCATCGTCGGGCCGCCAATATCTTTGTCTTTGAAATTACTCCCAAATGAAAACGCACACTTGGTTGCGCCAGTTCCCATGACACTAAAAGACCCGATCTGGACCGCCCCCCCCCATCTCTCCTCCCCACCCAACCCCCCCGCACGCCTCGCCAGAGTCAAGGCCAGTGGGCCAGGGAGAGGATCAATAGAAGTATTGTTGCTCCCAGGGTGGCTTTTCTTTCCAGGAAGTTACTGCTGCTGCCGGGGGTTCGGGGGGGAGCTGATCAATGACACTGACACAGACACTCACAGAGACTCACTCATTCATTCAGCCAGGCAGGCAGTGGGGGAGGGCAGGAGGGGAGGAGGGGGCTGGAGCGGGATGGAGAGAAGTTGCGAGGGAGGGAGACACACAGAGCGAAGTGTAGGCAGAGTCCAGAACAGAGAGCGCCATTATTTCTGCTAAGACGACACAATGTTGATATTTTGCTAATGGACTCACGTGTTCGCACGACTCACTGCGTCCCTTTAGATTACATCAGACAGGAAGACGGGCGAGTGAAACGGCAGGAAATGAGATCGTTTGTTGAGGGCAAGTGAGAGAAAAGTGTTTCTGTTGAGTAGGCGGAAAAAACTAACTAACAAACAAACAAACGAGAGAAACGAGGCGTGGGGAAAAGTTTCTGCTTTCTGCTTGGAATTATGATTTACAGGTCAAACTACTTCAGTGTCTGAAGTTCAAGAACAAAGTTGAGGACAAGTTCTCCTCTTCTGCTGATGCTGCTTCCTCATTAAAGTGCCGTGAATGCCGCTGTCGCACTCTAACACAATTCAGACATTTCCACAAGCCCTAGCTCTAGGAAGACGACTAAAACCTGTATGTAATGTATAAGGAAAACATTCATATGAGGTCATACGTTTGTCTTATGTGGAATCTTTGTGGTAGGAAGCATCAAAGAGCAGCACAGTAAAGAGGGGCAGGAAGTGAGACACACAGGACGGCGCCTAAACATCCGTCTGTTTGTGATAAACCTCACGCAATATGTCTGTTGTTCCACCGTAATATCACCCACAAGCCAGCGAGTGACAAACACACACTCATATGTGTCTTCTTTCTAAGCGCACATCTGCATACATCGCTAATATCTCTGTGTGTGTCTGTGGAATATGTACGTGTATGTACTTGAGTAGACCACAACTTTCATGAGGCTCCTGTGGATTCAGGAATTCCAACTATTTCTGAGCAATGGAACACACACACACACACACACACACACACACACACACACACACACACACACACACACACACACACACACACACACACACACACACACACACACACACACACACACACACACACACACACACACACACACACACACACACACACACACACACACACACACACACACACACAGGATGTGATGTGTCAGCGGGGATGTTATTAGAGGGGTCATATTTTCCAAGACACACAGGGAAGTTCCCTCCTCGCAATGTCACAGTCGTCTCAACAAAGAAGAAGAAGAAGAAGAGAGAGAGAGAGAGAAGGAGAGAGAGAGAGAAGGAGAGAGACGTGAGAGTGTTTGTACTTACGCTGACTTTGAAGGACTGGACAGTGTTGTCCAGCAGCAGTACGTTGCACACAACCTGTGTGTGCTGCCTGTCTCGCTCCAGCTCCGTCGCCCGGACATTGTAGGATCTGCCAGCAGGCAAGCGGAAGCGCGCGCTCATCACGCTCCTACCAGGGTCTGCAGACAGCAACACACACACACACAAACACAGGGGAGAGAAAAACAGCAGTGAGGGAACTGAGACATTGAGTGTTGACGATGTGCACATGCATATAATTATAGTTAACAAATGTTCACTTTTGGAAATCCATAAAGAAGCAACACAAAGGGCCAAAGCAGAGTTCGACATGATGCAGGGCTCCATCTCTCCCTGGGCGAGTGCAGATGCACAACACGACAAGCCTTTACTCGCAACGGAGAGCGGCAGGAACCCACTGCTTCATGAGCAAAGAATGTCAATGAGAAGGCACGCAGAAGACTCCCTACCAGGACGGGGAGACGGGGACATGATCGGGCAACGTGGCTCTCAACCACTCGTTAAGAAGGAGATCAAAGGAAATGATCGCAAATAATTCATTCCAAAAACTCCTGCAGGGTTTGATGGACGCTTGTTTATCACGTTCCACACATTGAGGGTCTAGATGGGAGATGAACACATGGGTATGTAAGGGTTGTTGGCTGTGACTTGTGGCTTAAATCCGTGTTTATGCTGAAGAGAAATACCACAACAACAAATAAATTGGTCTGCTGTACTGTATACACGTAACATCAGAGTACTGCCATGGTATCTCCTCTCTGCTGAGGCCTGTGGTGAAGGTGTGGGCTCATGGCCGCTCTGCTCTCTTTCCTCTGGACCCCGGGATGACAACGTCCCCTGCCGTCTCGTTTTCTTCCTCGGTGATCCGTCATGACAGGACGCACAATAACCCAACAGAGCTCATGGCCTCGTCATAAACAGCTGCTGCGTTAGTGCCGACGGCTCAGTGTGTGTGCGAGTGTGTGTACAGTACGGCTCTGTGTGTGTTTGAGGCACTTGTCACTACACATCACAACAAAACTCACAGGACCACAGGCCGATGGCCAGCATACTGCGAAGATGTGTATATACGGTTATATAGGAATGTGTGTGTGTGTGTGTGTGTGTGTGTGTGTGTGTGTGTGAGATGGTAGAAGTGGCCCCCTGAGGAACCACAGTGCAGTGATTAGTTCAATCATTTACATTAACATACACACACATATAGGTCACCACTGACAACACGCCAGCCCTACTTTACTTTTATACATGCAGTATATAAATGTGCCTGTATAACTGCTCTATTATCCCTTTTGTCCTTTGACTCTCTTTCCCATTCTTATTTCCAGTTCACTCACACACACAAACACACACACTCCAGGCATTTGCGCACACACAGCATACAGAGACGGCCAAACAAAGAGCGACAAAAGGCGCACACGCAGAGAGACGAAGCCATGCAGAAGGACGGCCTGCCTGCCAGGCGGTCGGTCGGACGGACGGCCTTATCTCTCTCCCTCACGCCGGGGAGGGTCATCACACACAGATAACGCACCCAGACACACACACTGTAAATGCTGGCTCACCTTCTCTGCTCTCTACACGATTTTGAAGTCAGACGCCGCTATTGTGACTTTTTCGCGTGTCCAATTCAGGTTCAGGCCCCGATCACACCGCGTTCCCCCCCCGTAGTGTCTGAATGCCGTCGGGGCTCCTTTGACTCTTTGGCCTTCGGTCGACATCCAGTCTACAAGTGCAAACGATCCGGACAACCGCGTTCGTAGTGACTCATACTTCTACTGGTCGTCCTGTTTAATACGTTACACCACCCAGTGTTTATTTTCACCTTCGGCGTGTAACCACACAGGCTGATACTCAGCATGCAAAGCAGAGGAAGAGTGAAGGTTTACACTGCCGACTGCAGCTGGCCGTGAGAAAAAGTCTCACCACTCCAGACAAGTTGCATCTTTACTCTCTTATCTCTCTCATTCTGCTTTATGTTTGTCCATAGTTTGATCACTTCTATCACATGTTCTGCCTCTGCTCTGATGTTTGCTCTCCCTCCTGATTGTGTCACACCTTTTTCCTGTATATGTCTGTTATATTCTGTCTTGTTTTACGCCGTCTCCTCTTCCGTTCTGTTCTGCTGATCGGGACGAGACAGCCACCCTTTGCCCCCACCCGCCCCCTCCCCCACCCGCCAAGAAGAGAAGCCTCCGGAAACCCGCTGTCGTTATTGCTTCCTGCTGTCACTGGAGCTTACAGAAAGACAGGAGAGTGTGTTTGTGTGTGGTCGCATGTATGAATTCACATGTTTGTAAATTTGTATGTGTGTGTGTGTGTGTGTGGGAACTCTTGACCCTTAAGCTTCCTTCTCAGTGGTGGCCTCCTATCTCAGCTCATTAGAAACACAGTCAATGCACGCACACACACACACACACACACACACACACACACACACAAACGCACCCCAAAAAGCAGATGCCTCCACACTTGAGCATAACAACAAAACGTACATATAACCTAACAATACCTTTAAACTACAATATGTCTTCCAGGATTTCCTGTTTATACAAAGACAAAGTTACACAGAATGGCCACGTGCATTTATATTTACAGTATAATTCATCTCTTCAAAAGAGATTTGAAAGACAATGCCTGCTTGGTTTGTCCCATTGTGTTGCTTTGCAACAATTGGTATAAGAGGCCAGCAATTAGGAATCCCACAGGACGCGTACAGTGCTGCTCCACAATGTTTCATGTGGCACAAACTAGGCCACAGACAAACAGGTGGTCAATTACAGCCGTGCGTGCGCGCGTGTGCGTGTGTGTGTGCGTGTGTGTGTGTGTGTGTGTACTACTATGTGTGTTTATGCTTTGCGATTGTTGTGAAATTAATAAATGATTGTGAAAAACTGGTAATGGCGTAATACATCTTTCTCTCCCTGCTTTAACTGACAAATACCACAGAGATGACACACACACACACACGCACGCACACACCTTCATCAGCTCTCTATCATTCTCCTCTGCACACCTTTTCACCATAACTGCATCTGCCGTCACCCTCTGTTCCCCCTCTGCCACCCACCCTCCCCCACAATTCCTTTGCGTACTTATATAGGGTGACAGAATGAAAAACAACAGAGATGCAGTTTCCAGAGTCAGGGGGTAGAGGTGGGGGGTGGGGGGGATACAAGGGAGGTCGCTGCTTAGGGAATGTGGGCAGCGACTGACCTCTGATCTCCTTTGTGGATAGGCATGTGTTTTCGTGTGTGGCCCCGGCTAATGTTAAAGCCATACAGTGAGAAAGGAGGAGAAGAGGATTTCCTTTTCCTTTGCATTCGCAGCTCCTTTGCTTGGATCCCGGGCTGACCTGGAAGTCATGTATTGGCGAATTGATGAAAAGCCCAAGTCTGGATAAGACTGACGGCGCTGATTAAGAGAGGCAAACATCCAGTCTGACTTCCCGCTATTGGATTCAGTTTCCACAGGTTGCCCTTATCCAGATTTGCTAATGTCTGCAGACCTCAGCTTGAACTTCAGTGAACCCCTGTGGAATAAGCCTCTGCAGCAGCATGAATGAAATGCCTGAGTCAGCCTGCCTGACGCTTACAACCCTTCTTTCTATGTTTGAACACAAGTATTGAAAAGTGGCAAAAAAGAAACCGTTTAGAAAAAAAGAGCTTGCTTGTTATTTTGTTAACACATATTTTAATCCAGCAGATCAGGATAAAGGAGTTTAGTTGCAGAGCACGAGGTCAAAGCCTAAAAAGTAAAGCTCTCAGTTTACCAGTGGAAGTGTGGTACGGTCTGTCTCTTACTTGGGTAGTGTACAGTTGGAGTATTTTAGCTGCACAGGTACACGTTTGTGGGTGGTTACCAAGTTACAGGTGACCACATGAACAAAGCCACTTGGGATCACTGATTGTTGGAAAGGTGGCGTGGGGTAAAGTACAAGGTTACTGCCTCAATGCTCCACGGTAGCTATTCCTCCGAATTGTGCGCAATTTGCCGTGAGTCTGGACTGTACAGTGACTCCTACTGGTAGATCAGTGAGCCTGAGGGGCACAGAGGGGCGCCGGAGAGCCAAACACAACAGTACGAATTTATGAGCACCCTTGACTCAAAATTGCGCATAACACATTAGTACGTCATCGTTCTAACTGTATTTACTCAGCTCTTCTTAAGAAAAGGCTATTTGTTGCAGTAACAATTGATGTTTGTTTTAAGAAAACCAATTAGGGAACCAGCAGAACCTGGAAACACAACAACACACTGTGGCGTTAACCACGGTTACTGACATAACCACAATGAAGTACACAATCACATGGGAGAAATTGCAGCAGCCAAACAATCAATTGAGTGTCTTATCCTCTGCCACAAGATCGCACGCAAACACACAACCAAAGCGACATTTCATCTTTGCGTCACATGCCTGATGCCGTGTGTCACAGGAGGAAATGAGCATTTGGGGTAAATTCACCACAGGAAATGGCTTTAAGCTACAATCTTGACAAATAGAAAGAAACTCAAGATAGTTTCCCTACGGCTGACACCAGCACACACACACACACACACACACATCTTTGTTCACTTTATGCATTATATCCGACACTCCTGTTTGAATTGTTGGCTTTTCAGTACAAGCTCCTGTTCTAAAAATTAAAGTATTCTGAATAAAACAACTAAACTCAAGAGAGACAGAAACTTGCGTACAAACAGAGGAAGAGAACGCCGGGAAACATGAAAGCAGGTCTGATTAAAAGCAGCACATTCCCATGATTTTGTTCTCTCTCGTGCTGACGCTGGCACCTTTACGTGTTACTAGGGGTCGTGTTCTGAGTGCGCTGCGATTTTCCACCTGCATCCGCCACGACCTTGCACATTCCTGCCCCACCAGCTGTACCAGCAGGGAGGCCAGGTTTTCGGTGCCTGAGCGCACCCCTGCCGCGAGGCCGGGTTATCAATCAGACAAATCGGCTGAGTGGCAAAAGGACAAAAGCCGTGGTACACCTGGCACGCCGCTAAGCCTAGATAAATAAATGAACCTGTTCAGACCGAGTGTTCACTCCTTTGCGGCTGTATACGTTCATGCTGACCACAGGATTTGAGACCCTTACTGTATTTTGTGCCCTCAGTGTTAGAAGGTTCTCTCTGACATTTCAGCACATAAACGTGGTCAGCTATATGTTCTTGTGGGGTTATTTAAGTAAATATCGAATGCCAAATGTGCACAAGTGCTTAACATGAGCTCAACAGAGTGACAAACCTTTAAAGCCCCATCTGAAAAATCAATCTTGGGCAGAGAGAACCTTATAGTACCACAGTCTGTTTGCTTGATTCTCCACCAACAGCTCCTATTGCACACTTGACCCCTTGAAGACGGAGGAAACTCTTTGAATCGTCTCTCTGGAGTGTTCTTCTATTTTCCTCTTTCTGAATTTAAAAGCGTTTCTTCTTGTCCTTTCAGTAGTTTAGGCTGGGTGAGGAAGCGTTAACGCGTGAGCCTGTGAGAGAATCTCCTGATGCGTTGACTTAACTGAATGTGATGTGAAATTTCACAGTAGTAACTGCATACACGACTGAAGCCTCTGGGGGTAAAGTCACGTGACAACAGTCTAGCACTGCTTTCAACGCCACCAATGTTGTCCCTGATGTCAGAGTCACCTTAGGTCGAAGTTGTATCAAACTGAGGAGCTCCAGTGGGCAGGTGTTGTTGATTCTGGCTGTAGCGCTAGCTCCGCTTAAAAGTACTGAATGGTTTTATGTGGTGTTAAGCACTCTGATGGACGGTTCCCTATTGTGTAAGAGGAGCTTTAGAATTATACTGCCTAAACAGTCCTGAAGGCACCTGTCTCTCTCTTAAAGCAACAGAACCCAACACCACAACAATGTCTTGCACAAATCCCGTAGCCACGGTGCCGCAAATTCATTTAGAGACCAGTTTCTTTGCCAAGGTCTCCCCTAACATTAAAATTACCAGTGGGCCGCCCACTAATCTCAGGACCCTGTCAACTAATTGGTCACTTGTCCCCCCTCGACACTCACATTCCGTCGGGGGGCCGTGTAGCGTTACTGAACGTCAGCTGTTGCACTACCACAACCTCCTCCATTCCACATCACTTGTAGCTTGGAGCTGTAAGATTTTTTTGACTTTTGAAGTGGTGTTGGCAGGAATGCTAGCTCGATGTATTAGCTTTCTCAGATGTCATTAATAGTAGGTACATTGCAGAAAAAAACATGTACTGTGCTAGTCTAGACTTGAGAACTGAATGCCACCTTTGATAATTCTCACTGCAGAAGGCCTGAAAGGAGAATGCACAAGTTTAAACTTTGCTGACATTTAAGCAAATAAAGCTGAGTGGTATCCATCTATCTTTTAGGGGGAAAAAAGAGAATGAAAGAAGAATTAATACATGATTGACTTTGCTTCTTAATCCTCCGTGGCCGTTATTCCTATTTTTAGAAACTAAACACTAAACCAATCTGAACTCATCTCATCCCAGCTTTCTCATGCACTGACTCACCTCAAACACTAAAGGCTTTTTTCTGAGTATTGGATCTGCTATTCTTGCTCTTTCCCAAGAAAGAATTAGGTTGGGACTGACATTTAAAATGAGATGTGTGTAGGCAGCAGGCAATAGAAAAAAATAATACCAGGAAAAGGCTTTTATCAGATCAATACTCATACCCACTTTCATAGAAAGCCACTCACCTCCTGCAGATGGAACTCACTTATTATAACTTACTTAGTTCAATGCTAAGCCGACACCATCTGTCTCCAACAGGTGATATTTGTTTGGGTACTAAAGGAGATTCTGCTTCTCCCAATGCATTTTGTAAAATGTAATAATGATTTGCAGACAGTGATGATTTACGCTTTTGCAAAGGTATTAGTAAAACTCTCTGTTATGGGGAAACAAAGCTTTCAGATGGTCAAATATACTCTACTGTGCACAAATCCCAAATTGTAATGCATTGCGCGTTTCAGTGCGTTAAAACAACACGATTGGTTGAATTGTCTTGTCGGCCGTCTTTTTCTAAGCCTAAAAGCACCAAGCCAACGAGAAATCTAGTCGTTTTCAGTTCACATGAAAAGTGGCAGTGGTTACTATAAAATTGAAAATCCAGCACATTGGTCTTAACTTATTCAGCAGTCTCACACTTGAGTCCTCGTGGATCTTCACCAGAGGGTCTCCATCAAATCTAAATTTAAAGACCCCATTAAAATTGCAGAGTATTGGTGAAACTTGTGCCAAATAATAGATGTTCTGCCTAAAGCAATGTTTTCAGACTCTATAACGTTGTGACTCGCCTGTTTTTGCCAGCAGGTTTTCGTGAAGGACATAAGGTGTGGGCGGCTCATGTATAAGACCAAGACAACATGCAGAAGAAGCTGTTACTAATGAGAGAAAACCATGATGCCGACTAGAAAACACCAGACTCGCCCGCCTCGCCGTCTCACACATCCGCTCTATGGTGGCCTCATGTATCTAACCTATCAAGTAACCGTCTGTTACTTGTAACCGTTTCTATGGTTTGGATGAATTAAGAAAGCTTCAATGGCTAGAAACGCACTCCAGCCTATATGCGTACAGACAACAATACACAAACTGCCTCGTGATATCCTTCTAATCATGCCTCTTCATACCTCTGCAAAGTTGAACAAACCTTGTAGGGACAAACACATTGTCGCTACACAACAAAGTGTAAAGTCGACGCTGTATGTTCTCATTTACATATGACACACACGTCGCATGAACATCTGCTCCGAAAATTAACTGTCTCTGTGCCTTCATCAAACATGTTCACTTCTGAGAGAAACACTTTGTGCCTTCAGCATATTTCACAGAGCTGTACCTGATACATTGTGTGTGCCAGTGTGTTGGGGGGAGGGGGGGAGGGTCATGGATGGGACCCACGCTAATAGAGCCGGGCTCGATTTTGCTGATGAAAGAGATTCAGCTTGATGCATAATTCAGGAAAGTGTGAGCTTAGCGTGAGATTTACACCGCTTCATCGCTCTCCCTCTCCCGGCATCTCCGTCAACACAATTCTGTCAGGATCATCGTCTTTGCAGGTCAGCGTTGCTTTCTCGGTAAATCTCTTAAAAACAAAAGATCACCTGCTCGAGGCCGATTTGAGAAAACGACTTGCTGCCGTGCTGGTGTGTATGTGTTTCCCTCTCGCTCTCCCTCTCTCTCCCTCTCTCTCTCACGCCTACGTATTTGGCCACCATGTTGCTTTATTTTCTGTGAGAAGTACTTGTCAGACATCCATGTCTTGGTTTTGCCCTTTTTTTTACCTCTGTTGCTCAAGCGAAGATGTTTTACATAGATTGAAGAGGGAAATAGGAAAACTCAACTGCAGGTTTCACTGCTAAGCCACAGAAATACCACATGGTAAAAGGTGGCATGAAGCCGTTTGTAATTAATTAAAGTGCGTTTTTATATTTTATACCTTACATAACAAGAAACGTTTGAGTAGGAGAGGTGTCTTCGTACTGCTGAATGTATGAGGAGGTGAAGATGAAGACATTAAGGTGGGCGGAACACATTGTGGTTGGTAAACAGGTCCAAAACAGGAAAGCGTGGGCCTACCTGACGATCACCTCACAAACTACAGTGTTTCCATGCTGCGCGAAACGATGTGGGCTCCAGACGACTGTGATCCTTGTGCAAAACGGCTGATTAAAGCTCACTTGCAGGTGCCTGCCTTCAGTTTTCTTTTAGCATTTGCGCTAACATCACTCTACCCTGCACGCGGTCAAAATCCTGACACAGCAATGCACGAGCACAGCTTAGCGCGGGGAACTGATAACAATGAAGTAGCTTACAGAGCTACAACTCCAAACTCTGTGTTGTAATGAGGATAATAGCGGCATGGTACAACAATAGCTTACTTAACGCTCACTTGGCCGCCTAGCATAGCGCTAACTCTGGTGTTGCTAACTCTGGTGTTGCTAACTGCTGATGAGATCAATGTTGTAGTTGAGGATGATGGTATTATCAAAACAAATTATACGTCTTGATAATGATACCACAACCTGAAAAGCAGGAGGCTAAATGCAGCCGCAGCACAATGGAGGGAACAGGAGAAGATACATTGACAAAAACACGCTGCCATGTACAGGTGTGGGTTATTTTGAGAGGATTTTGAGAAGTACAAGGCTACTAGCTAAGGCTGGCTGAGGTAAACATATGTAGGACATTGTAACGTTAGCAAGCGGACGTTTCTAATAATCCACTTCACTTTCTAAGAGGGGAAGTGTTGTGTAGACAGCTGAATATGAAAAAAGCAAATACTCAGAGCCATAACTATTTTCTACAACTTAAGTATTAGCCCAAAACCTCCTCAAATTACACAGCAATTGCTATGAAACACTGCAGATTTCAAGCTATATGTGGACATGGAAAATATAACCACATAAAAACTGATCCTTGAATGATTCACACCACCACTACGCGCACAAAAACAACACTGAACACCTGAGCTGGTGCTGACAAAAGGCCCAGATTGGAGGTGAGTAATGTGTTGGGAGATAAAGGCATGAGATATGTAACGTAACGTCCTCCACCGCTCGCAGCTTCCATGCTGGCACGGAGCAGCCGTGAGTCAGGCCGAGCCGGCCCCCTGCCTCACGCTGAAATCAGAGAAACCACAAGAATGTAACAGCTTCTGTTATTATCCCTCCCTGCTGCCTCGCTGCCTGACAGCCTGACACACACTAGAGTGGTGAGGCTGCTCGCTCTCCCTCTCTCTTCCCATGTGTGTGTGTGTGTGTGTGTGTGTGTGTGTGTGTGTGTGTGTGTGTGTGTGTGTGTGTGTGTGTGTGTGTGTGTGTGTGTGTGTGTCTGTTTTCTCATGTTCTCTCTCTCTCTCCTCTCGTTCTCTCACACACATACACACGCTCCAGTTCTCTCAGCATATGTCTGTCCATTTTACTCTTTTGCTTCCCACAACACACAATACTGTATGTTCACACACACACACAATTTGATGACCTAATGGTGGCGCTGTAATAACCACATACATATTCCGCTCTTATGACACATTTCACAGAACAGTACATTTGCACCTCCGACAACAATCACTATAACTTGATACCAAGGTGTGAGTGTCCGTTTCATCACTGAGAGACGGAGTCATAATTTGTAGACAGCTTGGCCTTGGCAGAAGTACGCATTCTTTGATGTTGCCGGTTGTAGCGTGACACAGGTGAAGACAGGCCCAGGGGTTATCTGAAGGCCGCGGGGAGGTGTGTTTGTGTGTACGAGCTGCTCGGAGTGTCCGAGCTTCACGCGGGTGCGCGGCCCTTTGAGGGGGGAACGCTCGTCAGCCTTTGTAACTGGATATCTTGACACAGGTTGTTCGCCCCTTCCCCCTTTAGCTTTCTTCGCCGTATCGTTCTCACGCGCAGTGTCGGGGCTTGACATTTTCACAGCCCCCGTCTACATTCAGCACCCGTCTGCTAACGGAAATATAGGGAATTATGGAGACGGGCAGAAATCTGGAAACAGCTTCGCCTTGAACAACCTGATGTGACGAGGATGACTGATGGAAGGAAGGGAGGGAGGAAAGGACAAAGGAGGGAAGGGAGGATGGGGGGAAAAGAAGTTTGACAGTGGAGAATTTGGAAAAGGCTACAGCGGCATGAAATAAAAACAGCAGCATTAAAGTCTTGTATTTATAGGGCTCTTTGTGTTCTTGCTTGACTTGGACGTGGAATCACTTCGTGCTTCCTCCACCCATCTCCAAGCCAAACAAGCCACAGATTTAACTCGGTTAAACCGTGTAAACTGCTGGTGTTCTAGAAATAGCGAGTGTGTGTCAACTGTCACACGAAAACACTGCATGGTAGAAAAAGGAGGCAAGAAATAAAAAGTTAAAAAAACTAAACAAAATCGAGGACGATAATAGATTTTACCAAAAAGTTATTTCAATGCAAGCGAATGAAAATGCATGTTGTGGATTATTCTCACCATCACGGTGAAATACGTTTGTACTTGAGTTTCTATTCTCAGAATGTGCTCTTACCGTGTTTCTCTAGCGGTTTGAATAGTTTTCCCAAGACAAAGGCACAGACAGAAGCTTTATTTAGGCTTTGGCTTCGATGTACGATTAGTTGGCTCACATCAGTGTTGATTTTGGTCTTTTCATGGAACTTGTGGGACAGTACAAAAAAAGATAACACAACACCAACCCTTTCCCTTTAATATATTCAATATGTTAAAATTGTCAGCCTAGGTAGAGGTGAATTACTGGAGGCGGGAAAAGTGTCCAATGATCCGCTGCTCTTAAGTAACTGTGTCCTTTGGCCTATTGAGGCATTCAAAAATCTTGAAACAGCTGTTTTCAAGGAACACACACACACGAACACACACACACACGAACACACACACACACACGAACACACACACACGAACACACACACACACACACACACACACACACACACACACACACACACACACACACACACACACACACACACACACACACACACACACACACACACACACACACACACACACACACACACACACACACACACACACACACACACACACCTCAGTTTACACAAACAGTAACCTGGATTGAGCAATCGGTCCTCAACCCACACCTCGGAGCGAGAGTGTGTTTGTGTATGTGTGGACACATGCACAGGTATCTGCGTGTGTTACCTGTGTGTGGGGGGAGAGTGAGTGAGGGGATGTGTAGAGGGAGAGGGCAAGCTGAAACATGCGCAGGGAACACATTTTCCAAGTCAACAGTGAGGAAGAGAGCGAGCTATTAGCACATACCTGAGACGCCTAAAGGTGGAGGCCTGGGCGGGCAAAGGGGAGGGCTCCTTTCTCAGTAGTAAAAGGTTTGAAGCACGAGTTGACCCTATCACTACAGTGGTTACCTTCTGAAAAGGCAATGATATATATATATACACTTTACACAATGTAGGGCAGGAGAGACTGAATTTGACATGCTAGTCATGAGTTTCTCTTTTTAGATTTGAATGCGGCAGTTAAACCATCAAAGGCCTTTGTGCTCAACATCGGCAGACGATTTCACTAAAAAGTCAAAACATAACGCTATGACTCGATACTAGATGGCAACGTAAGCTATTGGTTTGCTACCAAAGCCCTGCAAAGCCCTGAGGAAAGAGACGACTGACATCTTATTGCCTATTGTTAGGACGCTACAGCCAAATGACCGTTTAGACAAATGTCTCTAAATACATGTTGAACTGTATGTGCGTGTAATTACCATTATGTGTGTGTATATTGTGTATGGGGACATATGTGTAGTGATCATGAATGTATTTGTGTTTCTCTTACTTGGCCATTTTCAAGTGTGTTTTACTGTTTTGGCTTAACAGTTTTATCAACCTACATCTGAGAGCTGTGAGACGTGACGTGTGTGTGTGTGTGTGTGTGTGTGTGTGTGTGTGTGTGTGTGTGTGTGTGTGTGTGTGTGGACCCTTCTAGATAACATGCTGCTTCAGCTAATCAAGCCGTTATGACTGCCCCGTAGCCGAGAACACCATTATCATAATATGCAATTTCATCTGATTAGTTATGCATGATCCAGAAACTGCCAGCACTAGACACAGAGCGAGAGAGCGAGAGAGAGAGAGAGAGAGAGAGAGAGAGAGAGAGAGAGAGAGAGAGAGAGAGAGAGAAGGGAGGGGTAGAAGGAGGTGACCCTGATCTGACAATAACTCATCTAAAATAAAGTCCTAAAATGGAACAAAGGAATTCATAAAGATTTTGGGAAGCCGGACCAGAAGCACTTTGAACGAGCATTTGTTGCGATGCTTCTACCGAGAGATTAAATTTCAAGCTATTATTGACTATATACAAAGTTCAAGATCATATGACTACATCCGCATGATACTTATTAATACCAACTGAATCTAATGTGTCACTACTAATATGGAACCGACGGCACCTTCATTCTGGGATCTTGTGGGCGTGGTAGCGAGCATACGGAGTAAACACAGCTGTGTTTGGGACTTCTGAGATGATTTTGGCCAAAACACAGTGCCATGTCCGCCCCAGCAACAGACCACTAACTAGCTGCCATTCTGAGAGCTAGCTGGCTAAACAACTATGTGAATGAATGGCTGTTTGGCCGGTGCAGTTGACAACTGCCAGGCAAACAGAATGAGAGAACTTTAGATCAGGACAATGATGTGATTCGAGCCGCCCGTCACTTAAACAAGACTGTATTACGCTGCCTATTTTACTGTCCATTCAAACAATGGGTCATTGGAGGGACGCCACCTTTGCAAGATCCAGAGCCATTCAATAAATAGATGGCATAGAATTACAAGTTGTTTGCAGTAAAGCCACTGTAAACTCTAATGGCTGAACTCTGCCCTTCAATGGCTCCGCTTACTCTGCTTACTGTGCTTCCAAACTGCAAACTGGACTGCGACTGTTCCAGAGGGGTATAATGGAATGGGCAGGCAGCTGGTCCTCTTGGATAAACATGAACAGGCTGCTCTTTGACTCACCAACAGTCAGCAGAGGGCACAGGGTGCCTGGTCGAACTCAAATGAAAAGGAGGAATCTGAAGGAGGGGCCTTAAAGAGAAACACTCCTCAATTAATTATACGTTAATTAAAGACTTCCCAAATAGTCGGATCTTCTCCCACCCCCTTATTTTGAGTCTTAACTGCCAAGTAACTGGTGAATTCATAGGGAAAAGGATCCAGTAGCACTAAACAGGCAGGGGAAATGGATAAAGTGAAAGAAATCTTCCCTAGTGCTTCTGGCAACAAATCCAAACTTACTTGAGCGAGATTCTGAAATAGGAACACCTTTGAAGTCTGCTAATGTCTCTTGCCTGCAGCACCAACGCAGCCATCTCCCTACCAACACTGTCAATTAACACCAATACTAAGCTGTCAGCACTATTGAGCAGCATGCGGAGTAGGAGGGTGTGCCTTTAAAATGTGAAGACTAACCAGACGTGAGCTGTCAAACAGGCACAAATCAGGGAAGGGAAAATGAATAGTGAATATAGATGAGATCCTCCGGGAGTGACATGATTTACAGAAAACAACCCACATTAGCGCGTTAGACACAAAAAGATTTTCCTTATGTCTATTGACCCACATGCAGCCAATAACGTTTTGGATACTAGAACACTGGAGGCTCAGCTTCTTCATATTCCCATACCATGGTGTACACACATCCCAGGCTTTCAGACAGGCGAGAACAATTGTTGACCTTTGACCACTTTGTTCTACGGGCTGGTTTATGATGTTTAACCAGGAGTCAGCTTTATGTATCTTCGCCCCAGGCAACAGTTAACCTGTGGCAAAACACCTGCAAAACTACCACGATCATGGGTGCGACGCCTAAAGGGTCGAGACAGACATGACCTAGATGCATCTCTTACCATATCAAGTTATCATATAAAGACTTATGAATGAAAATAAATAAGGGCCAGAGGGAAAGAAATGTGTAAAGTACCCAAAGTTGTACAGCAACCAGAAGAAGAAACTATACCTTTAAAGGATAAACCCTAATCAAAATCAATCAATACCTGATGCCAAAATATACAAAAAATCCTGGATTCCTTGGGTCTATCTACGTCTACCTATATAGACCACGCCCACTCACTTCTGCTCAACTACAATGTGTCGTTTTTCACAGTGTCGAGCAGCTTTTGATAAAGCTGGACCCTTGTGTAGGTGCTTTCCAGAGAGGGCTGTCCCAAGAACTGCTCTAAGTCTTTTAATGTGAAGCAGATGGAGTAAGTGTCGAGTTTGCGTTTTAAAACAAAGAGCAGTAACAGCTTATTAACATGGCAAGTGAAAGCTTTGGTGGTAAACAAAAGGTCCCCGACGATATTTGAACATTTGCGGTAGTTGGGGCCTATCCGACAACAGATTCAAATTCAGCTGCTGGCAGTGCAGCACAGTAATCACAACGCCATGCAAATGTGTTTTAACAATGTTCCTCAGGCAAAAAATTCTTCATCGCCAATGGCAACGACAGAACATCATCTTGTGGAGGATAAACATAGCAGATTTGGCCGCTCAGTGGGGTATAGTGGGTAAACAAAATGCCACACTGTCAGAAGTACTGATTAGACTGTTTTTTTAATTGTCTGATTTCTTTAGGACCCAGGGAAATCCTACAGAATAAGCCTTAGGCAACAGGGTGAGAGTAGATATGAGAGTGTTATTCACATTTTTGCCCTCATTACCATCACCTGTCCTTGCGTCAGGCAAGGTTGGCGAATAGTTTCTCATACTCGTACAGTCTATTCCCCCGGAACAGGGAACGGATTCAGCAGAAGTGAAGATAAATGGAATAGATGATTAGACGTCTTCCGCATGTGTGAGCTGGTACAAGATACAATTCAATGGTTGACGGGGAGATATAGAAACACGTGTAAGGGTAAATTACAATTTGCTTCCTCATGATTCCCACTGAACAAGTGGCCTTGGGACGGGATGATATTACCCTGCTCTCACATCCTTTCCTGTGGGATCCCCCTGCCCGGAGCTAGCAGGTGCAATTTATCCCCATTACCCCAGCCACACCTGTGTCTCTCGCCTTCCTCGCTCTCTGTCCTTCTCTGGCCACCTCTCTCCCTTTAGTCCCCTCTCAGCCTGACCTCTGTTTTTGCTCTTTAGTTCTCTCACTCGCCCCCTCTACCACAGTTCCACCCTTCTGTTGTATACCACGGAAATGGCAGGTTCAGGTGTGCTGCTTTAGTACAGAAGGGCCACAGCCACGGAGCCACAGGCCATTTGTTCTCTACCAGCTGTATCTCCCCCGCCCCCCCGCTCTCATAGCCAAGAACGCCCTGAGGTATAAAGCAGGGCAAAACCACAGAAATCCATGTCCAATCCAGGATTCTCATCAGCGGATTTTATGAATGGAATGCAGAAACTCAAAAGAAGCAAACTATCTTCAGGGTTATTCAGTCGATTTCAACGCTAGCAGTAATGATGGACTAATATTCTTATAAGCACAGAACAATTAGTGACCCGCTAGAATGATGTGCATGATCACACCAGCTACTGAAGAGAAACAACAATGAAATAATAGGACTAGACAGCCTGATACTGTGCCAATCCATTCACAGAACTGTTGGATGATAACTATAACATTATACAATATTCCGCAATCCCAAATCTACGCCTCAAAATCAAACAAGGGAGGAACTGTTGACAAAGTAGAGCTCTTAAGAGTGAACCTCAATATAAATAATTGCACTGTGACACTTTTGTAACATCTTGCTGCTGTGTGCACTTCAGAATGAGACTAGTATGAATGAGTCGCAAAGTTCTAATCATTTACAGGGTTGGAGACTTTACAAGCACACAAAAAAAGCTTGTGGCAAGTACTTGTGAGGCTAGACTGGGGCAAAATAATCCTTATAACCATAGATTCTACATGTGATCTGGCAGCAATCACCAGACTACACAGACGTCCTGAATAGAAATGGACAACGCAGGCCTCATTTGTTAGAGTAGACTTACATCAGCTTCAGATTTAACACGTTTGCACCAAAATATTGCATATTCTGACGACATACAGTTGCCAGTTGATTTTGTTGTACTTCCTTGTCCATTTGGTGAGCATTCCACTACAATTAGGTATTGATGAAAAGGGGAAATCGCACAATATATGGCTTTGTTGGGGAAAACGTCACCCTTCTGGGATCCCGACATCACATTCATTCATCAGTCCTCTGTAGCCGCTTACACCATGCAGGCACTCAGCAATCACCATGAGGTCATCTGGACAGATCATCTATAGGAGCCCACGCATGCAGGTCCCATGCAAGAACAAGTGCATTCATACAAACTCCAGTCAGATTTGCACCAACAACCTTGTGCGTTGCATTGTGCACCCACGAGCCACTAAGCAACCCCCCCTGACCAGATCACTGAGAAGCACACCTGGAAACCTGAAAATAGCCACTGCCTGTCATGAATTGTTGACAGTGTTTTAAGTTCAAACTCCCTTAGGTGCTCAGTTCATTCTACTTTTAACTCCAATGTTGTCGGTTTTTGTGTTGGGTTGCACTAGATGTAGAGACGCAAACAAGCGGGACCAGAACAGAGCATGTGAATAGAAGACTGGCGGGCTGCGAAGGAACCGAGCACGACCCAAAAAAGAGGTGACACGGATGGTGGAGGATTACGTCATCGTGAAAAAGGAGGACGCTTCATCACAGCAAACCGACGCATCCATTTACTTAACACCACTCGAGAGTAACAGGCTAGACGTTTAGCTTTTAAAAACACCATCGATTGGGCTTAAACGTGCTAAATAAATGATGCATATAAGGCTGATGGGGACGAGGTTCGCCATTAGCAGCCGCTGCTCCACACGGGCCCGCTGCTGTGACATGTCCACAGTGGGACGCGTTCACGGGAGCACTTGGAACAATCGGCGCTTCAGTCAGTCAGTCAGTCACAGCAATGAATGACCAAAAGCGCATATCATGTGTTCACTGTTGCAACATCTGACATCCATGGAGTCAGTGAAACATGACAGACCGAGCCGAGATCGTGAATGTGTGACAACGCAACCTGCTCATTAACGGCCCGGACATGTTAGATACAAACGCAGTTATGCTTAAATACCTAACGGCGTTTTGTTTCAATTGAACGCACGCAATGTTACGTCGTTATTAAAAGGCTTTCTGGAATTATGAATGGACTTTTGCGTTATGTCGACCCAAACCAACCTGCACAAATAAACCTGCAGAAATGCTACTTAAATAAAGTTCATTTGTTTTTCCATAAGGCTTTAAACGCATCAATGCACATATTGGTTGCCCGACTGAAAGTGACGTTAAGCTGCTCGCGCACTGAATGAGCTAAGTGAAGCTAGCTACCAGGCAAGCTACACAACCGCTGGGCTAGTAAGATTACTGACTCAAAATATGTGCACAAGCTTCGCCGTCCTCGCTGGAAAACCTCCCGAAAAAGTGCAACTGCGAGTTTAACACTTTGCTGTGACGCAGCCGCTGTGTTATTGCTAAAATATTATGCTTCTTTTTAGCTGCGCTGGAACCAACTTGGATTTTCAAAAAAGTGACAGTGCTAAACTAGCTAGCTAACGTCAGCTGGCAGTAAAAGCTGGTGGCCTGCGTGTGTTTCTTTCTTACCGTCATAAACTGCTCCAGGGGTGTCCAGTTTTTAAAGAATATATTTGTTCTGTTGGAGGAAATGGTTTATGTCGGGGCGTATGATACAGCCCGAACATCCAAGTTCAGTTCACCCGCAGCCGAGGGAACCCGATCGTCATCGACATCATCACCGTCTTCATCAGTTGTCGGAGCCCGGCGCTGCTTTACACACATCCATCCAGCAGAGCGGGGCCTCCTCCGGGCTCGACCCTGCGACTCGCTCGGCGACGACGAATAATCCACAAACCAGAAGCCCCTGCAGTAACCATTGGCTAGACACGGCGAGGACCGGACATGTCAGGACGAGCGAACGACATTTACAATCCAGTGCATGCGTAGGAAAGAAGCGAGAGACGGTCACAAAAAAGGGTTTAGGAGCGAATACTTTTGAGGCAGCGGAGGAAATGTTGCGTGTGTGTGACTTTCCTCGCTGAGCGCTCCGTTGTTGTCAGCACTCTCCGCTCTCTGCAGCTGCTGCCTTGCCTGCCTGCCTGCAGCACAGCGGCGGACCAGCTCACACGTCATGGCGCAACCCGAGCGCACAGGGGCGGGGCCAGGGACGGGAGGCGCGCTGTTTGTTTCCGAGCGCTCCCAGGTGGAAGCGACTGAAAACCGTAATCCGGGACAAAAAAAGAAAAGAAATTGTCGTAATAATCCCAGGAGGACTCACAGTGCGTCAGGGAGACTACAGTGACCTATTCCTAAAGTTAATGATTAATTAATTTAATGCGGTTGTGAGCGACATCGGAAGTAATACAGGGTTTTGGCCGTCCAAAAGCTGTGTGTAAAGTTTACCAACGAAGTGACATATCTACGACAGACGGGCAACGACGAACCACTTTGGGTCAAGACAAATATTCTCAAATAGGATAAACAAATTCCACATTATATCATGTCTTGCGTATACAACCCAATGTTATAGAAAGCGCTTTGTACTCTTTCATTCTGATATTTATAGTATATCCCAACATTTGTCATTTATTTGTTTTTTTCTGTAAAAATGTTGGTTTATACTCTGTCCCTTTGACACAATTTGTATGTATTTGCCATCTGATTCATAGGAAAATAGTCTGTCAATATTTCAACGTGATTATTATTATAAAAGAGTAATTTTGTTCTGTCACTTTAACTCCTCTGGCTATGAAGCTTTCACACTTGGGCGGAGAAGGCAGCAATATGATGGGACTGGTAAAGGAGGCTGTGCTGACCCCGTCTGGCTAACATCGGAAATGCATAAACTACAACACACAATGGAGCTTTGTAACTGTCAATGGGATTCAATGAAGCAAGTGGATGAAGTGAAGTGGTGAAAACAAGACAATGAGGCCAGTGTTGTTGAAAGACATGTCCCAAAAGATGCTTTGTAGTCCAATAAACAGGACGTTTTTGTCCAGAATCCTTCCTGATAAGTGATATATTTTCTTATTTTTCCCCAACATTAGTCCACATGAAGGAAAATGTCAATTGATCCCCTGCACAATCTAATCAGGGTTATCATACTATAATTGAGGAAACATGTAGGGTGCTCAAGGGCACTATGGCAGAAAGGTTATTTGCTGTCAAAGCACATCCAATTTTTTAGAAGTCAGAATTCCCTCTAGATCGAGATCTGATCACATGTGCCTAAGGACAAAGAAGTGATTTCACTTCCTTCAATAATGTAAAACAACCTTCTATATTTAGTTCAGCCCACAGGGTACAAGACTAGAGACATAATTAAAATGTTGTATCAGAACATTATTAATATGCAGACGATCTAGGTGAACCTGAGCGCTGTATGTAACTTATTACCTCGGGTCTTATAAATGACACGTGATCTGATCAAACCTTCACTGGTTCACACCTATGGGGAATTTAGTGTTTACAATCCTCCTAAGCTGCATGTAATTGGCATGAAAGAGGAAACCACAGCACCTGTGGCCAAACCCTGGCGACATGGTAGAAACATACAAACTCCACACTGAAAGGCCTCGGCTGAGACTGAAACCAGCATCCCTTTTCCCTATTGATATTTGCAACATTGAACATCCATAACAGCCCAAACGGACTCAGACAGGCCCAATTCTTCATGACTGTACACATTTGTCTTAAAGTTAACCCATACATTATAAACAGACTTAAAATTTGTTTTATTTAGATCTCAGTTCTGATAAAAAACATGTCTGCTGTGTGGATAAATACTCAATCAGTCATATTTCGCACTGACTCGTGACTCGTACGCCCTCGCAAACTCCCTCACGTTTCATCTTTGCTCAGTCTTTCTCAGGGAGAAGGATAAATGAGAAGGTTGCAGTTCAGGTGAGGGCCGTAGTTGTAGTTGTCCATTCAGCCTCCCTCCATCTCTTTTATTCTCCTCTCACGCCTTCTCCTTCTTCAGCAGAGCGAGAATGCCGTCCCTCCTGGCTGTATAGGCCGTGTGCTTCATCTGGAGGAGGTTGGCCGGAAATAGATTCCCGCTGGGCGCGTACATCTCTGCTCCCTTCTGTCCCATCAGAGAGCGCAGCGTTTGGTTTCTGGACAAGATCTTCTCGTAGAACTCCACCCCTCCCTTGGCGTAGTCCTGCGACATTCTCGCCGCGTGACGGTCTGACCTGTAATCAATCCATTGGCCGACGGCGTCTGAAGTGAAGAGGTAAGACACGGCGCCGAGGCCCAGAGCCGCAACGTTCGCACCCCAGCGAAGCAGCAAGGGTCCGGCGTGAAGCCCAAACACCTGCTTGAGCAGCACACTGTACACCCAGACTCCACCCAGGCACACCGGGGCGACGGCGGCACTGGTGACAGGTCCTGCCGAGTTCAAGCGGGCCACCTCTCGCGCCATGGCAAACTTCTGCGCCTCGGGGGAAAACACCAACGCCTCTTTCAAAGCACTTCCAGTCTCACTGTCCCAGTCCACCGCTTTGCCATTGATGAATATGGTGCGATTGGTGATGCCGCTCAGGTCGTCCACTGTGCTGTTGAAGTTTGCCGGAATGCCGATATGGGCCCCGGCGGGAAGCCACGGGACGCCGGCCCCGACGGGATGGAACCCGAAGGAGGCGAAGACAGAGAAATTGTTGTGTGAAGTGATGCCATAGTCCTTCAGCACCTACAAATGATGACAGTGGCACTCAATGGTGGATTTCATGTAGAGTACATTATATGTTTACCATATAGATTGAGCATTGAACATGCACATGGAAACAAATTCAGCAGCTGGACTTGATTAGAAAGCCATCTCTCAGGGACCGTCTCTGAGATCTATCACCGCATCCTAGACCTCGGTGACCGATCTAATTCTAAAACACAGACTGCCTGGGAAGCTGAGCTTGAACTCCAACTACACACGGACTGGTGGGACGAAGTCATACACAAACTACACACTGTCTCGTCCTGTGCTCGTTTCGCTCTCAACCAGCTTAAGTGTAAGGCTCCACTTTTCCAAATCAAGATGAAGAAGAAGAAATGTACACACAAGTAGAGGACAGATGTAATAGATGTTGCTGAGGGATATGGTGTTTCTTCTTAAACTTCAAAGAATAACTACACCTAAAGCAAAATATGCAAGATTATCCATGTGTGTATCACTCCGCAGTCCCCAGTCAACATCTTTCTTTTCTCTCGTTTTTCCAACAACAACAACAACATGCACGCACGCACGCACGCGCTCGCGCGCACACACACACACACACACACACACACACACAGTGTACCTGCTGGAAGAGCCCCTGCAGGTTCTCAGACAGCGTGGCCGGCTCTCCTTTGTGCCAGGCCTGGTAGAGCTTTCTGTAGGACATGTCAGGTAAAACATGGTAGACGATATTGGCTGCAAACACGCTGCCGCAGCTTGCAACCATCAGGGGAGTGCGGTACTTCTGGAGAAGCGCCGAATACTTGAGGAAGCTGGAAGCCATGTTTGTTTGGAAGGATGGAAGCTCTTGTCTGAGCTGGTTACAATCCTGCAGCGTCAGTCAAATACACACGACAGAGGCTCAGAGTTAAAATTTTGATATTTATGTTTCAGTTTCCCCACTATTTATAAACATGTAGACGATGAAGCAGAATAAAGAGCTCACATAACACGTAGTAATTTAGCACATGTAAACACATTTACAGATTATCAATAATCGATAACGAAGAACGGCTGTAAAATAACACGATCGTTATCAGATATAAAGTTATTACAGTCTGACAAGCCCCAACAACAAGCCTCCACGGAACAGGCGACGACGTCACTTAACTGGACCGTTAACCGATATCTAAACAAATGCGGTTAAATATATAAATGTACAAATACTTCTGTAGTGTAATGTTTATTGTCCCTGAAGGCAACAGACGTCTAAAAGTACTCACGTTGTGTTCAGTGCAGCAAGGACAGTGCAGCTGACTGAAGAACAGCCGTAAAGCGATTCAGTTCACGTCCCCGGCTCGGCGCGACACTTTTACGGCTGCTTCTTTAAAGCGATATACAACTTGCAATTTAATTTAAATTGGGATAATTCCAATAGTTTATTTGGTATTTTATACGTTACGTAATAGAAACGTAACTTTCGAGAATGATGGAAGAAATGACAAAAGATTTTATTTAAATAAAAGCTACAAGATCATTTCTGATGTTCACTTGAAGAGAATGAAAATCTTCACCACACACAGCAGGAACGGACAATAAAACTGTTTTTAATATCTTGGAAGGGTGGGGCAAGATTTAAAAAAAATAATTGATGAACTCAGTTGAATGTTGACACTCCTTTATTGAAAGACATCTTGACATAACATCTTGTGTAGGAGTTTTGCTGCCTGACGCTGCTTGTCTGTGATGCTCTGCTACAGGCGGAGTTTTGCACACCAGCAGGGCCTCTGGACCCTAGAAGATAAGGACTGTTTGGGCATATCAACTGATGTGTTCGCCACAAAACGTTTAGTGACTCGGCTTGCAGGACCCTCTTCAGTGTAGATGTGTGACTTCCTGGGTTAGTCCGTCAAACAGCGTTTGTCACTTGCAAGACAAGACTTGTTCACTTCTAACACAAAATTACCACGTCAGATGTAGCGTCCAAAAAACCGTGTGGCTTCCAATGATGCTCACAGCGATATTATAACTCCACAGCAACTTAAATAAACACAACAATGTCATCCAACAAACAAGTCAGAACAGCAACGTAATCCAAACCCCAGCAATGATATCACATTGATACATTGGTGATAAAATGGAGAAATAAGAGGTTATGAGAAATGCAAAATTGAGTTTTGAAACCAATTGAATAATCTTGTACATCTTTGTACACCTGGCTGGTATTTATTGTATGTTTGCCTATTGACCACAAGATGGCAGCACGGTATTATTTTTAATCTCAGGGGCCCTCATCAGTGACGTTATCCTTCACACCTACATACAAAACGTTTGATCTGTATGAGATGAGGCCATTCCCACACCAATGGATGTATTAAGACTTTTGTGTATTTTATGTAGTCAACATACACATTTTTATTGTTTTGATGCATTCTGAAGCTGCCTGCACTGTTGCACGATGTCATCCTGTAAAAACTGTACCTACAAGAACAGTGATCAAGTGATTTTCAAGTCTTTCATTTGGAGTCCTAAACAAGTCATAATGTGCACATATATCAACTTTGATTAGAGTCGTTCATTCATAAATATGGGTGTTTTTTTTAGCTAAATTTAAATAAAGATGTCTAAAAAAAACAAAAAGGTATACATAATATTTGTAATTTGTCATCTTTTGTTTGGGTAAAGCATCAAAAGTCTTGCAGGGTCAAAGGTGAAGTCACAAGTCACAGTCTATTTGAGTTCACACACACACACACACACACACACACACACACACACACACACACACACACACACACACACACACACACACACAGGTCTGACCTCTCTAAAACTCCTGAAGTAGTTCAACTGCTTGTAGTTTCACCTGTAGTTTCTCTTTTGTCTTTAATCGTGATCATTCCCATTACCAAGTAGATTTGCTGTCTGACTGTGTTAGTGCTTGTTCTTACCTCTAGGGGGCAGTGTAGCTCCAGAGCGGGTAAACCCACACACAGTTTGCTCATGTAGATTAGTCCTATTTCTTAATCAACATATGGAATAATGAGTTTCTTATCTGATGTTTTAGTAACCTCCAGATGACTCAGACTTCATCACTGACTTATAAAACATGCAGAGATTTGCTCTGTGGATTTATTTGACTGTGTCTGTGTGTGGATCACAGTCTAATATCACCAGGTGCAAGATTAGTGTCTCATTTGCTTAAGAATTTCTGCTAATGAAATTTAATATCAAGTACGTATGCGACATCTATGGAGACTCTGAGAATACCCAGTAGCAGAATCCAGCCAAGTAAGCCGAGTCTCTGTCCTTATTTTGGCAGAGTATTTTCTCTTATTTAAGCAAATTGCAGTGTTCTAGAGATTTAAAAGTGATTCCAACTGGTGCAGGCAGAGGAACAATGCATAGTTTGATCGTTATTAACCCACATCCTCGTGTGCTCCTCTCGCAGATGGACTGATGTTCCCCCACCGTCCAAATGAATAATTGATTACACACACAGCCCCGTATGCCAGGTCATAATTGCTTAAACATGCTGCAAGCTTTGGGTGGATTCACAGATCTGCTGGCACAACTCACAGATGCTGATCTCACCGCTTCACCTCCCAGTAAATGCAAATGTTACAGTGCCTGAAATCGCTTAAACATCCAATACACCTCAAGGGTTGAATGTGAGGACACATGTCGAAGAGGAACAGGCTTGATGAAGAGAATAATGAACCCAAGGGTTAAAGAAGGAAGAGGTAGGGAAGAATATGATGTAAGTAAACAAAGCTGACAGGAAAGAAAATGTGATTTCTGAGTAAGTAAGTTTGAATAGTGCATCACATAAAGCCTAAACATAAATCTACAATATCTTGAAGCTAATAGAAGATATTGTTTAGAAAGACTATATTAAAACTCAATGAAATTATGCAAAAAGCTTTAGATACAGTGAATGTTTAAGCTTGTCAAAACACAGTAATGAGGTAAGAAGGCAAACGCGGTGCTGTGATGAGCCAGAGGGAAAATGAAGAGATTCCTCTTTCAAATGCAAAATAGCTTTTTGTTTGTCCATTGCGCCTACATGAGAGAAGAACAAATGTAATGTGTATCTAACGTTCCTGTTTAGACACAGTCAGAATGATGTAAACAGGTTTTCATGCTTTCATTAAAATCCAGATGTGTTTGAAACGGACGCGACCTCACAGCTGTCTGTCTGCGTCGCAAGCCTGTCCGCTGAAGTTTTTTGGCGAAATGAAACGACCCCCGACGAAAAGTTTCATCCAGAGAAAGACAAACAAATGGCGCAGCATCTGGAGAGAGAGAACGCGCGTGTGTGTGTGTGCGCGTGTGAGAGTGTCACTGTTCCTCAAGAGACCTGGAAATTCAACAGGTACTGAATCTCAACAAGCAGATGTATTTGTATCGGTTGAACCACACAAACACACACACATATGCACACACACACAGACACACACAGACACACACAGGTGGCATTCACACTGTCAGTCATTACAATAAAGGCTATTGTGTCATTTGGCGAGCTGTTGTAGCTGATAGCATTATAAGACAGGGTGGCGTGAAAAGAAGCTTATACATCTCAGCTATCAGACCCAGCTTAGACTCGTGTGTGTGTGTGCGTGTTGTGTGTGTGTGTGTGTGTGTGTGTGTGTGTGTGTGTGTGTGTGTGTGTGTGTGTGTGTGTGTGTGTGTGTGTGTGTGTGGTCGACGTAGGGAGCTTTTCATAGTCGAAGCATTGAGATGATAAAGACGTGAGTGAGCAGTAATTGATCCCTAAAGGGCTGTATTGTGCCAGGAAGTGTGTATGTGCATGGCAGGTAAGATGGTGATGTGCCAGATTTACTAAAAAGCCTCATTATTCATAGGAGAATTGAGACACACACACACACACACACACACACATTCACGCACACAGTGTTCTTTCTCATTCTCTCAACATTCCATCTTACCCTCTGTTTTACACACACACACACACACACACACACACAGAGAGAGACATACACGCGCACGGTTAATTTTCACTTCAGCAGCTTGTCTTTCTGTCAAAGTAGCTTATTATTTATCTGTGTTTAAGGACCATTGGGCTGCTGCCTGGGCTGAAGCGACCACACACAGACACACACACATACCGTACACACATACTAACTCTCCTCTATTATCATAACCAGCTTTTGGGTTGGAACGCCCCCCCCTACAGGTCCCATGGGGTTTAACTTGGTGCCATAAAACTAGTTAATGGATAAATGTTTATAGAAACCCAAGGCTTGGAAGTGCATTACCTTCAGAGATGTCAGGGCTGGCGTGTGTGTGTGGTTGGGGGGTGGGGGTGGGGGGGGTTCCAAAACAGGAAATGGACCACAGATTAAAGTTTGAAATCCAAAAATCGCTGATGAGTCATTGGCTCTACTTGATTCTGTTGGAGCACTTTTTTTTTGCTATTTGTTTTTATTGAAGCAAACATATTGCGCATACAATTATAGGATATTTTGGAGATAAATATTTATACAGAAAGAGGGGGAAAAGGAGAGAGAGAAAGATAGAGAAAGAAGGAAGGTTATATTATTATTACTATTGTTGTTAAACTTTATACGTTGACCCTGAGGTAAAATAGGCAATAGGAGGTACAAGTAGATTGAAATTGAAACTGCTGTAGGTTGTGTGGGCGCAGAGTCCAGGATGGCATCAGTGATGTTGATGCGATGATCTCATAGGATAAATACAGTTTTTACAGGATGATGTCAAACAGCAATGTAGGCTACTACAAATCGCATTATAGGCTGTGGTAAAGAGAAGGAGAGAAGAGAGAAACAAAAAAATCAAAAGAGAGGACAGCCCACCCAGAGACCCAACCAACCCCGCATCCATACAATCCCATCCTGGCCCGTCTGGGATGTACGATAAAATGAAAAAATAAAGAGGAACTGTTTGGTGTTCAGGTTTTCAGTCACTGGTCTGGTCTGTTGCAGCACTTTGACTTTTTTTTTAAGTTCTTTGTAATTGGAATGAATGTCATCCAATTACACTCTCTCCTCTACTACCTGCCTCCTTCTACACGCTGCCTCATTCACTCCCACCAACTTCACACACCTGAGCGCAAAGGCCACAGTGAGATTTAAGGAAGCCCCTCCCAAAAAACATTAAACACAAAAGACAAACATTTCATCTCTAGACAATCTGGGGACGCTGTAAGTCCCTGAGCAAACTGGACTTGGGTGAGATGTGGAAAAAAAAAGGGCTGAATGTTGTGTCTATAATTCTGATGGTCTCGGTCAGGAAGTGCTGAATCTACAGAGCAGAACATTCCCCACATACTTCACCTGCAGTGTGTGTTCCTATCTGCGTTGCAAGTTCACGCAGCTCGACTGCCAGCCAGCACAAATATCCAACAGCAAAGTATTTTATTTAGTGAAAAAAAAAATCACGGGAGTGTCTTGGCATTTAATTGGCAGCGAGCGTAGAAACCCTGGCGTTAGTTTCACAGGCCCGCTCCTCAAAGGTGCCCGACCCGGCCCAAAGCTCTCTTGGAAGACGAGGAAGAAAGGATGGAAACCTTGGCAGAAGAGACTCCTTCTGCTCAAACAGCTCGGCATGCAACCAGAGGGGACGGTGAGCGAAGACCGAAATCACAGAAGAGACAGAAGAAGATGCAAATATTCAGACAATAACACAAATACAATCTTGGATCTAATAGAATCTCGACACAGACCAGTGATGTGTAACGGCCAGCATCGCTCCAAAATCAACCCAGCGACACAAACAACCCTCACAAATTTTGTTTATGTATCTGTGTGTTGTTTAAATATGCACGACCAAATGCCAGCCTGATCTTTTCAAGCTGTCCGAGATGACTAACGAGTGACGCCGCCGAGGGATTTCGCAGCGTACGAGCCGCCCATACATATGAATGAGACGGCCTACCTGCAGATGAGAGGCGCTATTGTTGCCGTTATCGGTGCGCCGGGTTCAATGGCAGCTTGCAGGAGCGGGTTGACAGCCATCAAAAAAAGAGATGAGAGGCGGCTAATGTGTGCAGTGTGCGTCCGTGTGTGTTGTTGTTGAGTGCAGTGTGTGTGTGTGTGTGTATGTGTGAAAGAGAAAGCAAACGTGAAAGGATGAGGCTGAGTAAGACACCAAAACTGTGAGGTGTTTGTGTGTGTGTGTGTTTGAGAGCAGAGAGAAGGAAACATAAAGGACACTAGGGAGAGCAGGAGTCACTGGCAGAGAGATAGAGATGTAGGTGTGTGTGTGTGTGTGTGTGTGTGTGTGTGTGGGAGAGAGAGAGAGATGGGGGGGGGGGGGGGGGGGGGGATGGGTAATCTGACAGACAGTTTGACGGAGCTCATCTGTGGCAGTGGACCCTCCTGTGTGTTATCAATGACACCCAAACCCGGCGCTGCCAGTCATCCCACACACACACACACATGCGCGCACACACAAGCGCTCATCCTACTTACCGAGCCAAACAGGCGTGCACACACAAACACCTGGCACCAGGCTGCACGAGCAGTCACCGGAACGTGCGCACACACACACACACATAAGCAATTTTGCATGCTCACACACACATTCGAAGCAGGTGTCACTCAAATAGTGGTGGTGACAGATCTCCACAAACACAGAAACACACACACAAATACTAATTTTTAATTTTCTGTCAGACAGACAGATGACACAGGCCACTATGGCGTTCAGTTACACTGTGTTCTCTGTCCTGCAGTTTGCTGATGCTAACGTGTTTTCTGACGAGAACATTGGGAGTCGTGATGTCATCGACCGTGAGCTTTTACTGATCAAACATAAGCAGAAATGAAAATCAGATATCCAAATATAATCTTAGTTATTTTGTTTGTTTGTACTTTGCCTCTCCTTCCTCCAACATTGGCTCAGATTGGCCTCTGCTTTGGTCAGCACACTCTGTTTTCCTGTTCCTGTTTTATGTCATTTCCAAATGATGACTGAGAACCTTTGCAGAACTTGTCTTGGCTACCATTTGCTTGTTTTGGTCTTGCAAACTCACAGACCCTGAGCGTTATGAGCCGGTGACGCTAAGATGGCCGACGGACAGTAAAGACGTCAAGTCCAGACCATATCTCAATGCTTACACGCTTTGGTTGAAAGCAGAGTGGTGTTTTGAAGAGTGATGATGGTATGATGGCTAACAGGAAGGTGTATGAGGCAGCTGACGGGATATTATGGAGAATGACCTCATTTCGGAGGTCAACCTGCTGTTTCTGTGGCGACTGGTGACAGATGCTTCCTGCTGTGCTGCATGGCTGACCAGAAATCACCGTCACAGTCATGGAACTTTCCACCAATATGAGAGGGAAGCTGTGTGATGGTGCGTCATGTTATTAATATCCTCCCCATGTGGTTCACCGAGCACAACTCAGTCTGTGGTCTCAAAACAGTCCTGCAGCACCTCACAGGCCTCCTGAGTCCACCTCCTCAGACAGGCTGCTGATGGACAGCAGGGACATACTGAGGTGTTGATAGGACCAGGTTGGGATCAGATCTGCCGCGTTGGGGGGGAAGGGGAAGAGAAACTTTATGCATCTTTATCATTTACAGGAGATCCATTGTTCTGTTGTCTGGAGTATAGCAATCTAACAGACGCCGCTAATGTTTATAAAGAACTCAGATTTGAATGAGCCCTCGTCTAAAAATTTCAACGACAGCATTAGTTTCAGGGACTGAATCTCAGAGGTGATGCTGTTTTATTTGGAGCCAAAATCACTGGACTCTGCTCAAGCCTGCATGGATTAAGCCCGAACCACTGCAGCAGCTAATGAGGCTGAACCTTCTCGTCTTGTGTCTGTTGCGTAATGGAGGGTAACCTGACAAGCTCTCGAAATGCCACAGGAGGTGTCGGCGCGGCTCGGGGTAAGATGCACATTTGTTGCGACGGGTTCTTCCTTTCAAAAGAAAGAAAGTAATAGGAAAGTGTAGCACAAATGAAGCTGCACCGTGGGTGAGATCAGAGCGGAGCACACTCTTACCCAACACAAAGCGTGTGTGGGGCTCAGATCAATGAGTTCACAGCACGCTTTTGATGCTTCTCCGAGGTTCTTCTAATTAAAATTAATATCAGGTGAACATTTTTCGACAATTGCACAAGTGTTAACAGTTCATACATGAGTAAGTGTTCTACGAGACTCTGATCCATCACACAGCAGCCTCTTCTGCTGGAGACAGAGAGATAATACGCAGACAAAAACAACAAGATGAACAAGGTTTGTGCAGGATGAGGACATCACATTCATGGAGTATGACGCTTAGAGGCTGTTCAAGGGAACATTGAAATTGTCAAAAGTGAGTAATCTTTTTAATTTAGTCATCGCGCGTGTGTGTGCGTATGTGTGTGTGTGTGTGTAATGTCTGGGAACACACTGATCCAGGCAGAAGCAGTGGCGTGAATAAAAATGATCTTATTAGGGCGAAAAAGGTCTTTAAAATGTCAAATAAGGTACATTTCCAAGATCATATGCTAAATTTGACACGTTATTTGCACATAAATAAACATATTTACACGTGATGCATCGCTGATCCCAATGAGCATTTGGAAACAACTCAAAGGAAATTAGAAAAACAGAAATAACATCTTGTGATGCTGAACTAAAACCTCATGTATATGTATACAAATGCTAACACACACACACACACACACGCGCACACACACACACACACACACACACACACACTAACACACACGCACACACACGCGCACACACACAAACACACACACACACACACACACCTATTCATGCGGTCAGGGTTGTGATCTGAGGCGAGCCAAGCCGCTCTGTGAATAATATCAATTCTCCATGGGAAGCTAATAAGTGGTGGACATGCCCGGCGGCCACACGGGACACAATCATTCCTTCACACAGCGCGTCTGTCCGAGTGCGGGTCGCGTCTCACCGTCTGTGTGTGTGAAGCTGTTAGCTCACTGCTCTGCCATATGGTCACTGTGCACCACCCCACAGCACTTTTTTAGGGACAATCACCCCATGGTCCTGCCTCACTGTGCTCTCAAGCTGGGCCAAGACAGAGGGACAGAGACACCCCAGGGTGGGAGAGGGAGAGGACGGGAGAGGACAGATTGGTCCAAAAAGGAATGATGATGATAAGAGAAAAGTTTGGAGGAAGATTCTGGACCCGATCGCGTCAGATAAGTGACTCCGAACAGGGAAGAGACAGATTATCTTTCAAAGAGAGCGGAGAGATGCAGGAGGAAGAAAGAGTGGATCTGAAAAGAGCCAAAAGTAGAGATGGAGATGCTGTCAGATGGCGGAGAAGAGACAGATTGAGGAAGACAGACGGAAGAGAAAGAGCTATTCAGTTGCAAAACGGCGAGAGGAAGGAGGAGGAGGAGGAGGAGGAGGAGGGTGAAACGGGACGCAGGAAGAAGAAAGAGAAATGATGAGTATAGAGAGGGGAAAAGGGGAGCAAAAGAGGGGAAACGGAGTGAGATAAAGTGAAGAGGCCAGGTGCATTGGCAGGGCAGATGGAGAGAAGCAGAAAAAAGAGAGCGAGCGATGGAGGGAGGAAAAGAGTGATGGCGGGAGAGAACAGAAGAGTGGAGGAGTTAATGTCTCCACTGTTGTGTGATGGGGCGTGTCTGCTCCAGTGCCAGGACGCTTTCCACACACTCACTTAAAGACTCTCTCTCTCTCTCTCTCTCTCTCTCTCTCTCTCTGTTTCCCCTCTTTTCAAGCCTTCTCTTTCTTCACTCCTTTATCTCCGTTCCTCGCTCTCTCTTCATGAACTCAACCTCTCTTCCCAAATTACATCCACTTCAGTGACTTTACGAGCGCGACTGTATGTCAGAGAGAACATACAGACGGAACTCTCCAGGATTGACACAATACCAACACAATGTTTCATCATCAAACCATCTGTGCTGTGCAATAGCAACGTCACAAAAACGACTCATTATGATAACTGTTATTACTACTTATACTAAAATCCCCAAATGTGTCATCTGGTGGAATGTTTGTTGAACAAATCTGCCATTGATTTGAATGAATATTTCTTCAATAAAGTTAGAAATTCTTCAAAACCCGGCAGCTAAAGGAGTCTGAACTGTGATAACGTAGCTTAACATGATACTTTTGCTATTTCTGCCATGTCTGAGTGAATAGGATTATGTTTTTAACCACATTATACTCACTTAGATACATTTCTTCGACTACACACACACGCACGCACGCACACACACACACACACACACACACATACACACACACACACACACACACACACACACACACACACACACACACATACTTAACATCGTGAGTAATCCTGCCTACAGTATCACTTTTGAAAGTTTGTGTTGTATGTTAAGGATTTCTTATTTACAGAGCGAGTGTGGAAGACGAAAACGTTTCCCATGACAACCAAATACAGAAGAGTGTTCTCAAAGTTCAGTCTTGTTTCCAGATATTGAAAATACTTGACAAATAAGACATTTAGCGCTCTGTAACAGCCAATGTGACATTTTCAGAATTTTTAGATGAATTAGCTCTAATGAATATATTGACTAAAGTAGGATTGATGATTTCTACAAAGAATCTGACCAATGGGACTTGATAAGCTTGTTTCCCTTTGATAAAAATGAATCAGATCCATTGTAAAAACAACATTTGCAGTGTGTGTTGGTTGACGATTTAATCTTAGCTGTGTCTCAATATGTTACCCCCCAACCCCCACCCACCCACCCACCCACACACACACACACACACACACACACACATCTGTCTCAGCACTGAGCTACTGGAGACGGTTTGTCGACACAGTGGACGGGGTGAAAATAGCTTCAACGGCCTGTCTTTTTTTTTTCCTGTTTCAGGGTCACTGGAGCGGTGCGGACATAAACATAATAATCCCTTTCAGCGCCGCAGGGGGACAGGATGCCCATATATGGAAGCGAGGAGAAAGGGGGGAGTGGCAGTCTGCACAGGGCAGAGTTGGGGGAACTTGACATGGCGGAACGGCTGAATTATATCGGAAAAGCCTGAGAACAGTCGAGTGTCCAGACTTTTGGAGTCTCTTTTCTGTCCATCTGGGCGGTTATACACACACACACATTCACATACGGGTAGACAAGTGTGCGTAGTCACTGTCTCACTGGGAGACATACACGCATAAAAACATATGAGGCTTCTGTCTACCCAGTTGATCTCGTCATCCAGTTCTCTCACCCTTTTTTATACCAGTTGTCTCAGGTCTCTCTCTCTCTCACACACTCTCACACACTGCTTCTCCTCTGTCCATTTCCCGACATCCCCGCCTCTGTCCGTCACGTCTTTTCTCTCCCAAACACTTAATTTTCCTCAAACTCATCAGTCATCCACGGCAACTTTTGCTCCCTTTATCCCTGGTCTGTTGTCCCTCGTGTCCCCTCTCCCGTCCCCCCACACAAACTCCACCTCTCAGTCTCACACCTGTCAGATTTCTCTGTGGGGACAGACTCAATGTCATTCAGCAGTATGGGCAAAACGGTGAATGATCAAGTTTTCCCATTGCACATCCAAACGCATTCATTTCCAAATAGAATCCCCACATTTCCTGTTTTTTTGCAGGAATCTCATTTTGGATTCTGATCACATGACAACATATAAGGTGATTGAAATGCCTGTTGTGTGCATGTTTAACTAATGGCCCATAAATCATCTTAAACAACAGTTTTGATGAATGCTGGGGTGGTTTGTGTCAGCTGGTGATGTAGTGAGCCTCACTGAATCACCCCGTGAATGTGAAGCAGATGTATGGAGCCTGCAGCCTAAAGAGAGCCGTTTGTTATGTGAACGGGTGAGGAGTCGGGATCAGCTGACGATCAGCTGATCTGGGAGGTGCCAATGACTTCATGCTCCTGTCTTTACTAAAACATCAACCTGAAGTCTAATGAGCAACGCGTCTTCTTCGCGCAAATGTAGACAAAGCCTTCACTCTTTCCTGCAAACAGAAATCAAACACATATTGAAGAAAGCTGAGAAGACACCAGACTTCCTCACGTTCCGAAGTGGCTTTGGAATTGGAAAACTCACAACCTATCATTATGTACGTGGGATTTCCATCATTTTCCGTGCACGAGTGTGAGCAGATGTTGAAAAGAAAACGGAGAAGCACTAACGTTGATGTGGGTTTGAACATATTAAGATGAAATTGGATCATTAGGAACATTCTGTCACCTCCATCTTTCTTCTCACATCTTCCCACATTCTTCTCCTCCTCCCCTCCACTCTGTCCTGAAAGACTTTAAATGTTTAAACAGTAACCATGGTCCATCATCAATCACTCTGACACTGATGATTACTGAACACACACACACACACCTCAGTCATTACTAAAGACCTAATGGACATGCAGCCAGGCAATGGCCTTTAAGCACTATGTCTATTACCCTCATGCACGCACACTCGCACTCGCACACGCACACGCAGACACGCACACACACACATACAAACACACACACACACACACACACACACACACACACACACACACACACACACACACACTCAATCACGCAAACTCTCAATCACTCAAACTCATTAGCTTTCTCTTCTTTTGCTTCATCTGTCTTTCTGCATATTTCTCTTCCTCACACATGCATTTCTCTTTGCTCTTCTCTCTTGTCCGGTCTTCACTCCATTTTCACTCCTTTCCCGGGATCTGTCTCCTTCTATCTTTCCATCCATCTGACTCTCCCTCTCTCTCACTGTCTCTCTGTCTCTCACCCCATCACATTTCAGTCTTGATTTCTGTCCAACTCCATCTCCGTCCCCTTCTGTCTCTGCTCTCAGCACAAACGCAGACCCCGGCCCTCCGTACTAAATCTCGTTTCTTTCCCGTTGAGGCTGCTGCTGCCTGCAGGTCTATGCAGAGTGATAGATGGTACAATATTGAGCTGCCGTAAAGCTGAGACTGAGATCTAGGGTTCTCATAATAAAGGGGCCGCCATAGCCTGTAGGGAGAAACGGAGAGAGAGAGCGAGAGAGCGAGAGAGAGGGGGTAGAAAAGTAGAAATGCAAACAGAAATGAAGAATTGTTGAGACAGAGCTTGAGAGGGAAAGAACCAGAAAGTGATGGAAAGAAATAAGGAACATGGATGTATTTGTGTGATGCTGAATAGGATAAATGTCTGAAAAAGGTAAAAGAGGAGGAGGTGAAGAGAGGGAACATTGTTACAGTATGTTCAGTAAAGTAGCAGATTTGGCTCCAGAGCAAATTTACAGGACAGACATTTGGTTTTTGTGAGGGAGCACACAAAATCACTATGGCAACCGCTAAAAAATGCCAACAATACAGCACTTTATGGCACTTTACCGTGCGATAACTGCGTCTCTTCCGTGAAGTTGTCCGAGGCAGAGATGCGTTCACTTTCACCCGGTTGAGCGCTGACTGCTCCAGTCCGATTCGGTTAGCAGTATGAACGACCTCAGCTGTCGTAGAGGCAGGCAGTTAGCTAACGCCACTCAGCAACTGCACAGAAAGTTTAGAATCAGGCTTTGGAACAGCCACCGCATTGACTTTATGCTCTTCCACGTGTTTAGGCTCTTAAACTGCTTCCTTAAACCCATTTTCAGGGAAGACACTTTAATTGTTGGCCTGTATTTGTAACCTGTGAACCATTTTGTGGATTTTGGTCTCCAAAATACTTGAGAGACAGATTCAACGTCCTGTAGAGGCTCCACAATTATAAATGCATCTAGTCGCATCAAATAGATAAGTGTGAGGCCACTAGCTGAGGTTGGCTGAGGTAAACATTACAATGTAGCACTAGCTCGCTAGCATGACTGTGCATCCACTACACATTATGCTAGCAGAATGTTACAGTTTCGTTGACTAAATATCTGAAGCCTTAAAACGTTACTTGGGCCCTGGTCAGTTTTCACTTACCGCTAACTTTGGACAAACTCGGGAAATGTTCTGTTTTTAAGGCCCATCTCTCAAATGTGCACAATTAGCTGCAGTGTTCAGACGAGCTAATAGAGCCACCTACAGTTTCCTTTTACAGATACACAGACACACACACACACACACACACACACACACATACACACAGTGGGAGAAAAAGAGAGATTTGTAGACATTTGTCCCCAAACACACTCACATCTCTAAGCACAAATTAAGCCTCCCACCTGCACACATGTATGGATTAAACCTCTTCTTTGTGTAGCTTTGCAGGATGCTAAATACAATCTTGATTGGATTTCACGAAAAACCTGTTGGCGTCTTCGTGTTCGTATTGCTCCACCACGTGGCGCTTCCCCAAACAAGCTGCGGGAAGACGACGAGCGCAGCAGAGACCAGCTGGAAGACGAAGCTGCAGCTGGGGAAAGTAAGAGAAGGAGTGTTTTAGAAAGCAGGTGTGTATGCGTGTGTGTGAGTGTGTGTGCCGAGTCGAGCACATTTCAGATGTTAAATGGGAATTCAGCATGTGAAGTGTTTCACAGTAAAAGAGAGCTGATTATAGAGCAGCTATCTGAAGTGTTTAAGTTAAAGGGCAGGGGGAAGTTTAGATTTGGTACGTTAGATCAGAAATTGGTGTAAATTATTTGGATGTATACATGTTTTAGCTAGAGATGCTAATGGTAGCTTAGCTTAGATGTAATGTAAAAACTCCTGGCCTTAGGTGTCTTTGTCGCCCCATGATTAGTTTGTGTGCTTTTGTTTATTTGTGTATGTGCATATGTACATTTGCATAGCAGCATGTGAGTGGAAGTGACTGTATTTTTGTACATTTGTGTCTAGATGCCCGTCTGTTGCATGCTCACAAAATCTGCTACACTGCCTAAGTTTTGGATTGCGCTCTGTTATCATTGATAAGTGTGTGTGTGTATGTGTGTGTGTGAGCGTATGTTAACTATCACACTTATCTACTGTCTCCATCCACGTCTACTGAAATGACAGCAGTGTTCAATTTTAGATGATGTGCACAGGAACCCTCTCATAAATACAGCAGAATAGGTGTGACGTCACACACGTACACTTCTTTGCAGTACAAAGCAAAATCTCAGGGCTGTCATTCTGGAGCGTAAAGTTAAACTGTTCAGCTTCTTCAGGTAGTCAGGAGGCCGTCAAGCTGCCAGCTAATCAGAAGGAGCTTTTACTTACAGAGGCACTCCAGGGTTTCTCAGGGCCGAACAGATGTCGCTCAAATCACCAGCTGTCACTCACTCACTCACATGCTGTGAGGAGAGACAAGAGACGGGACACACACACACACACACACACACACACACACACACACACACACACACACACACACATACACACACATAGGTGTACACACACTACACATGCAAACAAACACACCATGCTGTGATGGAGAACTTTGGAGTCTAGTCACCTTCCTTTAACTCAGCGGGAAATGGATAAACCTCTGCTGTGCTCCCTCTCTCTCTCTCTCTCTCTCTCTCTCTCTCTCTCTCTCTCTCTCTCTCTCTCCCTCTTCCGCTCTCTCAAGTGTAAGCTGCACTTAATTTAAAGATCAATATTATATGTCGGCGTTGGCTTTAGAGTGAGTGAAGCTGTACAGTATATGTCAGGGTTATGATGGCCAATCATTTGGCCTGTAGCAGATTAAAGGTTAAAGGCCAATTTTTATCTTAATGAATTACATAGAATTTGAAGCGTTTGAGTGGTTGTTTGTGCATCTCAGCTGATGGGAAGCAAAGGTTTTTGTGTTCTACTGTGGACAAATAAAAGGCTTTATCAGAATCAACACATTAATAAGTAAGATTGAGTTGTTGACTAAACGCGAGCCGAGCTGTTAATCAATCTGGATGTGATAGGAGGCTTTAGTTGTGTCTTTTGATTGGTGAACACAGCATCACATGATCACATATATACTCCGGTACACACGAACGCACACATACATGGAGCCATCCGTCACTTTCCATCTGGTGATCAATAATACACCAGGCTGTCACCAATCCATTAAACACACAGTGCCGTGGGCTCGCTGGGAAAAGCATAGCACAACACGGCGACACACACACACACACACACACACAGAAACACACTAGACCCGAGAGCAGAAATGTGTGTGCATGTAAACAAGTGTACTCCTTAATACTTTGAGCTGTGATTGATGTGTTGTAGCCCTGTGCACATGTGAAGCCAGATAGGTACATAATTAGAAAATTAATGATGGTGGACTTGAAACCCTTGGAGAGCTGGAAAGCACAACACACTCACACACACACACACACACACAGAGGAAAAACAGAGCTTTATAAGAAAGTTAATGATACACGTCGAGCTTTGATCATTAGTTGTATTTTTGTCTGTGGTTTTATTATGTGACATGTTTCATTAAATAGGACCACGGGCTAACAGAGGCCTCCCTCCATCACTGGGGAGGAAGAGGAAAAGGAAAACTTTCAATCACATCACACTGTCGGCCAGCAGCACGTAGCCAGCTGCATCTCTCCATCAGCCGCTCTCTGTTTTATCACTTTTCATCTTAATATTACAACGGCGATCTTTCTTTGAACGTCTCTCTACATCTGTCACTTTCTATCAATATCTATATCTGTCTTTCTATGACTACTATCATCTTTATCTCTCACTATCTTGATCTATCTCACTCTCTCTTTCATTCTATTTTTGTCAGTATCTGATATTTCTCCACTGACGCTATACCTCCGCCTCTTTTTCTATCGTAATCTCCCGATCACTGTCTCTCTGTCCCACGATGTCTCTCTATCACCCTGTCACACTGTCTCTACCTCTCTGCCACTATCTCTCACTCTGGATCTCCAAATGTATTAGTATCTTTATCTTTATCTCTCTCTATCTTTGCCTCTCCCTCTCTCTTGATCTCAGCTAGCAGGTGGTTTATCAAGATTACAGATTTAAAATTCAACTCACCACATCAGTTGTTACTTGTTTATTTGTTTTTGCATTGTTCCACGGGTCGAGTCGCCCCGTCGGCGCCTCTGAAAAACCACACCTGACAGTTTGAGCCAACACGTGTTTGCATTTACAGGTACGAGAGGGATTGTGCCTCAGCAGCACGGTAAAGTTAGATGTTGTAGGTGAAGACAGGGTGCGAACAACACAGACATTTTTACCATTGGTGCCAGCAACACACACAAACACAGACACACACAGACACACACAGAGAGCATGCCCGCACATACTGCACATGTACCACCTACCCAGATGAAAGCGTTGCCTCTGTTGCAGGCCACTCTGCAGCTCTCAGAGCCTCTTTCAAAGGCTATTGTTGCTATTTATGGGATGAGGAGTCAGCAGGCATGCCAGTGTGTACTTTATCTTTTCTCTGTGTGTGTGTTTATGGGATTTTGTATGTACTCGTGTGCAACGCTTGTGCATATGTGTGTGTGTTTGTGTGACTGTGCTGCCTCTTTCACGCTGAAACGTTTTTTAAGACCTGCTACATTTGCACTGAGGCTGGATCATCTAAACTAAGCATGCAAAGGTACGCGCACACAAACACACATGCGCACACGCACACGCACATGCACATGCACACGCACATGCACAGGCACACGCACACATTTTCTCCTTCCCCTTACTCACAATCCACTGAGGGGGGAAAACCACAGCCATGGATAGTTGAGAGTCTTAATGTCAACAGCCTCCTCTAAAAGCACAAGTGTTTGTGGCTGAGCAGACGTTTAAGATAAGCCAAAGGCTACTGAATGGAAAGACTGATATCATTGTTAGAGAATGTTGTGCCTGTAATAGCCAGTGAGAAAATGTTATGATATATTGAGCAATACATAGGAGAAGCAAGAAGGATGCAGCCAAGGAAGACAGTCATGATATAACATGATAAAAGGTTTCATAACTGAAACAAGCATTATGCAGTAAGGAAGAGACATTGAGGATGAAAGGAAGGAAGAGAGAGAGGAAGGACAGGAAGGAGGGAGGGAAGAAGAAGCGAGAGAGAGAGAGAGAGAGAGAGAGAGAGAGCAGCTGAAGCAGCAGACACTCCTTCAAAAATGTGTTCAAGTCTTAATAACGTCCACAATTCAATACTTCACAGACAATACATACATACAAACGTAGGAATATTTGTTCTCTTTCAGATTATGTAATTTGTTAAAGTGTAACATGTGTAGTTTTTGCTCTATGTGCTCTCATCTAGCCAAATGGTAGATTTTCAGATGAAAGAAACATTTTACTTTCTGGCCTTTTGGACGATAATCACATTTGAAAGCCATTCACTATTAAAACACATTCATATTTCATTCAGGCCCTTCATACACCCAGGCCCCTTTACCTGCTTCATTCATTAAGGTACAGAAACCATTCAAACATTTTTCAGGCCTCCGGGCTTCAATCTTTCAGGCACTGGGTTAACATTTAAAATGGATTACAGTTTTCAGATAGCACAATTTAAAAACACTTCAGTTTTGTTAAGGTTTTTCAGCCATTCCCTATTAAAATAAATTCAAACCATTGAAACATATTTCAGGCATTCTTTCTCATTCTCTCTCATTCTCACAGCGCATTTTCTCCAGGAAATTTTGTTTCTAGTTGTTGATCATTTCCATACTGCGCCTTTAAAGATGGCAGGCGCAACGCGACAAGAGAGGAAAATTACAAAGTACACATGAGGTCAGTTGCTGAACTTTAGAATACATTTTTGATTTGGCAAAAATTCAGGGACGGTTGCCAGCAGCTGGCAAACATCCAGATAAATGAAAGCCCAAATCAGAAAGCAATAAACCTTCTGCTGTGATTAGATTTACAGCAATCGTATTTGCACGGCTGTACGGAGAGAAAAAAAGCTTTTGTTTGATGAAATGTAATTTGGTTTAGCAGCAGGTAACCATCCAGCTCAGGACATTAGGAGAACGGGAGAGTGGGAGCTGCCAAGACCAGGAACGGCTTCCTCTCCCAGGTGGGGGAGGAACAAAAAACATCTCGTGGATTTCATGCAGTCATTACAGAGATGACTTTCAGCAGCCCTCTGTGCCAGCATGTGTGTGTAGTTTGCTTTATAAATGCTGTTCAAATAATTAGGTATTAAACTGGGAATAGAAGAAACAATGAAAATAGTGGAGCAGATATAGAGAAAAGGAAGGAAGGATACAAATTGACATTTCAGTGAAGAAGGTTGAAATTAGGAAAGGTAGATATTCAATTGGATGGAGTGGAAAAAGAAACATGAAATTTCGAAAAAAAGATTGCTACATTTGTTAGGAAGAAGAGGTATTGATGAAGGGACCAAATTGTTTGCTACAAGTTTCTGTAAAGTGAAGAGAGATCAAGTTTGACGTTCATTTCAAGGAAGGAAGAAATGAAAGCGTTCATTGGTCTCCGTTACTCAAATCTCTCCCAGCTGAAGGCAACATTTTCTGTCTGCCTTGCCAACCAGGCTGCAACAAATCAACAGTGCCTCTGCAAACTTAATTGTGTGGGCACACAGTTCGGAAACAGACACACACACACACACTGAGGAAGGTAAACATAAGCCCACACACAGAATAACTCGAATACAACAGAAGTTCTTCTTGTAATGTTAATTCTGCGAGCTGTGGTGATGAGATTGTGTGTGTTGGTGTTGTTGTGGGCCCAACCTGCTCAGACGCAGCCATTATATTTGTAATTGGTTCTCATTAATAGCATAGTATCAGGAACACACACACACACACACACACACACACACACACACACACACACAACCCCAGCTCTTTCCACAGCTGAAACAGCTTTGTTCACCTGACTGTTGACGCTGCAGAGTTACTGCCTTCCTATAAATTCCAAGCTCACCACTTTCATATGGGCCTGTTGCTTTATGTGGGTGCTGTGTGTATTTTGGTGTGTTTGTGTGTGTGTGTGTGTGAGTGAGAGAGAGGGGGAGCAAAGGGAAATACAGTAAGCAGAGGAGAGGTTAGCAGAGGTGTGGTGATATAATCATTGGAGTTGGGCCATGTTTGCAAGGCATCAAGTGTCTTAACTTCCAAACTGGATCTAAACAAAGCATACATTGATTTATACAATGTGACACAAATTTGAGTTTTCCTTTCCTCACTACTGTTACAGAATACACACTTTTCACACTCACTGTAATTTAACATGTAGTCATTATTAAGAGAACACATTATTAACATTTTAAAATTGACTTTTTGAATACTTTTGGCATTCATTTTGCAAGACTATAACACAGATTTTAATAAGTGATGACTTGTGTTTTCTAAACTCTCCATCAAGATTATTTTAATATTTAACAATTGCTTCTAAAAATGCTTTTAGCCCATTTTCACTCCTGCAGTCCACAGAGGAGTTTCACTAATTTTTCCTTAATTTCCCAAAATGCCTCCTAAATCTTGTGGTGATGCTGTGTTTCTGCTCCTGACATGGCTTTACAACCAGCCAGAGAAAAACATTGATGTGTTTTACTTGATTAATTTCTCAGTGTATGTGTCACAATGTATCTGTGTGTGAGTAGCATGTTCCTGTGTGTTTATGGCTTGTAAGGAAGCGAGCGTGAGAATGGGGTCAGTCTCCTGTGGAAGGAGTATGACCAAGCACTGAATAAATGAGGGCAAAGAGTGATGGGGTGTAAGAGAAGAGGAGAGGGATGAAGAAATGCTGATCCAGAGAGATCAGTGATAATGGCTCCCTAAGCTAATTAGAGGCTAAAACCAAACTTAAGAAAAGACCAACTTGTAAAGATGATAAGACATGTGGCACAGAGGAGGTTAACAGCTTTTAGACCTAATGTTCAGAAGTTAATTTGGAACTTATTTCCCGGGAACTATCTGGGACAGGAACAACACGGCTGCCAGTTTAAAGTTGCATCCCCACCACACGTCTAGTCAGACTGTAGTTGACTTGAATCTTCAAAACATCTTGAAACATGGTATTGCATGGTTAGGAGCAGACTCATGTAGCCTGAACTTGCGACTATACGGCCACAATCCTGCAAAATCTGGGTAAAATTGCGGCCTCGTGTGATGGCAGCTGACCAATCACATCCTTGGCCGTTAATAATAGCACCCTGCAATCAGAGCTCAAATTTTCTCAGGAACTCTAGTTTGGGTCGCGCTGTGCACAAGGACCTATTGTAGGTCTTTGTGGAAAATACTTTTATTGGACTTGCAGTGGTTCCACTTTAGGCTACTGCCCAACTTCTGCTTTATATTTGATTTTTAATGTATCATCAGTGACGAAGTCTAAGTTTTATATGCTTGGATTGAATTGCCTGTTATTCCCCTACCATGGTGGCTTCCCACTTCTTTCCGCTGTTTTTCATTACTACCTCTTAAATGTTTTGATTCATAGTAAGAATGGCCCCCAACACACGCATACGCACACATACACACACACACACACGTTTCATGCAATATATTCATTATTACTCACTCACACTTTTATGGCAAATTAGTTGAGTGGGTGACACATTTCCTATTGTGATCCGCCAACTAATCTCTGCAGGCTGTGTTCCTTTGTTTGTGTGTTTTTGGGGGTTACGTGTTAATGATATAATAAGCTTCTATGGCCACGTTACTGTAAATGATCTTTTATGCTTTGGCCTCTCGTGAGCACATACGGAAAAACGCTGTAGAAATGTGTGAAGCAGACTGAGGGAGGGATAGAGTGAGCAAAGAAAGGCGGGCAAGGAAGAATTGAGGACATAGGAAATAAACAGGAAAGACAAATGAAGACAGACAGAAAAATTGTGAAATTATTTAGTGGTAAGGACAAGAGGGAGGAGAACACACTTGCACATGTTAGACACACTCACACAAACAAAGACAAAAGAATCAAACACACATAACTCACTTGTTATTTAGCCTTTATTAAATAATAATAACATTAAAAAAAGAAATTTTCTGTACAAAGTCTACAAACAACAGTTTGAGTTATCTGGCCAGTGCCGAAGGTGTGTCTGTGTGTGTGTGTGTGTGTGTGTACGAGTGAGTGTTTCTGTGTGTATGTATCCATCTAGACAGGAGAGGTAATACTGTCTGGAGGCGAGAGAGTCAGAGAGATGGAGAGAGAGAGAGAGAGAGAGAGAGAGAGAGAGAGAGAGAGAGAGAGAGAGAGAGAGAGAGAGAGAGAGAGAGAGAGAGAGAGAGAGCGTGAGCGAGCGAGAGAGAGAGAGAGAGAGAGAGAGAGAGAGAGAGAGAGGGGAACAGAGTGGCTCCAAGGCACTTGGAAAACAGTCTGACAATCCAAAGAAAACACAGTTAGATGGACAGAAACCCTCCATCTCTCTTTCGTTCTCTCCTTCCATCTGTATCTTGTATCTTTCATTACTTTTTCATAATAAACGCATTATTTTATCCCACGTGTAAACAGGCCCACAGGTGATATTTGCACGGCTGCTGAAGAAGAAAGACGGAGGACAGAACAGGCTTCCAGAGATGAACAGCAGAGATGGAGATTGTTCCTTTTTTCTCCTCCTTCCTTTCGTCCCCTCCCCCTTTTATCACAGTCGCGCCCAGGCGACAGAAACAATAACGCAACATCTTGTTATATTTGGAAAACACAGAGGCCTTCTTGCCATCCACCACCTGTTGTGGCCGAGCGGAGAGAAAAAAAACAAATGCAAAATGAGAGGACAAGAGGTCAGGGTCTGGCCGTCAAATTTCATTTGTTGAGACCAACTTTGTTGTTGTCTGAGCCGTGATTGTGTTTTGTCTCAGTCTCCACCTGTTTGGCTGAGTGTCTCATTTTGTTTCTGTCTGCCCAGAGCCACGTCTCCTCTGTCCACACTCCGGTAATTGTCTTACTTGCGTTAACCTGTTTATCCGAAGCGTTGACAGTCGGCGAGTGGACGATTGGCTTAACTGTTTCATGTAAACAAAGCCACTGTCTGTTTCCTTTGACCTCAGACAGACACTGTATGACTGAACTGATCTCCTACTGTTGCATCGGCTGGACAACTTGACAGCCGTTGACAGTGTTCCCGATTGATAATTTCCGATAAAGCAGCAGTCTGTTCAAAACCATCTGGACGCGTCCACAAAATGTTAGCATGCACGGACGGTTCAGGTTGTTTTTCTATGAACTTCGGGGAAACGCCACTGTGACTATAGGAAATGGCCTCCTCATGTCTGCTTCACCTCTGTATCTGCTTGTGTCATATTCTGTGTGTGTCTGTGTGTGTCCCCCCCCCTCCTCGTCTTTGTCAGTCTCTCTAGCAGCACTGGCCCTTCTCAATGGCTGTCCTCCGATACAGCGTATACTGTAGTTAGCTTAAGGCTCAATTGTGTATCCAAGAAAGTCGACAGCACGATTTCCATCCTGCTCCGCCCGCGACCAAACCACGAGTCCTCATCCTCCTCCTCATCCGGCGTGAGCGTTCTTCATCCAGAGGGTGACATGCAGAGTTGGTGGAGTAAAGGCAGAATGATTTATCACCCTCTCCTTCTCAGTCTTTCCTCCACTGAGCCTCTTCTCAGACCCCCGCGTACGAACATACACAGCTCTTTGGCAATCCATAGGTTGCAATAAAACAATCACTGACATTTTGATTACACAGTGTCTGTCCATGTGTGTAACATAGGGGCATCACACAGTCTGAAAAGCAAAGAAAATATATATATATACCAAAGACAAACTCTAGAATACTGAATCTAAAGCACAACTCAATAACAGCATGTTAGATTTAGATAAACCTCTGATTTTCTCTCTTCATTCTTTAGCTTCCCTCTATGCTTTAAAGACCGATAGTCTATAATGGAAAATATGCCAAAATAGGAGAGGACTGAAGTAACATTTAAGACCATGAAGTCCAACACAATGCTAAAGAAAGACTAAAAGAAAATGGCGTACGAGCTCTATAGGGCGGCGACAAACTCAAGCTTGCTTCTTTTTTCCTTTTTTTTTTCCTTTTTTGTTTTTTTTTCCTCAAAGAACGTACACAAGTCTAAAACGGAACATAAACAGTCACCATCACTCTTCTATGCCACTGGATTCACAAAGCGTAGACCGAGGGCGGACAAAGGCGCGAGCGAGCGAGCGAGCGAACAAGCGAGAGAGCGAGCGTCATATGGCGGGCGAACGGACTTCTCAAATCAAAACCTTCAGAAAGAAATGAAAGAAAAATGTCCTCCTTTTGTTCATCCTCCTTTTCTTTCTTCACCTTTAGAAATCTAGATTCCTTTGAGTTGTGTTTGCTATTGTTTTTTTAAATCTTTTTTAATTGTATTTCTTTCGGGCGGGGGAGGGCGGGGCGGGGGGGCAGGCATTCACTTGATATGTGTCGATTTCACTCCAAAAGTACCCACGCCAAGTGAAAAGGTCCACTGGATGCAGCGTTGACATCATGTCATGTCACCATTTTCACATGCCGCCATCAAAATTCCAAAATCCGGCTTCACCAAAACCCCCCCATCTTTATCTCGACATTTTAACCAAAAACAAACAAACCCCGGACTGTCTGCCACTGTCATTGGTGGTCCAAACGTCCAGATTGTCGGGGGTTCTCCAGCTTCATTCCAGTGGCTGGTGGGTGATAATATTCAACGGTAGATCTGTCATTCATTTGGATCATTCGTGTATTCATTCCTTCATTCATTCACAGGCTTTTTAGAATCGAGCAGGTTCTCTCCTGCAGGCAGAGGAGGATGCGGTGGGTAAGGGGAGACTGGGGACGGACTTTTCCCCCAATTTTAGGCCTCATAGCAGGTTAGGGGAGATCAAAGGTCAGGAGTTCCCCTTACACACAAATAAGTGGGGAAATCTGGGATCAGCGTTTCCCCTTTAGACATCAGAGCAATGCAGTAGCAGCATTCTAAGTCGGGGGGGGTTTGAAGTAACAGATAGTGCTGCTTGTTTTTCTATTCTTTGTCCAAACTGATGGAGCATCATTATGCAGGAGAACACAGCAAACCTTGTTCTCCACCTTTCTCCGAGAAACCTCCTCCTCCTCCTCCTCTTTACGCCTCTGAGCAGCACCTCTGCTGGTTGATCTTGACTTTATGCTTGATTCCGTCGTACAGCTCAAAGTTGTAGTTCTCCAGCGTGGTGGAGGAGCGCGAGGAGAGTCCGCTGTAGGAGCACGTGCAGTAGAGCAGCAGCCCGGCGCACACGGCGCCCAGCAGAACGCCCAGCGAGCTCATCACAATGATGGTGAGGAGGATGGGGTCCAGTGTGTACAGCCAGGCGTTGTCTTTGTCCCGATCCGACACTGCGGTGACGGAGGGGGGGTCCCCGTCGGAGAAGGGGGTGGAGGAAGAGGAGGGCCATCCTGGGATGATGTAACTGTCTCCTGAGGAGACACAGAATGTTAGGATAACGGCGGCGCAAATGTCCTCAGAAATTTGGAAGCACGATGAGTTTAATTACTGTAAAGCTGCTCTGTGGTGTGTTGAGTGTGTGTGTGTGTGTGTGTGTGTGTGTGTGAAGAGTATGTATCCACTCAACATCTACAAGCAATCAGTCCAATCCACTTAATGAATGTATACACATGAACAAGCCAATTTGCAATTAAGTACTGCATTTAGAGTGACTTATGGAAACACGCACACACACAAGCACACGCACGCACACACAGTAAAAAGACAGTTGAGGTAAGGAGTTGAGTCCTCTTTATGTTTCTGTCAAGAGGCTGTGAGAAACAAGGGGTTTGGAGTCACACATACACACACAAACGCACACACACAGAGCGCGAGAGAGAGAGAGAGAGAGAGAGAGAGAGAGAGAGAGAGAGAGAGAGAGAGAGAGAGAGAGAGAGAGAGAGAGAAGGAGACACAGTGAGGGGAAGTAAACGGTGATTGTTACAGACAGATGTTTTTGTAGATGCCCAGGAGAAAGCGGTCTACCACAGAAAAAGGAAAGAAGCGAGGGAGAAACACGCACACGCACACACACACACACACACACCAGAGCCTGTCTATCACAGTTGCCACAGGCTTTTTTCTGGTGGAATCACAGTTAAAATATGGAGAGCCATCGGCATTTGCCTGCTTAAAGGGTGATTTCACTCTCTTTGGGTGAGACTTGTAAAACACCCAGTATCGCCTCAGGCTGAACCCATTGACAGCCACTGCATTACAGCGGCATTTAAAAGAGAGGAGAGGAGAGGAAGGGAGAGAAGGGGAGAGGAGTGGAGTGGAGTGGAGAGGAGAGAAGGGCCTCACCTTTATTGATTCGGGGCCGGTGGTTGAATGCAGCGTCCTTCCCAAAGTCCATAGGTCTTGGATCTGTAACAGAGACAGAAAGGAAACAGCCTTTAATCTCAACGGTCCAGTCTGAGCCATTTGAGTCGTCGCCGTGTCCTGATAACATCTTTCCATCTCTTGCGGTGTCGACGCACAAAGCTGACACTCGCAGATGGAAATCAAAAGTGCACAAATGGTTCACAAAAAGAGTGTGTGATTCTGAGCGAACATGTTGCACGGATGGAGAGATCTCCAGAAAAAAACGCAGCCTGTTTCTGTGTTCAGTCCATCAAGAGAGGGAAAGTAACTAATCTGCTGCTCCTAACCTGCTTCATTATGTGATAAGCATAGAGAGAGAGAGAGAGAGAGAAAGAGAGAGAGAGAGAGAGAGAGAGAGAGAGAGAGAGAGAGAGAGAGAGAGAGAGAGATTGAAAGGAAGTCACACACACCGTTTCATAGAAAAATATGACTTTTATTACCTTCACATTCCCCACAATATATTTTCTTTTTGTTCCGACAGCATGATATTTAACAAGCTAAAATACCACTTTATATATCCCAGGCAGGCCGGAGTGCAAGGATCCGCTGGATTTGGGGGCTCAATTCAGATTCAATTCAGATTTATTCAAGGAAATGGGATATTACAGTTTTCAGGGGGAGGGAGAAAAAAAAGAGTCCTATCTGCTCGCATTAAAATGGCTTAGAGCCGGGGCAGAGGAACCAAAAACACATTATGAAGTGAAAATGTAATAGATATTCAAAGAGATAACAGGTGAAAAACTAATTTAGGAGATATGAAAAGAGATACCAGGACTCATTTCCTTCATGAGATAAGGTCATTGCATTAAATTAAATATCTCATAGAACGCCTTTGGAGACTTAAAGTACATTTGGTACCACAGTATGGCACACACACATACACACGCACACACTGCTGGGTGAGATTTGTCTGTGAATTGAATTAAATATGATGTTATTCCTTGGAATCTAAAAAGAAGTGATCCAAATCGGTCCAAATTGACTCCATAAACTCCATTTAGAGAATCAACCAAATGGAGTCGGCTTGGTTCCAGTTTGAGTAAATAACAACAAATCCTAATTGCAGCAGATCAATTCTCAATAGATCAGTTCACCTACTCACAGTGTGGGTCACATTAACTTCACTTTGTCATAATAACGAGCTTCACGAGCATAACAACAATTTAGGCCCTTAAAGACCTTAAATTAAAATGTGACCAACCAGTGGGATATCACATAAACCATGATATCACATGTAAATTATAATTCCAATCATGATTATTTGCATGTTGAGAGTTGGTTGTTCTGTTTCTTAAGCATGAGTGTGATGAGTCAAAGGGGAGATGACATCACTATCTGACATCAGTCTGATCGTTCAGTCTTACAATTGGAGGTTTCTCTCTGTTTGAGCTCACATAAAAAAAACGTTCAAAAGAAGCTAAATCCATTACCAGGACCAGAAAACAAACAAGAAATAAGACCTATTATTCATTTGATAAAAATGACATCATCAAGGTGGCTTTTCCTCCTCACCCGAAAATCTAAAAATCATAAGTTATAGTAAAGGCACACACACACATCCTCGAAACAAAAAAGGATTTCTGCTTTGGACGATGTTATGTTTCATTGATCTTTCGTCTTGATGTAAGACTTTGTTGGACGCACGCTGAGGAAACATCTCCTCAGTTTGATCCTCACAGTGCTGAGACCGTGCGGCTCGCTCGCTCTGTCGCTGCAGCCCTGAACAATTTCACATGAAATTACTGACAGAGAAATAATAGAGGAAGCCGAGTAAAAAACAATTCTTGGACACTCTTTGGAGGACTGTTGAAGACTTTCTAATGATCTAGGCTGAAAGCCCCTGGGCGAGGATCCTGAGAAGAACCAGCACGCGGATCTGAAAAGAGATTTAAAGTCCCTGTAGCCCCATTTTATCTCTACTCTCCAATTAGTAAAGAGAGGAATGAAAAGAGGGCTTTTTTATTCAGGCAAAGACACGGACGGCTGCTTGGCACCGTATGTCGTTCCAGTGGGGGCCTAAGGACCCTTTTGAGTGCTTTTGCTCGTTAGTATTTCTGCACAAAACAGAAGAGGAGGAGGAGGAGGAGGAAGAGGAGGAGAGTGAAAAGAGATGGCCGGAGGGCGAGAACTGCTTACTGCAGTGTTTTATGAACGCAATCATCTCCATTAACTAATTAGAAATATTAAAGGGCTTCAGCGCCGCCTGTGATGGAGGAGGAGAGGAGGTTGATTTAGCGGCGCTGCATGACGAGACGCCAGCTCGCTCTCCAAACCTTCCAAAACAGACATTTGACAGAGAGAAAAAATAAAGACAGTTTAAAGGAAAAAGTGCAGGAGCAGCACAACATAAATACAATCATATATCACAACTCTGCTTTAATTTAAGACCTACATTGATTTGGTTAAGGCACAGTCTGCTAGAATGAGTCACATAATGTGTAAATCATACAACGAGTCGATAGAAATATAAGAGAGCGGGACTAGCGAGGCAGAAAATGGATATGCAAGCACTTAATAACTGCAAATACTTGTTGACTAAAGCACTAACTACAGCACTTTATGGGACACAATAACATTAAATAATGGAAAATAGGGAATACGTGATGGGTAGACGCATGAAACATTACTTACAGTAGACTGAGGCCTGGAGCGGTGTAGTGCGTTTGTCAGATGGTGTGTGTGCGTGTGTGTGTGGCGTGTTTGGTGTGTAATGTGTGTCTCCATCATTCTGCCAAAAGACTACTTTCATCTGCTTTTGTGTTTGGAACAACCTGCCCTCCTCCTTCAATCCCAACCCAACCTGCCTCCCTGTTAGCCTGCGTCTCTCTCTATCTTTAGAAACTATAGACGGCAGCTTCTCTCCTCTTTTCTCTTTAAACTTCTTTCATCTCTCTCCATCTCTGGGTGCATTCTTTGGAGGGAATGGGGGGTGGAGGGAGGGAGGGAGGAAGGGAGGAAGGGAGGGTGGAGGGGGCTTAATGGGCCCTTTTCCTTGGAGAGATGTGTTGCTCTCCTCCATCACGTCCTTTTTCTAAACTGGTGGGGGAGATTTGCCACAGAGGGGAGAAACAGAACGGGAACGAGCCAGTTTTGATAAAAGCGGCTGGGGAGATTTTTGGGGCGTGAACAAAATGAAGTAGGTAGCAAGCGAGCGCTCACACACAGACACACAGACACACAGGCACACACACGCATAAAATGGTGGGCAAGGCATACACGTGTGTCTCCGTCTGAATTACAGTGAGGCAGCAGTAAAGTCGTCCTCCTTAAGATCTCCGTGAGTACAAAATCAATCAATCAGTCAATCAATGACAACATAGACCTACGTGTGACATGCAAACTGAAGTCCAAAGAGTCGCGCGGTGACTGACGCGTCTTCTCATTGTGCAGTGACAGAACTGACAATCACCGTAAAAAAGCACAATGACAAAGAGTCGACACCAAACTGTGATAGGAAGCAGGAAAGTGCAGAGTTCAACACTAAAACAACATGCAGCCAAAATCTATCAGAGGGGCACAGTTCCATGTTTTCCACGTTGGGATTGTGATTCCTCAAATTAACTCAATTTATACTGGAATCAAGACTGGGAAATGAATAATAATGGATGTAAATCTCAGTTGAAGAGCGACGCTCCACTAGAATCAGTCTCAGGTGATCTTTGCTTCTCTGGAGGGATTCAGAAACACACAGCCTGTATTTGGTCTCACCTGTTGCATAGAAACAAAACAAGACAATTCCGTGGCCCGGATAGATCTAATTTCCACATTAATGACCCACACAACACAAAGGTTCCCTCCTGGTAGGCAACACATAACTAGATTACAGCTGCAAAAATCAAACATCACAGCACGTTGAGCAAACACACAGAGGAGAACGGGTCGGCTCGGTGGCACAGAAGGATCAGAACCGGATAAATACCAGACACGTGGAAGTTTGGCTTCATTCTTCCGGGGGTCTAACGCGTATAAGACATTCAACGAGTGATTTGCGCTTGAACATGAACAGACACGAGCATCCAGATTCAGGCAACAAACTGTCCGGCGGACGCAGAGGCGCCGCCATCGCTCTGGAGGTGACGAGGTAGCGGTTATAAAGCACATCCAGAAGGCATATCCAGACCCAGGTGATGAGTCGGTTCAGAAGTCTTTAAGTGTGTGTGTGTGTTTGTGTGTGTGTGTGTGTGTGTGTGTGTGTGTGTGTGTGTGTGTGTGTGTGTGTGTGTGTGTGTGTGTGTGTGTGTGTGTGTGTGTGTGCAGGATGAGAAGTGAGCCGTCTCGTCTCTTCTTCCTTCCAGTGTAAACCAGGCAGACAACAACACAACACACTGATTCCTGGTTGACACACCAAAGCAGCAGCACACAGTGGATGTGTAGCTGTCTATCTGTCACGGCTGGATGGACCTCAGTTCCTTACATCTCTGCCTCTCTCTCTCTCTCTCTCTTTCTCACACACACACACAAACACTTTTGCTTTCTTAATCTATCCCTTTCACTCGTTCGCTCAAATGCGAGTGGACAAACAAAACACACAGCTTCATTCCGTCCCCGAGAGATAGCCTTTCTTTTCACATCAAACAAACACACAAAATTGGTTCCTCTCTCTCTCTCTCTCTCTCTTTCTCCCTCTCATTCCGACTGTAAATCCCTGTCAGACAGTGGATTTTGAAGCAGGTGGTGTCCAGACCGTGGTGGGAGTAACTCAGACAGACGCGTCCCGCCATGATGTTTACAGAAAAGGAAAATATGCTGTTTAACACACACACAAGTGTCTGTTGAGAGTCTGTTGCTTTGGCCGTACTGGCTGCATGTCCGGGCCTGGGTGGTCTACCTGCCTTTAACCTGCCCCCCCCCCTGTTGATAATCCATCTCATTTACACACTTTGGTGTCCATGTAAAAAACCTCTCTGTCTGCCATCATTTCCTTTACTGTTAGGAACATCAATCAAATGGCACTGTAGTAAAGTAAGTCTGCCAGCAGGGGGCCACAGCCGGCTCATGAAGCCCCCCAACGTCCCTCGTGGGAGTTGGGTAGTCCGGGCACCTTTCTGTCAAGTTCCACCCGTTAAGGAAGGGGGCCGGGCAGAGGTCAGCAGAGGTCAACCACACAAACCTGCTGCCTCTCCCGTCATCAAAGTTGGAGCGGTGAAGAATGGCCATAACGCTTCGTCCGGTCCATTTTCAGCACTGGGAGTCGTAGCTGTCGTCCTTCTCCAGCCCGACGGTGAGTGCGGGTTGAATTCCCTGCCCTGCCGGCCCGCTGCAGGCGTACAGGTGGCTCTGGTTGGGCCCGTGCATCAGATTGTAGCTGAGGTTTTGGTTCTGGTAGTAGCTTTGGTGACATTGCTGATTAGGGTGTTGGCTGTTGTGGTAGACCACCGAATGATGATGATGATGATGATGGCTGCCGGCGCTCTTCTTGGTGGCCAAGTGGTACCGATGGCAGCACAGAATCACCGCCACGGTTACGGTGGCCAGCAGCAAGATCGCGCCGCCTCCCGCCAACACATAGTACCAGTAGGCGGGGATGGGCTGTTCGGCCACTGTGTCTACTGTGGGCTCCATCCCAGATATGGCACCCCCTGGAGGGCAGGAGGATACATTACAAGTGGGCTCTGTGGGTGAGGGAGGCAGGCATGCAGACTGCATCGCACAGCTAAAGGCTGTTAATCGTCTAATTACTGAGGCAGTGAGCTGAAGTTATTGAGTTTGGCTATGAAACAGCGTAAACAAAGAAGAAGCCAGTCAGCTTAATTACAGCCTTTAATTTAGCTCACTGTCTCAATATTTAAACAATCCATATCATTTTAATTCCCCTAAGAAGTAGGAACGTTCCATATCTAATACATATATTGTGGCGAGCGCTTTGGTTTGACACACTGTGGGATCTTTGGCACAAGCATGAAGTGCACATTGACACGCAGAGGCTCATGCCATGCGTCAGGATCTGATCGGCTCGGTGCAAAGAAAGGCTTTGGATGTGCACTTTGACGAGGAATGAGTGAGTGTTAAGTGGCTGTGTGTGTGTGTGTGTGTGTGTTTTTGTAAAGGAAGAAGCTGCTTTAATCACACGGCGGGGAGAGAAAGTTGAGGGAATGACAGAAAGGGGAGAGACGAGCGAGCGAGAGAGAAAGAGAGAGGGAGAGAGGACATTGTGCTGGGAGAAAGAATGCAGTGGTGTGGCGGAGAGTGAGAGGAAAGAGGATAAAGGGGGGAGCAGGCAGGCAGGGAGCTAATCCTGCCATGATATCTTTAATCCTGCATTAAAGGGTTTGTCTGAAACTTCAATACTCTGTCAACTCACTGTGAAAGAAACCTGCTGAGCGAGAGGTTGTAGGAGAGGAGGAGAGACGGAGGGGGGGAGGAAAAGCAAGCAAGCCAGGAAAGGGAAGAAAGGAAAGCAAGCACGCAAGCAAAAAGGAAAGAAAGAAAAGAGGAAGCGGAGGCAAGATCCAGAGAGGAAGAAGAAGAAGAATGGGATGATGAGAGGGTAGAAGAAGAAGAAGAAGAAGAGGAGGAGAGGAGCCGCGAGAGGGAAGCCGGGGGACCTTTATTCTTAAATTCAGGCTTTTTTCGCTCTAAGGGATTAAATGTGCCTTAATTGTCCAGCTCCAGACTTTTACCACTGCTAGATTAATACGCAAAAAAGCTCAATCTTATTTTTTCCCTTTTGAGGTCTTAAGTGGGTAGAATTAGGAAGTTTCACAAGAGCAATCCAAAGTGTGTGGCTTTCATGGAAGCCGGAGCGAGGAAGTCGTGATTCTGTGAATTCACGTAAGCGTGTCAGTCGCTCCGGGCCTCCGACTGAATGAGAGCATGAATGAGACGTTTTAAGGGAAGATTAAGAGCTGGAGCTGGAGTCTCTTTTATGGGTGATTGATTTGAAGCCGTAATTTGTATATTTTGTGTGTGTGAGTGTGCGTGTGTGTGTGTGTGTGTGTATGTCTGTAGCATGCACGGTCAGTCTGCCAGCCTTCTCTTGCCAGAAAAGCCAAAACGCCTCCCTGGTTGCCATGGATGCAAACCCCAACCAGCTTGCCATGGTGGTTTGTGTCATTCCAGGATAAAGGAGCGCTTGTTTGTGGGTTTGAGGTACGACTCAGGTTCTGAATATTTACACTTTGAATTGAATGAAGTGAAGTAAATAAAACACTCCTCAAACCTCGGACAATATTCACGGACCATTTACAGACACACACACTCACACACACACACCAGTGCACCTTCTCATTGTCCCCAAACGAACCGCCATCTTTGCTGGATTAACATATGCAACGTATCAGTTCCGGTTTTGGCTCCGCAGCACTTTGATAAAGTCGTAAATCAGCAAATAGCCCAAGAGTCCAAAAAACCATGCAAGCCTTTATATGTCAAACATATCTGCTGTTTCAATCTGGAGTCCAAACACAAGGCCATGCTCATACCCAGACCACAGTGCTTAACATACCAGGATTCTGATTTCACATAATCCCAAGCAAATGCAGACCTACAACCATTTTTGGGGTCCCAGAACCCAGACTGAAAGATCTAACAGCATAATCTGTCTAAGCCCTTTTATATCTGCTTTAAGTCTGGCCTGTGTGAGGATGAAGGCAAAAACAGGAAAAAGGGGGGGGAAAGGAGAAGTTGGATGGCGAACAGATCTGCATTTCATTCAGGTGGGATCAGCAGCTCACTGGGCAGAGTAATGAAGCAAGGAAGTGGAGGCACAGGGGGGGAGAGAAAGTGAAGCAAGATGGGAGAGGAGAGGCCAGGAGAACAGACTGAAGAGGAAGAGGAGGAGGAGAAGAGAGAGGAGCAAAAGATAGAAAAGAGAACTTCTGCTTTTTTTTCCCCATGAGGAAGTAGTGAGAGATGGACTGATGAAGAACACGTGTTCTATTCTCTAAACTGAGCAAAACAACCACAACAGTTTTCACTCCAGCGGCACCATAGGTTGTTTAGGGTACAAGCGAAGGACAAAAAAAAAACAACAAAACATCCTTTGAATTATTCACATGGTGTTTTGCACACTGCCAATGTCCCGTGCAGCATATAGGCGGTGACATATGACAAACTATAGTCTGCACCCTGACAGACCAGAAATCAGCCTGAGCACTCTGCTAAACCCCCGGCTGCTTCTGCTGCTGCTGCTGCTGCTGCTGTAAATTATTCATGTGGGCCCATGTTGCTGTTGTGGTAAATAATGTGGCGTTTGCTCCTCTAGTGATCACCAGTGAGGAAACGTACACAAAGCAAACTGCATGAGCACGGGTTGGATGCAGGGAGACATGCTGGAAACAATGCGGCACATTCACTCCAGCTCTCAATGCCATCCGGTCGCAATGATGTCATTGACATATTTTCTATGACACAGACACAACTGAAACTTATCGCCCCGAGACTTGGATTGGTGCAATAACAGAAAAGGGACATATTGTGCATTTATTTATGATTTTTTTTTTATTTGGGGCTGGATTGCGATGCTTCACTGAGCTGAAATGCGTTGACCCCCCCTTCAGCTCTATGTTGTGCACACTGAGTGACAACAGGGAGTTTTTAGGGGTTGTTTGTCAAACCAGGTGTGTATGTTTGTGTGTTGTTGTATGTAAAAAAGGCACAATATGTCCCATTTAAGTCACGTTCTCCCTTTCTTAGTCTGCTCAGGTGTGTATTGGTAACACACTGTGCGTTATACACCAACAGGTTATTCAGGGCCAGTGCAGTGCTGCAAGCTGAGCTAAGCAACGAGCAGAAAGCACAAACATTTGGCTCTGACAGAACAACAGTACAGTGGGACAGGAAGAGGAAGTGCAACTCACCGGTCATGTCAGGAGGGAAGGCAGGGAACGGCTCTGTAAGAGGAAGAGAAGAAGAACGTTCACATAGACGGAAGGAACCAGGATGTGATGCAGCAGAGTGGGTCAGGAGGTTCAGAATGGCCCGGACAGAACCGCTGTGTTAGACTCATGTTGTTGATGTTTTTAGAACACTAATCCAGGCTCCTGCTGTGTATTTCCTCACAATAGTCCGACTTGGTGAGTTAATGTTGTGTTATATTGTGGATCGCTGCTATGCAAGAGACTAAACTACCATCTTCAGTGTCTGTCTTAACCCAAAAAGATCAAATATAAGCTATTGATGTCTTGCGATTTAGGATAAAGTGCCAAATACCAACTTTATTTGGCATTTCCTTGATTAAATTGGCCCCATGTTGGCCTTCAACCTGGTGATTATTAAAGGTAATGTATTTTAATACAGCTGAGTTGCAAAAATGCTCCATGCTGCACTTTTTTGGCACTTGTTAGTCCTTAGAGAATCAATAACGCTTTGTGGAGTTTCAAGATGGCATGAGAGTCTCAGGCCCATAAATCTTCCTAGATGACAGTTATTTTAACAAAATGGAGAGGAAATACAGAGAAGGGGAGACAATAGGGTGTGATAACAGGGCGGGGAGACAGGAAGTGTGTTCCTGCTTGGTCATTCTCCCTCCCTCCCTCCCTCCCTCCCTCCATCATCTCGCTCTCTTTCCCTTCCCTTGTTCACTGCTTTATCCACCATCACACATGCCAGGGGGATGGATGGATGGATGGATGGGAGATGGAGGAGGAAGGTGTGGATGAAGAAATGAAATGGCGGCGAGCAAGGGGTGGAGGTGCGGA